>NC_140492.1:71150254-71876920 GCF_964271855.1 Acomys minous | reverse complement strand
CTTTAAAAAACAATTCAGCTTTTATATATATTAGGTAAATGTAGATTAAAACCACTTTAAAATTTCATCTAATCAAAATATTAATCATGATAAATATAAATGGTTATAAATGCTTGTTTTCAGATAAAGAAATGGAAAACCACATACAGTGTTAATGGGAATGTGATACTTTAAACACACACACACACACACACACACACACACACACACACACACACACACAGAGAGAGAGAGAGAGAGAGAGAGAGAGAGAGAGAGAGAGAGAGAGAGAGAGAATATCTGTCTGCCTGCCTCCTTTTACTTCTAATCTCTCTTCCCGGAATTCTATTAATTCTTTTTAATAAGCCTCTTAGTTTATACATCTTACTTCTTTTTTCTTTTTTAAGAAATATATTTTCTTTTTTAAAATATATTTTATTAATTTATTCATATTATATCTCAATTGTTATGCCATCCCTTGCATTCTCCCATTTTTCCCTCCCTTCCATTTTCTCCTTATTCCCCTCCCCTATGACTATGACTGAAGAGGACCTCCTCCCCATTATATGCTCATAGTGTATCAAGTCTCTTCTTGATAGCCTGCTATTGTTCCTCTGAGTGCCGCCAGGCCTCCCCATCCAGGGGACCTTGTCAGATATGGGGCACCAGAGTTTGTGTGAAAGCCAGTCCCCACTCCCTACTCAGCTGTGGAGAATATCCTGTCCATTGGCTAGATCTGGGTAGGGGTTTGAATTTTATTGTATATATTGTCCTTGGCTGTTGCCATAGTTTGAACAGGAACCCTGGGCCCAGATCTGCCCATCATAATGTTCTACTTGTAGGTTTCTAGGACCCTCTGGATCCTTCTACTTTGCTATTCTCCCATGCTTCTCTCATCTAGAGTCCCAATAGGATGTCCTGCCCTCTGTCCCAGTTGCCTGGTAAGTGAAGACTTTCATGGGACAAGCACCTTGGGCTAGTGTCCAGATATAAGTGAGTATATACCATTTGACCCTTTCTGCTTCTGGGTTAACTCACTCATTATGATCATTTCTAGTTCAATCCCTTTGTCCACAAATTTTGGGAAATTCCTTGTTTTTAATAGCTGGGTAGCATTCCATAGTGTAAATGTACCAGTTTCTTTATCCATTCTTCTACTGAAGGACACTTAGGCTGTTTCCATGATCTGGCTATTATGAATAAGGCTGCTATGAACATGGTTGAGCAAATGTTCATGTTGTGTGCTAGAACATCTTCTGGGTATATTCCGAGGACCCAGTTAAATAGCTGGGTCTTGAGGAAGCCTTATTCCCAGTTTTCTGAGATAGCGCCAAATAGATTTCCAAAGTGGTTGTCACTTGAGTTTTTGATCTTAGCCATTCTGATGGGTGTAAGATGGAATCTCAGAGTTGATTTGATTTGCTTTTCCCTGATGATTAAGGATGTTGAGCGTTTCTTTAAGTTTCTCTCAGCCATTCTTAAGTCATTCAAAAGAATAGAAACAGAGGTTGTTTTCCCAAACTCTTTCTTTGATACTAGTATGAAATTAATACTAAAATCACATGATAACAGAATCAAAGATAAATATCAGAGCAATATTGTAGATCAACATAGACTGAAAATTACATAAGATTCTTGCAATCAAAATACAGGAATGCATGAAAATTTTTATCCTCTACGACACAATTGACTTTATTCCTAAAATGCAAAGGTGGTGAAACATATATAAGCTATAAATGTAATAAAACTTCTACTTCAAACCCTTAACATGCAACTATATAATTTGGAGTAAATTCAGAAATCAGAATAGTAAAAGGGGATCTTTGCCAAAGAAAGGTTGTAAATGAGTGATAGAGAGGGAAATAAAAGATATAAGGTGTTGTGAAAATCCTGTACACACACACACACACACACACACACACACACACACACACACACATACACACACACACACACACTATTTTAAAACTGGCAGGAAAATGAATGGACATAAATGTTCACTATTAGGTCAACTCATAAAACTTTATTTCTTACTCATATGCAGTATTTAGTCAATAATATATGAATTTATATAAACAAATATTCATGTGGACACAGTAAAACATGTAGAAAAGAGAATAAGAAAAGCCAAATATGAGGGGAAGTTGGAGAACTGAATGCAGGTAGTGGACATGAGATATGAAACATGATATAAATATAAATGTTTTTCTAGTTATAATTCTGTCATAGAAATTTTGGTCTGGATGGTGGGTAGAAATATAAAATATAGTTGATATTGAAAGTGTAAAATCTGCTTTGAAACTGCAGAGCTTACATTCAAAATGCCTACTCTAACTGTAAGGAAAAACATTGAATTTGTATCATATCACATAAAGAGAGTAAGCTTTCTCGACAAGTGATTTATTTGGGTAAGTAGGTATGTAGGGCCTGGTTAGAAGCTCTATGGTGCTTTCTTCTGTCATTTATATTTAAGCCACCAAAAGGGGATGCTTTTCTGTGAGTTATGTTCTTTCATAGATATTTGTATAGATTTACTAACAAATGGGGGATGTGGTTTATAGACCAAGGGCATTTCTCATTACTTCTTTACTCATTACTATGCAGAGTGAGTGCATCATCCCTAAAGGGGGATCAGCCAATTCCATTTTCAAGGCTTGTGGCAAGCACTCTGCATCTCTTAGTTTATATTCATCTATATATCAACATCAAACTCACTACATCTTTTTGGAAGACCTAGCAATTTTCTTCTCTACTTAAAACCTGGCTGAAAAAGTCACCGCACCTCTAACAGCTTCCCACAGCATAGAGCCTCTCACAGTGCTGAAAGCCATAAGAATTCTGCAGACCATGTTGTAGCATATGTTCACCACACATTTGGGTTTTTAAGAGTGATCCATGCAGGGATGGACCTTCATATCTATGGTACTGTCTTTTTAAAATTATTTATTTCACTTTTAGAAGATACAGTGCATGTTTTGTTAAGCTTCCTACCTTTAACCATGGTGTTTGCTCTCTGCAGCTGGACTCATTCCACAGTCATAGACAGTTCCTCCGACCAATCAATTCTTACATTTAAAACCTATCCTCCCTTTCAAATTGTTCCCCTTTTTCTCTACTATTGTATTCTCCTTTCACCTCTGCATCTCTACTCTCTCTTCTGCTAAATTACAAAACTTCCCCACAGTTGACCACCTCACAGGAGCTGCTTTCTAACCATGTGGTTTATTGTCCTAGAGTCTCCAACATTTCATGAGGATCTAGCTTCTGATCTTTCAAGAACAATCACCTCATCAACAATATGGATATCCAACACAAAAGACAAAAATAAATATATATACACACACACATACATATCCATATACACAGGTAATATATATGTGTAATATATATGCATATATACATACACACCCACACCCATATATATATCACAATTTTACTAATGTGTAAATATATGTGTTTTCCTTTTTATGCAATAGTCAAAGTGGATCTTAAGTACTAACCAAAGCAGGGTTTTACTGCCTGTATATGATTTCCTATGAGAGTTCTTATAAATCCTGACCAGACAGTGGAATAATTTTACTTTCATCCTTTGATCAACAAGCACAGTTAGGTCTTTCTATGTCTTTCTGTGTCACTTCTATGTTAATCCAAAAGTGATCTTTTTGTTTATTCTTCAGGTAATGACTACAGCAGAATTCATATTTTCAAGTAAATAATTGTATGTTTGACTTAACTAATTCCATTATTTATATTATTTCTTCAATTGATCTTTAGTGGTTTCCTTAATATTCATATGAAGAACTCATAATTTATATCAGAGAGACAGGAAAGATTTCAGAAAGGGGAAATATATAAAATAATGTGTAATTACCCAGAAAAGGAAAATTATAAGAAAGTAACATATTGTTAGTTCAGTGTGATTGTTTTTCTTAGCATTTGGGACAGAAACTCAAGGACATAAAACCTCATATTTATACCTTAGTGACATGAGTAAGAGTCAAAGCCAGGGCTGATTAATAGTTTACAAGTGGAGACATGGACTAAATATAGAGGATTTTATGATTTCACAGCCTCAATGGCACTACATTTAGAAAAAGACATAACAAAGCGATAGTCTTGTCACAAATACTTTCACATCCTCCAAGGTTCACATCACTGTGATCACCAAAAGTCTCAGAAGACTGACAATAGTAGACAGCCTCATCCTCAGCCAGTGTATTAGTGATCATCAGTGAGGCTGAGTTGGAGGAGCTGTCAAAGGAGCCTGAGAATCTATCAGGAACCCCTGTTGGTCTCTTATCATTTCCATATATCACAGGGGTTGGGGGTCGTCCCAGATGCTGCTGATACCAGTGCACAAAGCTACTTCTAAAGTTACCACCGCTGAGGTTGCAGGAGAGGGAGACTGTGCTTCCTTGTGATCCTGACACAGATTTTGGCTGAGTCAGCACAAACTGGGCATATGACCCTGCAAGAAGAAAGCAATAAAGTCAGTAAGAACAAAGCAATTCTATTCACAAAGAAGCCTGTTCCCTAATTTTAACATGCAACAATGAGTACTGTGTCAGAATTCCTTAAACCCATTCACCTGCTAAATGATGAAGGAAGACAAGGAACAGTGGAGCCCAAGTCATAGTGAAGACATCCATAGTGAAGATAATTTTCCTGATGCAATGGACAAAGTATAGTTAGGCACCCCTATTTATCTGCCCCTAGTATTCTCGTTGCATACTATGACTATGCAAATACCCTCTTCCATGTACTATACAAGTCCCTCTTTTCATTTCAGACAGAGCCTGACTGAGAAACTGAGAGACTACACTTAGGGAGGATGTGGGCTCCACCAAGTGACAGGAAAGAAAACACTGAAAATGAAGGGGAAACAACAGAGAAACTGGGGAGCACTAGGCACGTGGTTGGCCATGACTCCCCAAAGTGACTATGTCCTACCATCTGGTGTATGCCTGCTAAGTTACCCTCTGCCAACAGTGAGACAGTTTTAGTACTCTCATAGTGACTATCTGGATTCTGAATGGAACATGAATTGTCTTCATGTAATTCTGTAGATGTCAACTAAAGCAGTTGGATTATTCATTTTCAAATTCCACTTCATTTTAGTTTGGTTTCTGTTCAACGTTTCTGTCTGTTTATTGAATATGGTTTTTCAAGTCCTGAGTGTTATTTTTCATTTCCATCAGCCTTATGGATGTGTTTTCTTTGGCATCACTCTGTTATTCTCCTTAAGTTCGTCCTCCTCAATTTTATTTATCTGTTTCTTTGTTTTTAATCCCCACCAAGTCTTTCATGAAGTTTATAACTGTGCTTTTAAACTTTGTGTTCTTGGGTTATCTAGGCAATTCTCATCGGTAAACATTTCTACAGGAGTGGTAGGTTTGTGGCAGGAGATGCTGGCTTAATATTTCATATTGTTTGCATTTTGTGATGCGATCTAGGCATGTGGATTTCTGTTGTTGATTCTGAGTCGGTTATGGACAGAGCCTGTTAGAACTTGGGTAGTTTAACCTAGAGGTTAGAAATAGGTTAAGTAGAATAACAAGAGTTGGGTAGCATGGACTGAGCATATGTCAAGAATGTACGTCTCGGTCGATAATTGGAATGTGGGGGTATATCTGGGCAGCTGTAGAGAGTTGATATGGTATTGGCTGGCCCATTGTTTTGTGTTGCTAGTAAGTTTAACCCTGGCAATTAATTATAAGTTGGTTGAGTTTTAACAGACATTGCCAGACTAGGTTGGGGTGTTGTGTGTGGGACCTGGAATAATTTTGTCAGATTGAGGATGGAGTATAGAGTGAAGTATCAATCAGATTACTAAGGTAGGGCTTGGGAAACATGCAGGATACAGTTGGTTGGCATAGTTAGATGAGGTGGGGGGAAGCCCTCTGTCTCAGGTTCAGGCAGTACAGATCCTGTGGAAACCTAGACTTATGTTGGGGTGCTGGTGGTAATTGTTAAGCTAGGGTGGACACTATATGTGGTAACTGTTATTGGTATGGCAGGTTGGTAGAGAATTATGGAAGAAAGGAACTTGCAGAACCATCAGGGGATACCCTGGCAGAAAATATGCAAGATTTAGTGTAATGGAGAATTTGCAAGATGAAGACATTTAAACTAACATTTTTCTTGGCAAGACTTGATACCCTATGAACATATACAGGGGGAGGTAATCCCCCTCAGGAACAGTCATAGGGGAGGGGAATAAGGGGAAAATGGGAGGGAGGGAAGAATGGGAGGATACAAGGGATGGGATAACCATTGAGATGTAACAAGAATAAATTAATAAAGGAGAAAAAAAAAGAAAGCAAGGAAAAAAAGTAAACTAACATTTTTCTTGGGACAATTCAGTACTGACTAATGAAAAGGACACAGAATGTATGATGTAAGCTTACCCATAAACACGAGAAACAACAAACTGCAACATGCCTACACAGCAGCAGTGTATTATTTGTTTCCTTACTCTTAGGACTTGAACGTCATGCAACTCTTTTTTTTAACTTTCAAACTATTTTAGCTTTAATAACCTGGCAGCAATTCAATATAATTAAAAGAGAGTCAAGATTATTCCCTTTAGTGGTGATGATGCTCACGATTTTTGACACAGTCATGGTCAAAACAAAGTTAAGATTGGATTCCACATAATGTAGATTCATGGCTCACAGTCTGAGAATTAGATGCAGAATTAGATGAGAAAGGAGCAGAAAAGACATTAAGGAAACATGAGAGATCAGTAACACTGTTGTTGGATCGTGAGAACCTTGGGGTGTTTCTTGATGGTGATACAGTGTCACAAATATTTGTCTGCTGTGAAGAACAAATGTGAGTAACCCGATCAAATTTGTTGTGCTATATTGTCAAGTTTCTTCAGTGTACAGATGTAACCCTCATCATTGGGCCAATGCTGGAGAAACATAACTACACTTCATCTGGGGATTATGACTCTTCTACAGCTTGCCACATTTGTGGCAAATAAACAGGCTCAAGAATGTTCTTATGTACATTTTTCATCCCATATATTATGAAAAAGTCAGTGTGAACTACTGCCTAGAGATGAGACTTCTCATTTGAATTGTGCATTTGAATATTTTATACATGAGAAGTGTCTCCTAGTTGGTACCAGAATAAACCATCGATACTAACAATGAAGCCCCTGTTTTGAGTTACCCATGAGTTTGACTCTCAGAGACAAGCAGTGAGTTGGGGGCTGAATAGCTACAAACACACATAGAGTGATGATGAGCACAAACCAGGGGTCACTCTTAATTATCTGAGCCAAACTCTCTAATGCAGGCTGAATAATAATTTGTTCTTGTAGGCTGATCATCACCTATTCAGGTAAGGGAGAGGAGAAGAGAAATATAACCAGAGCATGGATACTCTCCTATCTTATGATGCAGCTGTTCATCCCAGGCTTTTATTTCCTGACTTCTGCAAAAGGAGGGCTTGTTTAGGCAAAATTACCTCTTTCCTTCATGGCTCTTTAGATCTGCAAAATATATATTTATAATCAGAGAGAGGATCTTATGGAACAAGCTGGTAAGAAAGTAGCATGGCCTGAGTATAATCTAGGGAAGTTGTTACAGGATGCAGCTATGAGAAATTTGCACAGAAGTTTACAACAGACTTTCTGACTCACTCCAGTGTCTATTAGCAGAAGTCCACTCAGCAGCCACCATGACTGAAGTAACAGGGACCTCATATGTGGCCACTAGCATCTATCTTTTACTATTTAATTGAAAGAATCTGGAATCATTTTGACAGGTACTCAAAAGAAGTTCCAGAGGAATTACCATAAGAAAGTGCCAGAAAAAATTTTTTTATTTTGCCTCAATAACCCTTACCTAGTCAATTTTTGCTTATGAAGTAGAATGTTCAAATTTTGTAATCAAAGCTGCACTTTTTCTCTATACACATGATTGTTAAAATTAAGATGTAGATAAGATAAAATATTGGTATGATAAGTTAGCTAATGTGATTTTTATATCTATTATTTCATTTACATTTTCTCCTTTTAATTGTTTCTTCAATCAATCATTATTTTAATTGTTTATGTATATGTCTGTGATTTGGACTCTACCTTAACTAGTCCTTGCATCTAGCAATTTTATTTGTAAGTTGCCAACTCATAGGCTACCTTAGAGTTCTTAAATCTCAGCTGAAAGCACAAGATCCACTCTCAAGCAGCTCTAGGAAGGGAAGGACTGCCATGTTCCCATTCACCATCCAGTTTCCTGACATTTATTTATTTTGGAAGATGGCGCTGAGGTTTCCCACTTCCTCTAGTACCTGGGTAAATTGTCTATGCATTTCAGACAGTCAAGTTCCTTGTGACAAATTTTAATGAGCTTCATGATTATTGCCTTAATAAGGTTTCTATGAGTGTGATAAAGCCCCATAACCAAATGCAACTTTGGAGGGAAGGGCTTATTTTTTTATACAACTCCCAGGTCACATTCCATCATTGAGTGAATAGAGGACAGCGATGAAAGAAATGAGTGTGGAGTTAGAAACTTATGTAGAGACCATGGATGATTGTTCCTTACTGCTTCCTTCAGAATGCTTTTCTATACACACCAGGACAAACTGCCCAGAGGTGGCACACTCTCAGTGGGCTGAATCGGATAAAATGACACACACATTTGCCCACATACTAAATGGTTGGGTCATTTTCTCAATTAAGATACATCGCCCAAGATATCTTCAGCTTGTGTCAAGTTGACAAAAACTCAACTAGGACAATTTGATTTCCTGTAATGTATCTTTAACTTTGTTGTAGAATTATGTTGTGGGCTGGAGAAATGGCTCATAGATTAAGAGCATTGAATGGTCTTCCACATATCCTGAGTTCAATTCCCAGCAACCACATGGTGGCTCACAACCATCTATAATGTGAGATGATGCTCTCTTCTGGCCTATAGGTGTACAAGCAGACAAAGCATGGTATTCACAATAATAAATAATTTTTAAAAATTATGTTGTTTTCTCATTTTCATTTGTTCTAATTATCATGAGATGATTTTAAAAAATACTGTTTTGATAATGGGTAAGAAGTACAATGTTTTCCACTCTTAAATGTGAAAAGTTTTTGTTTTGTATGTTTGTTTTTGTTTTTGTTTTGTATTGTTTTTTCAAGACAAGGTTTCTTTGTGTAGCCTTGGCTGTCTTAGACTCACTTTGTAGACCAGGCCAGCCTCGAACTGACAGCAATCCACCTGCCTCTGCCTCCTGAGTGGTGGGATTAAAGGCGTGAACCACCATGCCCGGCTCATGTGAAAAGTAAAAACTAAACATTCTACATATTCTACCTGTCTACTTAATAAATAGTAGGATTTTATTCTCCACACAGAGATGTTAGTTTTCCTGAAAGACAGGGGAAAGCAGCTTAGAGAGGTTTTAACTTTTTTCAGAAATTGGCTGGATACAAAATTAACTCAAAAAAATCTGTAGCCTTCCTATACGCAAATGACAAACTTGCAGAGGAAGAAACTAGGAAAACCACACCCTTCACATTAGCCACAAGCAATATAAAATATTTAGGAGTTACTCCAACTAAGCAAGTGAAGAACTTGTTTGAAAAAAATTTCAAAACTTTGAAGAAAGAGATTGAAGATGACATGAGAAGATGGAATGATCTTCCTTGCTCATAGATCAGGAGAATTAACATTGTAAAAATGGCCATCCTACCAAAAGCAATCTACAGATTCAATGCAATCCCTATCAAAATACCTACACAATTTTTTAAAGACATTGAAAGTTCAATTCTGAACTTCATATGGAAAAACAAAAAACCCAGAATAGCAAAAACAATCTTGAACAATAAAAGGTGCTCCGGAGGAATCTCCATACCTGATCTCAAACTGTACTATAAAGCAATAGTAACTAAAACAGCATGATACTGGCACAGCAACAGGCTGGCTGATCAGTGGAATCAAATCGAAGACCCAGATATGAACCTACACACATATGGTCATTTGATTTTTGACAAAGAAGCCAAATCCATTCAATGGAAAAAGGATAGCATCTTCAACAAATGGTGCTGGTCTAACTGGATGTCTATGTGTAAAAAAATGTAACTGGACCCATACTTGTCACCTTGCACAAAAGTCAAATCCAAGTGGATTAAAGACCTCAACATAAAACCAGAGACACTAAGTCACTTAGAAGAAAAAGTGGGGAAGAGCCTGGAACATGTTGGCACAGGAGACAACTTCCTGAACAGAACACAATGGCCCAGGCATTAATGTCAACAATTAATAAATGGGACCTCATGAGGCTGAGAAGCTTCTGTAAGGCAGGAGACACTGTCAAGAGAACAAAGCGACAGCCTACAGGCTGGGAAAAGATCTTCACCAATCCTACATCTGACAAAGGTCTAATATCCAAAATATATAAAGAACTCAAGAAATTAAACACCACCAAACCAAATAACCCAGTTGAGAAATGGGGCTTGGAACTAAACAGAGAATTCTCAACAGAAGAATATCAAATGGCTGAGAAACATTTAAAGAAATGCTCAACCTCCTTAATCATCAGGGAAATGCAAATCAAAACAACTCTGAGATTCCATCTTACACCCATCAGAATGGCTAAGATCAAAAATTCAAGTGACATCACATGCTGGCGAGGATGTGGGGAGAGAGGAACACTCCTTCATTGCTGGTGGGAATGCCAACTAGTACAGCCAGTTTGGAAATATATCTGGTGCTATCTCAGAAAAATGGGAATAGCGCTTCCTCAAGACCCAGCTATTCCACTCCTTGGAATATACCCAGAAGATGCTTCAACACACAACAAGAAAATTTGTTCAACCATGTTCATAGCAGCCTTATTCATAATAGCCAGAACATGGAAACAGCCTAAGTGTCCCTCAGTAGAAGAATGGATAAAGAAACTGTGGTACATATACACTATGGAATACTATTCAGCGATTAAAAACAAGGAATTCCCGAAATTTGTGGAAAAATGGATTGAGCTAGAAATGATCATAATGAGTGAGTTAACCCAGAAGCAGAAAGACTCAAATGGTATATACTCACTTATATCTGCATACTAGCCCAAGGGGCATGTCCCATGAAAGCCTTCACTTACCAGGAAACTGAGACAGAGGGGAGGACATTCTAGTGGGACTCTAGATGAGAGAATCATGGGAAAATGGCAAAGTAGAAGGATCTAGAGGGTCCTAGAAACCTACAAGTAGAACATTATAATAGGCAGATTTGGGCCCAGGGGTCCTGCTCAAACTAAGGCACCAGCCAAGGACAATACAGGCAGTAAACCTTAAACCCCTACCCAGATCTAGCCAATGGACAGAACATTCTCCACAGTAGAGTGGAGAGTGGGATATGACTTTCTTACATACTCTGGTGCCTCACCTTTGACCATGTCCCCTGGAGGGGGAGACCTGGTGGCACTCAGAGGAAGGACAGCAGGTTACCAAGAAGAGACTTGATACCCTATGAGCATATAGAGGGGGAGGTAATCCCCCTCAGGAACAGTCTTAGGGGAGGGGAATAAGGGGAAAATGGGAGGGAGGGAAGAATGGGAGGATACAAGGGATGGGATAACCATTGAGATGTAACAAGAATAAATTAATAAAGGAAAAAAAATAAAATGACAATAAATGAGAAACAAATCCTAAATTTAAAAAATATTCAAATTCTAACAGCATATACACTTAAAGCAATTGGAACATTCATTCAAAGAAAATGCTTGCATTCTTATGAACTTGAAACAACAGCTAAAATACTGAAGAACCAAATTTGTTTATATAAGTAAATAAATATTGTCATGCTCTTAAAAGGAATTGGATAGATTCATTCCCACCTTGGACAAGGAAGAAAATAGTGTTGGGTAATGACAACTGTTAATTGTTTCTGCTTAATGAGAAAGTTGTAATAGAGTAGGACCATATTGTATAATTACATAAAATTGGCTTATTAACTTAATACATATTGTGAATATATTGATTCAAGTTAGCTTATAAACTTAATACACGTTATGAATATATTGATTCAGAATACAATAAGATATAAAAGTTATTTTTACTTTTAGAGGCTTATTCTTGGATTTAAATTATTTTTATTTTGAAACTGCATGTTTGCTTCCAGCCTGCACACAAACCAAACTGTTAGTGCCTGGCTAGATGTAGTCATTTGGCTTGCAATACTTAGGTGTATTTATTTATGACACAGTGATTTGGATTGTAACACTATACTGCTTAGATATAGACAAAGGTCAATCACTAACTAGGATGGAAGAAGAGAAACTTAAGACTGAGATTTTTGGATAACAATTAAAGGTTAATCTAATATTGTATATGTGTGATCCTTCAAAATTGTGTATAAATAGAGACAGCTCAAGCAATTTGGGACCACTTGCTCAAACTGCAATAAGTGGTCAGTGTTTTTCCGTTTGCTTACTCCACATCTCTGTCCCGGGTTACTGAACTTGTCAGATACAGACTCTGTCACCTTTTCATATTCTGCATTGTATGTTTCCCTACCAATCATTTTCCATCACATGCCCACTTATGAGGTAATTTATAGTGGATAAGCATCATACATCCTCACACAAGGCAGATTTACCTTCCACACTTGGGATCAAAACAAAACCATATTTACATCCACTGCATGAATCACATACCTTTTCTAATTCACTATGAACAAATCAAATTCTCAGTGCACATATGAATAATTTACTAATTACATCCTGATTAGGGCAAAACAGGTCCAGATCACTATTTCAAATAATAAATTGCTAGAATGTGGTCATATCTTTCATGCAGATGGGAAGAAAAGGCAATTTTGCATGGTTTGATAATTTCTACATCTGAGGTCTCACTCATCTTTGTTCTCCAGTTGAGATGGTCACTAAGCAGGAGCATAAAACTGAGTGGGCATATGTATACTGAAGTTTCAGGATCTGTTGCATCCTCAGAAAGATAAGCTCTGTCTCCTATGTGCATACTGGTATCTTTATTATCAACTCAGATCATGAACACATGTAGAGTCACACAACCACATGTCAAGGAAGATATTAGGAAATTTAATAGAAAAATTTAATAGCTTCAGTTATGATAATATGGATCCCTAAACATCTATGGATACATTAGATTGCCAGATAAGAAAGCCCGCTGTTATACCAAAAAAAAGTGAACTTATTGAATGGATCAATATAATGAACATATTTCTCTAAATGTTTAGTAGGAATTTATCTAATTTTTTTTAGTACTGACATGAAAAATGCTAAATCTTCCAGGGCAGAATTCACAAGGTGTCACCCACACAAAACATCAGTCCTTGGAGGAAATCTGGGAGTGGGATAGGTTGTCCTCCCGAGAGTAGAGCACATAAAGTGTTTGCCAAGTGCTAAATGTGCAGTCATAATAACATACAAAAGTAACTTTACATGGATTAAACAGTGTATATTTAAGAATAGAGTAAAAAGAAGAGGGAAATGTGGTTTTATGATAACTGCAAAAAGAAAAAAAATCAATCCTCAAAACAGGGACTATGCAGTGATTGAACTCTGAAAGAAATAGAGCATATAGTTAATCCTGTTCTCAGGCTGCTTCTGACAGATGTTAATTTTTTAGTAGAACTCAGTAACTCTCTGCATCTAAGCAAAAGAAACAAAGACAGTGGGCCTGAGACTTTTATAATATATAGACATGAAATCTAAATAAGGATGTATGATGGACCCTCAGAATTGTTTTGATTTGCATTTCCCTGATGACTAAGGAGGTTGAGCATTTCTTTAAGTGTTTCTCAGCCATTTGTTATTCCTCCATTGAGAATTCTCTGTTTAGTTCCAAGCCCCATTTCTCAATTGGGTTATTTGGTTTGGTGGTGTTTAATTTCTTGAGTTCTTTATATATTTTGGATATTAGACCTTTGTCAGATGTAGAGTTGGTGAAGATCTTTTCCTAGTCTGTAGGCTGTCACTCAAATTCAATATGACCCAGAAATACACGCTCAGATTGCTCTGTACACTGTGTGGGCCTGGAAATCTTTTCCTACTAAGGAGGCATGGGAGCAGCTATCCAAAGTAATTCAGGGGCATTCAGAACCATTTCAGGAATTTGTAGATCGTCTTATGCAGTAGGCTGGTCGGATATTTGGGGATGTAGAAGGAGCTATGCCTATCATCAAGCGATTGGCCTTTGAAAATGCCAATAGATACTGGCCCTTACTCCCACATAAACACAAGAGTATTTCCCACTGCCCAAATCTGGCTCAATCTGGATAAATGAGTCTTCAATGACGGGTAAGATCCGGGGGATGTATGATCAACCTAGACAGGAAGTTCATGATATACATGGGCTTTTCCATGATGGGTAAGATATACATTGACATCCTGGACCTCCTAAGACAGGAGCTCATTTTATATACAGAAAGGGGACCAGTAGGGAACACAGCTGTGCTGGTACTTACCATTACTTGTTTTTGTCTGCAGTTGAAACTTTACTTGTTTTTATTGGCAATTGAAACATTACTTGTTTTTCTTGCATTTGAAACATTGTGCTCCACTGGGTGCCTTCATTTTTCTGGTTTTCAGTCCACAGAGCTGTAAGACTGCTGGTTCCTCCCCTATATATGCAGTTCTGTTACTCCCAATGAACAGCATTGTCTTAGCATGAATGACCTGCGGTCTTGTGTGTTCTTCAATCTGCAGTTCCTCGCTCAATAGTTCAGGATACTTGCAATGAGGGCATTGTACAATGGTTATGATCCACAAAACAACTGTAATCAAATAGTCTCAATTTTATGGTATGTCGAGGGCAGTGCTAAATCCTGCCATGTCAGAAATCCCGTGCTTAGGCTACATGCTGTGACCTTCCAGTTGCTGTGTTTTGCCAGAGGTCTTTGTGTTCCAGGCTATCCTTGTTCTATTTACCTTTGAAAGGAGTAGGGAAATCCCTAGTGAGAGACACCCTGAGGATTAAGGAAGTCCTTACAGAGAGCTACTCAGAGGATTAAGGAAGTTCCTACAGAGAGCTACTCAGGCTATTGTGTTCTTCTTGCCTGGGAGCTAGGAAGAGAGGGATTAGAATAGATCCTATTGACCTTGCTATAAAAAGTCTTACTCATTGCCATTAAAGAGAATCTTGATCAGAAATATCCGGATCTGACTCATTATTCTCACCTCTTTGTACCCCACTTTAAATCACCACCCACTCCCTCTTTCAGGTTCCATTCTTCCCAAGCACTGAGACACATCATTTGGTGCCTGATTAGGCCTTAAAAATGAGGGATCAAGTGAGGGACATTGCGTGGAAAGAGGAGTGAAAGACAAGTGGACTGTCTGCCCTGAATTCGCCCGCTTAGCAGAGGAATGGCAAGGTAAGCAATGCAAATATAGGACAGAGCAATAGTAACCATTTATGCAGTGACAAATGAGAGATTTATTATTATTGAAGCTGAAGATGTCTTGGAAGGATATATAAGGGAATCCAGGAATAATGATAAAGAAGATCTAGAAAGGGAAGCTACTTGTTCTCAAGAGCATGACTGGCAGCCTCTGCCTAAAGAACCCCCAGAGCAAGAGGATCCCAGTGAAAAAGTTTTGGGACAACTTTATGCCCTGGAGGAAGAAGTTAGCTTAGCTAAGAGACAGAAACAATTAGAGAGATAATTAGAAAGAATAAGGATTGATGATAATGTTGATAAAAGTCATTGTGGACAGAAAGGGAAGGTTTCCAGTCTAGTAAATAGCCTTCAGGTTATGTCCCCATTAGAGACTGGAATGCTAAGAGCTAAAAACACAGGACAAAGATGAGCAATGAGCTTACTTCTCCGGTTGTAGGAACATTAGATTTTCAGCACAGTTGAGGTAAACAGTATGCCTCTATAGAATGGAAACAACTCAAATAATTAAAGACTGCTTGTGCTCAGTATGGACCCACTGCTCCATTTACCATAGCAATGGTTGGTGCACTAACGAATGCCAACGTCGCCCCTGCTGATTGGAATACCTTAAGGAAAGCGTGTTTAGACTGAGGAAGTGGATACTTTTATAATGTGAGATAGAGTTGGTTAAAAAATTATAGAAATGCTATATTATGCTTTTAGACCTATAAAGGTTCCTGTATATATTTGTTTGTTTGTTGGCTTTATTTAAAGATAGTTTAGACCCTAGATATGCCATTTATTGTCAAGGTTTCAAAACCGTTTTTTGTCTTGCCTATCAGACTGTTTGTTTGCTTGATGATTGTCATGTAAAATTTTATGTCTCTGTCTGTATATTTGTTTGATTCTTTAAATATTGTTTCATTTTTCTATGTTTTAAGAGAGGGCTAAGCTTGACTCACTGGCTAATATTCCAAAACAGTGCAGCAAGCACATCCCATGAGGCAGTGAGTGTCTTGCCTCCATGTGGTGGTGGCCAGTTGTAGGCCCACCCTTTGCAGGGCCTGCACCCAAGTACAGCAGCTGCCCATGGGGACTAAGCCCAGGACTGGAGCATCCATGGGCCAAAATGTTTCACAGGCACTGCTCCTGACTGTTCCTGTGGTGCTCAATTCTTACAGAGCAGGAATATCTGCGAAAACACTGCTGGCCAGAGAAGTACAATCTAAGGAATAGAGTTTATTGCCTTAAACTTAGAATTTTTTCGTATGTTTAATATTTGCCTGTAAGGGATTTAACAATTTTATAAACTGGTCTAGGGAATGAAGTTAATTCCAAGCTCCTTAGCTACAAGGTGTTTATAATATTTTTGTTTCTTTGCTTAATTTTTACTTGAGAGATACTTCTAAAATTTTTTAGATTCTCAGAAAAGAGAGATAAACTAGTTTTGTCCTTGGAACTAGACATTTATAGTCAGGAGATTCCAGCTTAGATCAAACTAGTTAAACAATCCCAGGACTACAATGTCCTTGAGCCAGATAATTTTACATACACTACTCCTAGCTATCTGTGGGCTTGGAAATTACAGGGCAGAGATGGCTACAGACATGTGGCCAGTTGGAGAGGTGGAAATAGGAGGCTGATAGTTTTCTAAACTAGCCTAGGAAATTTAATTAACTGCCTAGAAATTAGAATTCTCTTGTTTTCTTGATTAATTTTTGTTTGAGATATTTAAAGATTTTTTTTTTACTAGAATTGAAATGAAATAATTAAACAAGGAATTGTGGCACATGACTTTAATCCCAGCACTTGGGAGGTAGAGACAGGTGGATCCTGTGACAGGGTATTGTGGTACACACCTTTAATCCCAGCACTTGGGAGGTAGAGACAGGTGGATACCTGTGACAGGGTATTGTGGTACACACCTTTAATCCCAGCACTTGGGGATTAACAGAGTCTAACTCCTGAGTTCCAACCTGATCATCACAAGGCATAATCTATTGATAAGCTAAATTACTTACAAAATGGATATTTTTAACTTACTTGAGACTTGAGACTTATGGGAACATTGCAGCCATTACTGCCCACTCGACACATTCTGGATATTCAACTGCTTTTTCCCAACCAGGAGAAGCCACAAAAAATTTAATCATTCACTGTCTATCTGCCTTTTCTCATATTGGAGGGCCTAAGGCTATCAAGACAGACAATGAATCAGGATATGTCAGAAATGTTTTTAAATTTTTTTGTGACTCTTTCCATAAAGCATATTACAGGTATTCCTTATAATCCTCAAGGACAAGGTATGGTGGAATGAGCTCATTCTACCATAAAAACCTATTTATAAAAAGTAAAGAAGGGGGAACTTTACCCCAATCACCTAAAAATGCTTTGTGTCATGTTCTCTTTATTTTAACTTTTTTACTGCTTGATGCCAAAGTAAATTCTTCAGCCAATCAATTCTGGCACAGCAATACTCAATCATCTTTTGCTACAGTGAAATGTGAGGATCCTTTAACTGGACAGTGAAATGGACCTGAGTCTGTATTAATATGGGTTCTAGGCTCTGTGTTTTCTTATAGGAACATGATGTTGCACACTGGTTACCTGAGAGGATTGTGCATCAAGTGGATGTTAACATGGATGAGTTTGATGATGATCCTGAGGTTGGAGGTAAAGCTTCGTTGGACACTTATTCCTGCTTCTTGGAATAACGTATGTCAACAACACTCACTGCCTCATTTCGCTGTATTTGAGGAGGAAAGGAGAAGTCAAGTATTCCAGTACCTATGAGCCATACTCCTTAGGGACCTGACTGAACTTTGGAGTCCGTATTTGTAGGAACACCTCAAGAATATTCTCCTTCCAGAAAACCAGATTTTAAGCTGTATAAGTACTTTTCCACCCTAATTATTAGGATCAGTTTCATCGGCAGGACTGTGGGGAACTGAAAAGGGACTTGTGGTGTGTTGTTGAGTGATAAAATCTCTGTTATAATTTTGTTATTATTCTCATATCTACTATTGTTTTTGCCATTGCTTTACTAATACCGTTTATGCCTTAACTAGGAGATCAGTGATTTGAGATGACTGAGAAAGTTACAATGTCATGCCAGACTTCCCTAGACTCCTTGTGAGTAGGATACAGCTAGATTCACATTTGATATAATCTCTTTAGAATTAATAGTAATCTACAGCATTGATTATCCTTGGCGAGGATGACAGGGATCGAAATTGTAGCCTGTGCCTTACATCCTTTCTAACACAGCACATGTCTCAGCAATTGCAGCTGATACAAGGACAACCACATGTCATAGAACTCAAAGACACTGCCCTTCTTCATGTGTTGATATGGAAGCAAGCCAGAGATGAGTAAGAGTCAGTCTGAGCCTTATCTGACCTAAGACAGGCCATGAATGATGGAATTCATGTGCCAATGATTGGTAAAGACGAGTACCCTACTCACCAATCTAAGACAGGCTCTTCATAATTTTATTTTAAGAAGGGACAGATGTGGGGATCCATGTTAAATTCTTCCACGTAGAAATCCCGTGCTTAGGCCTCATGCTGTGACCTTCCAGTTGCTGAGGTTTGCTGGAGAAGGTCATTGTGTTCCAGGCTATCTTTGGACTATTAACCTTCGAAAGAAGTTGGGAAATCCCTACTGAGAGATGTCCAGAGGATTAAGGAAGTTCTTACAGAGAGCTAATCAGAGAATTTAGGAAGTTCCTAGAGAGCAACTCAGGCTATTGTGTTCTTCTTGTCTGGGACCTATAATAGAGGGATCAGAATAGATCCTACTGACCTTACTATAAAAAGTCTTACTCATTGCCATTAAAGAGAATCTTGATCAGAAATGTCCAGACCTGACTCATTATTTCTTGCCTCTCTGTATCCCACTTTCAATCACCACTCTCTCTTTCAGGTGAACCCTGGTTTGATTCATCCCCAGGGCCAGGACACGTCAGTGGGATGAAATTTGTTGTAGCCACTCTGAATATCAGTTTAGCTAGTCTAAAAGAAACAGAAAAACACTAGGTTTTCTACCAGGATCAGATTACTTAATCTCCTAGGAACTGAAGCTGGGAGTGAGTAGGGAATACAGAAGAATAAATACTGTATATATGGGACTGAAACTGAGTGAGGTTGAGGTGTTGGTCTGAAGGGAGAAATAAGGATCTGCAGTTAGCCTACTAACTTGCCTGAAATGCATGGCCTATGTGTTCACCAAGAATTCCTGCTGGATTTGGCATGCTTGGTGGAATAAATCAAACACTGAAGGGGACAAGAATAGGAGAAGTAGTTCTTTGGGATTCACTAGAGATGAAGTGGGGGATATGTCAGGTGTTTTGTTGCTGAAGAGAGGATGAGATGTGAAATAACAATGAAGATAATTTTATGACTAGGTTGTGGCACAACATGAGGAACTATATTAAAGAGTCACAGCATTAGGAAGATTAAGAACTACTGGCCTAAATGCTGGCATTATAGGCATGCGCGTCCATGATTATTTTTTATCAGTTTTGGGTTTTATATATTTGGTTTCAAGTCACAAAGGCCTGTAAGGAACTCATTATGTAATTAACGATGACCTGAACATCCTACTTTCTCTTTTATCTGCTGAGTATTATATATTTTTTGGTTTTGTCATTGTTTTATAACACTTTGTGTTTGTTTATTCTAAGACTGGGTCTCACTGTGATGCTCTGGCTTAAAATTTATTTCTACTTCCTTTTTTGCTTCCCACATGCCAGAATTTAATGCTCATCTCACCATTATTGGCTGGTTTTCCAATATTTTGTGACCTGCCAAATATTTTCTGACATTATCTGCTTCTAAAATTTAGGACAGGTGCTTAATTTCACACAGACAATGTTTAGTCTGAACATAGCTGAACAAGTTATGTATTGGCTGTCTGTGTATTTCTGCAATACTTTGGCAGAGTGGATCCATTTTGACAAGCCAGCTGCCAAGCTTGGGGTATTTACCTTTTGAGAATACATTAGCTATTCTGTGCTTCAATTGGTCCTATGCACTACTGCTGACACCTATTATTTCCTGACTCTCAAACTTACAATACCTGTCATGAAAATAGAGTAGATCATCCTCTTATACCACAGAGGTCACAGCATTCAAAGGAGGGCTGTGAAGGCAGTGAAGAAAATAAGGTATTCTTCACAGCTTGGACATGAGTGAGTCATGGAGTAGGTCATACTGTGTATTTTCCTTCTCATGGAATATATCCATTTTTCCTGTACTTGATTCAAACCTTATGGGATATTTTCTTGCACACACAGGCAGATGAGCAGTAACTACTACACCTTCCACATTTATGGTCCTGAGAAGAATGGGCCAGGGAGGAGGAAACTGTGAGAGTATTTAGCAACACCTAAATCATGGGTTTTGAAAAACACCAATAGGTAGTTCCTGAAGCCTATTCCAATAAAATAAAGAACCCCAAAAAGCTGTAGTGTGAATGCTTTAGACAAATGAGCATAATACTTTGCCAAAGAAAGGTGGAAAATGAGTGATAGAGAGGGAAATAAAAGATATTAGGTGTTGTGAAAATCCTGTACACACACAAACACACACACACATACTATGTTAAAACTTGCAGGAATATGAGTGGACATAAATGTTCACTCTTAGGTCAACTCATAAAACCTTATATTTTTATTCATATGCAGCATCCAGCGAATAACATATGGATTTATATAAACAAACATTCATGTGGCCACAGTAAAACATGTAGATAGGAGAATAAGAATAGCCAAATATAAGAGGAAGTTGGGGACCAAATGCAAGTAGTAGACATGAGATATGAAACATGATATAAATCTAAATGTTTTTATAGTTACAATTCTGTCACAGAAATTTTGGGTTGGATACGGGTAGAAATAGTATATTTAAAAAAGACATAATATAGCAATAGTCTTTTCACAGCCAGTGCTCTGGGAGGTTTTTGTCTCACTTCCTCCAAGGTTCACATCACTGTGTACTACCACTAAGACAATAGTAGTCAGCCTCATCCTCAGCCAGTGCGTTAGTTATGGTCAGAAAGGCTGAGTTGGAGGAGCTGTCAAGGGAGCCTGAGAATCTATCAGGAACCCCTGTTGGCCTCTTATCATCTCTATATATCACAAGAGCTGGGGGTCTTCCCAAGTGCTGCTGGTACCAGCTCACATAGCTGTCTCCAATGTTACCACTGCTGCGCTTGCAGGAGAGGGAGACTCTGCTCCCTAGTGATCCTGACACAGATTTTGGCTGAGTCAGCACAAACTGGGCATATGACCCTGCCAGAAGAAAACAAGAAAGTCAGTAAGGAAAAAGCAACTCCATTCACAAAGAAGACTGTTCCCCAAATATCACATGCAACAATGAGTACTGTGTCAGAATTCCTTAAACCCATGCACCTGCT
This sequence comes from Acomys minous, assembly GCF_964271855.1. Lineage (NCBI taxonomy): Eukaryota > Metazoa > Chordata > Mammalia > Rodentia > Muridae > Acomys > Acomys minous. Next base: position 71,855,162 of record NC_140492.1, on the reverse strand, counting down.
AAATGAAGAAGGAAGACAAGGAACAGTGGAGCCCAAGTGAAGACACCCATAGTGAAGATCACCTTCCTGATCAATGGACAAAGTATAGTTAGGCACCCCTATTTATCTGTCCCTAGTATTCTCATTGCATGGTGTGTCTATGCAAATACCCCTCTTCGGTGTAGTATACAAGTCGCTCTTTTCATTTCAGATAGAGCCTGACTGAGAAATGGAGAGACTACACTTAGGGAGGATGTGGGCTCCACCAAGTGGCAGTAAAGACAAAACTGAAAATGAAGGGGAAACAGCAGAGGAACTGGGGAGCACTAGGCATGTGGCCAGCCTAGACTCCCCAAAGTGACCATGTTCTGCCATCTGGTATATGCCTGCTAAGCTGCCCTCTGCCAACACTGTGAGACCATTTGAGTACTCCCATAGTGACTATCTGGATTCTGGATAGAACATGAATTGTCACTTCATGCAATTCTATAAATGTCTTTTCTCTCAAGATCAACCCATCACTACTCCCATATGTTTAGTCAAAGTATGCAAAAACATTATGCCAGAGTTGAGCATTGCTTGTTATTCTTTTTTAAAAATTCACCTTGAATCAATATTTTAGCTCCATCCCTTGTCACCTCCAAGTCCCACCTTCCCTCTCTCTCCCTTATCCTTCCCTATTTCTCAGAAAATGAAAGCCCTTTCCCATCAACCCAAGTTATCAAGGCACCTCAGACCTGAACATGTCCTCTTCCCTTGTGTGCTCACAATGCAGTCCCACCTAGGGGAAGTGAACAAGAACTGACAAAAGAGTCCACACTGACAGCCCACACTGCCCTATTAGAGGACCCAAATGAAGCTTGACATTGTTCAGTGCCTACAAGGTCCATGGTTGGTATTTCAGTTTAAGCCAGCACATTTGGATCTTGGTTAGTAGACTTTGTTGATATTTTTATGAAGTTCCTAGCACCTCCAGATCATTTCCCCCTTCCCTCACTTTTACATAAGGCTCCCTATGCATCCTACAATGTTTGGCTGTGAGTCTCAGTATCTGTTTCCAAGCGCTACATGGTGAAGCCTCTCCGAATGACAACACTGCTAGGCTGTTGTCTGCAAAAATAGAAGAGCATTGTTAATAATGTAACTGGTTGCCTCTCTCTCACAAGGTGAGGATTTGGCTTGGCCACACATTAGTTGAACATTCCCTCAAGCTCTGGTCTATCTGCACTATCTTTAACCATAAACATTTTGTAGACAGGGTAAATTGTGTATCAAAGTTTTTCTTTTTAAAGGTAGATTGTTCTTCTCCTTCTACCAGGAAACTTATCTATTTAGAAAGTGTCCTCTTCAGTCTCTATTGCCTACTTTACTAGGAGTCTCTCCTAGAGTAGCCTCTAGCTTCTCCCAGAGATACTCTCACCCACAGCTGCTCTTTACAGTCCTTCTGCTCTCCCCCCCTACTCTCTGAGATCTACCCTCACATCTCTCTACACTCTCTCTTACTTTGTCCTGTTTCTTTTTAAAATTATTTTATTTTAAATCAGAAAGGAACAAGATACCAATATACAGAAAGAGTAGATACAGAAAAATATGACTCAGGTTACCTAGGTCAAATTTATAAGAGAAACTGATAACCAATGCAGTATTACTCTATAAAACATAATATTCCTATGGCAATGGATTCTGAATAAAACAACTTAGAAGCACCATAAAACAAAAATCTCAAAATTGTAGAATAAGTAGCTTCAAACAACTCCAAGAGGAAATGAACAGTTGCCAGAATGAGAACCACAAAACATGGATGGTTGTATGAAGTTAGGAAAGCAATTCAAGGTATAAAATAGAATTTGATAAAGTAATATACTTTCCTAAGAAAATAAAATATCATACCCAAGATACCTATCCAGGCAGTTCTGGCCCATCCTTTGTTCTCTAGGGTCAAGCCTGGTGAATTTGCCTAACACTCCCCTCAGTTCAACTTTCTCAACTTGACATACTTAGCCAATATTGCACGTTTAGTGTTCTTGACTAATCTGGCCAACCCTGCCTGCTTCTCAACCTACCTATAGAATACAACCATGACCCACTGGCATTAACACACAGGTTCCTCCTTTGCTATATCCAAACCTCCACCGAGGCCAATCTCATACCTCACTTATTTCTAGTGTCTAGACTGTGAAGCTGCATTGTCTTCCATGAAAAATCCACCCCCAACCCACCATATCTATCCTGTGTCCCATATCCAAGGTTCCTGCTCAGCATGAGCATATATGTGTGTGCTGCAAGCAATTCCTACTTTACTTTAAGGACACATCCTGCCACTCTTCCACACTATACATTACTCCAATGTCACATTCAACCTTTCTGTCTAGGCATATCTATCATGATATTTCAACTGAGGACCAGGAGATACATACTGTACAGCATCCCAGTCATTGATACACAGTTTACTTCATTCTCCACAAATGATTTCCTACCTATATGCTCAACCAGTTTACATATCTTATCCTCTGTAGTAGTGACTTATTTAAATGAAATGTGTAAGTAACAAAAGAGTCCACACGCACATATCTAATTGTAAAATATCTCAACAGAGAAGTGTTGAAACTAACCAATGCCAGAAACCGATGAAACTAGCAGGTATTTACAGAATATTTCACCCAGTCATAAATAACCTAAATCTTCCTCAGCTCTCATGGTGCTTTTCCCAAAATTTACCAAATACTTAGACACAAATCAAATCCCAAAGATATATGTAAAAAGATATCTTGCATCCTATCTGACCATATTTTAACTGTGGATAAAAATTGGATATCACAAACACCAGAAAAATGGAAAATATTCAAAATCATTGTAATTGAATGGCTCATTACTGCATGAAGAAGGGTCCGGACAATACTGCAATTGTTTTAACAATTGTCAAATCAAATAACCACAAAAACATAAAATGACCAAATTTAGAGATAAAACAAGTGCAGTATTAAGAAACAAGTTAAAATCTCTTAGAGTTTTATTTTTATAAAACTGTTTCCCAACTTTTTTCTTAATCCAGCTATCACAGGAATAATTGAGACTCTTTTGTATTTGTTTACTAATAAGCATTTCAACATCATAATGTTGAATAATGCAGCTTTTATTCTTTTCTTAACCTTCTAAGCTAATCTGTTTTCATCCCAGTATAAATCCCAAGATACTTGCACTTTGTAGTTTTTCTGATGTAGCTCCTTCTCCTTATGTCTCTTAGAGGTCTTTTTTGGATCAAACCTCTACTTCGTAGGTTAAATCCCTCTCCTATGGCTGACAAGAAGTCCAGCCTATTCTCTCCCCTGCTCAGTGACTGGTTATAAGCTGCTTTATGACATTTCAGAGGACAATTTGGGAGCAGAGATTATTCAACACTGAGACAAGAGATTCTCAGAACAAGGCTTGCAACCAGTTATGGGAGATATAGAAATCACCTTATGCATGATACCTACAACAGCGTCTTTTAGTCTAATAAAATGCAATTTCCCTTGCAATAACAAAATATGTGTAATAATAACAATTATGAAAATTATTATATAATATGTACACATGTATATGTAGCTCTCTTGGATAAGGTATTCTTCTGTCTATCAAATTCTTTCACACTGAATAATTTAAGTTTAACTGTGAAACTATAATTATCTAGTCTTTTATCACATCAGAGATGTGAGAAGGAATAAATATTACCTAAATATGTAGGAACTGCAGGCAAGCAGCTTCCAAAATATAACAATGATGGATTTCAAGACAGTCTCCCAAATTCTCCCATAACTTTGTAGCATCATCATGAGCCTTCTGTCCCATAATATTTGAAAGACTTTTATGTGAAGCAGAAAATATAAAGGACTTAGCTACCTTGTCCTTGCAAAGCTTGTCAGTCAACTCTCCTCCATCCAGTTTGTATAGTTTCAGGCAGTATTTTGTCAGTAATTGATATGAAGGTATTTTCTCACTCAGTGGCTACGTGACACATAAGAATCTATTTATGCCCTTTGGTACAAAACAGGCGTGTAGCCAGGACTGGAAACTTGTCATTGTAAGAAAAAAAGCCTTGTTAATAAAATATCTGTAAATGCCACATTCTATAGATCTCTGTGGTTTTTGAAGACCATCTATATCTGAATTGTTTATTTCTAGCTGATTTTTACCTGCCAACCTAATGTTTGCATTTTTATAATTAACTAAACTAGTACCTAACATGACTATGAGATTGATTGCCTCACTACTAATATGCATTTCATAATTACTCTATAGTCTTGGTAATTGAGGCTTTCAAAAAGACTAGAATTTAATTTGCAGGTGTATTAATTATATAGGTACAGTGCCTTAGAATGGTTCAACCAAATATAATCTTGTATATTTTGGATTTTGAATATTCTTTGGTCTAAGAGTAGATCAATAATCTATGCTTTTAATTCCCATTTCTAAAACCGACAGCTTTAAAACAATACCTAACATCTATCAATCATAGAACGATAAAAAATCATCCAGGTCCTCTTGGGAATAGGTCATTGTTTACTTAAATTGCCTCCTACATATTTGGGATGTATTTTCTTTTGGGGTGGTAGCAAAATTGGCATATTGTCCAGTCTTAATAAAGATTGCTGTAACTTTTATTGTCCAGAGTCTTTCAGATGACAAATTTCAGAATTTAGCTGTGGTCCTGACTATGATGCTGGATGATTATCCAGGATTCACATTTTTGAGGAAGCATTGTCACTGAAGCCATCTCTGAGGTAGGATCACCTAAGCAACTTGCCTTGTAGTATTTTTTTTGTGTCTTGTCTGCTTGTTCTGCAAAATCTATAAAATTTCAAATGTTTGATAATGTGTATATTAATATATGTATGAGCTGTTCACTAACCATTGTTCATCTGAAGATGATTCTTTAAAAACATTTTTTTCCATAGGATAACAAGTCCTGAGATATTTGTAGCCAGAGATATATTGGTAACACATAGTTGAATTCGTGGGTGGAGACATTTTTATTTCTCAAGTTAGTCTCAGAGCTGCTCCCATGTGAAAAGATCAACAAATTATGTTCCCTGTATAGTGTATTCCCCTTGATTTCTTTCTTTCTTTCTTTCTTTTTGTCTTCAGCCAAGGTCTTCAGGAGGCCTCCACCTGTCCAATCTGATTTCCATCATTTTGGATGGAATACATATATTTTTGTTTCCTGTTCATACAAGATCGTATTCTCTTCCCCAGTGCAATACATTTATGGTATTCCTTTTCAGGGGTTAGGATTTCTATATGCAGGTTTAGTTCAGCAGTCCTTTCTAAAGTCAAGTGTGCCTTAGCAAGTGTGCTACTTGTCTCATTTTAAAAAATTAAAATCATTTTCCAAGATGGTGGCTTCTATCACACAATATATCTGATCTACTGCAAGGAGACCAGGAACCTGACTGCATCCACAGACTGCATATACTGGAGAACACTAAGTGACTGGTGTCCCTCACACTTCAGACCACAGAGAGGCCTTGCTCCAGGCCAACCAACAGCTCATAGAGGTCCTGAACCCACTCCCAAGACTCTAGAGTGGAACTCAGCTGTGGATGTCAGCCAGTCTTTATATCCCAAACTCTGTGTGTGAGACAGTGGAACACTAGAGTTCCTGGCCAGAAGAAGTCTAACGGAAATGAGTGAGCCTGTCTTCATACACCCTCACACACACCACATGCCAATGTACGGAGGGCCCCAGGGGACCACGGGGAAGCCCAGGCATCTGAGAACATATTGTTGAGCCACAGTGCATGTGGTCTGAACAGGACCAGACTGGAGCCATGGCAGGCCAACCATGCAAAATTTGGCAGATAGAACCTAGCCTAGCCAGTCCCTATGGGCCAGGAGGTTCTTCCACATTCTTGAGAGAAACTGGACTGCCCTCAAGGGGTTTGGATGCTGGTATGAAGATAAGCCACAACTTACTGGGACAGCTCTGGGCAGGAACATGAACTATGAGGCCACAAAGAGGCCCATGTTGCCCAGCCACAGTGTGCTTGGGTTGAATGGGACAAGACCTGTGCCTGGCTACCGGCTGTGGTAGAAGAAGCTTGCAAAATTGGGCAGATAAAGCCTGGCCTAGCTAGTCTACACAACCAGGCAGGGTCTCTCATGCTCTTTGGAGACCCTGAACAGCCCTAAGTGGTGGGGTCAGAAAACTAAAAAGCAGCCCCAACACAGCTGCACTGAAATACCTCAGTAGCACAAATGGGACCTGGTATTATCCTAACTCTACTGACCCATTTGTGAGCCTAAGGTGTAGAACAAAATCTCCTGGAGTGGAAACCAGGTCACCTGTCTGTTCCAGGGAAGAACTCTCTGGTACCCACAGGCAAAAGCATGTGACCTATACTCACTCACCAACTATCCACTCTTTTCCATCAGTGAAGGACACCAGAAGCTGCCTCCCAACATCAGAGACATCAAGATGACTAAAGAACTGTGTAAGAAGGCAAACAACAAAATCCAAAACAATTTGGCATCTGTAGATGCCAGCTGTCCCAAAGAAAGCAACCGTGAGAACTCATACACAGTCCAAGTACAAGAAAATGACCTCAAATCCTTATTAATGAAGATGGTAATGGAAGAAATGAATAAATTTTGTAAACGAATGCAAGAAGATGCAACCAAACAGGTTGAAGATAACAGAGGCCTATAGCGAGACACTGAAAGAAATTCAGGTAAGTACAAATAAACAGGTGAAGGAAATCAATAAAAAAGTTCAAGACGTAAATATGAAAATGGAAACCATGATAAAGGCACAGACAGAAGAACCTGGAATGAGAAACCTCAGCGAAGAAAGCAAGCAACATAGAGGTGAGCTTCTCTAGCAGATTCCAAGAAATGAAGGAACGAATCTTGGGACTAGAAGATACAATCATAGAACTTGAAGCAACCATCAAACGGATTGCTAAATCTGAAAAATTTGTGACACAAAACATTCAAGAAATCAAGGAAACCATGAGAAGATGAAACCTGAGAATAGTAGGGATTGAGGAAAGAGAAGACGTCCAATTCCAAGGACCACAAAATATCTTCAAGAAAATGATAGAATTTTTCCCAATTTAAAGAAAGAAATGCACATAAACATGCAAGAAGCCTACAGAACACCAAATATAATAGACAAGAAAAGATAGTCCCACCACACAATAATCAAAAGAAAAAATATACAGAACAAAGAAAAATGTTAAAAACAGCAAGAGAAAAAGGTAAAGTAACATATAATGGCAAACCTATCAGAATTACACCCAATTTCTCAGCAGAGACTAGAAAGGTCAGAAAGGCCTGAACTTAAGTCCTGAAAGCTCTAAGAGACCACAGATGCCAGGTCAGACTACTATACCCAGAAAAATTATCAGTAACCATTGAGGAGAAAATAAGATATTCCATTACAAAAAAACCCAACAAGAAAAACAACCCTCCAAAACAAACAAACAAACATACATACAAACAAACAAAACAAACCACCTCAAACAGTATCTATCCACAAATCCAGACTTATAGAAGTTACTAGAAGGAAACCTCCAAACCCAAGTGACAAGGTAAAACTCAAATTACATGGGGAAAAAGATAACTACCCCACTGCAAAAACATAACCACACAAACACTCTACTGCAACCAATATAAAAAACATGGGAGCTAACATTCACTGGTCATTAATAACCCTCACCATCACTAGTCTCAATTCACCAATAGAAGAGCACAGACTATCTAAATAAATGCGCAAACAGGACCCAACATTCTTCTGTATTCAAGAAATGCATCTCAGCCACAAGGGTAGACATTGCCTCAGGGTAAAAGCCTGGAAAAGTATGCCAAGCAAATGGACACAAGTATCAAGCTGGTGTAGCCATTGTAATATCTAATGAAATAGACTTCCAACCAAAATTAATCAAAAGGGATGAAGATAGTCACTTCATACTCATCAAAGTAAAACTCAACCAAGAGGATGTCACAATTCTAAACAACTGTGCTCCCAATATAAGAGCACCAACATTTGTAAATGAACTATTAACAAAGCTTAAACCACACATCAATCCCCACACATTAATAGTGGGGGAGTCCAATATCCCACTTTTACCAAAGGACAGGTCATCAAACAGAAACTAAACTGAGAAATAAGGACACTAGCCAATGTTATGAATCAAGTGGATCTAACATATCTACATAACTTTTCATCCAAACACAAAGGATTATACCTTTCTCTCAGCACCCCATGGAACTTTTTCCAAAAATGATCATATAGTAGGTCAAAAAGCAAGGCTCAACAGATTCAAGTAGATTGAAATAATACTTTGTATCCTAAGAGATGACAATGGTCTAAGGCTGGACTTAAACAGGAACAGAAATAACAAACAGCCTATAATTACATGGAAACCAAACAACTCTCTAATTAATGACACCTGGGTAAGGGAAGGAATAACAAAAGTAATTAATCACTTCCTAAAATTCATTGAAAATGAAAGAACAACATACCTAAATTTATGGGACACATGGAAAGCAGCGCTAACAGGAAAATTCATAGCACTGAATGCCTTTTTAAAGAAATCAGAAGCATCCCATATAAGCAACTTAATGAGATATCTGGAAGGCATAAAAGAGAAGCTGGAACATCCAAGAGGAGTAGAATCTGTAAATAATCAATCTCAGGGTTGTAATTAATAAATTAGAAATAAAGAGAACAATTCACAGAATAAACAAAACCAGGAGCTGGTTCGTTGACAAAAATAAAAAAAAATAGACAAACCATTAGCCAAACTACCTAAAAGGCAGAGAGGCACTACACAAATTAACATAATTTGAAATGAAAAGGTGACATAAAAACAGACACTGAAATACAAAGAATCAGAAGATTCTACTTTAAAGGCATATATGCCACAAATTTTGACAATCTAAGGGAAATGGACAATTTTATTGATTGATTCCACTTGCTAAAATTGAATCAAGATCAGATAAACAAATTAAATAGTCCTACTTCTTCTACAGAAATAAAAGGAGTTGTTAATAATCCTCCAACCAAAAAAGCCCAGGCCAGATGGTTTCAGCACAGAATTCTACCAGATCACCAAAGGTGAACTAATACTAACACTCTTCAAGCTACCAGATAGAAATGGATAGAACATTACCAAATTCATTCTATGAGGCTACAGTCATGTTGATACCTAAACCTCATGTAGACACTGTCAACAGAACAAAGTGACAACCTACAGAGTGGGAAAAGATCTTCACCAATCCTACATTTGAAAAAAGTCTAAAATCAAAAAATATAAAGAACCCAAGAAATTAAATACCACCAAACCAAATAACCCAATTTAGAAATGGGGCTCAGAACTAATAAAAAAATTCTCAACAGAGGGATATCAAATGGCTGAAAAACATTTAAAGGAGTGCTCTGTATCTTAGTCATCAGAGAAATGGAAATCAAAATGATCTTGAGATTCCATCTTATATCCATCAGAATGGTTAAGATCAAAAACTCAAGTGACAGCACATGCTGGCAAGTATGTGGAGAAAGAGGAACACTCCTTCATTGCTTGTGGGAGTGCAAACTTGTTCAACCACTTTGGAAATCTATCTTGTGCTTTTTCAAAAAACTGGAAATAGGACTTCCTCAAGACCCAGCTATTCCCCTCCTTGGAATAAACCCTGAATATGTTCTGCTATATAATGATTATGGTTGTTGTCTCTCATCATAACAAGGCATCTTCTGAGACAGCTCCAAAGAAAGCGTCGAATATCGACTGTTCCAGAATTCAGACTGTCCCACAATGGACTCTAATTAAGGCTGGAATTTTTCAACATTTAGAAACTGGACCACAAGTGCAATACTTAGCTTGTTTAACCATTTTCCCCAATTTTATTTTTGTCCCTATAAATGTGATTTATTCTGAGTCAGCCAGAGGAAACCTTAAGAGAATGATGTACCATTTTCCTTGAGGTGGGTTGGGTAGGTTTTTGGTTGTTTTTTGGGCTATAGTGGGTTATTTTCAATGGGAGTTGGGTATAAGATATTATTGGTCTTGTTTAAAGAGAAAACAAGGTTGGACTCAGGGATGTTTATTTTCCTTTATAATTTATTCTTACATTTAGATATAGGGGTTGAAAAGAAAGAAGGGGGATATAGAAAAATATAGGGAAGTTTAAACAAAAGTAGATTAATGAATGTACTCCTCAACTTAATGGCTTATTTGTTACTCACAAGGTTATTTTTAATTTGCTGGCATAGAATTTTGTATATAGATGCAAAATAAATGTAATTTTAGGTACAGTGGTATTGTTTTCAAGTTAAAAATTATTCTTTACACACTTTATATATATTTCTACTGTAATATACAGAATCGTTCTTATATAACTCAATTATAATATAAGGTATACTTACAATATATTGACAGTGTTATTGCAAGATGTTTAGGATAAGTTATACAAATTAATTGTTAGTTGATCCAATCAGGGTCATATTCAACTACTACTCTATTTTTATCAGAAGAATATACATCTTAGGTGCAACAGATAGAGATGATACTGTAGAAAGCTAAGGTAAAATAGTAAGAAAAGTCTTCAAAATGCCAGAGACATACAGAATATGTCATTTAAAGATATTTTTATTATTTTACATATTCATTGACAATGAGATATGTTTACTCCTGGCAATCCCATGCCTACCTCCTAGAGGATGATGAGCACCAAAGAACCTCCTTATGGAGATGGCTTCAGCCACTGGGAAAAATGTCTTCATTTTCTACCACAGACAGAATTCTGCCTGAAAAAAGGCAAGCCTGGATGGAAGCAGAGTCAATGGCCAAACTCTGCCAAGAAAGGGTAAGCAAGTCCTCAATAGTTCGTACCTCATATATATCTGTCAGATATATTGGTCCTGACAGTTGATTATGATCTTCTAACATTATAGGGAATTTAGGATGACTCTTCGGGCTACAGATTTTCTCTGTCATCTTCTCATTTGGGAACTGCTAACCCTGCATGCCTTGTCTACTCAGGTAATTAATTGTCTTCCTTCTCAAGTCTCTGATGGGGTTGAACACCAGATAAGTTTTACAATTAAGCTTATTTGTTTAGGGGTTAAGTTGTTTTTAGGTCTAGATAGATGTCTTAAGTTTATAATGACTAGATATGATAGACACTGAATTACATTCAGAATTTTGGATGGACTAAGATAGGAAAGGTTTCCATCCAGGCTGCCAAATACAAATAGACTAAATACTATGAATGGAACATTTATATAATTCTTGATTATTTCATGGTTATTCTTATTGTAGGTGGTTTATGGAATGTACATACAATACTATAATAATATAAATATATATGGTACAATATAAAATATTTAAAAATAAAAAATTTAAAATTGATAAATAATTATTTAGCATATTTATGGGATATATTTTATTCAACTTTTCTTCTATGACCAATTTTTAAAATTATTGTTAGTCACCTACATTACCCTGATGCCTAAACCACACAAAAACCAACAATAAGAAAAAATATAAAGCAGTTCTGCTTATGAAATTAGATGCAAACATTCTCAATAAAATACCTGCAAAATGAGTATAATAACACATCAAAGAGATCATCCACCATGGTCAAGTAGGCTTCATGCCAGATATGCAAAGATATTTCATCATTCAAAAAATCAATAAACATATTCTAGGACCTAAACAAACTGAAAGACAGAAACCACATGATCAGTTTTTAGATAAAAATGACCTTTGAGAAAATTCAACAAACTTTCATGATAAAAGTCCAAAAGAGTGAAAAAATCAAGGGCCATAGTAAAGATAAGCACACTACATTTTATCTTATATGTATATTCGGTGTTAAGATTTCCTTACACATGCCTCAAGACCCACAACCAGAAAGTATTTAGAGAAGAGTCCTTGGAATACACAGATTTAAATGCGTTGTTGCCACCAAATTCTTCCCTTCAGAAGTTAAGGAATCCCCCTTAAGTGGAGATAGAAAGGTAAGAGGCAGATGGGATAGAGGACACCAGGAGAACAAAGCCCTATGAATCAACCAAGCAAAGTTCATATAAACTCAAAGAGAAGAACATAGCCAGCATATAGCCTACACTGGTCTGTAGCAGGTCTTTTGCATCTATATTATAGATTTCAGCACAGTATTATTATGGGAATGTTGAGTATATGAATTAGAGTGTCTCTAATTCTTGGGTTTGCTTTTGAGGCACTTTTCTTTCTCTTGGGTTACCTTGTGCATTGAGATGTGATAATTTTTCTTTATCTTATAATTTATTTTGTCATGTTTGGTTTTTATCCCTTTGAAGCCTGTACTTTTATAATGAGAGACAGAAAAGGCGTGGATCTGGAATTGATGAGAGGTGATAGAGACTTAGAGGCTTAGAAAGAGGGTAGAATGTAATTAGGATATATTACGAGAAAAGACGCTATTTTTGTGATAAAAGTAGATGTGCTACACTCCATATAGTCACAAGTTCATTGTGTAATGAACTCAGAGGAAGGGAAGGAACTCCTAAGGAATGGGAAATGGATGATATAGTTATGTAGAAACAATGTAATTATAGTGAGAGGAAGAATCAGACCAGTGATTAATGAAGGGAATAGAAGGAGAAAAAGCTAAAACTAAACTTCATTTGCAGGGATAGATGAAAACATACTACAGTAAGAAATCAAAAAAATATTTATGTATACACAAGATATCTTAATGAAAACACCAAATAACTGGGTAGATGAAGTTCTAATGAGGCTTCTCTTGTCACAAGTCAGACTTTAAAATACCAGGAATGCTTTATATCATTGATTAGTTGATGAAAGGAGCCCTAGGTAAACCTCATGACTCAAAATAAGTCAGGCTATTGGTTGCTGTTCACAAATAGATGTTAATGCCCTATTCCAAAAAACAACACTTACATATCTCATAAAACACAGAGAACCTACTTAGATCCTCCACCACTATTAGGGTACATGGTACAAAAACGTGCCCTGCATGATACTGAAGAAGAAAGCTAAACCTCATCCCAGCTACAAATCATGCAGCTATAATGGTGAACTGTCTGTATGTTAAGCTGGTACAATTGTGGCATAAAATTTGTGGTATTAATCAAGAACTATCTGAATGAATGTGGGCCTATTCCAGGAGAAGGAACCCATGCCTGACCCAGAATATGTGTCCTAGAATCCAAGACAACCTAGGTCATGGATCAAGGGGAAAATCAAACACTGCTTTTCTCAGAAAGGAAAGTAGCAATATAATAATTTCTAACGACATTTTGTAATACCCACTGTTCAGTGTTTTACACATCCATTGTCAGAGAAAGTTCATTCTGCAGTAGAAGATACTAAGAAAGATATTGAAACTGAACAACACGTAGAGAGGGAGAAATGGTATCTCTCTAGCAAACTATAGAACTGTGGCTAGGGGATGGAAAGGGTCTAAGAGACACTAAGGAAAAAGTGACTTCCACACAAAAAAGGACTGATGTGCATATGGCTTCCCAGTGATTGTAACAGCACACATAGAATCTGCAAAAACTCAAGACAGATGAGGTTCCAGTGCAGAGAGTAGTACTGGAAATGAGACTTCATCCTCAATTCAGATGATATTTCCATCTCTCTCTGTCTCTGTGTCTGTCTCTCTCTCTGTCTCTCCATCAAACACACACACACACACAAACACACACATCTTTGTTGTTCAATGACTTCCTACTGTGTTCGTAAATCATAATCTAAGTTCAGGCCACATACTCAGAAATAGGTAACCGACACACATGCACACACATACACGCACACTCACACACACACACTCAATGTTATTTTTTGAGATTTTTTTTCACATAATGTTTGTTTGTTTGTGTGTGTGTGTGTGTGTGTGTGTGTGTGTTCTACTGTTCCCATTTATATATAAATCACACTTATAATTAAGTGGTTTTTCTGGAATATGTAGCTAAATCCTTATTCAACATTCTCATGCAGGTTTCCTCATTAGACACAGACACCATTCACAAAATTTCTGATGTCCTTGTTTATAACTGTTGTGGATGCTGAATCATTGTCACTGAATTTTAAACAAGCTCAATATCAATTACTTAAAGGATAAATTCTTCCTTCCTGGCTTGAGAGACAGAACAAGCAACATCTGTCCTCATCTGAATGCAGCAGATATATTTTTCAACCAAGAAATATCAGAATCAAGCAAACATCTATTCCCAGGATTAATGACATTGATGAGGAATGGATCATACAGAGATCTCTTCTTGTAAAAGGAGCACATTGTAACACCATTATTCATGTTCTGAACATGAATGCAAATAGTTCTGACAGTGAGCTGTTCATTTTGTTATATCACCATTTGACAACCCAGACCCTCTGCTTTTTCTTTCCAAGACTACTCAGCTCTATGTTGATGCTATTGAAGTTTCTTTGAAGAGTTAGCTTGGGGTCATTCATCATGACTGTACAGCCTTCAGAGTCATGTCAACATTTTCTCAGATGTCCACAGTCTAAATACTGAGAATAGTCTTTATTATGAAACACAATGATCCAGATAAGAAGGGAATGCTCTAAACCAGATATCAGGAAGAATTCTGCTCTAAATGGAAACTAGTAGATATGAAATCCAGGGCAAAGACAATAATGGGTCTATGACAAAGGGTGTCCAGGGTGCTTGAGGCCAAAAAAGTGTCAAGTTGCTGGGCTCAGTATGGTCAGGCAGGAAGAATGTGGCTTGAGTAGGCATAGAAACCTAGATGGCAACTACCACTTTGTGCCAACAAACCCAAGGAAAACTTTCCCTGCTGGAGGACATGTGTGACAGGAACACCTTGGGAATTGAGTCTGTGACACTAGTGTCTCCAAGAAAGGATAGATTCATTACTTATTAATCTTACTTTTATTGCTTATATTATTCCTAAATATTTTGTTTATTAGTGTGTAATTTTTCTCCTGGATTTGCTATTTTCCTTTATTTTTTTTTATTCAAAATATTTCCTGTTTGTTTTCTAAATAGAGAGAAGTGGGCCATGCCATGTGATACATAGTGAGGTGAGAAGGATTTTGGAAGAGCTGAGGGAATTGGAAATGAGGGATGGGAAACTACATTTTAAAAGTATTGTATAAAACCATTTTATTTTCAATAAAATATAATTAATTAAAATAATATTGAAAAATTTAAACAAGTGGCACTAAGAACATAGCATTAAAGCATCAAAAATTAACAAGACAATGACTATAGTTAAAACACATGTCACTAGTAGCTTTAAGTCTCAGTAGTCTCAATTTTCCAAATCAAAGACAGAGAATGAATGTATTGGTAAATAAAATCCACATGCAAGCTGTGTGCAAGAAATACTTATTAGCTGCAAAGATAGGGTCTGATTAAGTATAAAAAGTAGGAAAAAGATCACTATAATCAAAGAAGATCAGGAGTAAAGCCAGCATTACTCTTCTCTTAATGAAAAATATAGAAATAAAACTAAAACTAAAAAGAAGAGATAAAGGCACATACTGCATTCTAATAGATAACAAAGATGATATTATCATCCTAAAATTGTATGCACCAATCCTTATGGAGCCCAATTTCATGAAGAAAATAATATAATAATCGCTTTCAAGAACCTGATAACAAATAGAAGCTAATTCCAATAACCTACTTTCCAAATAGACAGCTCTTCTGAACAAAAGAAGAAAAAATGATCATTGCATTAAAATATATCATACATCAGCCAATTCCACTTGCAAAGTTTGTGGTAAGGACTCTGCGTCTCTTAACTTTCATTCATCTATATATCAACATCAAACTCCCTACTTCTCTTTGGAAAGTAAGTACTTTCTCTACTTAAAACCTGGCTGAGAAAGTCACCGCACCTCAGACAGCTTCCCACAGCACAGAGCCTCTCACAGTGCTGAAAGCCATAAGAATTCTGCAGACCATCTTGTAGCATACATTCACCACACATATGGGTTATTAAGAGTGAGCCATGCAGGGATGGGCCTTCTCTATAGGACTGTCTTTTTAAAATGATTTCTTTCACTTTTAGAAGGTATAGTGCATGCTTTGTTAAGTTTCATGCCTTTAACCATGGTGTTTGCTCTCTGCAGCTGGACTGATTACACAGTCATAGACTATTACTCCAACCAATCAAATCTTACAATTAAAACCGATCCTCCCTTTCAAATTGTTCCCCTGCTTCTCTACTATTATATTCTCTTTCATCTATGTATCTCTAATCTCTCTTCTTCTAAATTACAAAACCTCCCCACAGTTGACCACCTCACAGGATAGCTGCTTTCTAACCATGTGGTTTAATGTCCTAGAGTCTCCAACATTTCATGGGTATTGGACTTCTGATCTTTCAACAGCAATCACCACATGAGCAATATGGATGTCCAATATGGAAGACCAAAGCAATATATATATATATATATATATATATATATATATATATATATATATATATATGCACACACACATATATGTATATATATACATATATATATTACATATATATGTGTGTATGTATATATATGCATATATATACACACACACACACAAACATATATGTGTTTTTCTATTTCTGTGTAAATTTATGTGTTTTTATTTTTTATGCAATAATCAAAGTGATCTTAAGAACTAACCAATGCAGGGTTTTACTGCCCATATATGATTTCCTATAAGAATTCATCCAGATGTTTACCAGAGAGTGGAATCATCTTACTTTCATCCTTTGATCATTTAGCACAGTTAGGTCTTCTCTATGTCTTTCGGTTTCACTTCCATTTTGATCCAAAAGCGATCTTTTTGTTTATTCTTCATGAAATGATTACATCAGTATATATATTTTCTTGTAATTAATTGTATGTTTGAGTTATATATTTCCATTCTTTATATTATTTCTTCAATTAATTCATAGTGATTTTGTTAATCTTCCTATGAAGAATTAATAATTTATATTTATATCAGAGAGACAGGAAAGGTATCAGAAAGGGGAAATTTATAAAATAATGTGTAAGTACCCAGAAATAGATTATTAGAAGAAAATAAATTAATATTAATTCAGTGTGATTGCTTTTCTTAGCAGTTGGGGCAGAAACTCAAGGATATAAAAGCTCATATTTATACCTTAGTGACATGAGTAAGAGTCAAAGCCAGGGTTCTTAACAGATTACAAGTGGAGTCTTGGAGTGAATATAGAGGAAATTATGATTTCACAACCTCAATAGCAGTGCCTTTCAAAAAGACATAACATAGCAATAGTTTTTTCACAAATGGTTTCAGAGCCAGTGCTCTGGGAGGTTTTTGTCTCACTTCCTCCAAGGTTCACATCACCGTGTAAAGCCACTATCATAAGACTGACAAAAGTAGTCACCCTCATCCTCAGACTCTGAATTAGTGATGGTTAGTAAGGCTGAGTTGGAGGAGCTGTCAATGGAGCCTGAGAATCGATCAGGAACCCCAGACGGTCTGTTTTTATTATCATAGATCAAAAGGGTTGGGGGTCTTCCCATGTGCTGCTGGTACCAGTGCACATATCTACTTCCAATGTTACCACTGCTGCGCTTGCAGGAGAGGGAGACTGTGCTTCCTAGTGATCCTGACACCGATTTTGGCTGAGTCAGCACAAACTGGGCATAAGACCCTGTAAGGAGAAAATAATAAAAGTCAGTAAAAATAAAGCAATCTCATTCACAAGGTAGACTATGCTCCAAACATTCCAAGCAACAAAGAGTACTGTCCCAGAATTCCTTAAACCTATTCACCTGTTAAGTGATGAAGGAAGAGAAGGATTACTGGAGCCAAAGTCATAGTGAAGACAATCAGGTTTGCCTTCCTGAGTCCACTGTTGAGATTATAGCTAGGCACCCCTTTTTATCTGTTGCTAGGATTTTAGTTGCATGCTGTCTTCATGCAAATACCCTCTACTGTGTACTATACAGCTCCCTCTTTTCATTTCAGATATAATCAGACTGAGAAATGGAAAGACTAGACATGGGGAGGATGTGGGCTCCACCAAGTGGCAGGACAGAAAAAACTGAAAATTAAGGAGAAACAGGAGAGGAACTAGGGAGCACTGTGCAGGTGTTTGGCCATGACTTCCCAATTTAACCATCTGGTATATGACTGCTAAGTTGCCCTCTATCAACAGTGAGAACACTTAAGGATTCACATAGTGGCTATCTGCATTCTGAATGGAACATGAATTGCCCCTTCATGTAATTCTGTAAATGTCAACTAAAGCCATGGGTAACACTGTGTGCTTTTGCAACACAGGATCAGTGGTTATTGTGAGAGGTGCTGTCTTGTTTTACACTAGAAATGCAGTGATTATACTAGTGGTCATTTCTAGGTAAGAATCCATTAGAACATTGTAATTAATAGTGTAAGTCAGCACTCAGCTATGCTTGATATTCCTCCAAAGTGTGTGAGGTGGTTTCAAACATCCACGTTAGACAATTCAGAACCAGCTGTCTTTACAGCTCAAGGGGATTGGATATCCCATTTTTGCCTCGTAAGGTAAACAGATGTTATAGATTAAAACAATTCATCAGTTTTAAATCAGATAATGAGTAAATAAAATGTTATAATTAACAGCCAGTGTTGGGATTCTAGAAGTATCTCTGTGATATCCCTATAGATTTTCCATGCAGCACCCCAACACCAAGGGAGAAGGAAAATCTTCCTCTTAGTGAATATCTAACCATGAACTGAAAAGAAATGTTGGATGCTTTGAAATTCTCCATATCGAACAATAAGTACAGCAGAAGGAATCCCCCACAATTTCAGAGCAAACAAAAGGAGATTGCTGTGTACCTCTTCAGTGATATTGGCAATTTTTCCATGCTTCATTTTTGAAAGACTATGTTCATGTATGTTCCTATGGTAAACTAAAATGTCATTCAGTATCATGCATGCTGTCCACTAACTGTCCATATCCTCCCATAGTTTTTCAGATACATGGCTCTGAAATCTCAAAGGTTCTGCACTTGACACATCAATATTCATGGGCTAGGTCATTGTAATTCTGCTCTTCCTGAATGTTTGGTGATTTCATGGTAGAAGGAATATAAACCTTTATTCTGATCCCTCTTACAGGTTACAGTGAATAACAATCAAATTAATGTATGCTATAGTTGGTAATAATTAGAGGAATTTTTTTCTGTTTTAATTTATGAGGAAGACTAATAATACAGAAGCATTTTGGTGATCCTTTTTTTTGAATTTCATAGTTATGTTTAAGGAAAAATTATTAAGTTTGCTTCAAATATGTGCTGTATTATGTGTTGTATGCAGATATCATAGTTATGAGTGATGGACACAAACATTCACACACACACACACACACACACACACACACACACAGAGTCCATATGTAGACTGAGTACTATCTGCTGTCCTTATAATATATCTAAATAAATAGTGAAACTAAAAAAGCTAAAATCTTTATTTCGCATGAACATTAGGAGAACTGAGCACTAGAGAATAATATAGCAAATTGTATATGTTGAGACTA
This sequence comes from Acomys minous, assembly GCF_964271855.1. NCBI lineage: Eukaryota > Metazoa > Chordata > Mammalia > Rodentia > Muridae > Acomys > Acomys minous. Next base: position 71,835,661 of record NC_140492.1, on the reverse strand, counting down.
GCATGTAGATTCTGATAACATTCAATTTCTCACTCTTTTTTCTATGCTTAGTAGGTACTTTCCATGGAGTTATGGAATTTCTATTAGTAGTAATATTTTCATGGTCCAAAACTCCGTTGGAGTGAAGGAGGAAGTATGGAGTTGTCAGTTCACTACTCATGAGGCCAACGGAACCAAGGAGCAGGAAGGATCACCGGGTAGCTCTTGGGTAATAAGAGTGTTAATCACATCTCATCATGTGTAATTCTGAGGAAGCAAATGATTTCAGAATGAGTTGGTCTTCTCAGCAGCTATTTTATCTCAAGATCAGCCCAATACTGCCCCCTTATGTTTAGTCAGGTTATGCAAAAGATTCTACCTGAGTTGAGCATTGGTTGTTCTTCTTTTTTCTAAAAAGTCACCCTTCATCTGACAAGGTCTAATATCCAAAATATATAAAGAACTCAAGAAATTAAACACCACAAAACCAAACATCCTAATTGCGAAATGGGGCTCAGAATTTAACAGAGAATTCTCAATAGAGGAATTTCAAATGACTGAGAAACACTTAAAGAAATGCTCGTCCTCCTTAGTCATCAGAGAAACGCAAATCAAAATGACACTGAGAGTTCCATCTTACACCCATCAGAATGGTTAAGATCAAAAACTCATGTGACAACACATGTTGGCGAGGATGTGGAGAGAGAGGAACACTCCTTCATTACTGGTGGGAATGCAAACTAATACACCACTTTGGAAAGCTATCTTGTGCTTTTTGAGAAAAATGGGAATAGGGCTTCCTCAAGACTCAGCTATCCCACTCCTTGGAGTATACCCAGAAAATGCCCTAACACACAACACGGACAAAATTATGAATGTAATATGGCTACTAATAACATAGAAACAAATGCTCACTATTCAGTTGGATGCCCACTGCTGTGGCTGTGAAAAAACCAAACCATCTTTTGATGGACTGCTAACTAACAGTTCCTAAAATAAATTCTGTAATAATAATAATAATAATAATAATAATAATAATAATAATAATAATGTTTCTTATGTACTGTTGATATAAAAGTATCAATCATACGGCTCATGAATGTAGGTCATCTAAAGTTATATGAAGCAATTTCTTATTGTTGGAAATTTAACAAAGGGGCTTCTCTCAATGCCTGAGGGAAAACAAATAAACACATTAGGTTCCTGTCCAACAGCAAAAAATATTCTAGAATAAATTATAAAATACAAAGCCTAATAGAACCAACAAAGCTGTTCAAAACTTAAATGACTTAAGAACCCTACAGCATATAGGTATAAAACAAGAGGTTCTAAAGACACCAAAACCCAAATATTTTGGCAAACTTCTATAGAGGATCATAGGGGCCAAAGCTAAATGTATTTATAAATAATACTGAAATTGAAGGAATGGCTGACACTAGAGCTGATTTGACTATTATATCTCCAAAATTTTGACCTCCACATTGGCCTCTTCATAAAGTAGATATTCAAATTCAAGGAGCTGGAACTTTATCCCAGATTTTAAAAAAGCACAGGAAGGTACTGGGACAGAAGAACAAAGAAAAAAATTAAGGTAATTTGTGGTTGGTATAGCCATAAAACTTTGTGAAAAGAATCTGATACAACAATGGAAAACACAGGTGAACATTCTCCTGCCATCTGGAGCAAGACAATATGTGATTCCCTGATAAAATAATTTTAAAAATTGTTATATAAGGAAGTTTCAGACTGTACTCAATGTTCCTAAACAAAATACCATACAGGATGAATCTTTCATTTTACTTGGGGAACCACTGCTGATAAAACACCAAAAGCCTTAACAATAAGGTGGTTTGGTCACCAACATATTTGGATTGACCAATGATCTATGACTTAGGGAAATTTACTGGTACTTAAATAGTTAGTCCAAGAGCAACTAGAAGCTCAACATATAGAAAAATCCACCAGCTCTTAGAATTCTCTTGTGTTTGTCATTAAAAGAAATTTGAAAAATGATGGATGTCAACAGATCTAAAAAAATTTAATAAAATTCTTTTCTTCTACCCTCCACTTTCCCACAAGACTCCCAATATTTCAGTAATGAGTCTCAGCATCTGTTTCAATCTTCTGCAGGTGGAGCCTCTCAAAGGACAACTCTGCTAGGCTCCGGTCTCCAAACATATTAATAGTGTCAGGGATTGGCTCTCTCTCATTGGGTGGGTCTTGGGGTGTTCCTGGCATTCATTGGACATTGATGCAATCTCTGCTCTGTCTGTTCTATCTTTATCCACGGATATCTTGAGGTGGGTAAATTTTGGTTTGAAGCTTTTTTGGGGGGGTTGTTGGTGGCCCTTCCATCCAATAGGTGTCTTGTATAGTAAGAGCATGTCCTCTTCAGTATATACGTACACGCCTGCCAGGAATCATAGATAGAGTTGCCCTCATATGCCTCCAGAAGCCTCCCTTGACATAGGTATCCAGATTGTCACAGAAATTCCCCTGACCAGAGTTTTTTTTTCATTTCTCTGCAGGCCCTCTGTCCTCCTGCCTCCACTCTCCCTAGGTCTTATCTACACACATTCCTCTTTGTGCTCCCTCTCCTACCTTTATTCCTCTCTTCAAAATCTCATTGTTTATCCTATATCCCACTTTCAGTGCGATTTAAGCATCCTCCTTTCTATTACTTGTAAACAAGTAATAGATTCTGTGATTACATATTTATTACAGTTATGACAATTATGTTATACCTGCCCAAATTAAGAATGACAACGGTCCAGCATATAATGTTAGTAAAATTAAACAGCTTTGTGTATTATAATATAAAACACATTACAGGTATACCACACACTCGTACAGGAAAAACATTGGTAGAGAGATCCAATCATAGTTTATTCATGCCTAACTAAATATTTCTTATCTCTCATTTTAATCTCCAAGTACATTGTAAGTTCAAAGTAACAGTTTTCCATATCATATGTTAATAGGGTTAAGGACTTTATGTGTTTTTACATTAAAACTTGTATTTAAGTAAAATTTCTTCAGATATCTTTCATTCCTTGAGTTCATTGTTAGTCCAACGCAGTAACTTTACATTTCTTGGTGCACACTGAGATTTTGAATCTCATAATTTTTACCTTGATCATAAATCTGTTCAAGCTATTCTTCTTCCTATAGTAATTTATGTACTTGACACATGGAGACTCACAGAACTAGCAGTTTTTTATATTCTAAAGAAGGGCTTAAATTACTTGAATCAAACCATGAATTAAAAATTATTATCAGGAAGTATAAATCTCAATTCATCTGAACAGCATTAATACAGGGAAGTAACTTTCTATATTGATTATATATAAAAAAGTTCAAACTGGATAGGGTAATTAACCAGATAACAATAGGCAGTGAAGGTGCTGTCACACAGAGTTACACCATGCCAGATATATGAAGAATTCAGCAATGATAAGCATAAAAAGACATATCTACATCTAGAAGCAATCCTGAGACAAAGCTCCTGTGCTACTTATCTTTCAGGGTACGTCCATCACAGATTATACAAAATAGTAGACTCTCTTCTGGAAGCTCACTTTCTCACTTAAACCTTGCAAGAATGGATTCTGTCTGAAAGGGGAATCCAAGACCATGAGAGATAGGTTCCATAATACTTTATTGACTTTAAAGTTTTAAAGTGCTAATGAACAACAACAACAAAAAATACACGTCATGATGTATATTGGATGAAAGAAAAAAACTTCAGAATTAAACAAGCCTGTTTATTACAAAGATTTTCTAACCTTATAATGGAAAAAGGGGAAGTGTGTTATATTGGAGAAGTGCTTTTATATGTTTTTGTATAGGAGAACAGAAACTATGGATTGTTTCTAACCTGATAAAAGTCATATTTGACATAGGGAGACCTCATGTAGACTGCAGACAGTAAGAATGAAATTGAAAAGGCAGGCTGAGATATGAATGTCTTTGTATAACCAATAAAATCTGGTTGGACATAGAGTCCTCATGACATTTTAGTACATTTCATCCTTTCACATGACATGGATGGGGATTTATAACTCAGTTTGGTCCAGCCTGGCTTGTAAAGAAAGATGTCTTTCATCTGCTCAAACAAAGAGTAAAAAATAGCTGAAACTATTAAAACTTTCCATTCAATTTCCTAATATCTTCCTTGACATGGGACTGTGTGGCTGTATATGTGTTTATGATCTGAGATGATAATAAAGATACCAGGATGCACACAGGAGACAGAGCTTATCTTTGTGGGGATGCAACAGATGCTGAAGCTGCAGTGCACATATACCCACTTGGTTTTATGCTCCTGTTTAGTGACCATCTCCATTGGAGAACATAGATGAGTGAGACCTCAGATATAGGAATTATCAAACCGTGCAAAACTGCCTTTTCTTCCCATCCTGCATGAAAGATATGACCACATCCTAACAATTTATTATCTGACAGTGGTCCAGATCTGCTTTGTCCACCTCAGGATATAATTAGTAAATTATCTATTAGTGCACTCAGTGTTTGATTTGTTCATGTGGATTAGAAAAGGCAGGTGCTTCATGTAGTGAATGTAAGCATGGTTTTGTTTTGATCGCAAGTGTGGCAGGTAAAACAGCCTTGTGTGAGAATATATGGTGTTTATCCACTAGAAAGTGCCTCAGGAGAGGGCATGTGATGGGAAATGCCTTGTGGGGGAATGGTCTTTACCAGTTAAAAAACATCCAGTATGGGACATGGAAAGTTATAAATAGACCAAAAGACAAAAAGGCCTTTGCATTGTTCAACATGTCTTGGCTTCTTGTATTGGCATCGCTTCACTTCAAGAGGTGCCATGAGAGAAAAGCTACAGCTAAATATGAGTCCACATACCTGATGCTGCCATTGCTGCCGCTTTTGCTGGATGGCAGGCTTCCTGTTTAACAGACCCACTGGAGTCCTGATGATGGAGAGTGGAATCTCCCTAAGGCATTGTGTCAAAAACTCTGCCTCTTCTCTTCCTATTAATCTTATTTCTCTCTTATCTAGGGACAGTGGGTTGGAATGGATGTATATGCATTAAAGAACCACAAAAGAGGTAGAATTTTAAAAGAACAAAGCCTATACTTTCAGAAACTGCCATTTTCAATAGCCCTTTTCAATAGCCATTTAAATATACAATGAGAGGAGATTTCATTACCGTTACCTTTTTTATAATCAAAATGGTAAATAGTGGTGATATAGATAAGGGACACTGTGATGACCTAGATAGATAGTGAAAGAGTGTTAATATTAGTTTTACTAAACTGTGTTTGCTTTTTTCTTAACCCAGATTCACACAGATAATGGAGAGCATTTTATATTTGTTTAATATAATATAAAATAAGCCTCAGTACACAAGAAATGAGCAGTTTTTACTATTATCTTAAACCTCTACTTTAGTTTGGATTCCTTGTCACACAATCCCATTAATACTTGCACTTTGAAGCTTCCCTGCATGAGTTCCTTTCCTGTATTATTTCCTAGACTTCTATTGGTGGCTGGATCCCCTACTTCTTCTTCTAATTCCTTATCCCCTGGCTGGCAGGAAGTCCAGCCTTATTCTCTCCTTGATCAGTGATTGGCTGTAACTGTTTTATTGGCGTATCAGGGAACAACTGAGGAACACTGTTTACATAGCATTGAGGTAAGAGATTGTCAGCACAAGAATTTCAACCAGATATGGGGGCATAAAGAAATCAGCATTTGAATTACACAATAAACTTGTGCCTAAGTCTCACACTTTTATTCTTTCACAAGGCTCTATTTCTTATAATAACAAGCTAAATATATAATAATAATTAAAAATCATCAGGTAAGAGTTACATTGGTACATTTGGTACCCTTGTAAAACATATTGTGTTACCTATTTATACCATTCTAAACAATTTAAGTTTTATGATGAGAACATAACTATCTAGTTTTAACCCATCAGAGATTTAAGGAGGAATGTATTTTGCCTAAATATGAAGGAAGTTCAGGCAAGTAGCTTCCAAAATTATGGGAAAACAGAGATATTTGGCTAGTTGGACAGTCCCCACAAATTTCGTTATAAGAGAGAATCATCTTCAGGCTTCTGGCTCAGAATATTTGACAGATTTTTCTGTGAAGGAAAAACTATAGAGGACTTGTCTATCTTGTTCTTTCAAAGCTCAGCAGTTGACTTTCCCATATCCAGTTTGTCCAGTTTTGGACAGTATTCTGTCTGTAATTGGCAGAAGGATGTTCTCTCACAAAGTGGCCATCTTCCCATATACAAAGCTTTTCATGATCTTTGCAGTAGAATGCAGGTGCTGCCAGCAACAGACCTGTCTCATTATCCAAAAAGTCTTGTTAATGAAGTCTTTGATTGCCATTATTATGTAAATACCTGAGATTTTTGAAGACCATCTATCTATCTTATCTGAAATATTTGTTTCTAGCTAATTTTTATCTGTCATTCTCAGAATCATATTTTTGCAATTAATGAAGCTAGTATCTACCATGACCATGAATTTGTCTAACTGCTAATATGCATTTCTTAATTATCCTAAACAGTTGGTAGCAACAGATTTTGAAAAAAAATGGAATTTAACATTGCAATTTTAATAATTACATAGCTAAAATTCTTAGCATGTTGTAATGAAATATAATCTTAATTATGTATTAATCTGCAAAAATCTATATGAAGGTAATAGTTTTGACTGATCAATGTTTTTGTTCCAAAGATACATTCAATATTCTACTCTTTTACTTTTAATTTCTATAAGAAATGACTTTAAGGGCCGTTTGTGGTGATATATGCCTTTTGTGTGTGGTGGTACATGCCTATAATCCCAGCTCTCAGGAGGCAGAGGCAGGTGGGTTGCTGTGAGTTCAAGGTCAGCCTGGTCTACAAAAGCAAGTACAGGACAGCCAAGGATAACAGAGAAATCCTGTCTTGATAAACTAAAGAGAGAGAGAGAGAGAGAGAGAGAGAGAGAGAGAGAGAGAGAGAGAACGAAAGAAAGAAAAAAACCAAAATGACTTTAAACAATAATAGGATCTTTGCACTTGGGACTTGCTCTGCCTACTACTTTCTGCTCTGGCCCATCTGGGACATAGTGAGTGAACCAGGAGAGGTGAGTTGGGGATGGGTGACAATTTATATTAGCTGCCATCATGAGAAAGACTATGGGACACCCAAGACCAAGACCAAGGAAGTCCACAAATCTGGGTGATGAGTGCTGCAGAAACTAATGTACCAACCAAGAGCCATGTGTAGTGAGGAACTAGACCCTGTGTTCAGATGTAGTAGATAGGTAGCACTGTTTCCTTATAGGTCCCACAATATGGGAGTAAAACTACTTCTGTCATAGACTCTGGTTGTAAGAATGAGACCTCCAAGAGATCTCTAGTCTATACCTGGAGTCCCCAGAGAGAAATGGATTCCGATGTTGATGCAATACACACAGGAATTTTATTGAGTCAATGTGCATTGAGGTCTGACAAGCTCTTTCAAGCTACCAACCCCTGAAAGCAGGTGCAAGTGCTTTTGTAAAAGCAGAATTTAGCAGCCTACCTAGGAGGGGTAAGTACATTCTAGGGATAGGGGTAGTGGAATATTTTTGGATACAACTCTCAGCATAGGCTGGCTGGCCTTGAGTCAAGCTGGACCCTCAGCAAAGGCTGGCTGGCATTGAATCAAGCTGGACCCTCAGAGAAGGCGGGCTGGCTTTGAGTCAAGCTGAACTCTCATTATTTTTATACAGCTGGACCTCAGTGTAGGCTGGCTGGCCTTGAGTCAAGCTGGAATTTCCAAGGGGCCAGACAGCTACAGAACACACATGGTGATTTTATATTGATACTTAGTTCAGTATCAATATTTCTTCCTGGCCCCTCCATGGTGCCAACCATTTAACATTTCCCCATGGTGGGGAAGCCGTACAAAGCCACAGAGGAAGAAGATCCAGGCAGTACATATGAGACTTGATAGCTTGAGAAGGATGATAGGGTAGTGGAGTTTCCTTTTTATGAGGACTAGGGAAGGTGAGAGGGTAGGTTGTGGATAGTAGGACCTCGAGGTAATGATGGAGGGAGTCTACAACTGTCATGGAAAGTGAACAAGTTAAACAAAAGAAAAGAGAACAAAATACAATAAAAACATCTATCACCCAAATAGTGACAAAAAAATATCCACCTTCTATTGGAAAGGGAACATAGTTTTCTTCAATTTCTTCCTGCTGATTTGGACATCATTTTTCCCTTTGTGGGCCCAAAAATTGAGATACTGTATAGTCTTAATAACATTAGCTTTAAGGGTGGGTTTTGAGGCACACGTCATTAATAACATCACTTGGGAGACAGAGCCAGGCAGATCTATGTGAATTCAATGGCAGCCTAGTGTATAAAATGAGTCCAAGAAAACCAGGGCTCTTACACAGAGAAATTCTGTCTTGAAAGACAAACAAAAGAACATACAAACAGATAAATTAATAAACAAATTTGTCTCTAACCTTTGCTTTCCATCTCTCCAAGCTGAGAAAATTCATAACTTAACCGAAGTCCTGATTGGAACAATCTGCAATGCTGGATAATCTAGCTAGCCATTTTGAAATTGTGCTAGATGCAGATTTTTGAGGGAATAGTTATTGAAACTATTGCAGGCTTACCTAGCTACTTTTATTAACTTCAGGTAAAGATGATTCTCTGTTCTCTGTTTGAGCAGGTAAGAACCAAATTGAAACATAGTACTTATCTGTGCTATGTAAAGAGTGGCTACGATAAGTACTGATGTTTTTTATAGCCAAAGATTTGTTGGCCATGATTAGGTGAACTCCTGACTGGAGATATTTTAATATCTCAGTAAGTCTCAGAGTAATTAACATGTGGAAGGTTCAACAAATATTGTCACATGCCCTTTTTGGTCTTCTTGATTTCTTCCCTTCTGTCTACAGTTAGAATCTTCAAATCGGATTTCCATCAATTTGCATGGAATGCATAGCTCTTTGTTTCATGTTGAGACAGGAGCATATTTCCTTTTCCAATGCAACATTTTTCCTATATTCCATTTTGGAATTAACAGCCCTTTCTAAAATCCACTTTATCTTAGCAGGTGTGATATTCATCTCATTTAATAATACTGAAATCAATAAATCATTAATTATTGTATATGTGGGAGAGATTATATTCCCCTTCTGTTTTCTGACCATCTTTTAAAAATTATTTTTAGATTTTTTAAGAATTGTTTGATCTATATTATTATAATTTATATCTGTGACAGGCTTCATGTCATAATGTCTGAAAAATTGTTATGTTACAATGGATATAGATGCTGAAGTACCATAATCCCAATTTGTAAAGGTGTCTTCAAGACAGTCACCATCTCTAACAAAGCCATAACCTTAGAATTATGGATTCCAAAATTAAAGGCAAATGCCCATTGGAATTCTGAATATGAACCTATAACATGTTATATATATTTCAGTTTTCCAAATTCTACAAAATAGAGCACCCAAACCATTGTATGAACTTGTTCCACGGCCACACCAAAGAGGCTCTGCATTTCTCCTTTATAGTATGGAACATAATTATCCAGTAATTGAACCTAGACAATAGTCATATAACATCTACTATAACCTTGTTGTCTGATAGCTAAAGAATTTCTAACCAAAATCTCAATGGGCTGTCAACTGCAATTGTTTCAACTATTGTGGACTTTTATGATCTGGAGCTCTCTATTTCAGTGTTATTGCAAGTTCCTGATTGAATTTCTCTGAAGGTTCTCTATTTCGACTCAAATATTTCTCCAACCTCTGACTTTAGTTTAGCATCTGCATTTTCTAGTCAGTCTTATTTTGATCTCTCCTGAAGAGGATATACAAAACTAAAGTAGTCATTGAAATTTTATTTGTGTGATATGAGAAACAAACTCAAACGGAGTCCTGAAGCATTGTGCCACTGTTGTCTTCCTCCATTTCCAATATAGAAAATAGTGTTCATTAACCTCAAAACCTTTCCTTCAGGACATTTGTCCTAGGCTCAACTTTTAGATATCACCATTTCAGATGTTTGAGTCTTCTCTGGACATCGGTGGCTCCTGTTTCCAGAGAGAGGATATTTTTCTGCCTCCCTCATTGGAATTTGACCCCTGCCCCTGTCTGGGAATTTATTGGGTCCACAAGAGTTTGCTCCTTTTGTCTGTAGCTTTCCTGCTCCAGCTCTTCTCTCCTGATGTTATTCTGGACCTCTACTTGTGACTGAATCCCCTCTTTCCTCTCCTAACTCTTCCTGCCCTGGCTCTCAGGAATTCAAGTACTATTCTCTCTTTTGGTCACTGTTTGGGTGTAAACTACTTTAATGGTATATCAGAGAACAATTGGGAAGCAATGTTTACACAAAAATGAGACAGAACATGGTCAGCACAAGGCTTATAACCAAATATGGGGTTGTACAGAAATCAACATTTGAATTACACAATAACCTTATGGCTACAATAGAGGTATAATGAGCCATGTGTTCTTCTCTTGAAAGTTTTAAAGGGTGCAGCCACTTAGAAGAGGAGTGAGTTATTTACTTCAACAAATGATTATATGTATATTCTAGTTATCTATACAAATCACTTAGAAATAATTGTCTATAGAAACACTGGAGAATTGAATAATCGTAATGTGAGAATGCAGAAAATGTTGGTCAATAAACAGTCCTCAAATAACTTTGAATTTATCCAGTCTCTTTGAAAAAAAAAAGAAACATTCACAAAATAATCCCAATAGTTCTTAGAAATTATGGTCTCATTTATCTGCCCACAAAGGATAGAAACAAATAAAAATGACACAGTAACCCTTGGAAGTTTTAAAGAATGAAATCTAAAGTAAATATCCTTATGAACATTAAGAGTTTAAATTTAATGCCCTGAAACAAAAGTAATAAGTATCTGATACTACACAATTAAAATGTCTGGCATGTCTCTAAAAACTAGCAAACTAGTGCACAACTTTTTAAAATAACAAAAAAGATACAGAAAATACCAATCTTTAATTAGAAGCTAAGATAACAAATATCATCTAACAAACAATATTTCCATTTCAGGACACTATATTTTGAGCTTAAATAATATCAAATCTGCATCACTCAAAACATAAAGGAGTAAAACTTTTTAGGGGTGCTGTGCTTATGATATAGAATAAGTATAATTTAAAATTAAGAATATGATTTTCTGTACATTTAAAATAGCAGTAGTTGGTGCCTTGGAAAGTATATCCTAATACATCAGTTAAAATTCCAGCTATATGAAGGTTAGCAACATCGCTATGACTTAAAGATGACTTGTTCCTTTGAGAACCACACCAAGAAGGAGGGTAGTGGTTATAACCATGACCAACTGCAAGTGTAACATACTCTCATGGTGTGTTCATGCTGGCACAGGTCAGGGGAAGGTTTTTGTCTCAGTTCCCTAAGCATCTGGAGTACTGTGTGAGCATTTGTGCTGAGGTCCCATGTTGAGCAGTAATAACTGGCCTCATCCTCAGGCTGGAGATCAATCATAGTTAGGTAATAGGTTTTGCTAAAAGGCCAGGAATAGCCAATTGTCAGAAATTTGGAGATATCACCCAGAATTTCTTTGTTCCAGGATGCATCATATAGCCCAGCGTCACCACCACTTCCAGTACAGATGAGGGTGACCTCTTGTCCAATAGACCCAGACATGGATGCTTCTTGACTCAGCCTTGACTGTGCCCGTGACCCTGGAATAGAACAGTTAGAAACAAAGTGAAGCATGTTTCCTTTCAAAATAAGAAAAGTTATGTTTCTAGGAACACTTTAAGCATTGATACTTTTTACAGCAAGTCACCTGAGTAGAGAATAAGTAAGATGAGAAAGAGGGCTACCCTAGCCATGATGGGGATTTGCAGACTGCTAATCCCTGGGAATCTAAAGATACAGCAAAAAGCATCCAATGTCTCTGTGCTCTGATCCCCTAAATAGGACTGAAAGGCCTAGCATGCAGATTATGTCCTTTACTAGATGATCTCACCTTGTTTCTCAAGCCGTGTTTTGAGGGAGGGGGTAGAATATGCTGAGTTCACAGTTTTGTTCTGCACCCTACCATTAAGTTCACCAAGAGGAGTAAATTGCTGATTTCTAAAGGGACAAGTATGCAGTGACCCCTACTGTCTCAGAAGAGGTTATCTAGGACTGCATTAACACAGGAACTCTGGAGAGAAGCAAGAACTCTGCCTTCTTCACTGCAAAGGGACCAACTAAAATGACACAGAGATATTTACAAGGTGAATTCCTGATTTTAACAACAAACTGTCTGTAGAAGTTTTCAAAGATAGGCATTGTGTCTTTGCAGCTTAGAATAGTTCCAGAGCAACTAGAAAGAGTATGAAAGGTCTAAAACTCCTGGCTTTTCTTCCATATTCTACTGTGAAGAGCAGTTGTGCATCCTCTAATCCCTCTCTCTCTTCATTCTGCTTTAATAGTGCAAATTTTTCCCTCAATTTAAGGAAAAGACAGAGTGTCGTGTGTTTGGTGGAATATTCAGCCTTCCATGAACCAAGCCTTCTAAAACCAACCAGAGAGGGAAACAAACAATTGATTACATCCAAAAATTATTAACAATTAAGCCAACTGAATTGTGAGATACATCAACAGACACACCACCTTGAGGGGACATAAGGACCCCAGGCACATTATACTTTCTCTCAGAGTATGAGAACTACTCAACATTTTACAACTGCCTCTGAGTCAGATCTACACTACCAACTCCAACAATAAACCCATGCCAGGTCCATACCTTCTTCAACAACACTCCTCATCTTCTGAGTAGTGAGCTGAATTTAATATAAGAGTGACCACTTCAAGAAACAAGTTAGTGAAAATAATTGTCCACAATGCTATGTAATCCCCTACTTTCTAGTCACAATCTGTGTCACTCTCAGATGGAAAGAAAACATACTAGGTGTCATGGTGTAAAAGTCTAGAGACCACTCATCAGGATCAAAGTTTAAATAGTCTGCATTAAGCTCATCAGATAGTTCCTGGAGAGAAATACCATTTACAGAACATACTACATGGATTTTATAACAACAAGGAACACAAAAAAACTACATCCTGGTTTGCAGTTGCAACAGGAAGCAATCAAACATTTTAATTAAAGCCAAAACCACACACTTAACTGGGAAATTTCCACATCAACTTCTTAAAATCCAGTTGGCTACTTTCACAGAGGAATTTTCAGGGCAGAGAGTAGAAACCAAAGACAGCTTTGTCTGAGAAAAGATGGTGACACCTTTACCCCAAAACACTAGCAAATGTCCATTTTCCTTCCTTCAGTCTTTTTCATTCCAAGGTCATTTTCAATCTTAGGTTACATATTTCTAGTAATCTAGGATAATTTGCTGAATGTTTATCCACTTTTAATACCAAAGACAGCTTTGTCTTAGAAAAGATGGTGACACCTTTACCCTGATACACTAGCAAGTGTCCTTTTTCCTTCCTTCAGTCTTTAGCATTCCATGGTCATTGTCCCTCTTAGGTTATTCATTTCTAGTAATTTGTTGAATATTCATCCACTTTTAATACCACCTACTCTGATAATTTATACTTCAAGCAAAAATCATCTCATCATTACTTATAAGAACAAATTTGGTCCTTCAGTATTTTAACTGTTCTTTTAAATTCATGAGGATGCAAGCATTTTCTTTGAATGAATGTTCCAATTGCTTTAAATGTATATACTGTTGGAATTTGAATATTAATTGTCCCCTTTAAGCTCATATATTAGAATCTTGTTCATCAACTCTAAGACTTCTTAGAATTTAGTGGATCCTTAAGGATCAGTTATACTCAAGTTATTAATTCATTGATGAGTCATAATGTGACACTAGTTGAAGAAGGAAGAGATAAAAAGGAGGCAGGGCCTACTCTGAAGATGTAAGTCATGGGCATTGATTCCTTGGGATCCATCTTCCTAATTCATAGTTCCTAATCCCTTTCTCCTGCTCTGTGATGATCTGCCTATGTACTTCTTATTTAGGAACCACGAAATTAAACTTGAGGTACCTGAAGCTAAACTGAAATGTTCTTCACTTTAATTTGTTTTTCCTTTCAGGTATTTAGGTCCTAACAACAGCAATCTGTTTTATAACTAGAGTAAAATTCATCTTAATATTTTAAAAACTTTAATACTATTACAATTTTTCTTTTAATAAAAATCTTAATAACTTTAATAATGCCATGTTTATATTATAATTCTGTTGATGTCTTGTGGAAGTATGGCGTATTTGAAGTAGCTAAATAAATTTATATTGCAATTTATATTTGCCTGGAGCCAGACTTTGAAGCCTTATTTCTTTATATCTTTGCTATTATGTTCCCATATGTTTTTAAATTATAGAAACCTAAGTGGTTGTTAAAAGTTTGTCTATCCTAGTTGGTGATTTTAACATAAGAATATAAATACTAGATCTAATAGACATGATGTGTCCTGGCCCACAGGATTTTCTTGGATCCACCATTCATATTTTTGGTGGTGTCAGCCCCATCACTTGATCCATAGGTGAATGCAAAACTCTCTCCAGCATATGTGTCAAGTGAAGACTCCTGAGTCACAACAGCCTGAGAAATGGAACCTGAAAACAAATTAGAAATCCAGTGATTTTTGGCAAACAAGAGATGAGATTTGCACTGTTCTCCGACCTGTTACCTCAGAAAGGACCCTCACCCACGCAGAGACCCAAGAATAGGATCAAACCAGAAGTCCAGGCCATCACTCACAGCCTAGGTGTGCTCTTTTTATGTTTACATAGACCAAAACAAGTGGTGCCATAGAGCTTACTATAACTCAAAGAAGGACTGGGAGGAGGGCTGTTAATGCAAATGAGCTCCACTTGCATGCTGATTATAAGCTGTCAGGTCAAACATACTGATTTGACATAAGCTATTGATCCTATATTAATAAGAGCAAAGGTCAGGACTGTCACTCTTCAGGTGCCATTGCCTTTCGAGAGGCCTACATATCTGCTGTTTAGTTAATGAGTAGAATATCAACAATGAAACTCCTGCTCTACCAAGTATTGCCATACTCACATTGAGAATCAATGCAATATGCAGGTGTTGAATGACTATTAATATTTAATATTGAATTATTATTTTTTGTTAAATGAGTTGTTCCTCCTTAAATGGCATTATAAATAATAAACCACACAGAGAGACCAAGATCTATTTAATTACCCTATAGCACAATATTGTGCAATAATTACTCCATTTTAATTCACCATGCTAGTGCAGTTTCTTCCCATTTAAATTTCCCATATTATACTTGCAGTTAACCATTTAATAGGCCCGATTCACTTCTCTTAAGATTCCAGGTCTTCTCATTGCTCCAATCTCTCATTTTCTCTCTTTGACTTCTGGTTCACATCCTCCAAACTACACCCTCTTCTCTCCCAAATCCCAAGATTCATCATTTTTATTAACCAATAAATTTTAAAATATATGGAGCAAAGTTTACACAAGGAGCACATGTATATGTGAGGATGTGCTTAACTTAGCTGGGACCAGATGTTAGGGGTCAGTAATTAGCATTAAAATACATGCTAGCACCAGACCACCCCCTCTATGGAGGCCAGTTTATGGAAATGAATAAGAAAAAAGAATTAAAATAAACAAATGGGCTCACAGTGAGTAAGTTAAGGATGGGAAAGTGTATTGAACTTTGTCTCTTTATCATACTTGTCACGTCTTAGAGTAAGATGAATGTATTTAGTATAATGGGTCTAAGTCTGAAAAATCAAAATATCATGAAGACACATTACCTGAGTCTCAGCATGGATTGAGGAATAGAGTGACAAGAGCAGAAGGTGGCCAGGTAGTAAAGCCAATGTGTCTCTGACGAATAGCTGAAGGTAGCAAGCATTTTAAAGCAGTTCATTTTACAGTTAAACAATGACTTATCATTTTGTGCCAGTACATTCATGCATTAACAAATGGAAATATTAATACATTGTAGAAATATTCCTAGTTCACATAGCAGAAATGTGTGTATAGTAACAAAGAAATCATAATATACCTACATAATGATGCCCTGTACAGATGAGAAAAGATAACGTGCATATACAGAAAACATTTAACTTAGATTTTAAACCACATTCTCAGATGTCTGAAAATTATTTCACCACTTAAGTGCAAGTTTTTTTGGATTCAGTTTCAAGCAACAAAGTAAATAGATGACTGGATCCAGGCTTTGTAGGATGAATGACTATGTAGGGGAAATTTAAGCTGATAGAATCAGACTTTTTACTTGTTTAAATGTATGTATGTATGCATGTATGTATGTATGCATGTATGTATGTATGTACGTATATGTGTGTGTGTTTGTGTTTGTGTGTGTGTGTGTGTATCTGTATTACAGAAAATTCTAAATTGAATTTGTGTCATATTGGTTACATGTGTTGTACTTCCAAAACTTTTTCTTTAACATGCACATATAATTTATAAAAATTCCTGCTTAATAAATTATATATATATATATATTTGAAAGTGCTGTTACACAAAGTCTATATTAGAACTTCTTCACAATAGCTTATTAATACAACTATCAAACACATTGAGATTCACATCTCATGCTCTTTTAAAAAATTTTTTTATTAATTTATTCTTGTTACATTTCAATGGTTATCCCATCCCTTGTATCCTCCCATTCTTCCCTCCCTCCCATTTTCCCCTTATTCCCCTCCCCTATGACTGTTCCTGAGGGGGATTACCTCACCCTGTATATGTTCATAGGGTATCAAGTCTCTTCTTGGTAACCCGCTGTCCTTCCTCTGAGTGCCACCAGGTCTCCCCCTCCAGGGGACATGGTCAAAGGTGAGGCACCAGAGTATGTGAGAAAGTCATATCCCACTCTCCACTCAAGTGTGGAGACTGTTCTGACTGTCGGCTAGATCTGCGTAGGGGTGTAAAGTTTACTGCCTGTTTTATCTTTGGCTGGTGCCTTAGTTTGAGTGGGACCTCTGGGTTCAAATCTCTCTACCATAATGTTCTACTTGTAGGTTTCTAGGACCCTCTGAATCCTTTTACTTTGCTATTCTCCCATGCTTCTCTCATCCAGAGTCTCAATGGGATGTCCTCCCCTCTGTCCCAGTTTCCTGGTAAGTGAAGGCTTTCGTGGGACATGCCCCTTGGGCTAATATGCAGATATAAGTGAGTATATACCATTTGAGTCTTTCTGCTTCTGGGTTAACTCACTCATTATGATCATTTCTAGCTCAATCCATTTGTCCACAAATTTCAGGAATTCCTCATTATTAATAGCTGAGTAGTATTCCATAGTGTATATGTACCACAGTTTCTTTATCCATTCTTCTACTGAGGGACATTTAGGCTGTTTCTATGATCTGGCTATTATGAAGAAGGCTGCTATGAACATGGTTGAGCAAATTTTCTTGTTGTGTGCTGGAGCATCTTCTGGGTATATGCCAAGGAGTGGAATAGCTGGGTCTTGAGGAAGCCCTATTCCCATTTTTCTGAGATAGCACTAGATAAGTTTCTGAAGACTTCTGATTACTTATTTTATACGGCAGCTCTATATTTTTTCCAAGTTTACATTCTTTAATTACTTTTGCTTATATGTATTATTCTCATTTTGAGAATTTATTTCCAATTTTCTTGATAGATTGATTTCAATGTTCTGTGGATTTAACATTATCCAAGTGTTTAGAAGAAAAAAAAAAAAACAATGGCTTTTGCAACCAATGAATTAGATTTCTAAATCTTGAATGACATATGTACAAGTTACTTGAGTGACAATCATTCTTAGAAAACTAAAGAATGAACTGGCAAGAAATGGTCCTAGATTGGGATTAATGTTTTAATGATGATGTGTTGAATATTAGAGACAGCACTGCATGTTGTTTCCAGCCCTGTTGCCAAAATTCACCATCGAGTGATGCTTTACTAGAAGACAACACACCTTAGTGGAAGTATTGGAAATTCTCACTTCTCCTAAACTTGATAAGATTTATTTGTGACATAAAGCCTGATCTCTTCAAATTGAGAGGAGGAGGCCCATGTGTTTATGGTGGTATTTGAGACTGAAAGTAGGTTAACAACCCTAATACCATGCCATTTCCATACACTCTTACTCGATTCCCTCATCTTAGAACCAGTTATGTTGAAATCCTGCTTTAGAAAGTGGGTGCCTTCACTCATCAAATATTTTGACATCCTTAACCATTACATTTTGACAACATGTAGTACATCTCTGCTTTTCAAAGTTTTACTATGTATAAGGCTTGATAATCCATTTGATAGTGGGTAAAATATGACACTTGCAGAACTTAAGCCATAAGGCTAAGATATTGACTACAAAGATTACCCTCTTCACATGGTGTATAGTTCTTTTCAACATCGCATGCTTGATTGCACACTGACTTCCTTGAATTTACTCTGTGGGAAAATATAACCACAAGCCCCACCCTCCTGCTTTCAAAATGTATGTTTAAAAACTTAGATGGCTTAACTGAAAAATACACTCAGAGACAAAACTCAATATTGGGTCTCTCAGTTTGTCACTCGCCTATCTCTGTTCACCAACGCTCCAAGAACTCCCGTTTCCATGGACCTATGCCCAATGGAGCTGGTCCTTGGTACTGCTCCAAAACATGTGGAAAATTTTCTGCATGTGAAGGCTAACATATTTTAAGTAGCTTTAAGAACACATCTATCCTACTTTCATTCCATTGTAGTAATAAAATAACAGGAAATAAAGAAAATGGAAAAGAAAAAGCATGCTTTATTCACAGTTCCAGATTACTGTTCGTCAGTGCAGGGAATTCACAGCAAAGAGAGGTTTAGGCATCTGGTCACATCATACACAGTCCAGAACCAAGAGAGAGAGAAATACATAAATGATCATTTATTGGATTGCTTTCTTACACTCTGCTTGACTTCAAGGTTATACAGTTCAGGACACTGTCTTCTCACATCATTTAGAACATTACTCATGACATCCCAAAGTCAATAGACTTCATATGGGGACTGTCTTCTTTGCAATTCTATGTTGTATCAAGTTGCCAACTAAAGCTTGTCATAACATCACTATCATAAAATGTACTGAAACAAATCATTTTGTAGCATCAGAAAATTTCCAGGGCTGACTCATTATTTCTTGCCTCTCTGTATCCCACTTTCAATCTCCACTCTCTCTTTCAGGTGAACCCTGGTTTGATTCATCCCCAGGGCCGGGACATGTCAGTGGGATGAAAAGTGTTTTAGCCACCCTCAATATCAGTTTAGCTAGTCTAAAAAAACAAAAAAGCACTGGGTTTTCTACCAGGATCAGATTACTTACTCCTAGGAAGTGAAGCAGGAGTGAGTAGGGAATACAGAAGAACACTGTATATATGGGACTGGGGTGTAGGTCTGGAGGGAGAAATAAGGATGTGCAGTTAGCCTACTAACTTGCCTGAAATGCATGGCCTATATGTTCACTAAGGATTCCTGCTGAATTTGGCATGCTTGGTGGAATAAATCAAACACTGAAGGGGACAAGAATAGGAGAAGTAGTTCTTTGGGATCCACTACAGATAGAGTGGGGGATATGTCAAGTGTTTTGTTGCTGAAGTGAGGATGAGATGTGAAATAACAATGAAGATAATTTTATGAGTAGGTTGTGCCACAACATGAGGAACTATATGAAAGGGTCACTGCATTAGGAAGATTGAGAACCATGGGCCTAAATGATGGCATTATAGGCATGAGCTTCCATGGTCATCTTTTCACAGTTTTGGGTTTTATATATTTGGTTTCATATCACAACGACCTGTAAGGAACTCATTATGTAAATAACAATGACCTTGAAATACTACTCTCTCTTTTATCCGCTGAGTATTACATGTTTTTTGTTGTTGTCATTGTTATATAACACTTTGTGTTTGTTTATTCTAAGACTGGGTCTCACTGTGATGCTCTGGCTTAAAATTTACATCTACTTCCTTTTCTGCTTTCCACATGCCAGAATTAAATGCTCATCTCACCATTATTGGCTGGTTTTCCAATATTTTGTGACCTCTCAAATATTTTCTGACATTATCTGCCTCTTAAATTTAGGACAGCTGCTTAATTTCACACAGACAATGTTTAATCTGAGCATAGCTAAACAAATTATGTTTCGGTTGTCTGTGTATTTATGCAATACTTTGGCAGAGTGGACCCATTTTGACAAGCCAGCTGCCAAGGTTGGGCTATTTACCTTTTGAGAATACATTTGCTATTCTCTGCTTCATTTGGTCCTATGCACTACTGCTGACACCTATTATTTCCTGACTCTCAAACTTACAATACCTGTCCTGAAGATAGAGTAGATCATCCTCTTATACCACAGAGGTCACAGCATTCAAGGGAGGGCTGTGAAGGCAGTGAAGAAAATAAGGTATCCTTCAGAGTTTGGACATGAGTGAATCATGGAGTAGATCATACTGTGTATTTTCCTTCTCATGGAATGTAGCCATTGTTCCTGTACTTGATTCAAGCCTTATGGGGTACTTTCTTGCATTCTCAGGCAGATGAGCAGTAACTACTACACCTTCCACATTATGGTCCTGAGGGGAATGGGTCAGGGAGGAGGAAACTGTGAGAGTTTTTAGCAACACCTAAATCATGGGTTTTGAAAAACACTAATAGGTAGTTACTGAAGCCTATTCCAATAAAATGAAGAACACAAAAAAGCTGTAGTGTGAATGCTCTAGACAAATGAGCATGATACTTTGCCAAAGAAAGGTGGAAAATGAGTGATAGAGAGGGAAATAAAAGATATTAGGTGTTGTGAAAATCCTGTACACACACAAACACACACACACATACTATGTTAAAAGTTGCAGCAAAATGAGTGGACATAAATGTTCACTCTTAGGTCAACTCATAAAACCTTATATTTTTATTCATATGCAGCATTCAGTGAATAACATATGGATTTATATAAACAAACATTCATGTGGCCACAGTATAACATGTAGATAAGAGAATAAGAATAGCCAAATATAAGAGGAAGTTGGGGACCAAATGCAAGTAGTAGACATGAGATATGAAACATGATATAAATCTAAATGTTTTTATAGTTACAATTCTGTCACAGAAATTTTGGGTTGGATGTGGGTAGAAATAGTATATTTAAAAAAGACATAATATAGCAATAGTCTTTTCACAAAAGTTTTCACAGCCATTGCTCTGGGAGGTTTTTGTCTCACTTCCTCCAAGGTTCTCATCACTGTGTAAAGCCACTACCACAATAGTAGTCAGCCTCATCCTCAGCCAGTGCATTAGTTATGGTCAGAAAGGCTGAGTTGGAGGAGCTGTCAATGGAGCCTGAGAATCTTTCAGGAACCCCTGTTGGCCTCTTATCATCTCCATATATCACAGGGGTTGGGGGTCTTCCCAGGTGCTGCTGGTACCAGTGCACATAGCTGTTTCCAATGTTACCACTGCTACGCTTGCAGGAGATGGAGACTGTGCTTCCTAGTGATCCTGACACAGATTTTGGCTGAGTCAGCACAAACTGAGCATATGACCCTGCCAGAAGAAAACAAGAAAGTCAGTAAGGAAAAAGCAACTCCATTCACAAAGAAGACTGTTCCCCAAATATCAAATGCAAGAATGAGTACTGTGTCAGAATTCCTTAAACCCATTCACCTGCTAAATGATGAAGGAAGACAAGGAACAGTGGAGCCCAAGTCATAGTGAAGACATCCATAGTGAAGATCACCTTCCTGATCAATGGACAAAGTATAGTTAGGCACCCCTTTTTATCTGTCCTTGGTATTCTCGTTGCATGCTGTGTCTATGCAAATACCCCTCTTCTGTGTACTATACAAGTCGCTCTTTTCATTTCAGATAGAGCCTGACTGAGAAATGGAGAGACTACACTTAGGGAGGATGTGGGCTCCACCAAGTGGCAGTAAAGAAAAAACTGAAAATGAAGGGGAAACAGCAGAGGAACTGGGGAGCACTAGGCATGTGGCCAGCCTAGACTCCCCAAAGTGACCATGCTCTGCCATCTGGTATATGCTTGCTAAGCTGCCCTCTGCCAACAGTGTGAGACCATTTGTATACTCCCATAGTGACTATCTGGAGTCTGGATAGAACATGAATTGTCACTTCATGCAATTCTATAAATGTCTTTTCTCTCAAGATCAATCCATCACTGCTCCCATATGTTTAGTCAAAGTATGCAAAAAACATTATGCCAGAGTTGAGCATTGCTCCTTATTCTTTTTTAAAAATTCACCTTGAATCAGTATTTCAGCTCCATCCTTTGTTACCTCCAAGTCCCACCTTCCCTCTCTTTCCCTTATCTTTCCCTATTTCTCAGAAAATGAAAGCCCTTTCCCATCAACCCAAGTAATCAAGGCACCTCAGACCTGAACATGTCCTCTTCCCTTGTGTGCTCACAATGCAGTCCCACCTAGGGGAAGTGAACAAGAACTGACAACAGAGTCCACACTGACAGCCCACACTGCCCTATTAGAGGACCCAAATGAAGCTTGACATTGTTCGGTGCCTACAAGGTCCATGGTTGGTATTTCAGTTTAAGCCAGCACATTTGGATCTTGGTTAGTAGGATTTGTTGATATTTTTCTGAAGTTCCTAGCACCAGACCATTGACCCTTTCCCCCCACTTTTCCATAAGGCTCCCTATGCATCCTACAGTGTTTGGCTGTAAGTCTCAGTATCTGTTTTCAGGTGCTACATGGTGAAGCCTCTCCAAATGACAACAGTGCTAGGCTGTTGTCTACAAGAATAGCAGAGAATTGTTAATAATGTAACTGGTTGCCTCTCTCTCACAAGGTGAGAATTTGGCTTGGCCACACATTACTTGAACATTCCCTCAAGCTCTGGTCTATCTGCACTATCTTTAACCATAAACATTTTGTAGACAGGGCAAATTGTGTATCAAAGTTTTTTAAGGTAGATTGTTCTTCTCCTTCTACCAGGAAACTTATCTATTTAGAAAGTGTCCCCTCCAGTCTCTATTGCCTATTTTACTAGGAGACTCTCCTAGAGTAGCCTCTAGCTTCTCACAGAGATACTCTCACCCACAATTGCTTTCTACAGTCCTTCTGTTCTCCTCTGCTACTCTCTGAGGCCTACCCTCACATCTCTCTACACTCTCTCTTATCTTGTCCTGTTTCTTTTTTAAAAATTATTTTATTTTTAAATCAGAAAGGAACAAGATACCAACATACAGAAAGAGTAGATACAGAAAAATATGACTCAGGTTACCTAGGTCAAATTTATAGAAGAAACTGATAACCAATGCAGTATTACTCTATAAAACATAATATTCCTATGGCAATGGATTCTGAATAAAACAACTTAGAAGCAATATAAAACAAAACTCTCAAAATTGTAGAATAAGTAGCTTCAAACAACTCTAAGAGGAAATGAACAGTTGTCAGAATGAGAACCACAAATCATGGATGGTTGTATGAAGTTAGGAAAGCAATTCAAGGTATAAAATAGAATTTGATAAAGTAATATACTTTCCCTAAGAAAATAAAATATCATACCCAAGATACCTATCCAGGCAGTTCTGGCCCATCCTTTGTTCTCTAGGGTCAAGCCTGGTGAATCTGCCTAACACTCCCCTCAGTTCAACTTCCTCAACTTGACTATTTAGCCAATATTGCACGTTTAGTGTTCTTGACTAATCTGGCCAACCAAGCCTGCTTCTTAGTCTACATATCGAATACAACCATGACCCACTGGCATTGACACACAGGTTCCTCCTTTGCTGCCTCCAAATCTCCACCCAAGCCTATCTCATACATCATTTATTTCTAGTGTCTAGACAGTGAAGCTGCATTGTCTTCCATGAAAAATCCACACCCAACCCACCATATCTATCCTGTGTCCCATATCCAAGGTTCCTGCTCAGCATAAGCATATATATGTGTGCTGCAAGCAATTCCTACTTTACTTTAAGGACACATCCTGCCACTCTTCCACACTACACATCACTCCAATGTCACATTCAACCTTTCTATCTAGGCATATCTCTCATGATATTTCAACCGAGGACCAGGAGATACATACTGTACATCATCCCAGTCATTTATACACATTTTACTTCTTTCTCCACAAATGATTTCCTACCTATATGCTCAACCTGTTTACATATCTTATCTTCTGTAAAAGTGACTTATTTAATTGAAATATGTAAGTAACAAAAGAGTCCACATGCACATATCTAATTGCAAAATATCTCAACAGAGAAGTGTTGAAACTAACCAATGCCAGAAACCGATGGAACTAGCATGTATTTACAGAATATTTCACCCAGTCATAAATAATCTAAATTCTTCTCAGCTCTCATGGGGCTTTTCCCAAAATTTACCAAATACTTAGACACAAACGAAATCTCAAAGATACATGTAAAATGATACCTTGCTTCCTATCTGACCATTTTTTAACTGGGGATGAAAATTGGATATCACAAACACCAGGAAAAGTGGAAAATATTCAAAGTCATTGTAATTGAATGGCTCTTTACTGCATGAAAAAGGGTCCAGACAATACTGCAATTTTTGTTTTAACAATTGTCAAATCAAATAACCACAAAAACATATAATGACCAAATTTAGAGATAAAACAAGTGCAGTATTAAGAAACAAGTTAATAGCTCTTAGAGTTTTATTTTTATAAAACTGTTTCTCAACTTTTTTCTTAATCCAGCTATCACAGAAATAATTGAGACTCCTTTGTATTCGTTTACTAATAAGCATTTCAACATAATAATGTTCAACAATGCAGCTTTTATTCTTTTTTTAACCTTCTAAGATAATCTGTTTTCATCCCAGTATAAATCCCAAGATACTTGCACTTCGTAGTTTTTCTGATGTAGCTCCTTCTCCTTATGTCTCTTAGAGGTCGTTTTTGGCTCAAACCTCTACTTCGTAGTTTAAATCCTGCTCCTATGGCTGACAAGAAGTCCAGCCTATTCTCTCCCCTGCTCAGTGACTGGTTATAAGCTGCTTTATGACATTTCAGAGGACAGTTTGGGAGCAGAGATTATTCAACACTGAGACAAGAGATTCTCAGAACAAGGCTTGCAACCAGTTATGGGTGATATAGAAATCACCTTATGCATGATACCTACAACAGCGTCTTTTAGTCTAATAAAATGCAATTTCCCTTGCAATAACAAAATACATGTAATAATAACAATTATGAAAATTATTATATAATATGTACACATGTATATGTGCCTCTCTTGGGTAAGGTATTGTACTCTCTATCAAATTCTATCACACTGAATAATTTAAGTTTAACTACGAGACTATAATTATCTAGTCATTTATCACATCAGAGATGTGAGAAGGAATAAATATTACCTAAATATGTAGGAACTGCAGGCAAGCTGTTTCCAAAATATAACAATGATGGATTTCAAGACAGTCTCCCAAATTTTCCCATAACTTTGTAGCATCATCATGAGCCTTCTGTCTCATAATATTTGAAAGACTTTTATGTGAAGCAGAAAATATAAAGGACTTAGCTACCTTGTCCTTGCAAAGCTTGTCAGTCAACTCTCCTCCATCCAGTTTGTATAGTTTTGGGCAGTATTTTGTCAGTAATTGATATGAAGGTATTTTCTCACTCAGTGGCTACTTGACACATAAGAATCCATTTATGCCCTTGGTATAAAACAGGCATGTGGCCAGGACTGGACACTTGTCATTGTAAAAAAAAATCTTGTTAATAAAATATCTGTAAATGCCACATTCAATAGATCTCTGTGGTTTTTGAAGACCATCTATATCTGAATTGTTTATTTCCAGCTGATTTTTTTCTGCCAACCTAATGTTTGCATTTTTATAATTAAGTAAACTAGTATCCAAAATGACTATGAGATTGATTGCCTCACTACTAATATGCATTTCATAATTACTCTAAAGTCTTGGTAATAGTGGCTTTCAAAAAGACTAGAATTTAACTTTGCAGGTGTATTAATTATATAGGTACAGTGCCTTAGCATGGTTCAACCAAATATAATCTTGTATATTTTGGATTTTTAATATTCTTTGGTCTAAGAGTAGATCAATAATCTATGCTTTTAATTTTCATTCCTAAAACCAACAGCTATAAAACAATAGCTATCATCTAACAATCATAGAATGATAAAAAATCATCCATACCCTCTTGGGAATAGGTCATTATTTACTTAAATTGCCTCCTACATATTTGGGATGTATTTTCTTTTGGGGTGGTAGCAAAATTGGCATATTGTCCAGTCTTAATAAAGATTGCTGTAACTTTTATTGTCCAGAGTCTGTCAGTTGACAAATTTCAGAATTTAGCTGTGGTCCTGACTATGATGCTGGATGATTATCCAGGATTCAGATTTTTGAGGAAGCATTGTCACTGAAGCCATCTCTGAGGTAGGATCACCTAAGCAACTTGCCTTGTAGTATTTTTTTTTGGTGTCTTGTCTTCTTGTTCTGCAAAATCTATAAATTTTCAAATGTTTGGTAATGTGTATATTAATATATGTATGAGCTGTTCACTAAGCATTGTTCATCTAAAGATGATTCTTTGAAAACATTTTTTCCATAGGATAACAAGTCCTGAGATATTTGTAGCCAGAGATATATTGATAACACATCGTTGAATTTATGGGTGGAGACATTTTTATTTCTCAAGTCAGTCTCAGAGCTGCTCCCATGTGAAATGATCAACAAATTATGTTCCCTGTAAAGTGTGTTCCCATTGATTTCTTTTTTTTTTTTGTCTTCAGCCAAGGTCTTCAGGAGGCCTCTACCTGTCCAATCTGATTGCCATCAATTTGGATGGAATACATATATTTTTGTTTCCTGTTCATACAAGATCGTATTCTCTTCCCCAGTGCAACTCATTTATGGTATTCCTTTTCAGGGGTTAGGATTTCTATACGCAGGTTTACTTCAGCAGTCCTTTCTAAAGTCAAGTGTGCCTTAGCAAGTGTGCTACTTGTCTCATTTTAAAAAATTAAAAACATTTTTCCAAGATGGTGGCTTCTATCACACAATATATCTGATCTACTGCAAGGAGACCAGGAACCTGACTGGGATCCACAGACTGCATATACTGGAGAACCCTAAGTGACTGTGTCCCTCACACTTCAGACCACAGGCAGGCCTGGCTCCAGGTCAACCAACAGCACATAGAGGTCCTGAACCCACTCCCAAGACTCTAGAGTGGAACTCCTCTCTGGACATCAGCCAGCCTTTATATCCCAAACTCTGTGTGTGAGACAGTGGAACACCAGAGTTCCTGGCCAGAGGAAGTCTAATGGAAATGAGTGAGCCTGTCTTCATACGCCCCCCCCACAACACATGCCAATCTACGGAGGGCCCCAGGGGACCACGGGAAAGCCCAGGCAGCTGAGAACATATTGTCAAGCCACAGTGCATGTGGTCTGAACAGGACCAGACTGGAGCCATGGCAGACCAACCCAGCAAAATTTGGCAGATAGAACCTAGCCTAGCCAGTCCCCATGGGCCAGGAGGTTCTGCCGCCTTCTTGAGAGAAACTGGACTGCCCTTAAGGGGTTTGGATGCTGGTATGAAGATAAGCCACAACTTACTGGGACAGCTCTGGGCAGGAACATGAACTATGAGGCCACAAAGAGGCCCATGTTGCCCAGCCCCAGTGTGCTTGGTTTGAATGGGACAAGACCTGTGCCTGGCTGCCGGCTGTGGTAGAAGAAGCTGGCAAAATTGGGCAGATAAAGCCTGGCCTAACTTGTCTACACAACCAGGCAGGGTCTCTCATGCTCTTTGGAGACCCTGAACAGCCCTAAGTGGTGAGGTCAGAAAACTAAACAGTAGCCCCCACACAGCTGAACTGAAATACCTCTGGAGCACAAATGGGACCTGGCATTATCCTAACTCTACTGACCCATTTGTGAGCCTAAGGTGTAGAACAAATTCTTTTGGAGTGGAAACCAGGTCACCTGTCTGTTCCAGGGAAGAACTCTCTGGTACCCACAGGCAAAAGCATGTGACCTATAATCACTCACCAACTATCCACTCTTTTCCACCAGTGAAGGACACCAGAAGCTGCCTCCCAACATCAGAGACAGCAAGATGACTAAAGAACTATGTAAGAAGGCAAATAACAAAATCCAAAACAATTTGGCATCTGTAGATGCCAGCTGCCCCAAAGAAAGCAACCCTGAGAACTCAAACACAGTCAAAGTACAAAGAACTTCAAATCCTTATTAATGAAGATGGTAATGGGAGAAATGAATAAATTTTGTAAACAAATGCAAGAAGACGCAACCAAACAGGTTGAAGATAACAGAGGCCTATAGTGAGACACTGAAAGAAATTCAGGTAAGTACAAATAAACAGGAGAAGGAAATCAATAAAACAGTTCAAGATGTAACTATGAAAATGGAAACCATGATAAAGGTACAGACAGAAGAACCTGGAATGAGAAACCTCAGAGAAGAAAGCAAGCAACATAGAGGTGAGCTTCTCTACCAGATTCCAAGAAATGGAGGAATGAATCTTGGGACTAGAGGATACAATTATAGAACTTGAAGCAACCATCAAACGAATTGCTAAATCTGAAAAATTTGTGACACAAAACATTCAAGAAATCAAGGACACCATGAGAAGATGAAACCTGAGAATAATAGGCATTGAGGAAAGAGAAGACGTCCAATTCCAAGGCCCACAAAATATTTTCAAGAAAATCATAGAAGAATTTTTCCCAATTTAAAGAAAAAAATGCACATAAACATGCAAGAAGTCTACAGAACACCAAATATAATAGACAAGAAAAAATAGTCCCACCACATAATAATCAAAAGAAAAATATACAGAACAAAGAATATGTTAAAAGCAGCAAGAGAAAAAAGTAAAGTAACATATAATGGCAAACCTATCAGAATTACACCCAATTTCTCAGCAGAGACCAGAAAGGTCAGAAAGGCCTGAACTTAAGTCCTGAAAGCTCTAAGAGACCACAGATGCCAGGCCAGACTACTATACCCAAAAAAATTATCAATAACCATTGAAGAGAAAATAAGATATTCCATTACAAAAAAACCCAACCAGAAAAACAACCCTCCAAAACAAACAAACAAACAAACAAACAAAACAAAACAACTCAAACAGTATCTATCCACAAATATAGCCTTACAGAAATTACTAGAAGGAAACCTCTAAACCCAAGTGACAAGGTAAAACTCAAATATCATGGGAAAAATATAACTACCCCACTGCAAAAACATAACCACACAAACACTCTACTGCAACCAATATAAAAAAACATGGGAGTTAACATTCACTGGTCATTAATAACCCTCACCATCACTAGTCTCAATTCACCAATAGAAGAGCACAGACTATCTAAATAAATGTGCAAACAAGACCCAACATTCTTCTGTATTCAAGAACTGCATCTCAGCCACAAGGGTAGACATTGCCTCAGGGTAAAAGCCTGGAAAAGTATGCCAAGCAAATGAACACAAGAATCAAGCTTGTGTAGCCATTGTAGCATCTAATAAATTAGACTTCCAACCAAAATTAATCAAAAGGGATGAAGATAGTCACTTCATACTCATCAAAGTTAAACTCAACCAAAAGGATGTCACATTTCTAAACAACTGTGCTCCCAATAAAAGAGCACCCACATTGGTAAATGAACTATTAACAAAGCTTAAACCACACATCAATCCCCACACATTAATAGTGGGAGAGTTCAATACCCCACTTTCACCAAAGGACAGGTCATCAAACAGAAACTAAACTGAGAAATAAGGACACTAGCCAATGTCATGAATCAATTGGATCTAACATATCTACATAACTTTTCACCCAAACACAAAGGATTTTACCTTCTTCTCAGCACCCCATGGAACTTTTTCCAAAAATGATCATATAGTAGGTCAAAAAGCAAGGCTCAACAGATTCGAGTAGATTGAAATAATATTTATTATCAAGGCTGGACTTAAACAGGAACAAAAATAACAAACAGCGTATAATTACACGGAAACTAAACAACTCTCTAATTAATGACTCCTAGGTAAGGGAAGGAATAACGAAAGTAATTAAGCACTTCCTGAAATTCAATGAAAATGAAAGAACGACATACCTAAATTTATGGGACACATGGAAAGTGAGGCTAACAGGAAAAATTCATAGCACTGAATGCCTTTATAAAGAAACTGGAAACATCACATAGAAGCAACCTAATGAGATATCTGGAAGGCATAAAAAAGAAGATGGAACATCCAAGAGGAGTAGAATCTGTAAATAATCAATCTCATTGTTGGAATTAATAAATTAGAAACAAAGAGAACAATTCACAGAATAAACAAAACCAGGAGCTGGTTTGTTGAGAAAAATAAAAAAGATGGACAAACCATTAGCCAAACTACCTAAAAGGCAGAGAGGCACTACTCAAATTAACATAATTTGAAATGAAAAGGTGACATAAAAACAGACACTGAAATACAAAGAATCAGAAGATTCTACTTTAAAGGCATGTATGCCACAAATGTTGACAATCGATGGGAAATGGACAATTTTATTGATTGATTCCACTTGCTAAAATTGAATCAAGGTCAGATAAACAAATTAAATAGTCCTATTTCCTCCTACAGAAATAGAAGGAGTTGTTAATAATCCCCCAACCAAAAAAGCCCAGGCCAGATGGTTTCAGCACAGAATTCTACCAGATCACCAAAGGAGAACTAATACTAACACTCTTCAAGCTACAAGATAGAAATGGATGGAACATTACCAAATTCATTCTATGAGGCCACAGTCATGTTGATACCTAAACCTCACGTAGACTCTGTCAACAGAACAAAGTGACAAACTACAGAGTGGGAGAAGATCTTCACCAATCCTACATTTGAAAAAAGTCTAAAATCAAAATATATAAAGAACCCAAGAAATTAAATACCACCAAACCAATAACCCAATTTAGAAATGGGGCTCAGAACTCATAAAAAAATTCTCAACAGAGGGATATCAAATGGCTGAAAAACATTTAAAGAAGTGCTCTATATCTTAGTCATCAGAGAAATGGAAATCAAAATGATCTTGAGATTCCATCTTATATCCATCAGAATGGTTAAGATCAAAAATTCAAGTGACAGCACATGCTGGCAAGTATGTGGAGAAAGAGGAACACTCCTTCATTGCTTGTGGGAGTGCAAACTTGTTCAACCACTTTGGAAATCTATCTGGCACTTTTTCAAAAAACTGGAAATAGGACTACCTCAGGACCCAGCTATTCCCCTCCTTGGAATAAATTCAGAATATGTTCTACTATATAATGATTATGGTTGTTGTCTCTCATCATAACAAGACATCTTCTGGGACAGCTCCAAAGAAAGCGTCGAATACCGACTGTTCCAGAATTCAGACTGTCCCACAACGGACTCTAATTAAGGCTGGAATTTTTCAACATTTAGAAACTGGACCACAAGTGCAATACTTAGCTTGTTTAACCATTTTCCCCAATTTTATTTTTGCCCCTACAAAAATGTGATTAATTCTGAGTCAGCCAGAGGAAACCTAAAGAGAATGATGTACCATTTTCCTTGAGGTGGGTTGGGTAGGTTTTTGGGCTATAGAGGGTTATTTTCCATGGGAGTTGGGTATAAGTTATTATTGGTCTTATTTAAAGAGAAAACAAGGTTGGACTCAGGGATGTTTATTTTCCTTTATATTTTATTCTTAGATTTAGATATAGGGGTTGAAAAGAAAGAAGGGGGATATAGAAAAATATAGGGAAGTTTAAACAAAAGTAGATTAGTGAATGTACTCCTCAACTTAATGGCTTATTTGTTACTCACAAGGTTATTTTTAATTTGCTGACATAGAATTTTGTATATAGATACAAAATAAATTCAATTTTAGATACAGTGGTATTGTTTTCAAGTTAAAAACTATTCTTTACACACTTTATATATATTTCTACTGTAATATACCGAATTGTACCTATATCTGGGTAGATGAAGTTCCAATGAGACTCCTCTTGTCACAAGTAAGACTTTAAAATACCAGGAATTCTTTATATCATTGATTAGTTGATGAAAGGAGCCCTAGGTAAACCTCATGACTCAAAATAAGTCAGGCTATTGGTTGCTATCCACAAATAGATGTTAATGCCTTACTCCAAAAAACAACACTTACATATCTCATGAAACACAGAGAACCTACTTAGATCCTCCACCACTATTAGGGTACATGGTACAAAAATGTGCCATGCATGATACTGAAGAAGAAATCTAAACCTCATCCCAGC
The DNA here is from genome assembly GCF_964271855.1 of Acomys minous. Classification (NCBI taxonomy): domain Eukaryota; kingdom Metazoa; phylum Chordata; class Mammalia; order Rodentia; family Muridae; genus Acomys; species Acomys minous. Next base: position 71,803,387 of record NC_140492.1, on the reverse strand, counting down.
TACAAATCATGCAGTAGATAATGGTGAACTGTCTGTATGTTAAACTGGTACAATTGTCGCATAAAATTTGTGGTATTAATCAAGAACTATCTGAATGAATGTGGGCCTATTCCAGGAGTAGGAACCCGTGCCTGACCCAGAATATGTGTCCTAGAATCCAAGACAACCTAGGTCATGGATCAAGGGGAAAATCAAACACTGCTTTTCTTAGAAAGGAAAGTAACAACATAATAATTTCTAACGACACTTTGTAATACCCACTGTTCAGTGTTTTACACATCCATCCTCAGAGAAAGTTCATTCTGCAGTAGAAGATACTAAGAAAGATATTCAAAACTGAACAACATGTAGAGAGGGAGAAATGGTATCTCTCTAGCAAACCACAGAACTGTGGCTAGGAGATGGGAAGGGTCTAAGAGACACTAAGGAAAAAGTGACTTCCACACAAAAAAGGACTGATGTGCATATGGCTTCCCAGAGATTGTAACAGCACACACAGAATCTGCAAAAACTCAAGACAGATGAGGTTCAAGTGCAGAGAGTAGTACTGGAAATGAGACTTCATCCTCAATTCAGATGATATTTCATCTCTCTCTGTCTCTGTGTCTGTCTCTCTCTCTGTCTCTCCATCAAACACACACACAAATACACACATCTTTTTTGTTCAATGACTTCCTACTGTGTAGGTAAATCATAATCTAAGTTCAGGTCACATACTCAGAAATAGGTAACTGACACACATGCACACACATACACTCACTCACACACACACACACACACACACACACACTCAATGGTATTTTTTGAGATTTTTTTCACATAATGTTTGTTTGTTTGTTTTTGTGTATTTGTGTAAGTGTGTGTGTATGTTTTTTGTGTGTGTGTTCTACTGTTCCCATTTATATATAAATCACACTTATAGTTAAGGTGTTTTTATGGAACTATGTAGCTAAAGCCTTATTCAACAGTCTCATGCAGGTTTCCTTATTAGACACAGACACCATTCACAAAATTTCTGATGTCCCTGTTTATAACTGTTGTGGATGTTGAATCATTGTCACTGAATTTTAAACAAGCTCAATGTCAATTCCTTAAAGGGTAAATTCTTCCTTCCTGGCTTGAGAGACAGAACAAGCAACATTTGTCCTCATCTGAATGCAGCAGATATATTTTTCAACCAAGAAATATCAGACTCAAGCAAACACCTATTCCCAGGATTAATGACATTGATGAGGAATGGATCATACAGAGATCTCTTCTTGTAAAAGGAGCCTGTTGTAACACCGTTATTCATGTTCTGAACATGAATGCAAATAGTTCTGACAGTGAGCCGTTCATTTTGTTATATCACCATTTGACAACCCAGACCCTCTGATTTTTCTTTCCAAGACTACTCAGCTCTATGTTGATGCTATTGAAGTTTCTTTGAAGAGTTAGCTTGGGGTCATTCATCATGACTGTACAGCCTTCAGAGTCATGTCAACATTTTCTCAGATGTCCACAGTCTAAATACTGAGGATGGTCTTTATTATGAAACACAATGAACCAGATAAGAAGGGAATGCTCTAAACCAGATATCAGGAAGAATTCTGCTCTAAATGGAAACTAGTAGATATGAAATCCAGGGCAAAAGACAATAATGGGTCTATGACAAAGGGTGTCCAGGGTGCTTGAGGCCAAAAAAGTGTGAAGTTGCTGGGCTCAGTATACTCAGGCAGTAAGAATGTGGCTTGAGTAGGCATAGAATCCTAGACGGCAACTACCACATTGTGCCAACAAACTCACGGAAAACTTTCCCTGTTGGAGGACGTATGGGACAAGAACGAACCCCTGGGAATTGAGTCTGTGACATTGGTGTCTCCAAGAAAGGATGGATTCATTACTTATTAATCTTACTTGTATTGCTTATATTATTCTTAAAACTTTTGTTTATCAGTGTGTAATTTTTCTCCCGGATTTGCTATTTTCCTTTATTTTTTCTTTTATTCACAATATTTCCTGTTTGTTTTCTAAATAGAGAGAAGTGGGCCATGCCATGTCATACATAGTGAGGTGAGAATGATTTTGGAAGAGCTGAGGGAATTGGAAATGAGGGATGGGAAACTACATTTTAAAAGTATTGTACAAAACCATTTTATTTCCAATAAAATAAAATTAATTAAAATAATTTTGAAAAATTTAAACAAGTGGCACTAAGAACATAGACAGCATCAAATCATCAAAAATTAACAAGACAATGACTATAGTTAACATACACATGTCACTAGTAGCTTTAAGTCTCAGTAGTCTCAATTTTCCAATTCAAAGACATCGACTGAATGTATCGGTAAATAAAATCCACATGCAAGCTGCCTGCAAGAAACACTTATTAGCTGCAAAGATAGGTTCTGATTAAGCGTAAAAAGTAGGAAAAAGATCTGTATAATCAAAGGAGATCAGGAGTAGGACAGCATTACTCTTCTCTTAATGAAAAATATAGAAATAACACTAAAACTAAAAAGAAGAGATAAAGGCACATAATCCATTCTAATAGAGGGGGCAGATAGCAAAGATGATATTATCATCCTAAAATTTTGTGCACCAATCCTTATGGAGCCCAATTTCATGAAGAAAATAATATAATAATTGATTTCAAGAAACTGATAACAAATAGAAGCTAATTCCAATAACCTACTTTCCAAATAGACAGCTCTTCTGAACAAAAGAAGAAAAAATGATCATTGCATTAAAATATATCATACATCAGCCAATTCCACCCGCAAAGTTTGTGGTAAGGACTCTGCGTCTCTTAACTTTCAGTCATCTATATATCAACATCAAACTCCCTACTTCTCCTTGGAAAGTAAGTACTTTCTCTACTTAAACCTGGCTGAGAAAGTCACCGCACCTCAGACAGTTTCCCACAGCATAGAGCCTCTCACAGTGCTGAAAGCCATAAGAATTCTGCAGACCATCTTGTATCATACGTTCACCACACGTATGGGTTCTTAAGAGTGGGCCATGCAGGGATGGGCCTTCTCTATAGGACTGTCTTTTTAAATGATTTCTTTCACTTTTAGAAGATATAGTGCATGCTTTGTTAAGTTTCATGCCTTTAACCGTGGTGTTTGCTCTCTGCAGCTGGACTGATTACACAGTCATAGACTATTACTCCCACCAATCAAATCTTACATTTAAAACCGATCGTCCCTTTCAAATTGTTCCTCTGCTTCTCTACTATTATATTCTCCTTCACCTCTGTATCTCTACTCTTTCTTCTGCTGATTTACAAAACCTCCCCACAGTTGACCACCTCACAGGATAGCTGCTTTCTAAGCATGTGGTTTACTGTCCTAGAGTCTCCAACATTTCATGAGTATCTGACTTCTGATCTTTCAATAGCAATCACCTCATGAGCAATATGGAAGTCCAATATGGAAGACCAAAGCAATACACACACACACACACACACACACACACACACACACACACACACACATATACATATATATATACGCACATATATATATACACACATATGTATATATATTACATATGTGTGTATGTATATATATATGCATTAATACACACACACACGAACATATATGTGCTTTTCTACTTCTGTATAAATTTATGTGTTTTTATTTTTTATGCAATAATCAACGTGATTTTAAGTACTAACCATCCAGGGTTTTAATGCCCATATATGATTTCCTATAAGAATTCATCCAAATGTTTACCAGAGAGTGGAATCACCTTACTTTCATCCTTTGATCATTTAGCACAGTTAGGTCTTCTCTATGTCTTCCTGTTTCACTTCCATTTTGATCTAAAAGCGATCTTTTTGTTTATTCTTTATGAAATGATTGCATCAGTATATGTATTTTCTTGTAATTAATTTTATGATTGAGTTATATAATTCCATTCTTTATATTATTTCTTCAATTAATTCATAGTGATTTTGTTAATCTTCCTATGAAGAATTCATAATTTATATCAGAGAGACAGGAAAGGTGTCAGAAAGGGGAAATTTATAAAATAATGTGTTAAGTACCCAGAAATAGATTATTAGAAGAAAATAAAATATTATTAATTCAGTGTGATTGCTTTTCTTAGCAGTTGGGGCAGAAACTCAAGGATATAAAAACTCATATTTATACCTTAGTGACATGAGTAAGAGTCAAAGCCAGGGTTCATAACAGATTACAAGTAGAGTCTTGGAGTGAATATAGAGGAAATTATGATTTCACAACCTCAATAGCAGTGCCTTTCAAAAAGACATAACATAGCAATAGTTTTTTCACAAATGGTTTCAGAGCCAGTGCTCTGGGAGGTTTTTGTCTCACTTCCTCCAAGGTTCACATCACTGTGTAAAGCCACTACCATAATAAGACTGACAAAAGTAGTCAGCCTCATCCTCAGACTCTGAATTAGTGATGGTTAGTAAGGCTGAGTTGGAGGAGCTGTCAATGGAGCCTGAGAATCGATCAGGAACCCCAGACGGTCTGTTTTTATTATCATAGATCAAAAGGGTTGGGGGTCTTCCCATGTGCTGCTGGTACCAGCTCACATAGCTACTTCCAATGTTACCACTGCTGCGTTTGCAGGAGAGGGAGACTGTGCTTCCTAGTGATCCTGACACCGATTTTGGCTGAGTCAGCACAAACTGGGCATAAGACCCTGTAAGGAGAAAATAATAAAAGTCAGTAAAAATCAAGCAATCTCATCCACAAAGTAGAATATGCCCCAAACTTTCTAAGCAACAAAGAGTACTGTCCCAGAATTCCTTAAACCTATTCACCTGTTAAGTGATGAAGGAAGAGAAGGATTACTGGAGCCAAAGTCATAGTGAAGACAATCAGGTTTGCCTTCCTGAGTCCACTGTTGAGATTATAGCTAGGCACCCCTTTTTATCTGTTGCTACGATTTTAGTTGCATGCTGTCTTCATGCAAATACCCTCTACTGTGTACTATACAACTCCCTCTTTTCATTTCAGACATAATCAGACTGAGAAATGGAGAGACTATACATGGGGAGGATGTGGGCTCCACCAAGTGGCAGGAGAGAAAAAAACTGAAAATTAAGGAGAAACAGCAGAGGAACTGGGCAGCACTGTGCAGGTGTTTGGCCATGACTTCCCAATGTAACCATCTGGTATATGACTGCTAATTTGCCTCCTCCCAACTGTGAGACCACTTAAGGATTCACATAATGAATATCTGGATTCTGAATGGAACATGAATTGCCCCTTCATGTAATTCTGTAAATGTCAACTAAAGCCATGGGTAACACTGTGTGTTTTGCAACACAAGATTAGCGGTTGTTGTGAGAGGTGCTCTCTTGTTTTACGCTAGAAATGCAGTGATTATACTAGTGGTCATTTCTAGGTAAGAATCCATTACAGCATTGTAATTAATAGTGTAAATCAGCAGTCAGCTATGCTTGATATTCCTCCAATGTGTGTGAGGTGGTTTCAAACATCTATGTTAGACAATTCAGAACCACCTGTCTTTACAGCTCAAGGGGATTGGATATCCCAATCTTGCCCCATAAGGTAAACAGATGTTATAGGTTAAAACAATTCATCAGTTTTAAATCAGATAATGAGTAAATAAAATGTTATAATTAACAGCCAGTGTTGGGATTCTAGAAGTATCTCTGTGATATCCCTATAGACTTTCCATGCAGCACCCCAACACCAAGGGAGAGGGAAAATCTTCCTCTTAGTGAATATCTGACCATGAATTGAAAAGAAATGTTGGATGGTTTGAAATTCTCCATATCGAACAATAAGTACAGCAGAAGGAATCCCTCACAATTTCAGAGCAAACAGAAGGAGATTCCTGTGTACCTCCTCAGTGATATTGGCAATTTTGCCATGCTTCATTTTTGAAAGACTATGTTCATGTATGTTCCTATGGTAAATTAAATGTCATTCAGTACCATGCATGCTGTCCAGTAACTGTCCATATCCTCCCATAGTTTTTCAGATACATGGCTCTGAAAACTCAAAGGTTCTGCAATTGACACATCAGTATTCATGGGCTAGGTCATTGTAATTCTGCTCTTCCTGAATGTTTGGTGATTTTATGGTATAAGTAATATAAACCTGTATTCTGATCCCTCTTAGAGGTTACAGTGAATAACAATTAGATTAATATATGCTATAGTTGGTAATAATTAGAGTAATTTTTTCTGTTTTCATTTATGAGGAAGAATAATAATATAGAAGCATCATGGTGATCCTTTTGTTTTGAATTTCATAGTTATGTTTAAGGAAAAATTATTAAGTTTGCTTCACATATGTGTTGTATTATGTGTTGTATGCAGATATCATATTTATGAGTGATGGACACAAACATTCACACACGCACACACACAGACACACAGAGGCCATATGTAGATTAAGGACTATCTGTAATCCTTATACTATATCTATATAAATAGTAAAATTAAAGAAACTAAAATCTTTATTTTGCATGAGCATTAGGAAAACTGATCACTAGAGAATAATATAGTAAATTGTATATGTTGAGACTAGCATATAGATTCTGATAACATTTAATTTCTCACTCTTTTTTCTATGCTTAGTAGGTACTTTCCATGGAGTTATGGAATTTCTGTTGGTAGTAATATTTTCATGGTCCAATACTCCGTTGGAGTGAAGGAGGAAGTATGGAGTTGTCAGTTCACTACTCATAAGGCCAATGGAACCAAGGAGCAGGAAGGATCACCGGGTCGCTCTTGGGTAATAAGAGTGTTAATAATATCTCATCATGCGATTTCAGAATGATTAGGTCTTCTCAGCAGCTATTTTATCTCAAGATCAGCCCAATACTGCCCCCTTATGTTTAGTCAGGTTATGCAAAAGAGTCTGCTTGAGTTGAGCATTGGTTGTTCTTCTTTTTTCTAAAAAGTCACCCTTCATCTGACAAGGTCTAATATCTAAAATATATAAAGAACTCAAGAAATTAAACACCACAAAACCAAACAACCCAATTGCAAAATGAGGCTCAGAACTTAACAGAGAATTCTCAATAGAGGAATATCAAATAACTGAGAAACACTTAAAGAAATGCTCGTCCTCCTTAGTCATTAGAGAAATGCAAATCAAAATGACACTGAGATTCCATCTTATACCCATCAGAATGGCTAAGATAAAAAACTCAAGTGACAACACATCTTTGTGAGGATGTGGAGAGAGAAGAACACTCCTTCATTGCTGGTGGGAGTGCAAACTAGTACAACCACTTTGGAAAGCTATCTTGTGCTTTCTCAGAAAAATGGGGCTAGGGCTTCCTCAAGACCCAGCTATCCCACTCCTCGGAATATACCCTGAAAATGCCCTACCACACAATAGGGATATATGCTCAACCATGTTCATAGCAGCTTTATACATAATAGCCAGAAGATGGAAACAGCCTAAGGGTACCTCAGTAGGAGAATGGACTAAGAAACAGTGGTACATTTACAATATGGAATACTACTCAGCTATTAAAAACAAGCAATTCCCAAAATTTGTGGGCAAATGGATTGATCCAGAAATTATCATAATGAGTGAGTTCACCCAGAAGCAAAAAAAGACAAATGGTATATATTCACTTATATCAAGACACTAGTCCAAGGTATATGTCACATGAAAAATTTACCAGAAAAGTGCGTCAGAGGAGAGAACATCCTATTGAGATTTAGGTGAGAGTAGCATGGAAGAATGCGGAAATAGTAGGATCCACCAGGTACTGGAAACCTACAAGAAGAACTTTTGACAGGCGGATCTGGGTGCTGGGGTCCTCCTCAAACTAAGGCACCAGCCAAGGAGAATATGGGCAGTAAACTTCGAACCATTACCAAGACCTAGCCGATGAACAGGATATTCTCCACTGGTAAGTGGAGAGTGACATCCAGCTCTCACACGAACTCTGGTGCCCCTTTTCTGACCACATCCCCTGGATGGGGAGGCCTGGCAGTTCTCAGAAGAAGGATAGAAAGATACAAAGAAGAGACTCAATACTCTAAGAGCATATATAGGGGGAGGAGGTCTCCCTCAATCACAGACACAGGGGAGGGGATAAGGGGGGAAGTGGGAGGGAGGGAGGAATAGGAGTAAACAAGGGAAGAGCCAACAATCGACATGTCATATGAATAAATTAATAAATTAATAAAAATACAAAACAGTCACTTTTTATCATGCTTTTAGCCCCATCCCTTGCCACCTCCATGTCCCACCTTTCTCTTCTCTCCTTCATTCCTTGTCCTTTATTCCTCAGAAATGGGAAAGCCCTTCCAATGAACAGCAGCTACCAAGGTGCATCAGGGCTGAATATGTACTTTTTGCTTGTGTCCTCCCAATACAGTCCCATCTAGGGGAAGTGATAAAAAACTGGCAACAGAGTCCATATCCACAGCCCTCAGTCCCCCTTTTAGAGGAACCACATGAAGCCTGACCTTCCTGTCTTTGTTGGAGCCCTAAGTCCAGCCCGTTCAAGGCCCATGGTTGGTACTTCAGTTTAAACCAGCACTTCTGGGCCTTGGTTGTCTTTGTTGATATTCTTGTGAAGCTCGGAGCACCTCCAGGTCTTTTCTTCTTTTCCTTGAGTTTTCCAAAAGGCTTCCTATGTATCCTACAATGTTTGGCTATAAGTCTCAGTACCTGTTTCCAATTGCTGCTGTGTGGAACTTCTCAGAAGTCAACTCTGCTAGGCTCTTGTCTGCAAGAATAGCAGAGAATTTTTAATAGTGTAAGGGGTTGGCTCTCTCATTGGGGGAGGATTTGGCTTGGTCAGGCATTAGTTGAACATTCCCTAAATCTCTGCTCTATCTGCCTTATCTTTAACCGTAAATATTTTGTAGGCAGGTTAAATTTTGCATCAAAGTTTTCTTGGGGTGGCTTGTTCTCCTCTCTCTACCAGGAGAATTGTCTACTTAGAAAGTGTCCTCTTCAGTCTCTATTGTTCATGCTATCAGGAGTCTTTGCTAAAGTATGCATCATATTTTCCTGGTCTGTAGCTTGTCACAGAGATACTCTCACCCACAGATTCTCTTTTCTCTGCAGGCCTTCGGTCCTCCCACCCCTATTCTTCCCAGGTCTCATGTCTACCCTCACATCTCTCTATACACTCTCTCTTACCTTGTTCCTTTTCTTCAACCACTAACTTTATCTATTCTTTTTCATCTCCTGAATAAGTTTTAAGCACTCTCACTTGGATCTTCCTTGTTACTTACCATCTCTGGGACTGTGCATTGTAGTATGTTTATCTTGTGTAGTATATGTCTAAAATCCACATATAAGTGAGTACATCTCATGTGTGTCTTTCTGTATCTATTTTTCCTCACTCAGAATGATCTTTTCTAGTTCCTTCCATTGGCTTGCAAGTTTCATGATTTTTTGTTGTTGTTGTTTTTGTTGTTGTTGTTAGAATTTTTTTTTGTTTCCAATAACTGAGTAGTATTTCATTGTGGAAATTTACCATCATTTCTTTATCCATTCTTTTTTTGAGAGACATTGAGCTAGATTTTTTTTACCAGGACACCCTGCACAAAACTCAAGTCCAAAACGATCAAAGATGACTACATAATGCCAGAAACGCTAAAACTATTAGAAGAGAAGGTGGGCAAGAACTTTGACCTCATTGGCACAGGACACATCTTCCTGAACTGAACATTAACAGTTCAACTCTAACATCAAGAAATAATATATTGGACAGTTTGAAAATGAGAAGCTTCTATATTTCAAGGGACAATGTCAATATAACAAAACAACAGTGTGCAGAAACAAAATCAAAAGACACAGGAATAGCTTTTCTCTTTTACTGAAGAACAGTGTACACAATATATTGTATTTAGTTTCTTCCTCCCCATAACTCCTTCCATTTCCTCCTTTATTCCTTTCCCCTTTGGATCCACGTCCTTCCTGTTTCTCTTTAGATAAAAAACATGCATATACAAATGACAAATAAAATGTAAATGCAAATTGATAAAATTAAAATGAAATGGAATAAGAGAAATCAAGCAAACAAGATAATAGAACCAAAAGAGCAGAGGAAATTCCTATAGGTGCGTAGACTGCAACTAAAAATGTGGGAATCCCATAGAAATATAAAACCATAATAATGTTATGATACAAAGATTCGAAAAACCTCCAAAAATGACTTTGAGTTTGTTTTATTTATCTCATCTATTGCTGGGCATAGAGCATTACCTTAAGTATGGCTTATTGCCAGGCTAGACTCTCTAGGCCAAAACTAATACTTTGTTAGCAAGTAGGTATAAGTTTGAGGTAGCTTGTATGTCATTGATTGGGCTGGTGTTCAGTTCTTCTTTCACCTGTAGAATTTCATGTGATACATGCTGTCCCAATCTCTCTGAGGTCCTATGTGCATCAGTTCTCTTTGTCTAGAAGGACTTGATTTACTTTTGTCTTCCATCTTCTCTGGCTCATGAACTCTTTTCTCTTCCTATTCTATACCCTTGATGATACTTTCATAAAACAATGTTATACAATAGCCTTAAATGTTTGTGACCAGGTTGAATGTGAAGGAGATCAATTATTTACAAATATAACCCAAGTTTCAAATGAAACTTATGCTATTTTTTTCAGAGCTTAACTACATCTCTGAATTTGAGTAATATCACATCAAACTGATAGAAAAATTTTAATTTAATCTCTAGGTTTTGAAGATCCTAATGCTGAATGCAAAAATATTGTTAAGCCCTTAATGGCAATATATGCACAAAATTATGATGAAGACATAGAAACAAATGCTCACTATTCAGTTGGATGCCCATTGCTGTCACTGTGAAAAAACAAAACCATAATTTGATGGACTGTTAAGTAGCAGTTCCTAATAATAAATTCTGTAGTAGTAACAACAACAACAACAACAACAAGAACAACAACAACAACAATAATAATAAAATGTTTTTTATGAACTGTTGATATAAAAGTATCAGTCATATGGCTCATGAATGAAAGTCATATAAAGTTATATGAAGCAATTCGTTATTGTTGGAAAATTGACAATGGGGCTTCTCTCAGTGCCTGAGGAAAAATAAATTAAGCCATTAGGTTTCTGTCCACCAGTAAAAAATATTCTAGAATAAATTATAAAATACAAAGCCTAGTGGAACCAACAAAGCTGTTCAAAACTTAAATGACTTAAGAACCCTACAACATATAGGTGTAAAACAAGAGGTTCTAAAGATACCAAACCTGAAATATTTTGGCAAAGTTCTATAGATGATCAGAGCGGCCAAAGCCAATTTTATTTATAAATAATACCAAAATTGCAGGAATGGCTGACACTAGAGCTGATGTGACTGTTATATTTACAAAATTTTGACCTCCACATTGGTCTCTTCATGAAGTAGATATTCAAATTCAAGGAGCTGGAACTTTATCTCAGATTTTAAAAAAGCACATGACCTGAAAGTACAGGGATAAAAGAACAAATAGAAAAACTAGGGCAATTTGTGGTTGGTATAGCCATAAAAGTTTGTGAAAGAAATTTGATATAACAATGGAAAACACAGATGAACATTCTCCTTCCATCTGGGCAAGACAATATGTGATTTCCTGATAAAATAATTTTTAAAACTTTGTTATATAAGGAAGTTGCAGACTGTACTCAATGTTCCTAAACAAAATACAGTACAGGCTGAATCTTTAATTTTACCACTGGGAACCACTCCTGATAAAACACCAACATGTATGGATTGACCAATGATCTATGACTTAGGGAAATTTACTGGTAGTGGATAGTTAGTCCAAGAGCATCTGGAAGCTCAACATAGAGAAAAATCCATCAGCTCTTAGAATTCTCCTATGTTTGTCATTAAAAGAAATATGGAAAATGATGGATGTCAACAGATCTAAGAAAAATTAATGAAATTATTCTTTTCTCCTATCCTCCACTTTCCCACAAGACTCCCAAGATTTTAATAATATTTGGCCATGAGTCTCAGCATCTGTTTCAATCTGCTGCAGGTGGAGCCTCTCAAAGGACAACTCTTCTAGGCTCCTGTCTCCAAGCATATTAATAGTGTCAGGGATTGGCTCTTTCTCATTGGATGGGTCGTGGGGTGGGACAGATATTCATTGGACATTGATGCAATCTCTGTTTTATCTGTTCTATCTTTATCCATGAATATTTTCAGGGGGGTAAATTTTGGTTTGAAGCTTTTTTGTGGGGTTTGTTGGTGGCCCCTCCATCCAATAGGAGTCTTGTATAGTTAGAGCATGTGCTCTTCAGTATATATGGACACGCCTACCAAGAATCAGAGGTAGAGTTGCCCTCATAAGCTTCCAGTAGTCTTCCTTGACATAGGTATCCAGATTGTCACAGAAATTCCCCTGCGCACAGTTTTTCATTTCTCTGCAGGCCCTCTGTCCTTCTATCTCCACTCTCCCTAGGTCTTATCTACACACATTCCTCTTTGTGCTCCCTCTCCTACCTTTATTCCTCTCTTCAAAATCTCATTGTTTATCCTATATCCCATTTTCAGTGAGATTAGGGCATCCTCCTTTCTATTACTTGTGAACAAGCGGATTCTGTGATTATATATTTATTACAGTTATGACAATTATGTTATACCTGCACAAATTAAGAATGACAGTGCTCCAGCATATAATGTTAGTAAAATTAAATATTTTTGTATATTATAATATAAAACACATTACAGGTATACCACACAGTCGTACAGGACAAGCATTGGTAGGGAGATCCAGTCATCGTTAAAAGGAGATGCTCTAAAAGCAGTAAGGTTCCAAGTGCCATGATTTATCATCTATCTTAGCCTTTTTATACTTTCTAAAACAAAGTTGTCTATGTAAGAAGAAAACTTACCTCACAGCCATGAAAAAATTATCACAGAAACACACATGGCCATTGCATGGAAGTAACAGTAGAGTCATTGATTATTCATGCCTAACTAAATATTTCTTATCTATCATTTTAATACCATGTTCATTATAAGTTCAAAGTAATAGTTTTCCATATCATAAGTTAATAGGGTTAAGGTCTTTACATGTTTTTACATTAAAACTTGTATTTAAGTAAAAATTCTTCAGATATCTTTCATTCCTTGAGTTCATTGAAATTCCAATGCAGTAATTTTACTTTTCTTGGTGCACACTGAGATTTGGAAGCTCATAACATTTACCTTGATCATAAATCTGTCCAAGCTATTCTTCTTCCTATAGTAATTTATATACTTGACAAATGGAGACTCACAGAACTAGCAGGTTTTCATATTCTGAAGAAAGGCTTAAAATTACTTGAACAAAATCATGAATTAAAAAATTATTATCAGGAAGTATAAATCACAATTCATCTGAACAGCATTAAATCATGGAAGTATATTTTTACATTAATTCTGTCGGAAAATTTTAAACCAGATAGGGTAATTAACCAGATAACAATAGGCAGGGAAGGTGCTCTCACACAGAGTTACATCATGCCAGATATATGAAGAATTCAGAACTGTTAAGCATAAAAAGGGCATATCAACAACTAGAAGCAACCTGGGACAAAGTTCCTGTGTTACTTATCTTTCAGGGTACATCCATCACAGGTCGGCATATCCATCACAGGTCATACAAAATAGTAGACTGTCTTCAGGAAGCTCACTTCCTCTCTTAAACCTTGCAAGAATGGCTTCTGTCTGAAAGGGGAATCCAAGACCCCTAGAGATAGGCTTCATAATACTTTATTGCCTTTAGATTTTTAAAGTGCTAAAGAACAACAACAACAACAACAACAACAGCAGCAGCAAAAACAGGTGATGATGGATATTGGATGAAAGAAAAAAACTTCAGAATTAAACAAGCCTGTTTATTACAAAGATTTTCTAACTTTATAATGGAAAAAGAGGAAATGTGTTATATTGGAGAAGGGCTTTTTAGGTTTTCGTAAAGGAGAATAGAAACTATGGATTGTTTCTAACCTGATAAAAGTCATATTTGACATAGGGAGCCCCCATGAAGACTGCAGCAGTAAGAATGAAATAGAAATGGCAGGCTGAGATGTGAATGTCTTTGTATAACCAATAAAATCTGGTTGGTGCCTTAGTTTGAGGAGGACCCCAGGACCCAGATCTGCCTGTCATAAAGTTCTTCTTGGAGGTTTCCAGGACCCTGTGGATCCTACTATTTCCCCATTCTTCCATGCTACATGATATTTTAGTACATTTCATCCTTTCACATCACATGGATGGGAATTTATAACTCAGTTTGGTCCAGCCTGGCTTGTAAAGAAAGATGTGTTTCATCTGCTCAAAGAAAGAGTAAAAAATAGTGGAAAATATTAAAAAATTTCCATTAAATTTCCTAATATATTCCTTGACATGTGGCTGTGTGGCTGTATATGTGTTTATGATCTGAGTTGATAATAAAGATACCAGGATGCACACAGGAGACAGAGCTTATCTTTGTGAGGATGCAACAGATGCTGAAGCTGCAGTGCACATATGCCCACTTGGTTTTATGTTCCTGCTTAGTGACCATCTCCATTGGAGAACATAGATGAGTGAGACCTCAGATATAGAAATTATCAAACCATGCAAAATTGTCTTTTCTTCCCATCCTGCATGAAAGATATGACCACATTCTAACATTTATTATCTGAAACAGTGGTCCAGATCTGCTTTGTCCACTTCAGGATATAATTAGTAAATTATTTATTAGAGCACTCAGTGTTTGATTTGTTCATAGTGAATTAGAAAAGGCAGGTGCTTCATGTAGTGAATGTAAACATGGTTTTGTTTTGATCCCAAGTGTGGGAGGTAAAACAGCCTTGTGTGAGAATATATGGTGTTTATCCACTAGAAAGTGCCTCAGGCGAGGGCATGTGATGGGAAATGCCTTGTCGGGGAATGGTCTTTACCAGTTGAAAAACATCCAGTATGGGATATGGAAAGTTATAAATAGACCAAAAGGCAAAAAGGCCTTTGCATTGTTCAACATACCTTGGCTTCTTGTACTAGCATCGCTTCACTGCAAGAGGTGCCATGAGAGAAAAGCTACAGAGAATGAGTCCACATACCTGATGCTGCCGCTCTTGCTGGATGGTGGGTTTCCTGTTTAACAGGTCCACTGGAATCCTGATGATGGAGAGTGGAATCGCCTGAAGGCATTGAGTCAAAAACTCTACCTCTTCTCTCCCTGTTAATCTTATTTCTCTCCTATCTAGGGACAGTCGGTTGGAATGGATGTATATGCATTATAGAACCACAAAAGAGGTAGATTTTTAAAAGAACAAAGCCTATAACTTCAAAAGCTGCCATTTTCAATAGCTCATTGGATACATTTAAAAACACAATGAGATGATATTTCATTAACATTACCTTTTTTATAATCAAAATGATAAATAGTGGTGATATAGATAGAGGACAGTGTGATGACCGAGATATTGATAGAATGTTAAGATTAGTTTTACTAAACTGTGTTCGTTTCTTTCTTAACCCTCAATTCAACCAAATGTTGGAGGGCATTTTATATTTGTTTGATATAATATAAAATAAGCCTCAGTACACAAGAACTGTGCAGTTTTTACTATTATCTTAAACCTCTATTCTAGTTTGGATTCCTTGCCACTCATTCCCATTAATACTTGCACTTTGAAGCCTCCCTGCATGAGTTCCTTTCCTGTATTATTTCCTAGACTTCTATTGGTGGCTGGATCCCCTACTTCTTCTTCTAATTCCTTATCCCCTGGCTGGGAGGAAGTTCAGCCTTATTCTCTCCTTGATCAGCGATTGGTTGTAACTGTTTTATTGGCATATCAGGGAAAAACTGAGGAACACTGTTTATACAGCATTGAGGTAAGAGATTGTCAGCACAAGAATTTCAACCAGATATGGGGGCATAAAGAAATCAGCATTTGAATTACACAATAAACTTGTGCCTAAGTCTCACACTTTTATTCTTTCACAAGGCTCTATTTCTTACAATAACAAGCTAAATATATAATAATAATTAAAATTATCAGGTAAGAGTTACATTGGTACATTTGGTACCCTTGTAAAAAGTATTGTGTTACCTATTTATACCATTCTAAACATTTAAGTTTTATGATGAGAACATAACTATCTAATTTAACCCATCAGAGATTTAAGGAAGAATGTATATTGCCAAAATATGAAGGAAGTTCAGCCAAGTAGCTTCCACAATTATAGGAAAACACAGATATCTGGCTAGTTGGACAGTCCCACCAAATTTCATTATAACAGAGAATCATCTACAGCCTTCTGGCTCAGAATATTTGACAGATTTTTCTGTGAAGCAAAAACTATGAAAGACTTGTCTATCTTGTCCTTGCAAAGCTCAGCAGTTGACTTTCCCATATCCAGTTTGTCCAGTTTTGGACAGTACTCTGTCTGCAATTGGCACAAGGATTTTTTCTCACAAAGTGGCCATTTTTCCATATACAAAGCTCTTCATGATCTTTGCAGTAGAATGCAGGTGCTGCCAGCATCAGACCTGTCTCGTTGTCCAAAAAGTCTTGTTAATGAAATCTTTGATTGCCATTATTATGTAAATACCTGAGATTTTTGAAGACCATCTATCTATCTTATCTGAAATATTTGTTTCTAGCTAATTTCTATCTGTCATTCTCAGAATCATATTTTTGCAATTAATGAAGCTAGTATCTAACATGACCATGAGTTTGTCTAAGTGCTAATATGCATTTCTTAATTATCCTAAACAGTTGGTAGCAACAGATTTTGAAAAAGAATGGAATTTAACATTGCAGTTTTAATAATTACATAACTAAAATTCTTAGCATGTTGTAACAAAATATAATCTTAAATATGTATTAATCTGCAAATATCTATGTCAAGGTAATATTTTTGGCTGATTATTGTTTTTGTTCTGAAAATACATTCAATATTCTACTCTTTTACTTTTAATTTCTATAAGAAATGACTTTAAGGGCCATGTGGGGTGGTACATGCCTTTTGTTTGTGGTGGTACATGCCTTTAATCCCAGCACTCAAGAGACAGAAGCAGGTGGGTTGCTGTGAGTTCAAGGTCAGCTTGGTCTACACAAGCAAGTACAGGACAGCCTAGGGTAACAGAGAAATCCTGTCTTGATAAACTAAAGAGAGAGAGAGAGAGAGAGAGAGAGAGAGAGAGAGAGAGAGAGAGAGAGAGAGAAGAAGAAACCAAAATTACTTTAAACAATAACAGGATCTTTGCACTGGGTCTTGCTCTGTCTGCTACTTTCTTTCTGGTCTGGCGTATCTGGCACATAGTGAGTGAACCAGGAGAGGTGAGTTGGGGATGGGTGACAATTTATATTAGCTGCCACCATGAGAAAGACTATGGGACACCCAAGATCAAGAGCAAGGAAGTCCACAAATCTGGGTGGTGAGTGCTGCAGAAACTAATGTACCAACCAAGAGCCATGCGTGATGAGGACCTAGACCCTGTGTTCAGATGTAGTAGATAGGTAGCACAGTTTCCTTATAGGTCCCACAATATGGGAGTAAACTACTTCTGTCATAGACTCTGGTTGTAAGACTGAGACTTCCAGGGAGATCTCTAGTCTCTACCTGGAGTCCCCAGAGAGAAATTGAGCCCAATGTCGATGCAATACACACAGGAACTTTATTGAGTTGATGCTCATCGAGGTCTGACAAGCTCCTTCAAGCTACCAACCCCTGAAAGCAGGTGCAAGTGCTTTTATATCTTTTTTTGTAAAAGCAGAATTTAGCAGGCTAGCTAGGAGGGGTAAGTACATTCCAGGGGTAGGGGTAGTGGAATATTTTTAGATGCAACTGGACCCTCAGCGTAGGTTGGCTGGCCATGAGTCAAGCTGACCCTCAGCAAAGGCTGGCTGGCCTTGAGTCAAGCTGGACCCTCAGATCCAGGCAGTTCAGAACAGACTTGATAGCTTGAGATAGAAATAGGGTAGTGGACTTTCCTTTTTATGAGGACTAGGGAAGGTGAGAGGGTAGATTGTGGATAGTAGGACCATCGAGGTAATGATGGAGGGAGTCTACAACTGGCTCGGAGAGTGAACAAGTTAAACAAAAGAAAAGAGAACAAAATACAATAAAAACATCTATCACCCAAATGGTGACAAAAACTATCCACCTTCTGTTGGAAAGGGAACATAGTTTTATTAAATTTCTTCCTGCTGATTTGGACATCATTTTTCCCTTTGTGGGCCCAAAAATTGGGATACTGTATAGTCTTAATAACATTAGCTTTAAGGATGGGTTTTGTGGCACACGCCATTAATAACATCACTTGGGAGACAGAGCCAGGCAGATCTATATGAATTCAATGGCAGCCTAGTGTACAAAATGAGTCCAAGAAAGCCAGGGCTCTTACACAGAAAAATCCTG
The DNA here is from genome assembly GCF_964271855.1 of Acomys minous. Taxonomy (NCBI): domain Eukaryota; kingdom Metazoa; phylum Chordata; class Mammalia; order Rodentia; family Muridae; genus Acomys; species Acomys minous. The sequence goes on along the minus strand of NC_140492.1, from coordinate 71,785,059 downwards.
TCTTGAAAGACAAACAAAAGAACATACAACCATATAAATTAATAAATAAATTTGTCTCTAACTTTTGCTTTCCATCTTTCCAAGCTGAGAAAATTCATAACTTAACTGAAGTCCTGACTGGAACAATCTACGATGCTGGATAATCTAGCTAGCCATTTTGAAATTGTGCTACATGCAGATTTTTGAGGGAATAGTTATTGAAACTATTGCAGGATTACCTTAGCTACTTTTATTAACTTCAGATAAAGATGATTCTCTGCTCTTTGTTTGAGCAGGTAAGAACCAAATTGAAACATAGTACTTATCTGTGTTATGTAAAGAGTGGCTACGATAAGTACTGATGTTTTTTATAGCAAAGATTTGTTGGCCATGATTAGGTGAACTCCTGACTGGAGATATTTTAATATCTCAGTAAGTCTCAGAGTAATTAACATGTGGAAGGTTCAACAAATTATGTCATATGCCCTTTTTGGTCTTCTTGATTTCTTCCCTTCTGTCTACAGTTAGAATCTTCAAGATACATCTCCCTGTCAAATCTGATTTCCATCAATTTGCATGGAATGCATAGCTCTTTGTTTCGTGTTGAGACAGGAGCATATTTCCTTCCCCAATGCAACATTTTTCCTCTATTCCATTTTGGAATTTACAGCCCTTTCTAAAATCCACTTTATCTTAGCAGGTGTGATATTCATCTCATTTAATAATACTGAAATCAATAAATTATTATTTATTCTATTTGTGGGAGAGATTATATTCCCCTTCTGTTTTATGACCATTTTAAAAAATTATTTTTAGATTTTCTAAAGAATTGTTTGATCTATATTATTATAATTTATATCTGTGACAGGCTTCATGTCATAAAGTCTGAAAAATTGTAATGTTACAATGGATATAGATGCTGAAGTACCATCATCCCAATTTGTAAAGGTGTCTTCAAGACAGTCACCATCTCTAACAAAGGTATAACCTTAGAATTATGGATTCCAAAATTAAAGGCAAATGCCCATTGGAATTCTGAATATGAACCTATAACATGTTATATATATATTTCAGTTTTCCAAATTCTACAAAATAGAGCACACAAACCATTGTATGAACTAGTTCCAAGGCCACGCCAAACAGGCTCTGCATTTCTCCTTTAGAGTATGGAGCATAATTATCCAGTAATTGAACCTAGACAATATTCATATAACATCTACTATAACTTTGTTGTCTGATAGCTGAAGACTTTCTAATCAAAATTTCAATGGGCTATCAACTCCAATTGCTTCTATTGTGGAATTTTATGATCTGGAACTCTCTATTTCAGTGTTATTGCAAGTTCCATATTGGATTTCTCTGAAGATTCTCTATCTTGACTCAAATATTTCTCCAACCTCTGACTTTAGTTTAGCATCTATTTTCTCCCTATCTTCTTTTTCAAAGTCAGTCTTATTTTGATCTCTCTCAAAGAGGATATACAAAACTAAAGTAGTCCCTGAAATTTTGTGTGCTATGAGAAAAAAACTCAAATGGAATCCTGAAGCATTGTGCCACTGTTGTTTTCCTCCATTTACAACATAGAAAATAGTGTTCTTTAACCTCAAAACCTTTCCTGAAGGACTTTTTTTTACTAGGCCCAACTTCTAGATATCACCAATTCAGATGTGTGAGGCTTCTTGTCCATCTTTGGCTCCTGTTTCCAGGCAGAGGTTATTTTTCTGCCTTCCTCATTGGATTTTGAACCCTGCCCCACTCTGGGAATTTATTGGGTCCACAAGAGCTTGCTCCTTTTGTCTGTAGCTTTCCTTCTCCAGCTCTTCTCTCCTGATGTTTCCTGGATCTCTACTGGTGACTGAATCACCTACTTCCTCTCCTAACTCTTCCTGCCTTGGCTCTCAGGAATTCAAGTACTATTCTCTCCCTTGGTCACTGTTTGGGTGTAAACTACTTTAATGGTATATCAGAGAACAATTGGGAAGCAATGTGTACACAAAAATGAGACAGAACATGGTCAGCACAAGGCTTACAACCAATATGGGGTTGTACAGAAATCAACATTTGAATTACACAATAACCTTATGGCTACAGTAGAGGTAATAATGAGCCATGTGTTCTTCTCAGGGAAGTTTTAAAGGGTGCAGCCATTTAGAAAAGGAGTGAGTTATTTACTTCAACAAATGATTATATGTATATTCTAGTTATCTATACAAGTCACTTAGGAATATATGTCTATAGAAACACTGGATAATTGTATAATCATAATGAGAGAATGCAGAAAATATTGGTCAATATACAGTCCTAAAATAACTTTGAATTCATCCACTCTCTTTGAAAGAAAAAAGAAATTTCTACAAAATAATCCCAATAGTTCATAGAAATTATGGTCCCATTTATCTGCCCACAAATGATAGAAACAAATAAAAATGACACAGAAACCCTTGGAAGTGGTAAAGAAAATGAAATCTAAAGTAAAAATCCTTATGAACATTAAGAGTTTAAATTTAATGCCCTGAAGCTAAACTAATAAGTACCTGATACTACACAATTAAAATGTCTGGCATGTCTCTAAAAACTAGCAAACTAGTACACATTTTTTTAAAATAACAAAAAAGATACAGAAAATACCAATATTTAATTAGAACCCAAGATAACAAATATCATCTAACAAACAATATTTTCCTTTCAGGACACTATATTTTGAGCTTAAATAATATCAAAGCTGCATCACTCGACATATAAAAGAGTAAAACTTTTTAGGGATGCTGTGCTTATGATGTAGAATAAATATAATTTAAAAATAAAAGTATGATTTTCTGCACATTTAAAATAGCAGTAGTTGGTGCCTTGGAAAATATATCCTAATACATCAGTTAAAAATCCAGCCATATGAAGGTTATTAACCTCACTATGACTTAAAGCTGACTTGTTTTTGTGATAACCACACACAAGATGGAGGATAGTGGTTATAACCTTGAACAACTGCAAGTGTAACATACCCTCATTGTGTGCTCAGGCTGGCACAGGTCAGGTGGGAAAGCCTTTGTCTCAGTTCCCTAAGCATCTGGAGTACTGTGTGAGCATTTGTGCTGAGGTCCCATGTTGAGTAGTAATAACTGGCCTCATCCTCCAGCTGGAGATTAGTCATGGTTAGGTAATAGGTTTTGCTAAAGGGCTGGGAATAGCCAATTGTCACAAATTTGGAGATATCACCCAGAATTTCTTTGTGCCAGGATGCATCATATAGCCCAACATCACCACCACTTCCAGTACAGATGAGGGTGACTTCTTGTCCAATAGACCCAGAAATGGAGGCTTCCTGACTCAGCCTTGACTATGCTCAGGACCCTGGAATAGAGGAGTTAGAAGCACAGTGAAGGATGTTTCCTTTCAAAATAGAAAAAAGTTATGTTTCTAGGAACACTTTAAGCACTGCTACTGTTTTACAGCCAGTCATCTGAGTAGAGAGTAAGTAAGATGACAAGGAGGGCTACCCTAGCCATAATGGGGATTTGCATACTGCTAGTCCCTGAGAATCTAAAGAGACCTCAAAGAGCTCCCAATGTGTCTGTGCTCTGTTCCCCTAAATAGGGCTGAAAGACCTAGCATGTAAACTATGCCCTCTACTAGATGGTCTCACCTTGTTTCACAAGCTGGGTTTTGAGGGAGAGGGTAGAATCTGCTGAGTTCACAGTTTTGTTCTGCACCCTGCCATTAGCTTTACCTAGAGGAGCAAATTGCTGATTTCTAAAGGGACAAGTATGCAGTGATCCCTACTGACTCAGAAGAGGTTAACTAGGACTGCATTACCACAGGAACCCTGGAGAGAAGCAATAATTCTGCCTTCTTCACTGCAAAGAAACCAATTGAAAGGACACAGAGATATTTACCAGGTGTATTCCTGATTTTAACAACATGCTGTCTGTAGAAGTTTTCAAAGGAATTGTGTCTATGCAGCTTAGCGCAGTTCCAGAGCAACTAGAAAGAGTATGAAATGTCTAAAATTCCCGGATTTTCTGCCATATTCTACTGTGAAAAGCAGCTGTGCATCCTCTAATCCCCCTCTTTTCATTCTGCCTTAATAGTGCAAAAATATTTCCTCAATTTAAGGAAAAGACAGAGTGTCATGTGTTTGGTGGGATACTTAGCCTTCCATGAACCAAGCGTACTAAAACCAACCAGAGAGGGAAACAAACAATTGATTACATCCAAAAATTATTAACAATTAAGCCAACTGAATTGTGAGATATGTCAACAGACACACCACCTTGAGGGGGCATAAGGACTCCAGGCACATTGTACTTTCTGCTCTATATACTACAACTCAGTTGAACCAATCAGAGTATGACAACTACTCAACATTTTACAACTGCCTCTGAACCAGATCTACACTACGAACCCCAACAATAAAAGCCAGATCCATACCTTCTTCAACAATACTCCCCATCTTCTGAGTAGTAAGCTGAATTTAATAAAAGAATGACCACTTCAAGAAACAAGTTAGTGAAAATAATTGTCCACAATGCTATGTAATCCCCTACTTTCTAGTCACAATCTGTGTCACTCTCAAATGGAAACAAAACATACTAGGTGTGATGGAATAAAAGTCTAGAGACCACTCATCAGGATCAAAGTTTAAATAGTCTGCATTAAGCTCATCAGATACTTTCTGGAGAGAAATACCATTTACAGAACATACTACAGGGATTTTATAACAACAAGGAACACACACAAAAAAACTAGATCCTGGTTTGCAGTTGCAACAGGAAGCAATCAAACATTTTAATTACAGCCAAAACCACACAATTAACTGGGACATTTTCAGGGCCAACTTCTTAAAATCCAATTGACTGCTTTCATAAAGGGATTTTCAGGGCAGAGAGTAGAAACCAAAGACAGCTTTGTCTGAGAGAAGATGGTGACACCTTTACCCTGATACACTAGCAAATGTCCATTTTGCTTCCTTCAGTACTTAGCATTCCATGGTCATTTTCCCTCTTAGATTATGCATTTCTAGTAATTTGCTGAATGTTCATCCACTTTTAATACCACCTACTCTGATAATTTATACTTCAAGCAAAAATCATCTCATTATTACTTATAAGAACAAATTTGGTCCTTCAGTATTTTGACTTTTTTTTTAAGTTCATGAGAATGCAAGCATTTTCTTTGAATGAATGTTCCAATTGCTTTAAATATATATACTGTCAGAATTTGAATATTAATTTTCCCCTTTAAGTTCATATATTCGAATCTTGTTCATCAACTCCAAGACTTCTTAGAATTAAGTGGATCCTGAAGGATCAGTTATAGCCAAGTTATTAATTAATTGATGAGTCGTAATGTGACACTAGTTGAAGAAGGAAGAACTAAAAAGGAGGCAAGGCCTACTCTGAAGATTTAAGTCATGGGCATTGCTTTCTTGTGATATATCTTCCTAATTCCTAGTTCCCAATTCCTTTTCCTGCTCTGTGATGATCTGCCAATGTACTTCTTATTTAGCAACTATGAAATTAAACTTGAGGTACCTGAAGGTAACCTAAAGTGTTCTTCACTTTAATTTGCTTTTCTTTTCAGGTATTTTGGTCCTAGCAACAGCAATCTGTTTTATAACTAGTGTAAAATTCATTTTAATATTTTAATAATTTTCATACTACTACAATTTTAATTTAATAATAATCTTAATAATAATTTTAATAATGCCATGCTTATATTATAATTCTGTTAATGTTTTGAGGAAGTATGGCATATTTGAATTAGATAAAAAATTACATTGCAGTTTATATTGCCTGCAGCCACACTTTTCTCTGTTTTTTATATTTTAACTTTAACATGTTGCTGCAACCTGTGTGGCTTGGGTCCTGGAAAAAGAGCTACAATGGAAAGTAGTAAGAAAGGAAGAAACAGAGACACACATACAGTTGTTCTAGCATCATCAGGTGGAGTTATTTAACATTAGCATATAGAAGCTCAGTGTATTTATTAGGTACCACATGGGGGATGCCTAGTTGGTCTAGGTAGGAGGTCTTTTGGTATAATAAATACCCAGGAGGAAGAAGTTGCAGCTGTTAAATATTTGCAAACACTAACCAATCATCTGTAAACACTCGTAGCTGAACTCCAAAGGGAATAATTTTTATTCCTCTTGAGCCTAGTCTATATGGGTAATGGCTTTGTCAATTTACCATGGACTATTTAGTCTTTTAATCTTAAAAGGGCCATCCTCATGTCAAATATACATTAATTCAAGCCCCCATTCCCACAGTGCTTTTTCTACTTCACAAACTATATCTCTTTTGTTCTAGGTATTTTGTGTTTGTGTCCTTTTTACACTTGGATGTCCTTTTAATACTGTTTTTTTTAGTATGTCTTTGCTATGTTTGGAAGGTTTTCTTCTATGATTTTATTAAAACATATCCTATGCCTTTTAAATGGTTTCCTTACCATTCTCCTATGCCATAATCTGAGGCCTGGAGCTTTTAATGAAGGCTCAGGACCCTTCCATGTGCTATTCATATTTTTAATCCATGTGCGGCCACTTCTGAGTAACGTAAGCTCTTTATATTGTCTTTATTCCATTGATGATATGCTCACCATATGATTTACTCTACTGATAAAAATTTCCACTGGGTCTTTATTTTGGCTTAAGTATTTTTTAAATTCTAGCATGATTTTTTCTTTGGATTTATTTCTGAAATTCTATTTCTTCTTTGAATTATGTTTTTATTTTGTATTGATATCCTTTTTTGTTTATTCTTTGTACTCTTGGAATTCATATTCATGTCTTCCTTACACTGTTTGAATATACTTATGATAGTCTTTTGAATTATTTTTCTGGACATTCTTCAGATAATTTTTATTAGATGCCATTTTGAGGGATTTCCTCATTAGTGGAGCAGATCTGTTTTCTTTAGTTTTTTGTGTTGTTTTGTTTCAACCCTGGGACTGGCAAATGAGAAATAGTTTATTTGTTGTGTTCTGGCTATCTTTCTCTTTTTTTGTTCAAGTTATGTTTCTTCTTTCAATAAACAAAATTTCCATTGCTCAGAACACCAGCTGCCATGATCTGCTGTTGGGCTATATGAGAGTTTTCTGGTGGCAAATGCAGACTACACAGGGGAAAACATGTTTCCCTAGAAGCCATGTGTCATGAGATCCTGATGGAAATTATCCAGAGCTGGAGATGGACATTGTTCAGGAGACTACCGAGTTCTGATCCTGGAGCAATATTCCTGGTAGATGCTGATAGGTATGAGCATGTGCAAACCGGTTCTTGTACTGGGTGCAATAGATGATGTGACCTGGTCTTCTGATAAATTAGGATCCAGGGTAATATAATAAGTCATTACCAGGGAAATACAGTAATCCATTCTTTAAACAGAATGCTGTGAACTCTAGGCAGATGCTGCAAATTTCAGAAAGCAACAGGAACGCCTATTACTGAAGCTATGTTTTCCCAGCACCCATGGAAATTCCCCTGGCAGTGAAGTATGACCTATGACAGTTTAAGTGGTTTTCTAAACACATCTTTTTTAGTTTCAGTCTGTTGCACTAATAAAATACGAGGACATAAAACAAGTTGGGAAAGAATGAGCATGCTTCTATTCACAGTCCAGATTATTGTCCACTATTGCAGGGAAGTAAAGGGGCTTTAGGAATCTGGTCACATTATACACACAGTCAAGAAGCAGGAGAAAGAAATACACATACATGATCACTTACTAGATTACTTGCTTGAACTCATCCTGACTTCGAGCTTACATAGTTTGGGACAGTCTGCCTAAACCATGGTGCCATCCCAATGTAGGTAAATTACACACTGAAACTCTCTTCTCAGATGATTCTATCTTGTGTCACGTTGTCAACTAAATCTTGTCATCACAAAATTTCCATAAAATGCGTTAAAATAAAACATTTTGTAGCTTCAGACCACAGATTTTATGACTTTCTCTACAGCAACATAAAACAGGCACTCTGAGCCTAGAGAAATATACCCACATGGTAAGAAGACAACAGTTATGAGGCATATCAGGGGGTTTGTGTGCTACTTCCCCATCTGCATTCTCCATTGTGGATATAGTTGCCATACCACAAAGCACAGTAGTACTCAGTTTCATCCTCAGGCTAGATCCCTGTGATGGTGAGGCCAGCCTTGTTTCCAAGAAGGAAGCCTGTGAATCAGGCAGAAACACCGTGGACTCAATTGCTAATTTCACCTATCAGACACTTGAGTACCTGGTAAGGTTTTTCTTGGATCCACCATGCATAGTTCTTGGTAATATCCACCCCAGCCCTTGATCCACAACTGATTGTGCCTGTCTCTCCAGGAGATGTGGTGAGTGAAGACTCCTGAGTCACAACAGCCTGAGAAATGGAACCTGAAAACAAATTAGAAATCCAGTGATTTTTGGCAAACAAGAGATGAGATTTGCACTGTTCTCCGACCTGTTACCTCAGAAAGGACCCTCACCCTTGCAGAGACCCAAGAATATGATCAAACCAGAAGTCCAGGCCATCACTCACAGCCTAGGTGTGCTCTTTTTAAGATTACATAGACCAAAACAAGTGGTGCCATAGAGCTTACTATAACTCAAAGAAGGACTGGGAGGAGGGCTGTTAAGGCAAATGAGCTCCACTTGCATGCTGATTATAAGCTGTCAGGTCAAACATACTGATTTGACAAAAGCTATTGATCTTATATTAATAAGAGCAAAGGTCAGGACTGTCACTCTTCAGGCGCCATTGCCTTTCGAGAGGCCTACATATCTGCTGTCTAGTTAATGAGAAGAATATCAGCAATGAAAATCATGCTCCACCAAGTATTGCCATACTCACATTGAGAATCAATGCAATAAGCAGGTGTTGAATGACTATTATTATTTAAGATTGAATTATTATTTTTGTTAAATCAGTTGTTCCTCCTTAAATGGCATTATAAATAATAAACCACACAGAGAGACCAAGATCTATTTACTTATGCTATAAAAACAATGTTGTGCAATAATTACTCCATCTTAAGCTATGATGCTAATATAGCTTTTTCCCATTCAATTTTTCCATACTATCTTTGCTGTTAAATCATCTAATAGGCCCGTTTCGTTTCTCTTAAGGTTCCAGGTCTTCTCATTACTCCATTCTCTCCTTTTCTCTCCTTGACTTCTGGTTCACGTCCTCCAAACTCTACCCTTTTATGTCCCAAATCCCAAGCTTCATCGTTTTTATTGACCAATAAACTTTAAAATGTGTGGAGCAAAGTTTACACAAGGAGCACATGTATATGTGAGAATGTGCTTAACGTAGCTGGGCCCAGATCTTAGGGGTCAGTAATTAGCATTAAATACATGCTAGCACTAGACCATCCCCAACATGGAAGTCAGTTTATGAAAATGAATAAGAAGAAAGAAACAAAATAAACAAATGGGCTCACAGTGAGTAAGTTAAGGATGGGAAAGTGTGTTGAACTTTGTCTCTTTATCATACTTGTCACTTCCCTGAATAAGATGAGTGTATTTGGTATAATGGGTCTAAGTCTCAAAAATCAAAATATCATGAAGACACTTAAACTGAGCCTCAGCATGAACTGGGAAATGGAATGACAAGAGCAGAAGGCGGCCAGGTAGTAAAGCCAATGGGTCTCTGATGAATTGCTGAAGGTAGCAAGCATTTTAAAGCAGTGTGTTTTACAGTTTGCACAATGGTTTATCATTTTGTGCCAGTCCATTCATGCATTAAAATATGGAAATATTAATACATTGTAGAAATATTCATAGTTCAGATAGCAGAAATGTGTGTATAGTAAGAAAGAAATCATAACATACCTACATAATGATGCCCTTTACAGACATGAAAATATCAAGTGCATATACAGAAAACATATAACTTAGATTTTAAACCACATTCTCAGATATTTGAAAATTATTTCACCACTTAAGTACAAGTTTTTATAAATATTGGTTACATATATGTGTACTTCGAAAACTTTTTCTTTAACATGGACATATATTTTATAAAAATAATTGCTTAACAAATTTTATATATATTTGAAAGTGCTATTACACTAAGTCTATATTAGAACTTCTTCACAAAAGGATATTGATACAACTATCAAAGTGGATTGAGATTCACATATCATGCTTTTTGTTTGTGTTTTCACCTGACATATGAACACCGCTAACTTAATGTCAATATTTGAATTCAGGGTCTAGACCCTGCGGCAGGAAAGCACTGACTAGGACATGGGGAAGCAGAGCCACTTTTATCCTGCAGCAATGAAAATATAATGTGGAATAGAAAATCAGAATAAATTAAAAAATGTCTACTGGGCCTGTCAACAGGAGAATACTGGCTGTGAAGAAAACAGAGATCACAGAGCTTCCACAGCTTGGTGGTTAGAGAGTCATATTTGACACACGTGTGGACAGGCAGGTGCTAACACTGACTCTGCTCTTCACAGAATGTGGAAATTGTACTTTTATCCTCCTCTTGATACATAATTAGGAATACTTCTATTACCTTATGGCTGAGTAGATCCAGATGTTTCAATGAAAGAAAATACACCTGAGTATTTCAGCAGTGAGTTGGACAAGGGAATAGCTACACGTTGATGTCTCTGTATCTCCAGATGATACACAGTGGGGGCAGCTGAGTTGTTACAACTTGGCAGAGGGAACTTGCAAACAGTTTGAGAATGAGTGCAGTAGAGACCAGAGTAGACTATGGATTGCTAGTCCAGATGTGCAATGGGAGTGGGAGTTAAGATCTGCTGATGTAAGTTCCTACTTGTGACTGGAGGGAGGAACAAGAGGAAGAGAAAACACAGACCACACATGAGTGAGGCTTATACTGATTTTACAGTGGAGGAACCCTGCCTAAAGTCTCATTGTTTCCCTTCCTCATGGTAGACCCAAGGAATTTGCTGCAAATGTGTTTCAGCCCTGATTGTCCCTGCTTCTCCTTCAGCCTTAGTGATTATGCTCAACTCACACACAGCTAATAGGCTGAAAGTCGGTCTACATCCCTGGGACCTCACAGGAAGTAGTGGGTGAAGAGTAAGGTGAAAGTCTGCTAAGAGAGTCTTTGAGGATCTGCTTAGGAGAGTCTTCCAGGCTAGCGAAGATGCAGCTACTTAGTTTAATCAATGAGCAAATGGCATCTCTTTTTTGCCAAGTGTTTTCTGAGCAAATCCTCAGTGATTAATTTACTGAAAACATGGTCAGCCTCACAGTGCCACCTGCTGTTTACAGGATACACAGTCACCTAGGTTCAGAGGCAATATTCATTTTCCCCACTCACAAAATCTTTGCCTGTACTGAAACAACTTCCGTCTAATGTTTAAGGTTTGCAATCCCGATATTCTGGGCATAATTAATTAACTTCTCACACTGACAGTGCTCTTCTCTGTGCATCCTTTTGGCTGTGGATTATGGAAGCATAAGCAATATATAGCCTTCAACCACCACCTCAGTCCTCAGAGCATTTACACTGTGAGAGGATGGTCCAAAGAGGCCCAGTGCTCTGTGCTGGGGATTTGTCCCTGAAAGGCAGCAGCTGCTGTAACACTGCTTTGGGTCAGTGAGCTAATGTACAGGGTCCAGTGAATTTGAACATGTGAGGTTTCTGAAGACTTCTGATTACTTATTTTATAAGGCAGCTCTATACTTTTTCCAAGTTTACATTCTTTAATTACTTTTGCTTATATGTATTATTCTCATTTTGAGAATTTATTTCCAATTTTCTTGATAGATTGATTTCAATGTTCTGTGGATTTAACATTATCCAAGCGTTTAGAAGAAAAAAAAACAATGGCTTTTGCAACCAATGAATTAGATTTCTAAATCTTGAATGACATATGTACAAGTTACTTGAGTGACAATCATTCTTAGAAAACTAAAGAATGAACTGGAAAGAAATGGTCCTAGATTGAGATTAATGTTTTAATGATGGTGTGTTGAGTATTAGAGACAGCACTGCATGTTGTTTCCAGCCCTGTTGCCAAAATAAACCATCGAGTGACGCTTTACTAGAAGACAACACACCTTAGTGGAAGTATTGGAAATTCTCACTTCTCCTAAACTTGATAAGATTTATTCGTAACATAAAGCCTGATCTCTTCAAATTGAGAGGAGGAGGCCCATGTGTTTATGGTGGTATTTGAGACTGAAAATAGGTTAACAACCCTAATACCATGCCATTTCCATACACTCTTACTCGATTCCCTCATCTTAGAACCAGTTATGTTGAAATCCTGCTTTAGAAAGTGGGTGCCTTCACTCATCAAATATTTTGACATCCTTAACCATTACATTTTGACAACATGTAGTACATCTCTGCTTTTCAAAGTTTTACTATGTATAAGGCTTGATAATCCATTTGATAGTGGGTAAAATATGACACTTGCAGAACTTAAGCCATAAGGCTAAGATATTGACTACAAAGATTACCCTCTTCACATGGTGTATAGTTCTTTTCAACATCGCATGCTTGATTGCACACTGACTTCCTTGAATTTACTCTGTGGGAAAATATAACCACAAGCCCCACCCTCCTGCTTTCAAAATGTATGTTTAAAAACTTAGATGGCTTAACTGAAAAATACACTCAGAGACAAAACTCAATATTGGGTCTCTCAGTTTGTCACTCGCCTATCTCTGTTCACCAACGCTCCAAGAACTCCCGTTTCCATGGACCTATGCCCAATGGAGCTGGTCCTTGGTACTGCTCCAAAACATGTGGAAAATTTTCTGCATGTGAAGGCTAACATATTTTAAGTAGCTTTAAGAACACATCTATCCTACTTTCATTCCATTGTAGTAATAAAATAACAGGAAATAAAGAAAATGGAAAAGAAAAAGCATGCTTTATTCACAGTTCCAGATTACTGTTCGTCAGTGCAGGGAATTCACAGCAAAGAGAGGTTTAGGCATCTGGTCACATCATACACAGTCCAGAACCAAGAGAGAGAGAAATACATAAATGATCATTTATTGGATTGCTTTCTTACACTCTGCTTGACTTCAAGGTTATACAGTTCAGGACACTGTCTTCTCACATCATTTAGAACATTACTCATGACATCCCAAAGTCAATAGACTTCATATGGGGACTGTCTTCTTTGCAATTCTATGTTGTATCAAGTTGCCAACTAAAGCTTGTCATAACATCACTATCATAAAATGTACTGAAACAAATCATTTTGTAGCATCAGAAAATTTCCAGGGCTGACTCATTATTTCTTGCCTCTCTGTATCCCACTTTCAATCTCCACTCTCTCTTTCAGGTGAACCCTGGTTTGATTCATCCCCAGGGCCGGGACATGTCAGTGGGATGAAAAGTGTTTTAGCCACCCTCAATATCAGTTTAGCTAGTCTAAAAAAACAAAAAAGCACTGGGTTTTCTACCAGGATCAGATTACTTACTCCTAGGAAGTGAAGCAGGAGTGAGTAGGGAATACAGAAGAACACTGTATATATGGGACTGGGGTGTAGGTCTGGAGGGAGAAATAAGGATGTGCAGTTAGCCTACTAACTTGCCTGAAATGCATGGCCTATATGTTCACTAAGGATTCCTGCTGAATTTGGCATGCTTGGTGGAATAAATCAAACACTGAAGGGGACAAGAATAGGAGAAGTAGTTCTTTGGGATCCACTACAGATAGAGTGGGGGATATGTCAAGTGTTTTGTTGCTGAAGTGAGGATGAGATGTGAAATAACAATGAAGATAATTTTATGAGTAGGTTGTGCCACAACATGAGGAACTATATGAAAGGGTCACTGCATTAGGAAGATTGAGAACCATGGGCCTAAATGATGGCATTATAGGCATGAGCTTCCATGGTCATCTTTTCACAGTTTTGGGTTTTATATATTTGGTTTCATATCACAACGACCTGTAAGGAACTCATTATGTAAATAACAATGACCTTGAAATACTACTCTCTCTTTTATCCGCTGAGTATTACATGTTTTTTGTTGTTGTCATTGTTATATAACACTTTGTGTTTGTTTATTCTAAGACTGGGTCTCACTGTGATGCTCTGGCTTAAAATTTACATCTACTTCCTTTTCTGCTTTCCACATGCCAGAATTAAATGCTCATCTCACCATTATTGGCTGGTTTTCCAATATTTTGTGACCTCTCAAATATTTTCTGACATTATCTGCCTCTTAAATTTAGGACAGCTGCTTAATTTCACACAGACAATGTTTAATCTGAGCATAGCTAAACAAATTATGTTTCGGTTGTCTGTGTATTTATGCAATACTTTGGCAGAGTGGACCCATTTTGACAAGCCAGCTGCCAAGGTTGGGCTATTTACCTTTTGAGAATACATTTGCTATTCTCTGCTTCATTTGGTCCTATGCACTACTGCTGACACCTATTATTTCCTGACTCTCAAACTTACAATACCTGTCCTGAAGATAGAGTAGATCATCCTCTTATACCACAGAGGTCACAGCATTCAAGGGAGGGCTGTGAAGGCAGTGAAGAAAATAAGGTATCCTTCAGAGTTTGGACATGAGTGAGTCATGGAGTAGGTCATACTGTGTATTTTCCTTCTCATGGAATGTAGCCATTGTTCCTGTACTTGATTCAAGCCTTATGGGGTACTTTCTTGCATTCTCAGGCAGATGAGCAGTAACTACTACACCTTCCACCTATGGTCCTGAGGGGAATGGGTCAGGGAGGAGGAAACTGTGAGAGTTTTTAGCAACACCTAAATCATGGGTTTTGAAAAACACCAATAGGTAGTTACTGAAGCCTATTCCAATAAAATGAAGAACACAAAAAAGCTGTAGTGTGAATGCTCTAGACAAATGAGCATGATACTTTGCCAAAGAAAGGTGGAAAATGAGTGATAGAGAGGGAAATAAAAGATATTAGGTGTTGTGAAAATCCTGTACACACACAAACACACACACACACACACACACACACTATTTAAAACTTGCAGCAAAATGAGTGGACATAAATGTTCACTCTTAGGTCAACTCATAAAACCTTATATTTTTATTCATATGCAGCATTCAGTGAATAACATATGGATTTATATAAACAAACATTCATGTGGCCACAGTATAACATGTAGATAAGAGAATAAGAATAGCCAAATATAAGAGGAAGTTGGGGACCAAATGCAGATAGTAGACATGAGATATGAAACATGATATGAATCTAAATGTTTTTATAGTTACAATTCTGTCACAGAAATTTTGGGTTGGATGTGGGTAGAAATAGTATATTTAAAAAAGACATTATATAGCAATAGTCTTTTCACAAAAGTTTTCACAGCCATTGCTCTGGGAGGTTTTTGTCTCACTTCCTCCAAGGTTCACATCACTGTGTAATGCCACTACCACAATAGTAGTCAGCCTCATCCTCAGCCAGTGCATTAGTTATGGTCAGAAAGGCTGAGTTGGAGGAGCTGTCAATGGAGCCTGAGAATCTATCAGGAACCCCTGTTGGTCTCTTATCATCTTCATATATCACAGGGGTTGGGGGTCTTCCCAGGTGCTGCTGGTACCAGTGCACATAGCTGTCTCCAATGTTACCACTGCTGCGCTTGCAGGAGAGGGAGACTGTGCTTCCTAGTGATCCTGACACCGATTTTGGCTGAGTCAGCACAAACTGAGCATATGACCCTGCCAGAAGAAAACAAGAAAGTCAGTAAGGAAAAAGCAACTCCATTCACAAAGAAGACTGTTCCCCAAATATCACATGCAACAATGAGTACTGTGTCAGAATTCCTTAAACCCATTCACCTGCTAAATGATGAAGGAAGACAAGGAACAGTGGAGCCCAAGTCATAGTGAAGACACCCATAGTGAAGATCACCTTCCTGATCAATGGACAAAGTATAGTTAGGCAACCCTATTTATCTGTCCCTAGTATTCTCGTTGCATGCTGTGACTATGCAAATACCCCTCTTCAGTGCACTATACAAGTCGCTCTTTTCATTTCGGACAGAGCCTGACTGAGAAATGGAGAGACTACACTTAGGGAGGATGTGGGCTCCACCAAGTGGCAGTAAAGAAAAAACTGAAAATGAAGGGGAAACAGCAGAGGAACTGGGGAGCACTAGGCATGTGGCCAGCCTAGACTCCCCAAAGTGACCATGTTCTGCCATCTGGTATATGCCTGCTAAGCTGCCCTCTGCCAACAGTGTGAGACCATTTGAGTACTCCCATAGTGACTATCTGGATTCTGGATAGAACATGAATTGTCACTTCATGCAATTCTATAAATGTCTTTTCTCTCAAGATCAATCCATCACTGCTCCCATATGTTTAGTCAAAGTATGCAAAAAGAGTATGCCAGAGTTGAGCATTGCTCCTTATTCTTTTTTAAAAATTCACCTTGAATCAATATTTCAGCTCCATCCTTTGTCACCTCCAAGTCCCACCTTCCCTCTCTCTCCCTTATCTTTCCCTATTTCTCAGAAAATGAAAGCCTTTTCCCATCAACCCAAGTAATCAAGGCACCTCAGACCTGAACATGTCCTCTTCCCTTGTGTGCTCACAATGCAGTCCCACCTAGGGGAAGTGAACAAGAACTGACAACAGAGTCCACACTGACAGCCCACACTGCCCTATTAGAGGACCCAAATGAAGCTTGACATTGTTCAGTGCCTACAAGGTCCATGGTTGGTATTTCAGTTTAAGCCAGCACATTTGGATCTTGGTTAGTAGGATTTGTTGATATTTTTCTGAAGTTCCTAGAACCTCCAGATCATTTTCCCCTTCCCCCCACTTTTCCATAAGGCACCCTTTGCATCCTACAATGTTTGGCTGTAAGTCTCAGTATCTGTTTCCAAGTGCTACATGGTGAAGCCTCTCCAAATGACACCACTGCTAGGCTGTTGTCTGCAAGAATAGCAGAGAATTGTTAATAATGTAACTGGTTGCCTCTCTCTCACAAGGTGAGAATTTGGCTTGGCCACACATTACTTGAACATTCCCTCAAGCTCTGGTCTATCTGCACTATCTTTAACCATAAACATTTTGTAGACAGGGCAAATTGTGTATCAAAGTTTTTTAAGGTAGATTGTTCTTCTCCTTCTACCAGGAAACTTATCTATTTAGAAAGTGTCCACTCCAGTCTCTATTGCCTATTTTACTAGGATTCTCTCCTAGAGTAGCCTCTAGCTTCTCACAGAGATACTCTCACCCACAATTGCTTTCTACAGTCCTTCTGCTCTCCTCCCCTACTCTCTGAGATCTATCCTCACATCTCTCTACACTCTCCCTTACCTTGTCCTGTTTCTTTTTAAAAATTATTTTATTTTTAAATCAGAAAGGACAAGATACCAATATACAGAGAATAGATAAAGAAAGGTATGACTCAGGTTACCTAGGTCAAATTTATAGGAGAAACTGATAACCAATGCAGTATTACTCTATAAAACATAATATTCCTATGGCAATGGATTCTGAATAAAACAACTTAGAAGCAATATTAAACAAAAATCTCAAAATTGTAGAATAAGTAGCTTCAAACAACTCCAAGAGGAAATGAACAGTTGCCAGAATGAGAGCCACAAAACATGGATGGTTGTATGAAGTTAGGAAAGCAACTCAAGGTATAAAATAGAATTTGATAAAGTAATATACTTTCCTAAGAAAATAAAATATCATACCCAAGATACCTATCCAGGAGGTTCTGGCCCATCCATTTTTCTCTAGGGTCAAGCATGGTGAATCTGCCTAACACTCCCCTCAGTTCAACTTCCTCAACTTGACTACTTCGCCAATATTGCACGTTTAGTGTTTTTGACTAATCTGGCCAACCCTGCCTGCTTCTCAACCTACCTATAAAATACAACCATGACCCACTGGCATTAACACACAGGTTCCTCCTTTTCTATATCCAAATTTTCACCGAGGCCATTCTCATACATCACTTATTTCTAGTGTCTAGACAATGAAGCTGCATTGTATTCCATGAAAAATCCACCCCCAACCCGCCATATTTATCCTGTGTCCCATATCCAAAGTTCCTGCTCAGCATGAGCATATATGTGTGTGCTGCAAGCAATTCCTACCTTACTTTAAGGTCACATCCTGCCACTCTTCCACACTACACATCACTCCAGTGTCACATTCAACCTTTCTATCTAGGCATATCTATCATATTTCAACCGAGGACCAGGAGATACATACTGTACAGCATCCCAGTCATTTATACACAGTTTACTTCTTTCTCCACAAATGATATCCTACCTATATGCTCAACCTGTTTACATATCTTATCTTCTGTAAAAGTGACTTATTTAATTGAAATATGTAAGTAACAAAAAAGTCCACATGCACATATCTAATTGCAAAATATCTCAACAGAGAAGTGTTGAAACTAACCAATGCCAGAAACCAATGGAACTAGCATGTATTTACAGAATATTTCACCCAGTCATAAATAATCTAAATTCTTCTCAGCTCTCATGGGGCTTTTCCCAAAATTTACCAAACACTTAGACACAAACGAAATCTCAACGATACATGTCAAATGATACCTTGCATCCTATCTGACCATATTTTAACTGTGGATGAAAATTGGATATCACAAACACCAGGAAAAATGGAAAATATTCAAAGTCATTGTAATTGAATGGCTCATTATTGCATGAAGAAGGGTCCATACAATACTGCAATTTTTGTTTTAAAAATTGTCACATCCAATAACCGCAAAAACATATAATGACCAAATTTAGAGATAAAACAAGTGCAGTATTAAGAAACAAGTTAATAGCTCTTAGAATTTTATTTTTATAAAACTGTTTTTCAACTTTTTTCTTAAGCCAGCCATCACAGAAATAATTGAGACTCTTTTGTATTAATTTACTAATAAGCATTTCAACATCATAATGTTGAATAATGCAGCTTTTATTCTTTTCTTAACCCTCTAAACTAATCTATTTTCATCCCAGTATAAATCCCAAGGTACTTGCACTTTGTAGTTTCTCTGATGTAGCTCCTTCTCCTTATGTCTCTTGGAGGTCTTTTTTGGCTCAAACCTCTACTTCGTAGTTTAAATCCTGCTCCTATGGCTGACAAGAAATCCAACCCTATTCTCTCCCCTGCTCAGTGACTGGTTATAAGCTGCTTTATGGCATTTCAGAGGACAGTTTGGGAACAGAGATTATTCAACATCGAGACAAGAGATTCTCAGAACAAGGCTTACAACCAATTATGGGGGATATAGAAATCACCTCATGCATGATACCTCCAACAGCATCTTTTAGTCTAATAAAATGTAATTTCCCTTGCAATAACAAAATACGTGTAATAATAACAATTATGAAAATTATTATATAATATGTACACATGTATATGTGCCTCTCTTGGATAAGGTATTCTACTGTCTATCAAATTCTATCACACTGAATAATTTAAGTTTAACTGTGAGACTATAATTATCTAGTCTTTTATCACATCAGAGATGTGAGAAGGAATAAATATTACCTAAATATGTAGGAACTGCAGGCAAGCAGCTTCCAAAATATAACAATGATGGATTTCAAGACAGTCTCTCAAATTTTCCCATAACTTTGTAGCATCATCATGAGCCTTCTGTCTCATAATATTTGAAAGACTTTTATGTGAAGCAGAAAATATAAAGGACTTAGCTACCTTGTCCTTGCAAAGCTTGTCAGTCAACTCTCCTCCATCCAGTTTGTATAGTTTCAGGCAGTATTTTGTCAGTAATTGATATGAATTTATTTTCTCACTCAGTGGCTACTTGACACATAAGAATCCATTTATGCCCTTTGGTATAAAACAGACATGCGGTCAGGACTGAACACTTGTCATTGTAAAAAAAAGCCTTGTTAATAAAATATCTGTAAATGCCATATTCTATAGATCTCTGTCTTTTTTGAGGACAATCTATATCTGAATTGTTTATTTCTAGCTGATTTGTACCTGCCAACCTAATGTTTGCATTTTTATAATTAAGTAAACTAGTATCTAATATGACTATGAGATTGATTGCCTCACTACTAATATGCATTTCATAATTACTCTAAAGTCTTGGTAATAGTGGCTTTCAAAAAGACTAGAATTTAACTTTGCAGGTGTATTAATTACATAGGTACAGTACCTTAGCATGGCTCAACCAAATATAATCTTGTATATTTTGGATTTTAATATTCTTTGGTCTAAGAGTAGATCAATAATCTATGTTTTTAATTCCCATTTCTAAAACCAACAGCTTTAAAACAATACCTAACATCTATCAATCATAGAATGATAAAAAAATCATCCAAGCCCTCTTGGGAGTAGGGCATTGTTTACTTAAATTGTCTCCTACATATTTGGGATGTATTTTCTTTTGGGGTGGTAGCAAAATTGTGATATTGTCCAGTATTAATAAAGATTGCAGTAACTTTTATTGGCCAGAGTCTGTCAGTTGACAAATTTCAGAATTTTGCTGTGATCCTGACTATGATGCTGGATGATTATCCATGATTCAGATTTTTGAGGAAGCATTGTCACTGAAGCCATCTCTGAGGTAGGATCACCTAAGCAACTTGTCTTGTAGTATTTTTTGGTGTCTTGTCTTCTTGTTCCGCAAAATCTATAAATTTTCAAATGTTTGATAATGTGTATATTAATATATGTATGAGCTGTTCACTAACCATTGTTCATCTAAAGATGATTCTTTGACAACAATTTTTTTCCATAGGATAGCAAGTCCCGAGATATTTGTAGCCTGAATTATATTGGCCACATATAGTTGAATTCATGGGTGGAGACATATTCATTTCTCAAGTCAGTCTCAGAGCTGCACCCATGTGAAAAGATCAACAAATTATGTTCCCTGTACAGTTTGTTCCCCTTGACTTTCTTTTTTTTCTCCATCTTCAGCCAAGGTCTTCATGAGGCCTCCACCTGTCCAATGTGATTTCCATCAATTTGGATGGAATACATATTTTTTTTTCCTGTTCATACAAGATGGTATTCTCTTCCCAAGTGCAACACATTTATGGTATTCCTTTTTTAGGGGTTAGGATTTCTATATGCAGGTTTAGTTCAGCAGTCCTTTCTAAAGTCAAGTGTGCCTTAGCAGGTGTTCTACTTGTCTCATTTTAAAAAATTAAAATCATTTTTCCAAGATGGTGGCTTCTATCACACAATACATCTGAACTACTCCTAGGAGACCAGGCACCTGACTGGGATCCACAGACTGCAAGTACTAGAGAACACTAAGTGATTGGTGTCCCTCACAGTTTAGACCATAGGCAGGCCTGGCTCCAGGTCAATCAACAGCCCATAGAGGTCCTGAACCCACTCCCCAGACTCTAGACTGGAACTCACCTGTGAACGTCAGCCAGCCTTTATATCCCAAGAGCTCTGTGTGTGGGACAGTAGAATACCAGCGTTCCTGGCCAGGGGAAGTGGAAGTGGAATAATGGAAATGAGTGAGCCTATCTTCATACCCCCGACACACACCACATGCCAATCTACAGAGGGCTACAGGGGACCACGGGGAGCCCAGGCAGCTGAGAACATATTGCTGAGCCACAGTGCGTGTGGTCTTAACAGCACCAGACTAAAGACATGGCAGATCAACCCTGCAAAATTTGCCAGCCTGAACCTAGCCTAGCCAGTCCCCATGGCCAGGAGGGTCTCCTGCATTCTTGAGAGAAACTGGACTGCCCTTGAGGGGTTTGGATGCTGGTATGAAGATAAGCCACAACTTACTGGGACAGCTCTGGGCAGGAACATGAAGTATGGGGCCACAGAGAGGCCTATGTTGCCCAGCTACAGTTTGCTTGGTTTGAATGGGACAAGACCTGTGCCTGGCTGCTGGCTGTGGTAGAAGAAGCTTGCAAAATTGTGCAGATAAAGCCTGGCCTAGCTAGTCTACACAACCAGGCAGGGTCTCTCATGCTCTTTGGAGACCCTGAACTGCCCCAAGTGGTTGGGACAGAAAACTAAACAGCAGCCCCAACACAGCGGAACTGAAATACCTCTGGAGCACAAATGGGACCTGGCGTTATCCTAACTCTGCTGACCCATTTGTGAGCCCAAGGTGTAGAGCAAAATCTCCTGGAGTGGAAACCAGGTAACCTGTCTGTTCCAAGGAAGAACTTTTTGGTACCCACAGGCAAAAGCATGTGATCTATAATCACTCACCAACTATCCATTCTTTTCCACCAGTGAAGGACACCAGAAGCTGCCTCCCAACATCAGAGACAGCAAGACGACTAAAGAACTGTGTAAGAAGGCAAACAACAAAATCCAAAACAATTTGGCATCTGTAGATCCCAGCTGTCCCAAAGAAAGCAACCCTGAAGACTCAAACACAGTCAAAGTACAAGAAAATGGCCTCAAATCCTTATTAATGAAGATGGTAATGGGAGAAATGAATAAATTTTGTAAACAAATGCAAGAAGATGCAACCAATCAGGTTGAAGATAAAAGAGGCCTATAGAGAGACACTGGAAGAAATTCAGGAAAGTACAAATAAACAGGTGAAAGAAATCAATCAAACTGTTCAAGATGTAAATATGAAAATATAAACCATGATAAAGGCACAGACAGAAGAACCTGGAATGAGAAACATCAGAGAAGAAAGCAAGCAACACAGAGATGAGCTTCTCTAGCAGATTCCAAGAAATGGAGGAACGAATCTTGGGACGAGAAGATACAATTATAGAACTTGAAGCAACCATCAAACGAATTGCTAAATCTGAAAAATTTGTGACACAAAACATTCAAGAAATCAAGGACATCATGAGAAGATGAAACCTGAGAATAATAGGCATTGAGGAAAGAGAAGACGTCCAATTCCAAGGACCACAAAATATCTTCAAGAAAATCATAGAAGAATTTTTCCCAATTTAAAGAAATAAATGCACATAGACATGCAAGAAGCCTACAGAACACAAATTTAATAGGCAAGAAAAAATAGTCCTACCACATAATAATCAAAAGAAAAAATATACAGAACAAAGAAAAATGTTAAAAGCAGCAAGAGAAAAAGGTAAAGTAACATATAATGGCAAACCTATCAGAATTACACCCAATTTCTCAGCAGAGACCAGAAAGGCCAGAAAGGCCTGAACTTAAGTCCTGAAAGTTCTAAGAGACCACAGTTGCCAGGCCAGACTACTATACCCAGAAAAATTATCAATAACCATTGAAGAGAAAAGAAGATATTCCATTACAAAAAAACCCAACAAGAAAAAAACCGTTCAAAACATACAATCAAGCATACAAACATACAAACAAACAAACAAAACAAACCACCTCAAACAGTATCTATCCACAAATCCAGACTTACAGAACTTACTAGAAGGAAACCTCCAAACCCAAGTGATAAGCTAAAACTCAAATTACATGGGAAAACGATAACTACCCCACTGCAAAAACATAACCACATAAACACTCTACTGCAATCAACATAAAAAACATTGGAGTTAACATTCACTGGTCATTAATAACCCTCACCATCACTAGTTTCAATTCCTCTAAATAAATGTGCAAACAAGACCCAACATTCTTCTGTATTGAAGAAATGCATCTCAGCTACAAGGATAGACATTGCCTCAGGGTAAAAGCCTGGAAAAGTATGCCAAGCAAATGGACACAAGAATCAAGCTGGTGTAGCCATTGTAATAGCTAATAAAATAGACTTCCAACCAAAATTAATCAAATGGGATGAAGATAGTCACTTCATACTCATCAAATTTAAATTCAACCAGGAGGATGTCACAATTCTAAACAACTGTGCTCCTAATACAAGAGAACCCACAATTGTAAATGAACTATTAACAAAGCTTAAACCACACATCAATCCCCACACATTAATAGTGGGAGAGTTCAATACCCCACTTTCACCAAAGGATAGGTCATCAAACAGAAACTAAACTGAGAAATATGGACATTAGCCAATGTCATGAATCAATTGGATCTAACATATCTACATAACTTTTCACTCAAACACAAAGGATTATACCTTCTTCTCAGCACCCCATGGAATCTTTTCCAAAAATGATCATATAATAGGACAAAAAGCAAGGCTCAACCGATTCAAGTAGATTGAAATAATACTTTGTATCCTAACAGATGACAATAGTCTAAGGCTGGACTTAAACAGGAACAGAAATAAAAAAAACAGCCTATAATTACAGGGAAACTAAACAGCTCTCTAATTAATGACACCTGGGTAAGGGAAGGAATAATGAAAGTAATTAAGGACTTCCTGAAATTCAATGAAAATGAAAGAACGACATACCTAAATTTATGGGACACATGGAAATCGGAAATATCCCATATAAGCAACTTAATGAGATATCTGGAAGGCATAAAAAAGAAGCCAGAACATCTAAGAGGAGTAGAATCTGTAAATGATCAATCTCAGGGTTGTAATTAATAAATTAGAAGCAAAGAGAATAATTCACAGAATAAACAAAACTAGGAGCTGGTTCATTGAGAAAATCAAAAAGATAGGCAAACCATTAGCCAAACTAACTAAAAGGCAGAGAGGCACTATGCAAATTAACATAATTTGAAATGAAAAGGTGACATAAAAACAGACACTGAAATACAAAGAATCAGAAGATTCTACTTCAAAGGCATATATTCCACAAATTTTGACAATCTAAGGGAAATGGACAATTTTATTGATTGATTCCACTTGCTAAAATTGATTCAAGACCAGATAAACAAATTAAATAGTCCTATTTCTGTTACAGAAATAGAAGGAGTTGTTAATAATTCCCCAACCAAAAAAGCCCAGGCCAGATGGTTTCAGCACAGAATTCTACCAGATCACCAAAAGGAGAACTAATAATAACACTCTTCAAGCTACAAGATAGAAATGGATGGAACATTACCAAATTCATTCTATGAGGCCACCATTACGTTGATACCTAAACCTCATGTAGACACTGTCAACCGAACAAAGTGACAACCTACAGACTGGGAAAAGATCTTCACCAATCCTACATTTGAAAAAAGGTCTAAAATCAAAATATATAAAGAACCCAAGAAATTAAATACCACCAAACCAAATAACCCTATTTAGAAATGAAGCTCAGAGCTAATAAAAAATTCTCAACAGAGGGATATCAAATGGCTGAAAAACATTTAAAAAAGTGCTCTATGTCTTAGTCATCAGAGAAACGGAAATCAAAATGATCTTGAGATTCCATCTTATACCCATCAGAATGGTTAAGATCAAAAACTCAAGTGACAGCACATGTTAGCAAGTATGTGGAGAAAGAGGAACCCTCCTTCATTGCTTGTGGGAGTGCAAACTTGTTCAACCACTTTGGAAATCTATTGGCGCTTTTTCAAAAAACTGGACATAGGGCTTCCTCAAGACCCAGCTATTCCCCTCCTTGGAATAAACCCAGAATATGTTCTACTATATAATGATTATGGTTGTTGTCTCTCATCATAACAAGGCATCCTCTGGGACAGGTTCAAAGAAAGCTTTGAATACCAACTGTTCCAGAATTCGGACTGTCCCACAACGGACTCTAATTAAGGCTGGAATTTTTCAACATTTAGAAACTGGACCACAAGTGCAATAATTAGCTTGTTTAACCATTTTCCCCAATTTTATTTTTGCCCCTACAAAAATGTGATTTATTCCAAGTCAGCCAGAGGAAACCTTAAGAGAATGATGTACCATTTTCCTGGAGGTGGGTTGGGTAGGTTTTTGGTTGTTTTCTTGGGCTATAAATGGTTATTTTAAATGGGAGTTGGGTATAAGTTATTATTGGTCTTATTTAAAGAGAAAACAAGGTTGGACTCAGGGATGTTTATTTTCCTTTATATTTTATTCTTACATTTAGAGATAGGGGTTGAAAAGAAAGAAGGAGGATATAGAAAAATATTGGGAAGTGTAAACAAAAGTAGATTAATGAATGTACTCCTCAACTTAATGGCTTATGTGTTACTCACAAGGTTATTTTTAATTTGCTGGCATAGAATTTTGTAGATAGATGCAAAATAAATTTAATATTAGATAAAGTGGTATTGTTTTCAAGTTAAAAATTATTCTTTACACACTTTATATATATTTCTACTGTAATATACAGAAGCGTACTTATATAGAACTCAATTATAATACAAGGTATACTTCCAATACATTTACAGTGTTATTGCAAGATGTTTAGGATAAGTTATACAAATTAATTGTTAGTTGATCAAATCAGGGTCATATTCAACTACTACTCTAGTTTTATCAGAAGAATATCCATCTTAGGTGCAACACATAGAGATGATACTGTAGAAAGATAAGGTAAAATAGTAAGATAAGGTCTTCAAAATGCCAGAGACATACAGAATATGTCATTTAAAGATATTTTTATTATTTTATATATTCATTGACAACGAGATATGTTTACTCCTGGCAATACCATGCCTACCTCCTAGAGGATGATGAGCACCAAAGAACCTCCTTATGGAGATGGCTTCAGCCACTGGGAAAAATGTCTTCATTTTCTACCACAGACAAAAAGGCAAGCCTGGATGGAAGCAGAGTCAATGGCCAAAGTCTGGCAAGACATGGTAAGCAAGTCCTCAATAGTTCGTACCATATATGTGTATATATATATATATATATATATATATATATATATATATATATATATATATATATATATATATCTCAGATATATTGGTCCTGACAGTTGAATATGATGTTCTAACATTATCGGGATTTTAAGATGACTCTTCGGGCAATAGATTTTCTCTGTCATCTTCTCATTTGGGTAGCTGTCAACCCTACACTCCTTGTCTACTCAGGTAATTAATTATCTTCCTTCTCAAGTCTTTGATGGGTTTGAAGACCAGATAAGTTTTACAATTAAGCTTATATGTTTAGGGGTTAGGTTGTTTTTAGGTCTAGATAGGTGTTTTAAGTTTATAATAACTAGATGTGATAGATACTGAATTTCATTCATAATTTTTGATGCACCAAGATAGGAAAAATTTCCACCTAGGCTGCCAAATACGAATAGACTAAGTACTATGAATGGAACATTTATATAATTCTTGATTATTTCATGGTTCTTCTTATTGTAGGTGGTTTATGGAATGTATGTACAATAATATAATATAAATATATATGGTATAATATAAAATATTTAAAAATAAAAATTTAAAATTGATAAGTAATTATTTAGCATATTTATGGGATATATTTTATTCCATTTTTCTTCTATGACCAATTTTTAAAATTATTGTTAGTGGCCTACATTTCCCTGATGCCTAAACAACACAAAAACCAACAGTAGGAAAAATATAAATCAGTTCCGCTTATGAAATTAGATGCAAACATTCTCAATAAAATACCTGCAAAATGAGTATAAGAACACATCAAAGAGATCATCCACCATGGTCAACTAGGCCTCATGCCAGATATGCAAAGATATTTCATCATTCAAAAATCAATAAACATATTCTAGGACCTAAACAAACTGAAAGACAGAAACCACATGATCATATTTTTAGATAAAAATGACCTTTGAGAAAATTCAACAAACTTTCATGATAAAAGTCCAGAAGGGTGAAAACAACAAGGGGCATACATCAACATAGCTAAGATAAGCACACTATGTATTATCTTATATGTACATACGGTGTTAAGATTTCCTTACACATGCCTCAAGACCCACAACCTGAAAGTATTTAGAGAGGAGTCCTTGGAATACACAGATCTAAAAGCGTTGTTGCCGTCAAATTCTTCCCTTCAGAATTTAAGGAATCCCCCTTAAGTGGAGATACAAAGGTAAGAGGCAGATGGGATAGAGGACATCAGGAGAACAAACGTCTATGAATCAACCAAGCAAAGTTCATATAAACTCAAAGGGAAAAACATAGCCAGCATATAGACTACACTGGGCTGTAGCGGGTCTTTTGCATGTATAGTATAGGTTTCAGCACAGCATTATTATGGGAATGTTGAGTATATGAATTAGAGTGTCTCTAATTCTTGGGATTGCTTTTGAGGCACTTTTCTTTCTCTTGGGTTACATTGTGCATTGAGATGTGATAATTTTTCTTTATCTTATAATTCATATTGTCATGTTTGGTTTTTATCCCTTTGAAGCCTGTACTTTTCTAATGGAAGACAGAAAAGGAGTGGATCTGGAAGTGATGAGAGGTGAGAGAACTCAGAGGAATAGAAAGAGGGGAGAATGTAATTAGGATATATTATGAGAAAAGACTCTAGTTTTTTGATAAAAGTAGATCTACTACATCCCATATAGTCACAAGTGCTAGGTATTTTGTAATGAACTCGGAGGAAGGGAAGGAACTCCTAAGAAATGGGAAATGGATGATATAGTTATGTAGAAACAATGTAATTATAGTGAGAGGAAGAAGCAGACCAGTGATTAATGAAGGGAATAGAAGAAGAAAAAACTAATACTAAGCTTCATTTGCAGGGATAGATGAAAACCTACTACAGTAAGAAATCTAAAAAAATATTTATGTATACACAATATATCTTTTTTTTTCTTTTTTTTAATTAATTTATTCATATTACATCTTGATTGTTAGCCTTCCCCTTTTTCCTCCCATTCCTCCCTCCCTCCCACTTCCCTCCTTCTCCCCTCCCCTATGTCTGTGATTGAGGGAGACTTCTTCCCTCTATGTATGCTCTAAGATTATCGAGTCTCTTCTTGGTAACTTGCTATCCTTCTTCTGAGTGCCACCAGGCCTCCCCATCCAGGAGACATGGTCAGAAAAGGGGCACCAGAGTTCACGTGAGAATCAGATCTCACTCTCCACTCAACAGTGGAGAATATCGTGTTCGTCGGCTAGGTCTTGGTAGGGGTTCGAAGTTTACTGCCTATTTCTCCTTGGCTGGTGCCTTAGTTTGAGGAGGACCCCAGGACCCAGATCTGCCTGTCATAAAGTTCTTCTTGTAGGTTTCCAGGACCCTGTGGGTCCTATTATTTCCCCATTCTTCCATGCTACTCTCGCCTAAAGTCTCAATAGGATGTCCTCTCCTCTGACCCACTTTCTTGGTAAATAAGGTTTTTAAACCCTAAGAGAACACAGATACCAGGCAAGACTATATCCAGCAAAATTATCAATAACCATTGATGGTGAAAACACAATATATCTTAATGAAAATACCAAATAACTGGGTAGATGAAGTTCCAATGAGACTCCTCTTGTCACAAGTAAGACTTTAAAATATCAGGAATGGTTTATATCATTGATTAGTTAATGAAAAGAGCCCTAGGTAAACCTCATGTCTCAAAATAAGTCAGGCTATTGGTTGCTATCCACAAATAGATGTTAATGCCCTATTCCAAAAAAAACAACACTTACATATCTCATGAAACATGGAGAACCTATTTAGATCCTCCACCACTATTCATTAGAATACATGGTACAAAAACGTGCCCTGCATGATACTGAAGAAGAAAGCTAAACCCCAACCCAGCTACAAATCATGCAGTTGATAATGGTGAACTGTCTGTATGTTAAGCTGGTACAATTGTGGCGTAAATTTTTTGTGATTAATCAAGAACTATCTGAATGAATGTGGGCCTATTCCAGGAGAAGAAATCCATGCCTGACCCAGAATATGTGTCCTAGAATCCAAGACAACCTAGGTCATGGATCAAGGGGAAAATCAAACACTGCTTTTCTCAGAAAGGAAAGTAGCAATATAATAATTTCTAACGACAGACACTCTGTTATACCCACTGTTCAGTGTTTTACACATCCATCGTCAGAGAAAGTTCATTCTGCAGTAGACGATACTAAGAAAGATATTCAAAACTGAACAACATGTAGAGAGGGAGAAATGGTATCTCTCTAGCAAACCATAGAACTGTGGCTAGGAGATGGGAAGGGTCTAAGAGACACTAAGGAAAAAGTGACTTCCACAGAAAAAAGGACTGATGTGCATATGGCTTCCTAGTGATTGTAACAGCACACACAGAATCTGCAAAAACTCAAGACTGATGAGGTTCCAGTGCAGAGAGAAGTACTGGAAATGAGACTTCATCCTCAATTCAGATGATATTTCCATCTCTCTCTGTCTCTGTGTCTGTCTCTCTCTCTGTCTCTCTATCAAACACACACACAAACACACACATCTTTATTGTTCAATGACTTCCTACTGTGTACGTAAATCATAATCTAAGTTCAGGCCACATACTCAGCAATAGGTAACCAACACACATGCACACACACTCACACACACACACACACTCAATGGTATTTTTTGAGATTTTTTCACATAATGTTTGTTGGTGTGTGTGTGTGTTCTACTGTTCCCATTTATATATAAATCACACTTATAATTAAGGTGTTTTTTCTGGAACTATGTAGCTAAAGCCTTATTCAACAGTCTCATGCAGGTTTCCTCATTAGACACAGACACCATTCTCAAAATTTCTGTTGTCCTTGTTTATAACTGTTGTGGATGCTGAATCATTGTCACTGAATTTTAAACAAGCTAAATATCAATTCCTTAAAGGATAAATTCTTCCTTCCTGGCTTGAGAGACAGAACAAGCAACATCTGTCCTCATCGGAATGCAGCAGATATATTTTTCAACCAAGAAATATCAGATTCAAGCAAACACCTATTCCCAGGATTAATGACATTGATGAGGAATGGATCATACAGAGATCTCTTCTTGTAAAAGGAGCCCATTGTAACACCGTTATTCATGTTCTGAACATGAATGCAAATAGTTCTGACAGTGAGCTGTTCATTTTGTTATATCACCATTTGACAACCCAGACCCTCTGCTTTTTCTTTCCAAGACTACTCAGCTCTATGTTGATGCTAACGAAGTTTCTTTGAAGAGTTAGCTTGGGGTCATTCATCATGACTGTACAGCCTTCAGAGTCATGTCAACATTTTCTCAGATGTCCCCAGTCTAAATACTGAGGATGGTCTTTATTATCAAACACCATTTACCAGATAAGAAGGAATGCTCTAAACCAGATATCAGGAAGAATTCTGCTCTAAATGGAAACTAGTAGATAGGAAATCCATGGCAAAAGACAATAATGGGTCTATGACAAAGGGTGTCCAGGGTGCTTGAGGCCAAAAAAGTGTTAAGTTGCTGGGCTCAGTATACTCAGGCAGTAAGAATGTGGCTTGAGTAGGCATAGAAACCTAGAAGGCAACTACCACATTGTGCCAACAAACCCAAGGAAAACTTTCCATGCTGGAGGACGTATGGGACAAGAACGAACCCCTTGGGAATTGAGTCTGTGACACTGGTGTCTCCACAAAAGGATGGATTCATTACTTGTATTGCTTATATTATTCTTAAAATTTTTGTTTATTAGTGTGTAATTTTTCTCCCGGATTTGATATTTTCCTTTATTTTTTCTTTTATTCACAATATTTCCTGTTTGTTTTCTAAATAGAGAGAAGTGGGCCATGCCATGTGATACATAGTGAGGTGAGAAGGATTTTGCAAGAGCTGAGGGAATTGGAAATGAGGACTGGGAAACTACATTTTAAAAGTATTGTACAAAACCATTTTATTTTCAATAAAAGATAATTAATTAAAATAATTTTGAAAAATTTAAACAAGTGTCACTAAGAACATAGACAGCATGAAAGCATCAAAAATTAACAAGACAATGACTATAGTTAACATACATATGTCACTAGTAGCTTTAAGTCTCAGTAGTCTCAATATTCCAATTCAAAGACACAGACTGAGTGGATTGGTAAATAAAATCCACATGCAAGCTGTGTGCAAGAAATACTTATTAGCTGCAAAGATAGGTTCTGATTAAGTGTAATAAGTAGGAAAAAGATCTCTATAATCAAAGGAGATCAGGAGTAAAGCCAGCATTACTCTTCTCTTAATGAAAAATATAGAAATAAAACTAAAACTAAGAAGAAGAAGTAAAGGCACATACTGCATTCTAATAGAGGGGGCAGATAGCAAAGATGATATTATCATCCTAAAATTGAGTGTACCAATCCTTATGGAGCCCAATTTCATGAAGAAAATAATATAATAATCGATTTCAAGAAACTCATAACAAATAGAAGCTAATTCCAATAACCTACTTTCCAAATAGACAGCTCTTCTGAACAAAAGAAAAAAAATGATCATTGCATTAAAATATATCATACATAAGCCAGTTCCACTTGCAAAGATTGTGGTAAGGACTCTGCATCTCTTAACTTTCATTCATCTATATATCAACATGAAACTCCCTACTTCTCTTTGGAAAGTAAGTACTTTCTCTA
This sequence comes from Acomys minous, assembly GCF_964271855.1. NCBI lineage: Eukaryota > Metazoa > Chordata > Mammalia > Rodentia > Muridae > Acomys > Acomys minous. Next base: position 71,752,878 of record NC_140492.1, on the reverse strand, counting down.
CTTAAGACCTGGCTGAGAATGTCACCGCACCTCAGACAGCTTCCCACAGCATAGAGCCTCTCACAGTGCTGAAAGCCATAAGAATTCTGCAGACCATCTTGTAGCATACATTCACCACACATATGGGTTCTTAAGAGTGAGCCATGCAGGGATGGGCCTTCTCTATAGGACTGTCTTTTTAAAATGATTTCTTTCACTTTTAGAAAATACAGTGGATGTTTTGTTAAGTTTCATGCCTTTAACCATGGTGTTTGCTCTCTGCAGCTGGACTGGTTACACAGTCATAGACAATTACTCCAACCAATCAAATCTTACAATTAAAACTGATCGTCCCTTTCAAATTGTTCCCCTGCTTCTCTATTATTATATTCTCTTTCGCCTCTGTATCTCTACTCTCTCTTCTGCTGAATTACAAAACCTCCCCACAGTTGACCACCTCACAGGATAGTTGCTTTCTAACCATGTGGTTTATTGTCCTAGAGTCTCCAACATTTCATGAGTATCTGACTTCTGATCTTTCAACAGCAATCACCTCATGAGCAATATGGATGTCCAATATGGAAGACCAAAGTAGTATATATATATGTATATATATGCATTTATACACACACAAACATATATGTGCTTTTCTACTTCTGTGTAAATTTATGTGTTTTTAATTTTTATGCAATAATCAAAGTGATCTTAAGTACTAACCAATCCAGGGTTTTACTGCCTGTATATGATTTCCTATAAGAATTCATCCAGATGTTTACCAGAGAGTGGAATGATCTTACTTTCATCCTTTGATCATTTAGCACAGTTAGGACTTCTCTATGTCTTTCTGTTTCACTTCCATGTTGATCCAAAAGTGATCTTTTTGTTTATTCTTCATGAAATGATTACATCAGTATATATATATTTTCTTGTAATTAATTGTATGTTTGAGTTATATATTTCCATTCTTTATATTATTTCTTCAATTAATTCATAGTGATTTTGTTATCTTCCTATGAAGAATTCATAATTTATATCAGAGAGACAGGAAAGGTGTCAGAAAGGGGAAATTTATAAAATAATGTGTAAGTACCCAGAAATAGATTATTAGAAGAAAATAAAATATTATTAATTCAGTGTGATTGCTTTTCTTAGCAGTTGGGGCAGAAACTCAAGGATATAAAAGCTCATATTTATACCTTAGTGACATGAGTAAGAGTCAAAGCCAGGGTTCTTAACAGATTACAAGTGGAGTCTTGGAGTGAATATAGAGGAAATTATGATTTCACAACCTCGATAGCAGTGCCTTTCAAAAAAACATAACATAGCAATAGTTTTTTCACAAATGGTTTCAGAGACAGTGCTCTGGGAGGTTTTTGTCTCACTTCCTCCAAGGTTCACATCACCGTGTAATGTCACTATAATAAGACTGACAAAAGTAGTCAGCCTCATCCTCAGACTCTGAATTAGTGATGGTTAGTAAGGCTGAGTTGGAGGAGCTGTCAATGGAGCCTGAGAATCGATCAGGAACCCCAGACGGTCTGTTTTTATTATCATAGATCAAAAGGGTTGGGGGTCTTCCCATGTGCTGCTGGTACCAGCTCACATAGCTACTTCCAATGTTACCACTGCTGCGTTTGCAGGAGAGGGAGACTGTGCTTCCTAGTGATCCTGACACCGATTTTGGCTGAGTCAGCACAAACTGGGCATAAGACCCTGTAAGGAGAAAATAATAAAAGTCAGTAAAAATCAAGCAATCTCATCCACAAAGTAGAATATGCCCCAAACTTTCTAAGCAACAAAGAGTACTGTCCCAGAATTCCTTAAACCTATTCACCTGTTAAGTGATGAAGGAAGAGAAGGATTACTGGAGCCAAAGTCATAGTGAAGACAATCAGGTTTGCCTTCCTGAGTCCACTGTTGAGATTATAGCTAGGCACCCCTTTTTATCTGTTGCTAGGATTTTAGTTGCATGCTGTCTTCATGCAAATACCCTCTACTGTGTACTATACAACTCCCTCTTTTCATTTCAGATATAATCAGATGAGAAATGGAGAGACTACACATGGGGAGGATGTGGGCTCCACCAAGTGGCAGGACAGAAAAAACTGAAAATTAAGGAGAAACAGCAGAGGAACTGGGCAGCACTGTGCAGGTGTTTGGCCATGACTTCCCAATTTAACCATCTGGTATATGACTGCTAAGTTGCCCTCTGTCAACAGTGAGAACACTTAAGGATTCACATAGTGGCTATCTGCATTCTGAATGGAACATGAATTGCCCCTTCATGTAATTCTGTAAATGTCAACTAAAGCCATGGGTAACACTGTGTGCTTTTGCAACACAGGATCAGTGGTTATTGTGAGAGGTGCTCTCTTGTTTTATGCTAGAAATGCAGTGATTATACTAGTGGTCATTTCTAGGTAAGAATCCATTAGAACATTGTAATTAATAGTGTAAGTCAGCAGTCAGCTATGCTTGATATTTCTCCAAAGTGTGTGAGGTGGTTTCAAACATCCACGTTAGACAATTCAGAACCACCTGTCTTTACAGCTCAAGGGGATTGGATATCCCATTTTTGCCTCGTAAGGTAAACAGATGTTATAGATTAAAACAATTCATCAGTTTTAAATCAGATAATGAGTAAATAAAATGTTATAATTAACAGCCAGTGTTGGGATTCTAGAAGTATCTCTCTGATATCCCTATAGATTTTCCATGCAGCACCCCAACACCAAGGGAGAAGGGAAATCTTCCTCTTAGTGAATATCTAACCATGAACTGAAAAGAAATGTCTAATGGTTTGAAATTCTCCATATTGAACAATAAGTACAGCAGAAGGAATCCCCCACAATTTCAGAGCAAACAGAAGGAGATTCCTGTGTACCTCTTCAGTGATATTGGCAATTTTTTCATGCTTCATTTTTGAAAGACTATGTTCATGTATGTTCCTAAGGTAAACTAAAATGTCATTCAGTATCATGCATGCTGTCCAGTAACTGTCCATATCCTCCCATAGTTTTTCAGATACATGGCTCTGAAATCTCAAAGGTTCTGCACTTGACACATCAATATTCATGGGCTAGGTCATTGTAATTCTGATCTTCCTGAATGTTTGGTGATTTCATGGTAGAAGGAATATAAACCTCTATTCTGATCCCTCTTACAGGTTAGAGTGAATAACAATCAGATTTATGTATGCTATAGTTGGTAATAATTAGAAAATTTTTTTCTGTTTTAATTTATGAGGAAGACTAATAATATAGAAGCATTTTGGTGATCCTTCTGTTTTGAATTTCATAGTTATGTTTAAGGAAAAATTATTAAGTTTGCTTCAAATATGTGCTGTATTATGTGTTGTATGAAGATATCATATTTTTGAGTGATGGACACAAACATACACACACACACACACACACACACACACACACACAGAGTCCATATGTAGACTGAGTACTATCGGCTGTCCTTTAATATATCTAAATAAATAGTGAAACTAAAAAAGCTAAAAATCTTTATTTCTCATGAACATTAGGAAAACTGAGCACTAGAGAATAATGTAGCAAATTGTATATGTTGAGACTAGCATGTAGATTCTGATAACATTCAATTTCTCACTCTTTTTTCTATGCTTAGTAGGTACTTTCCATGGAGTTATGGAATTTTTGTTAGTAGTAATATTTTCGTGGTCCAAAACTCCGTTGGAGTGAAGGAGGAAGTATGGAGTTGTCAGTTCACTACTCATGAGGCCAATGGAACCAAGGAGCAGGAAGGATCACAGGGTAGCTCTTGGGTAATAAGAGTGTTAATCACATCTCATCATGTGTAATTCTGAGGAAGCAAATGATTTCAGAATGAGTTGGTCTTCTCAGCAGCTATTTTATCTCAAGATCAGCCCAATACTGCCCCCTTATGTTTAGTCAGGTTATGCAAAAGATTCTACCTGAGTTGAGCATTGGTTGTTCTTCTTTTTTCTAAAAAGTCACCCTTCATCTGACAAGGTCTAATATCCAAAATATATAAAGAACTCAAGAAATTAAACACCACAAAACCAAACATCCTAATTGCAAAATGGGGCTCAGAATTTAACAGAGAATTCTCAATAGAGGAATTTCAAATGACTGAGAAACACTTAAAGAAATGCTCATCCTCCTTAGTCATCAGAGAAACGCAAATCAAAATGACACTGAGAGTTCCATCTTACACCCATCAGAATGGTTAAGATAAAAAACTCAAGTGACAACACATGTTGGCGAGGATGTGGAGAGAGAGGAACACTCCTTCATTACTGGTGGGAATGCAAACTAATACACCACTTTGGAAAGCTATATTGTGCTTTTTGAGAAAAATGGGAATAGGGCTTCCTCAAGACTCAGCTATCCCACTCCTTGGAGTATACCCAGAAAATGCCCTAACACACAACACGGACAAAATTATGAATGTAATATGGCTACTAATGACATAGAAACAAATGCTCACTATTCAGTTGGATGCCCACTGCTGTGGCTGTGAAAAAACCAAACCATCTTTTGATGGACTGCTAACTAACAGTTCCTAAAATAAATTCTGTAATAATAATAATAATAATAATAATAATAATAATAATAATGATGATGATGATGATGTTTCTTATGTACTGTTGATATAAAAGTATCAATCATACGGCTCATGAATGTAGGTCATCTAAAGTTATATGAAGCAATTTCTTATTGTTGGAAATTTGACAAAGGGGCTTCTCTCAATGCCTGAGGGAAAACAAATAAAGCCATTAGGTTCTTGTCCAACAGCAAAAAATATTCTAGAATAAATTACAAAATACAAAGCCTAATAGAACCAACAAAGCTGTTCAAAACTTAAATGACTTAAGAACCCTACAGCGTATAGGTATAAAACAAGAGGTTCTAAAGACACCAAAACCCAAATATTTTGGCAAACTTCTATAGAGGATCATAGGGGCCAAAGCTAAATGTATTTATAAATAATACTGAAATTGAAGAAATGGCTGACACTAGAGCTGATTTGACTATTATATCTCCAAAATTTTGACCTCCACATTGGCCTCTTCATAAAGTAGATATTCAAATTCAAGGAGCTGGAACTTTATCCCAGATTTTAAAAAAGCACATGAAGGTACAGGGACAGAAGAACAAAGAAAAAAATTAAGGTAATTTGTGGTTGGTATAGTCATAAAACTTTGTGAAAGGAATCTGATACAACCATGGAAAACATAGGTGAACATTCTCCTGCCATCTGGAGCAAGACAATATGTGATTCCCTGATAAAATAATTTTAAAAATTGTTATATAAGGAAGTTTCAGACTGTACTCAATGTTCCTAAACAAAATACAGTACAGGATGAATCTCTCATTTTACTTGGGGAACCACTGCTGATAAAACACCAAAAGCCTTAACAATAAGGTGGTTTGGTCACCAACATATTTGGATTGACCAATGATCTATGACTTAGGGAAATTTACTGGTACTTAAATAGTTAGTCCAAGAGCAACTAGAAGCTCAGCATATAGAAAAATCCACCAGCTCTTAGAATTCTCCTGTGTTTGCCATTAAAAGGAATTTGAAAAATGATGGATGTCAACAGATCTAAAAAAATTTAATAAAATTCTTTTCTCCTACCCTCCACTTTCCCACAAGACTCCCAAGATTTCAGTAATGAGTCTCAGCATCTGTTTCAATCTGCTGCAGGTGGAGCCTCTCAAAGGACAACTCTGCTAGGCTCCTGTCTCGAAACATATTAATAGTGTCAGGGATTGGCTCTCTCTCATTGGGTGGGTCTTGGGGTGTTCCTGGCATTCATTGGACATTGATGCAATTTCTGCTCTATCTGTTCTAACTTTATCCATGGATATCTTGAAGTGGGTAAATTTTGGTTTGAAGCTTTTTTTGGGGGGGTTGTTGGTGGCCCCTCCATCCAATAGGTGTCTTGTATAGTAAGAGCATGTTCTCTTCAGTATATATGTACATGCCTGCCAGGAATCATAGGTAGAGTTGCCCTCATATGCCTCCAGAAGCCTCCCTTGACATAGGTATTCAGATTGTCACAGAAATTCCCCTGACCAGAGTTTTTTTTCATTTCTCTGCAGGCCCTCTGTCCTTCTGCCTCCACTCTCCCCAGGTCTTATCTACACACATTCCTCTTTGTGCTCCCTCTCCTACCTTTATTCCTCCCTTCAAAATCTCATTGTTTATCCTATATCCCGTTTTCTGTGAGATTTAGGCATCCTCCTTTCTATTACTTATAAACAAGCTGATTCTGTGATTACATATTTATTACAGTTATGACAATTATGTTATACCTGCCCAAATTAAGAATGACAACGGTCCAGCATATAATGTTAGTAAAATTAAACAGGTTTGTATATTATAATATAAAACACATTACAGGTATACCACACAGTCGTACAGGAAAAGCATTAGTAGAGAGATCCAATCATAGTTTATTCATGCCTAACTAAATATTTCTTATCTCTCATTTTAATCTCCAAGTACATTGTAAGTTCAAAGTAACTGTTTTCCATATCATATGTTAATAGGGTTAAGGACTTTATGTGTTTTTACATTAAAAGTTGTATGTAAGTAAAAATTCTTCAGATATCTTTCATTCCTTGAGTTCATTGTTAGTCCAACATAGTAACTTTACATTTCTTGGTGCACACTGAGATTTTGAATCTCATAATTTTTACCTTGATCATAAATCTGTGCAAGCCTGTTCTTCTTCCTCTAGTAATTTATGTACTTGACACATGGAGACTCACAGAACTAGCAGTTTTTTATATTCTAAAGAAGGGCTTAAATTACTTGAATCAAACCATAAATTAAAAATTATTATCAGGAAGTATAAATCTCAATTCATCTGAACAGCATTAATACAGGGAAGTAACTTTCTATATTGATTATATAAAAAAAAGTTCAAACTGGATAGGGTAATTAACCAGACAACAATAGGCAGTGAAGGTGCTGTCACACAGAGTTACACCATGCCAGATATATGAAGAATTCAGCAATGATAAGCATAAAAAGACATATCTACATCTAGAAGCAATCCTGAGACAAAGCTCCTGTGCTACTTATCTTTCAGGGTACGTCCATCACAGATTATACAAAATAGTAGACTGTCTTCTGGAAGCTCACTTTCTCACTTAAACCTTGCAAGAATGGATTCTGTCTGAAAGGGGAATCCAAGACCACGAGAGATAGGTTCCATAATACTTTATTGACTTTAAAGTTTTAAAGTGCTAATGAACAACAACAACAAAAAATACACGTGATGATGTATATTGGATGAAAGAAAAAAACTTCAGAATTAAACAAGCCCGTTTATTACAAAGATTTTCTAACCTTATAATGGAAAAAGGGGAAGTGTGTTATATTGGAGAAGTGCTTTTATATGTTTTTGTATAGGAGAACAGAAACTATGGATTGTGTCTAACCTGATAAAAGTCATATTTGACATAGGGAGACCCCATGAAGACTGCAGACAGTAAGAATGAAATTGAAAAGGCAGGCTGAGATATGAATGTCTTTGTATAACCAATAAAATCTGGTTGGACATAGAGTCCTCACGACATTTTAGTACATTTAATCCTTTCACATGACATGGATGGGGATTTATAACTCAGTTTGGTCCAGACTGGCTTGTAAAGAAAGAAAGGAAGATGTCTTTCATCTGCTCAAACAAAGAGTAAAAAATAGCTTAAACTATCAAAACTTTCCATTCAATTTCCTAATATCCTCCTTGACATGTGGCTGTGTGGCTGTGTATGTGTTAATGATCTGAGATGATAAAGAAGATACCAGGATGCACATAGGAGACAGAGTTTATCTTTGTGAAGATGCAACAGAGGCTGAAGCTGCAGTAGACATATGCCCACTTGGTTTTACATTCCTGCTTAGTGACAATCTCCATTGGAGAACATAGATGAGTGAGACCAACCATTTAACGTTTCCCCATGGTGGGGAAGCCTTACAAAGCCAGAGAGGAAGAAGATCTAGGCAGTTCAGATGAGACTTGATAGCATGATATAGATGATAGGGTAGTGGACTTTCTTTTTATGAGGACTAAGGAAGGTAAGAGGGTAGATTGTGGATAGTAGGACCTCGAGGTAATGATGGAGGGAGTCTACAACTGTCATGGAAAGTGAACAAGCTAAACCAAAGAAAAGAGAACAAAATACAATAAAATCATCTATCACCCAAATAGTGACAAAAAACTATCCACCTTCTGTTGGAAAGAGAACATAGTTTTCTTAAATTTCTTCCTGCTGATTTGGACATCATTTTTTCATTTGTGGGCTCAAAAATTGGGATACTGTATAGTCTTAATAACATTAGCTTTAAGGGTGGGTTTTGTGGTACACACATTAATAACATCACTTGGGAGACAGAGCTAGGCAGATCTATATGAATTCAATGGCAGCCTAGTGTCCAAGAAAGCCAGGGCTCTTACACAGAGAAATCCTGTCTTGAAAGACAAACAAAAGAACATACAAACAGATAAATTAATAAATAAATTTGTCTTTAACTTTTGCTTTCCAGCTCTCCAAGCTGAAAAAAATCATATCTTAACTGAAGTCCTGACTGGAACAATCTGCGATGCTGGATAATCTAGCTAGCCATTTTGAAATTGTGCTAGATGCAGATTTTTGAGGGAATAGTTATTGAAACTATTGCAGGATTACCTTAGCTACTTTTATTAACTTCAGATAAAGATGATTCTCTGCTCTCTGTTTGAGCAGGTAAGAACCAAACTGAAACACAGTATTTATCTGTGCTATGTAAAGAGTGGCTATGATAAGTACTGATGTTTTTTATAGCAAAGATTTGTTGGCCATGATTAGGTGAACTCCTGACTGGAGATATTTTAATATCTCAGTAAGTCTCAGAGTAATTAACATGTGGAAGGTTCAACAAATATTGTCACATGCCCTTTTTGGTCTTCTTGATTTCTTCCCTTCTGTCTACAGTTAGAATCTTCAAGATACCTCCCCCTGTCAAATCTGATTTCCATCAATTTGCATGGAATGCATAGCTCTTTGTTTCCTGTTGAGACAAGAGCATATTTCCTTCCCCAATGCAACATTTTTCCTATATTCCATTTTGGAATTAACAGCCCTTTCTAAAATCCACTTTATTTTAGCAGGTGTGATATTCATCTCATTTAATAATACTGAGGAGGGAATCCAAGATGTCGGCGAGCAGTGTGGACCATGTTTGAAAGCTCCAGCGAACAATTCAGGGAATTGCACAGATTTCTGAGCCAGGAACACCAAGGTCCCCACACCACGGCAGCAGAAGTGCTCCACAGTTCGGAGGGACCAGGGTGCGGAGGACCTGCCTCCCCCTGCACGCGGGAGGAACGAGGACTTTCTCGGATCAGAGCGGCGGCGGCTTTTGGGACAGCAGTGCTACCAGTGGCTCCCCCAGCGGCTCGGGCAGCAGCGACGGCGGTTCCAGCGGCGACAGAGGCGGTGGCTGAGGTTTGCAGTTCAGAGCCTTCCAGTGGAGGCGATTAGTGCGGTGGACGGGCGAGGGGACTCTGGACAGGATTTGGGTCGCGTGGCCTTGAGACCCAGGCTGGACTCAGCGGACGGTTCGGCCCCGGAGTCCTGGGTTTGCTCAGTGAGCTGTGCTGTGGAGAGGCGGGCTCGGCTCGGCGGGCAATTCTGCCCGAGGCGCAGCTCCTCTGCTGTAACGCAGGCTGGGCGGGGTGCCCGCTTCTACCCTGGGCTCTGGCTCAGCACAGACACAGTTTTCCTGCTGTGACACGAGCTGGGCGGAGTTCTCAGTTATACTCTGGGTGCTTGCTCAGGGCTGTGGCAGTTTTCCTGCTGCGACACAGGCTGGGCGGAGCTCTCAGTTATATTCTGGGTGCTTGCTCAGCGCTGCAGCAGTTTTCCTGCTGTGACGCGGGCTGGGCGGAGCTCTCAGTTATACTCTGGGTGCTTGCTCAGGGCTGCAGCAGTTTTCCTGCTGTGACACGGACTGGGCGGAGCGCTCAGATATACCCTGGGTGCGTGCTCAGCGCAGACTTGGTTTTCCTGCTGTGACGCAAACTGGGCAGGGCGCTCACTTCCACCCTGGGTGCTTGCTCAGTACAGTCGCAGTTCTCCTGCTGTGGCAGACGGTTCAGGCCCTGAGAAACTAGCTGAGCTCCACGAGTGGTTCAGGCCCAGTATCCCTGGCTGGACTTGGCAGGGGACCCAAAAGGTTGTGGATACCTTGGCCTGACCCAACGATCATTCAGAGACACAGAACGATTGCAGGACCCACAGCAAAGGGGAGCTGAGGATCACTGGCGGTGAGAGCCCAAAACGACAGGGCTAACCTCCTGCCATTAACACAAGTGAAGTATCAGGGCTTCCAGCCTACGGAAATCGTGAGAAAACAAGTGAATCTATCACCAGACTCCCTCCACTCAACTCTGGAAGTTACCCAACAAAAACAGAGATGGCAAAATGTCTAAAGGACAGCGTAAAAGCATACACAAAAAACCCCAAAACAACATGGAGTCTCCAGTTCCCAGCTATCCCAAAGAAAACAATCCGGAGAGCTCACATACAATGGAAACACAAGAAAATGACCTCAAATCCTTGGTAATGAGGATGGTAATGGAGGAAGCAATTAAAATTAGAAATCAGATGCAGGAAGAAGCAAGGAAGCAGGTGCAAGACATAAAAGAAACACATAGAGTGGAACTGGAAAATTTTCAGGAAAATATAAACAACCAAATGAAAGAAATAAAAAAATCTGTTCAAGATATGAAGATGAAAATGGATTCAATAATAAACACACAGACAGAAGAAAAACAAGAACGTGAGGTCTCAGAGAAGAAGGCGAATGACACAGTGCTGAGCTTTTCTAACAGAATCCAAGAGATGGAAGAACGAATCTCAAGTCTAGAAGATACAATCTCAGATCTTGAAGCAACCATTAAAGAAAATGCCAAATCTGGAAAACTCCTGACACAAAACATCCAAGAAATTAAGGACACCATGAAAAGAAGAAATCTGAGGATAATAGGCATTGAAGAAAGAGAAGATATCAGACTCCAAGGCCCAGAAACTCTTCTCAACAAAATCATAGAAGAGAATTTCCCCAATCTAAAGAAAGAGATGCCTATAAATATACAAGAGGCATACAGAACACCGAATAGAATTGACCAGAAAAGAAAAACTGCCCGTCACATAATAATCAAAACACAAAACATACAGAACAAAGAAAAATATTAAAAGCTGCAAGGGAAAAGGGCCAAATAACATTTAATGGCAAACCTATCAGAATTACACCCGACTTCTCAGCAGAGACCATCAAAGCCAGAAGGGCCTGGACAGAGATCCTGCAAACCCTAAGAGACCACAGATGCCAGGCCAGACTACTTTACCCAGCAAAACTATCAATAAACATTGATGGAGAAAACAAAATATTTCATGACAAAACCAAATTCAAACAGTACCTATCCACAAATCCAGCTTTACAGAAGATACTAGAAGGAAAACTCCATCCCAAAGGGTCAAGCTACAACCAAAACTACTCAGGAAATAGATAACTAGACCATGGCAAAAACACAACTACACAAACGCTCAACTGGAACCAACATCAAAATTAAGACTCTTAATAGTAACTGGTCGTTAATATCTCTCAACATCAATGGTCTCAATTCTCCAATAAAAAGACACAGACTAACTGAATGGGTGCATAAACAGGATCCAACATTCTTCTGCATTCAAGAAACACATCTCACCCATAATGATAGGCATTACCTCAGGATAAAAGGTTGGAAAAAAATATTCCAAGCAAATGGTCACAAGAAGCAAGCAGGCGTAGCCATTTTAATATCGAACAAAATAGACTTTCAACCAAGATTAATCAAAAGGGATGAGGATGGACACTTCATACTCATCAAAGGTAAAGTCAACCAAGATGACATCACAATTCTGAACATCTATGCTCCCAATACAAGGGCACCCACATTTGTAAAAGATCTGCTAAAAAGGCTTAAACCACACATCGATCCCCACACAATAATAGTGGGAGATTTCAACACCCCACTCTCACTGAAGGACAAGTCATCGAAACAGAAACTAAGCCGAGAAATAACATCATTAACCAATGCCATGGGTCAAATGGATCTAACAGATATCTATAGAACCTTTCACCCAAACAAGAAAGAATATACCTTCTTCTCTGCACCCCATGGAACCTTCTCCAAAATTGATCACATCATAGTTCACAAAGAAAGCCTTAACAGATACAAGAGGATTGAAATAATACCTTGTATCCTATCAGATCATCATGGGCTTAGACTGCAATTCAACAACAACTGAAATAACAAAAAGCCTACACGTATGTGGAAATTAAACAACTCTCTGCTAAATGACACCTGGGTCAGGGAAGAAATAAAGAAAGAAATCAAGGAGTTTCTGAAATTCAATGAAAATGAAGGAACAACATACCCAAATTTGTGGGATACATTGAAAGCAGTGCTAAGAGGAAAATTCATAGCACTAAGTGCCTTTAAAAAGAAATTGGAAGCATCACACATAAACACCTTAACGACACAACTGGAAGCCCTAGAAAAAAAAGAAACAGAAACACCCAAAAGGAGTAGACGTCTGGAAATAATCAAACTCAGAGGTGAAATTAACAAATTAGAAACTAAGAAAATAGTCCAAAGAATCAACAAAACCAAGAGCTGGTTCTTTGAGAAAGTCAACAAGATAGACAGACCATTAGCCAAACTAACTAAAAGGCAGAGAGACAGTATTGAAATCAACAAAATCAGGAATGAAAGGGGAGACATAACAACAGACACTGAAGAAATACAAAGAATCATAAGATCCTACTTTGAAGGCATATATGCCACAAAATTTGAAAATCTAAGGGAAATGGACGATTTTCTTGATCAATTTCACTTGCCAAAGTTGAGTGAAGAACAGATAAACAAACTAAATGGCCCTATTTCCCCTACAGAAATTGAAGTAATCATTGATAGTCTCCCAACCAAAAAAAGCCCAGGGCCAGATGGCTTCAGTGCAGAATACTACCAGACCTTCAAGGGCGAGCTAATACCGATACTCTTCAAGCTACTCCAAAAGATAGAAAGGGATGGAGCATTACCAAACTCATTCTATGAGGCCATAGTCTCATTGATACCTAAACCTCACAAAGACTCAACAAAGAAAGAGAATTTCAGACCAATTTCTCTGATGAACATCGATGCAAAAATACTAAATAAAATACTTGCGAAACGAATACAAGAGCACATCAAAGATATCATTCATCATGACCAAGTAGGCTTCATGCCAGGCATGCAGGGATGGTTTAATATACGGAAATCCATCAACGTAATCCACCACATAAACAAACTGAAAATAAAAAACCACATGATCATCTCTTTGGATGCAGAAAAAGCATTTGATAAAATCCAACACCCATTCATGTTTAAAGTTTTAGAGAGATCGGGAATACAAGGCACTTTCCTCAACAAAATAAAGGCTATATATAGGAAGCCAATAGCCAAAATCAAAGTAAATGGTGAGATACTCAAGGAAATTCCTCTAAAATCAGGAACAAGGCAAGGCTGCCCACTCTCTCCATATCTTTTCAATATAGTACTCGAAGTTCTAGCCAGAGCAATAAGACAACATAAGGAGATCAAGGGTATTCAAATGGGAAAGGAAGAAGTCAAATTATCCCTATTTGCAGATGATATGATAGTCTACATAAGTGACCCTCAAAATTCCACCAGAGAACTCCTACAGCTGATAAACACCTTCAGCAAATTGGCTGGATACAAAATTAACTCAAAAAAAGTCTGTAGCCTTCCTATACACAAATGACAAGCTTGCAGAGGAAGAAATTAGGAAAACTACACCCTTCACATTAGCTACAAGCAATATAAAGTACTTAGGAGTTACTCTAACTAAGCAAGTGAAGGACCTGTTTGAAAAAAATTTCAAAACCCTAAAGAAAGAGATTGAAGATGACATGAGAAGATGGAAGGATCTACCTTGCTCATGGATAGGGAGAATTAACATAATAAAAATGGCCATCCTACCAAAAGCAATCTACAGATTCAATGCAATCCCTATCAAAATACCTACACAATTTTTTAAAGACATTGAAAGTTCAATTCTGAACTTCATATGGAAAAACAAAAAACCCAGAATAGCTAAAACAATCTTGTACAATAAAAGGTGCTCTGGAGGAGTCTCCATACCTGATCTCAAACTGTACTATAAAGCAATAGTAATTAAAACAGCATGGTACTGGCACAGCAACAGGCTAGTTGATCAGTGGAATCGAATCGAAGACCCAGATATGAATCCACACACATATGGTCATTTGATTTTTGACAAAGAAGCTAAATCCATTCGATGGAAAAGGGATAGCATCTTCAACAAATGGTGCTGGTCTAACTGGATGTCTATGTGTAAAAAAATGCAACTGGACCCATATTTGTCACCTTGTACAAAACTCAAATCCAAGTGGATTAAAGACCTCAACATAAAACCAGAGACACTAAGTCACTTAGAAGAAAAAATGGGAAAGAGCTTGGAACATATTGGCACAGGAGACAATTTCCTGAACAGAACACCAACAGCCCAGACAATAATGTCAACAATTAATAAATGGGACCTCATGAGGCTGAAAAGCTTCTGTAAGGCAGGAGACACTGTAAAGAGAACAAAGCGACAGCCTAGAGACTGGGAAAAGATCTTCACCAACCCTACATCTGACAAAGGTCTAATATCCAAAATATATAAGGAACTCAAGAAATTAAATACCACCAAACCAAATAACCCAATCGAGAAATGGGGCATGGAACTAAACAGAGAATTCTCAACAGAGGAATATCAAATGGCTGAGAAACACTTAAAGAAATGCTCAACCTCCTTAGTCGTCAGGGAAATGCAAATCAAAACAACTCTGAGATTCCATCTTACACCCATCAGAATGGCTAAGATCAAAAATTCAAGCGACACCACATGCTGGCGAGGATGTGGGGAGAGAGGAACACTCCTTCATTGCTGGTGGGAATGCAAACTAGTACAACCACTTTGGAAATCTATCTGGTGCTATCTCAGAAAAATGGGAATAGGGCTTCCCCAAGACCCAGCTATTCCACTCCTTGGAATATATCCAGAAGATGCTCCAGCACACAACAAGAAAATTTGCTCAACCATGTTCATAGCGGCCTTATTCATAATCGCCAGAACATGGAAACAGCCAAAGTGTCCCTCAATAGAAGAATGGATAAAGAAACTGTGGTACATATACACTATGGAATACTATTCAGCTATTAAAAACAAGGACTTCCCGAAATTTGTGTATAAATGGATTGAGCTAGAAATGATCATAATGAGTGAGTTAACCCAGAAGCAGAAAGACTCAAATGGTATATACTCACTTATATCTGCATATTAGCTTAAGGGGCATGTCCCACGAAAGCCTTCACTTACCAGGAAACTGAGACAGAGGAGAGGATATTCTAGTGGGATTCTAGATGAGAGAATCATGGGAGAAAGGCAAAGTAGAAGGACCCAGAGGGTCCTAGAAGCCTACAAGTAGAACATTATGATAGGCAGATTTGGGCATAGGGGTCCCGCTCAAACTAAGGCACCAGCCAAGGACAATACAGGCGGTGAACCTTAAACCCCTTCCCAGATCTAGCCAATGGACGGAACACTCTCCACAGTAGAGTGGAGAGTGGGATATTACTTTCTCACATACTCTGGTGCCTCACCTTTGACCATGTCCCCTGTAGGGGGAGACCTGATGGCACTCAGAGGAAGGACAGCAGGTTACCAAGAGGAGACTTGATACCCTATGAACATATAGAGGGGGAGGTAATCCCCCTCAGGAACAGTCATAGGGGAGGGGAGTAAGGGGAAAATGGGAGGGAGGGAAGAATGGGAGGATACAAGGGAGGGGATAACCATTGAGATGTAACAAGAATAAATTAATAAAAAAATAATTTAAAAAAATAATAATACTGAAATCAATAAATCAATTATTTATTCTATTTGTGAGAGAGATTATATTCCCCTTCTGTTTAATGACCATTTTTAAAAATTATTTTTAGATTTATAAAAGATTAGTTTGATCTATATTATTATAATTTATATCTGTGACAGGCTTCATGTCATAATGTCTGAAAAATTGTGATGTTACAATGGATATAGATGCTGAAGTACCATAATCCCAATTTGTAAAGGTGTCTTCAAGACAGTCACCATCGCTAACAAAGGTATAGCCTTAGAATTATGGATTCCAAAATTAAAGGCAAATGCTCATTGGAATTCTGAATATGAACCTATAACATGTTATATATATTTCAGTTTTCCAAATTCTACAAAATAGAGCACAGAAACCATTGTATGAACTTGTTCCAAGGCCACACCAAACAGGCTCTGCATTTCTACTTTACAGTATGGAACATAATTATCCAGTAATTGAACCTAGACAATATTCATATAACATCTACTATATCCTTGTTATCTGATAGCTGAAGACTTTCTAATCAAAACCTCAATGGGCTGTCAACTCCAATTGTTTCAACTATTGTGGACTTTTATGATCTGGAACTCTCTATTACAGTGTTATTGCAAGTTCCATATTGGATTTCTCTGAAGATTCTCTATTTTGTCTCAAATATTTCTCCAACCTCTGACTTTAGTTTAGCATCTATTTTCTCCCTGTCTTCTTTTTCAAAGTCAGTCTTATTTTGATCTCTCTCAAAGAGGATATACAAAACTAAAGTAGTCCCTGAAATTTTATTTGTGTGCTACAAGAAACAAACTCAAATGGAATCGTGAAACATTGTGCCACTGTTGTCTTCCTCCATTTAAAACATAGAAAATAGTGTTCTTTAACCTCAAAACCTTTCCTGAAGGACTTTTTTACTATGCCCAACTTCTAGATATCACCATTTCAGATTTGTGAGGCTTCTCTGTCCATCTTTGGCTCCTGTTTCCAGGCAGAGGTTATTTTTCTGCCTCCCTCATTGGATTTTGAGCCCTGCCCCACTCTGGGAATTTATTGGGTCCACAAGAGCTTGCCCCTTTTGTCTGTAGCTTTCCTTCTCCAGCTCTTCTCTCCTGATGTTTCATGGACCTCTACTGGGGACTGAATCCCCTACTTCCTCTCCTAACTCTTCCTGCCCTGGCTCTTGGAAATTCCAGCACTATTCTCTCCCTTGCTCACTGGTTGGGTGTAAGCTACTTTAATGGTATATCAGAGAACAATTGGGAAGCAATATTTACACAAAAATGAGACAGAACATGGTCAGCACAAGGCTTACAACCAATATGGGGTTGTACAGAAATCAACATTTGAATTACACAATAACCTTATGGCTACAATAGAGGTAATAATGAGCCATGTGTTCTTCTCATGGAAGTTTTAAAGGGTGCAGCCATTTAGAAAAGGAGTGAGTTATTTTCTTCAACAAATGATTATATGCATATTCTAGTTATCTATACAAGTCACTTAGAAATATATGTCTATAGAAACACTGGAGAATTGGATAATCATAATGTGAGAATGCAGAAAATATTGGTCAATATACAGTCCTAAAATAACTTTGAATTTATCTACTCTCTTTGAAAAAAATTTCTACAAAATATTCCCAATAGTTCATAGAAATTATGGTCCCATTTTATCTGCCCACAAAGGATAGAAACAAATAAAAATGATACAGAAACCCTTGGAAGTTGTAAAGAATGAAATCTAAAGTAAAAATCCTTATGAACATTAAGAGTGTAAATTTAATGCCCTGAAACAAAACTAATAAGTACCTGATATTACACAATTAAAATGTCTGGCATGTCTCTAAAAACTAGCAAACTAGTACACAATTTTTTAAAATAACAAAAAAAGATACAGAATATACCAATCTTTAATTAGAACCCAGGATAACAAATATCATCTAACAAACAATATTTTCCTTTCAGGACACTATATTTTGAGCTTAAATAATATGAAAGCTGCATCACTCTACATATAAAAGAGTAAAACTTTTTAGGGATGCTGTGCTTATGATGTAGAATAAATATAATTTAAAAATAAAAGGAGGATTTTCCGCACATTTAAAATAGATGTAGTTGGTGCCTTGGAAAGTATATCCTAATACATCAGTTAAAAATCCAGCCATATGAAGGTTACCAACCTCACTATGACTTAAAGCTGACTTGTTTTTTTTTGAGAACCACACACAAGATGGAGGATACTGGTTATAACCACGACCAACTGCAAGTGTAACACACCCTCATTGTGTGCTCAGGATGGCACAGGTCAGGTGGGAAAGCTTTTGTCTCAGTTCCCTAAGCATCTGGAGTACTGTGTGAGCATTTGTGCTGGGGTCCCATGTTGAGCAGTAATAACTGGCCTCATCCTCAGGCTGGAGATCAGTCATGGTTAGGTAATAGGTTTTGCTAAAGGGCCAGGAATAGCCAATTGTCACAAATTTGGAGATATCACCAGAATGTGTGTATAGTAACAAAGAAATCATAATATACCTACATAATGATGCCCTTTACAGACATGAAAATATCAAGTGCATATACAGAAAATATATAAATTAGATTTTAAACCACATTCTCAGATATTTGAAAATTATTTCACCACTTAAGTACAAGT
Source organism: Acomys minous (assembly GCF_964271855.1). Classification (NCBI taxonomy): domain Eukaryota; kingdom Metazoa; phylum Chordata; class Mammalia; order Rodentia; family Muridae; genus Acomys; species Acomys minous. The sequence continues at coordinate 71,734,245 of NC_140492.1, read as the reverse complement.
TTTTATAAATATTGGTTACATATGTGTGTACTTCAAAAACTTATTCTTTAACATGGGCATATATTTTATAAAAATAACTGCTTAACAAATTTTATATATATTTGAAAGTGCTGTTACACAAAGTCTATATTAGAACTTCTTCACAAAAGCATATTGATACAACAATCAAAGAGGATTGAGTTTCACATCTCCTGTTTTTTGTTTGTGTTTTCACCTGACATATGAACATCACTAACTTAATGTCAATATTTAAATTCAGGGTCTACACCCTGCGGCAGGAAAGCACTGACTAGGACATGGGGAAGCAGTGCCACTTTTATCCTGCAGCAATGAAAATATAATGTGGAAAGAAAATCAGAATAAATTAAAAAATGTCTACTGGGCCTGTCAACAGAAGAATTCTGGCTGTGAAGAAAACAGAGATCACAGCGCTTCCACAGCATGGTGGTTAGAGAGTCATATTTGACATGCGTGTGGACAGGCAGGTGCTAACACTGACTCTGCTCTTCACAGAATGTGGAAATTGTACTTTTATTCTCCTCTTGATACATAATTAGGAATACTTCTATTACCTTGTGGCTGAGTAGATCCAGATGTTTCAATGAAAGAAAATACACCTGAGCCTTTGAGCAGTGAGTTGGACAAAGGAATAGCTACAAGTTGATGTCTCTGTATCTCCAGATGATACACAGTGGGGGCAGCTGAGTTGTTACAACTTGGCAGAGGGAACTTGCAAACAGTATGAGAATGAGTGCAGTAGAGACCAGAGTAGACAATGGATTGCTAGTCCAGATGTGCAATGGGAGTGGGAGTTAAGATCTGCTGATTTAAGTTCCTAGTTGTGACTTGAGGGAGGAGCAGAAGGAAGAGAAAACACAGACCACAAATGAGTGATGCTTATCCTGATCTTACAGTGGAGGAACCCTGCCTCAGGTCTCATTGTTTCCCTTCCTCTTGGTAGACCCAAGGAATTTGCTGCAAATTTCTTTCAGCCCTGATTGTCCCTGCTTCTTCTTCAGCCTTAGCGATTATGCTCAGCCTACACACAGCTAATAGGCTGAAAGTTGGTCTACATCCCTGGGACCTCACAGGAAGTAGTGGGTGAAGAGTAAGGTGATAGTTGGCTTAAGAGAGTCTTTGAAGATCTGCTTAGGAGAGTCTTCCAGGCTAGCGAAGATGCAGCTACTTATTTTTAATCAATGAGCAAATGCCATCTCTTTTTTGCCAAGTGTTTTCTGAGTAAATTCTCAGTGATTAATTTACTGAAAACATGGTCAGCCTCACAGTGCCACCTGCCGTTTACAGGACACACAGTCACCTAGGTTCAGAGGCAATATTCATTTTCCCCACTCACAAAATCTTTGCCTGTACTGAAACAACCTTGATCTAATGTTTAAGGTTTGCAATCCCGATATTCTGGGCATAATTAATTAATTTCTCACACTGACAGTGCTCTTCTCTGTGCATCCTTTTGGCTGTGGATTATGTAAGCATAAGCAATATATAGCCTTCAACCACCACCACAGTCTTCAGAGCATTTACACTGTGAGAGGATGTTCCAAAGAGGCCCAGTGCTCTGTGCTGGGGATTTGTCCCTGAAAGGCAGCAGCTGCTGTAACACTGTTATGGGTCAGTGAGCTAATGGACAGGGTCCAGTGAATTTGAACATGTGAGATTTCTGAAGACTTCTGATTACTTATTTTATACGGCAGCTCTATATTTTTTTTCCAAGTTTACATTCTTTAATTACTTTTGCTTATATGTATTATTCTCATTTTGAGAATTTATTTCCAATTTTCTTGGTAGATTGACTTCAATGTTCTGTGGATTTAACATTATCCTAGTGTTTAGAAGGATAAAACAATGGCTTTTGCAACCAATGAATTAGATTTTTAAATCTTGAATGACATATGTACAAGTTACTTGAGTGACAATCATTCTTAGAAAACTAAAGAATGAACTGGAAAGAAATGGTCCTAGATTGGGATTAATGTTTTAATGATGATGTGTTGAATATTAGAGACAGAACTGCATGTTGTTTCCAGCCCTGTTGTCAAAATTCACCATTGAGTGACGCTTTACTAGAAGACAACACACCTCAGTGGAAGTATTGGAAATTCTCACTTCTCTTAAACTTGATACGATTTATTTGTGACATAAAGCCTCATCTCTTCAAATTGAGAGGAGGAGGCCCATGTGTTTATGGTGGTTTGTGAGACTGAAAGTAGGCTAACGGCCCTAATACCATGCCATTTCCGTACACTCTTACTCGATTTCCTCATCATAGAATCAGTTATGTTGAAATCCTGCTTTAGAAAGTGGGTGCCTTCACTCATCAAATATTTTGACATTCTTAAACATTACATTTGGACAACATATAGTACATCTCTGCTTTTCAAAGTTTTACTGTGTATAAAGCTTGATAATCCATTTGATAGTGGGTAAAATATGACACTTGGAGAACTAAAGCCATAAGGTTAAGATATTGACTACAAAGATTACCCTCTTCACATGGTGTATAGTTCTTTTCAACATGAGCATGTTTGATTGCTCACTGACTTCCTTAAATTTTCTCTGTGGGAAAATGTAACCACAAGCCCTACCCTCCTGCTTTCAAAATGTATGTTTAAAAACTTAGATGGCTTAACTGAAAAATACACTCAGAGGCAAAACTGAACCCTCAGTCACTGTGTTTGTCACTCGCCTATCTCTGTTCACCAATGCTACAAGTCCCGTTTCCATGGACCTACGCCTGATTGAGCTGGTCCATGGCACTATTCCACAACATGTGGAAAATTTTCTGCACGTGAAGGCTAACATATTTTAAGTAGCTTTAAGAACACATCTATCCTACTTTCATTCCAGTGTAGTAATAAAATAACAGGAAATAAAACTGGAAAAGAAAAAGCATGCTTTATTCACAGTTCCGGATTACTGATCGTCAGTGCAGGGAATTCACAGCAAAGAGAAATTTAGGCATCTCGTCACATCACACACAGTCCAGAACCGAGAGAGAGAAAAATACATACATGATTATTTACTGGATTGCTTTCTTACACTCTGCTTAACTTCCAGGTTATACAGTTCAGGATACTGTCTTCTTCTCACATCATTTAGAAATAAATAAAATAAAATCTAGTTGTCTAATGATGAATATTTGAGAATAATTGTTTTAGTTTTGAGTAGCTTATTTAACTGCTGGAAAAAGTGTTTACTTAGGTTAAAAGTAAACTTTAATTTAGGTACAGAGAATAACATTAAATAGTAGCCTTTGTTAATAAGTGGAATTAATTCTTCATGAAGTAAAATGGAATTAGACAATGAGTTTTCTCAAACTGCTAGCACAAAATTTGAAACAGAATATATGCCTAAGTCACAGCTAAATTTTTCATCTCCATCAGACTGTATACTCTTCCTATGCATCTAAGGCAAAGAATCAATGCTTTGAATTTCAATGTCTACACAAGAAACTAACAATTTGAGATCCAAGATGGCAGTGCCAAGCACACACTGTGTCTGATTGGCAGGATGGAGCCTAGTGACTAGGCTGGGAGTTACAGACCACAAGACCTGGAAATCTCTCTGTGAGAGGGGTCCACATGGTGCAGAGCACAGGTGGGTCTGGCCTTGGGCCATCCAATTGGTTCACCAGAGGAAGGATGCCCAGTCTCCAGAGTCTGGATGCATACCCGCCTGGGAGCTGCACCTGTGCTCCTTATCTCAAACTCTGTATCTGGGACTGAGCTATGGACAGTGAAGCACGAGCATCTGGATCTGCTCGCCCAGAGGAGAAGCCAGGAGAATGGGTGGCAATGACTTCAGCCCACCCAGCCAATCTACAGAAAATCCCAGGGTCCAAGCAGGCACAGGCAAGCTCATGCAGCCAAATGCAGACTATTGGGTGGTATCTGCACTCTCTGTCTCTGTCTCTGTCTCTGTCTCCATCTCTGTCTCTGTCTCTGTAGTGACACCATCTAAAAATCAAAATAAACATGATTACACATACATATGTTTAAAGCTAAATGGACTCAGTAGGTTATGTACATATATTTCTAACACACACATACACACACAGATATACATGTGTGTATATCTAACACACACATACACACAGATATACACAGATATATATATATATATATATATATATATATAAATATATATATATATATATAATATAATAATAATAAACTAGAAATCATGAGTTTGGGAAAGGGAGATGGAAGGAAATGAAAGGAAGAGAAAAGAGAATGATACAAATGCAGAACTCCTTTATTAATTTCACAAAATTTTAAAATAACATATATTTTTCCATATGAAGTTGAGAATTGAACTTTCGATGACTTTTTAAAATTGTTTAGGTATTTAATAGGGATTGCATTGAATATGTAAATTGTTTTTAGTAAGATGGTCATTTTTACTATGTTAATTCTCCCGATCCATGAGCAAGAAAGCTCATTCCAGCTCCTCGTGTCATTTTCAATCTCTTTCTTTAGAGCTTTGAATTTTTTTCAACTTTCAATATCTTTAAGAAATTGTGTAGGTATTTTGATAGGGATTGCATTGAATCTGTAGATTGCTTTTGGTAGGATGGCCAGTTTTACTATGTTAATTCTCCCGATCCATGAGCAAGGAAGATCATTCCATCTTCTCATGTCATCATCAATCTCTTTCTTTAGATTTTTGAAATTTTTTTCAAACAAGTCCTTCACTTGCTTAGTTAGAGTAACTCCTAAGTATTTTATATTGAAATGTAACAACAATAAATTAACTAAAAAATGCAAAAAATGTGTGCAAACTCCAGTAGTGCATCAGAGACCATTTGCTTTGTAACCATCCTACCGTATTCTTTTGTCACTCCATTTCTTAATTCAGAATGGTGCTTCCATAATAAGGCTCCATGATTTTCTCTACTTAAAACCTGGCTGAGAAAGTCACCACACTTCAGACGGTTTCCCACAGCATAGAGTCTCTCACAGTGCTGAAAGCCATAAGAATTCTGTAGACCATTTTGTAGCATACATTCACCACACATTTGCATTTTTCAGAGTGATCCATGCAGAGATGGGCCTTTGTATCTACAGTACTGTCTTTTTAAAATGATTTCTTTCACTTTTAGAAGATACAGTGCATACTTTGTTAAGCTTCCTGCTTTTAACCATGGTGTTTGCTCTCTGCAGCTGGAATCATTCACAGTCATAGACAATTATTCCACCAATGAATTCTTACATTTAAAACGTATTCTCCCTTTCAAATTGTTCCCCTCCTTCTCTAATAATATAATCTCCTTTCACCTCTGTATCTCTACTCTCTCTCTCTCTGCTAAATTAAAAATCCTCCCCATAGTTGGCCATCTCACAGTTTAGCTGCTTTCTAACCATGTGGTTTATTGTTCTAGAGTCTCCAACATTTCATAAGGATCTGCTGATCTTACAACAACAATCAACTCATCAGCAATATGGATGTCCAACACGGAAGACCATAGGAAAATTATAATATATATATATGTGTGTGTGTAATATATATATAATATATATGCATATATACATACACAACCACACCCATATATATATGTGTCTGTGTATATATATATATATATATATATATATATATATATATATATATGTATGTATATACATTTATGAAACAATTTTTACATCTGTGTAAATATATGTGTTTTTACTTTTTTTGCAAAAGTCAAAGTGGATCTTACAAACTACCCAAACCAGGGTTTTACTGCCTGTATATAATTACCTATTAGATTTCTTCTAAATCCTCATGATACCTTGGAATAATCTTACTTTCATTTTTCGATCAATTAGGACAGTTAGGTCTTATCTATATCTTCCTGTGTCACTTCCATGTTGTCCCAACAGTGATCTTTTTGTTTATTCTTCATGTAATGATTACAGCAGAATACATATTTTCAAGTAATTAACTGCGTGTTTGACTTAACCAATTTTGTTTTTTATATTATTTCCTCAATTGATTTTTAGTGGTTTCCTTAATATTCATATGAAGAACTCATAATTTATATCAGAAAGACAGGAAAGATTTCAGAAAGGGGAAATATATAAAATAATGTGTAATTACCCAGAAAAGGAGTATTAGAAGAAAATAACATATTATTAATTCAGTGTGATTGTTTTTGTTAGCAGTTGGGACAGAAACTCAAGGACAAAAAACCTCATATTTATACCGTAGTTACATGAGCGAAAGTCAAAGTCAGGGATTCTTAATAGCTTACAAGTGAAGACTTGGAGTAAATATAGAGGAAATTATGATTTCACAACGTCAGTGGCAGTACATTTAAAAACAGACATAACATAACAGTAGTCTTTTCATAAATGCTTTCACATCCAGTGGTATGGGAGGTTTTTGTCTCACTTCCTCCAAGGTTTACATCACTGTGTAATACCATTATTATCATAAGACAGACAATAGTAGTTAGCCTCATCATCAGCCAATGCATTAGTGATCATCAGTGAGGCTGAGTTGGAGGAGCGGTCAATGGAGCCTGAGAATCTATCAGGAACCCCTGTTGGCCTCTTATCATCTCCATATATCAGAGTTGTTGGGGGTCTTCCCATATGCTGCTGATACCAGCTCACATAGCTACTTCCAATGTTACCACTGCTGCGCTTGCAGGAGAGGGAGACTCTGCTTCCTAGTGATCCTGACACAGATTTTGGCTGAGTCAGCACAAACTGGGCATATGACCCTGCCAGAAGAAAACAAGAAAGTCAGTAAGAACAAAGCAATCCCAATCACAAAGAAGAATGCTCGCCAAATATCACATGCAACAATGAGTACTGTGCCAGAATTCCTTAAACCCATTCACCTGTTAAATGATGAAGGAAGACAAGGAACAGTGGAGCCCAAGTCATAGTGAAGACACCCATAGTGAAGATCACCTTCCTGATGCAATGGACAAAGTATAGTTAGGCACCCCTATTTATCTGTGTCTAGTATTTGGGTTGCTCGGTGTGTCCATGCAAATACCCCTCTTCTGTGCACTATACAAGTCCGTCTTTTTGTTTCAGAAAGAGTCTAACTGAGATATGGGGATACTACACACATAGGTTGGATGTGGGCTCCACCAAGTGGCAGGAAAGAAAAAACTGAAAATGAAGGGGAAACAGCAGAGGACCTGGGGAACACTAGGCAGGTGGTTGGCTAAATCCCCAAAGTGACCATGTTCTGCCATCTGGTATATGCCTGCTCAGTTACCTTCTGCCAACAGTGAGACCATTTGAGTACTCCCATAGTGACTATCTGAATTCTGCATGGAACAAGAATTGTCCCTTCCTGTAATTCTGTAAATGTCATCTAAAGCAGTGCATAATCCAGTTTGTTTTTGCAACAGAACAAACTGGTTCTGTGGTTATTGTGAAAAGGACTCTCTTGTTTTACTCTAGAAATCCAGTGACTATACTAGTGGTTATTTCTAGGTAAGAATTTATTAGAGCATTGTAATTAAGAGTGTAAGTCAACAGTCAGCTGTGCTTGATGTTCCTCCACAGTATAAGAGATGATTTCTAGCAATCATGTCAGACAATTAAGAACCACTTGTCCTTACAGCTCAAGGACTTAGGTATCCTATTTTGGCCCACTCAGGTAGCCAGATTCACTTGTATGCTTACACACACACACACACACACACACACACACACACACACACACACACATGCACACACACACAAACACATATGCATGCACACTTACACTTTTAAAAAATTTCTTTAAAATATAAAGACAGAAGAGTACCTTTAATATAAGTGAGCAATTGCAAAAGTATCTGTGGGAGTTAAATAAGGTTTGAGAGAAAAGAAAATTCCTCATAAGTAGTCAAAGTTGAATGGAACATTGGGTCAACATCAATGTGTAGTAAAAATAATATGAATTGATTTCCACCTCAATTCCTTTTGCGTGTAGAAATTTACTCTTGTCATTTTTTTTAATTTAGAGTCCTAAGATATATATTTTGCTAATTTGTATTTTACATAAAAGCCATAAATGTGTTTTGGATTACAAGATTTGAACATGAGTGGTACAGACGAAGACTTAATTAAGAATTGATAATAGGGGAAGGAAATAAGGGGAAAATAGGAAGGAGGGAAGAATGGGAGGATACAAGCAATGGGATAACCATTGAGATGTAATAAGAATAAATTAATAAAAATTTTAAAAAGGAAACTAAAAAAATTGATAATTGAAGCTTATATATGTAGAAAATTCTAAAAAGTGTAAAAATTCTGAAAACAATAAGAAACAGTCACATTAGAAACAGCAATACCTATGTTATATTGTAAAACAAATCAGCAGTTTAAGATCTGATAATGAGAAAATAAAATGTTAAAAATAACATCCTGTCTTCGGATTCTGCATCTTTCTCTGTGATACCACTATAGGCTTTCTATGAAACACCCAAGCACCATGAATGAGGGAAAATCCTCCTCTTAGTGAATATCTGAGCATGAACTGTAAGAAATATTGGGTAGTTTGACATTCTCCATATTGATCAATAAGTCCCAGCAGAAGGAGTTCACCACAATGTCAAAGCAGTCAAGAGTAGATTCCTGTGAACCTCTTCAGTGATACTGGAAATTTTGCCATGCTTCATTTTTGAAAGACCATGTTCATAAATGTTCCCAGGGTAAACATAAATGTCATTCAGTATCATGCATGCTGTTCAGCAAGTGCACATTTCCTACCATCGTTTTTTTGGGTACATGGTTCTGAAAACTCAAAGGTTCTGCACTTGACACATCAAATTCGTGGTCCATATCATCATAATTCTGCTCTTTCTGAGAGTTTAGTGATTTCATGTTCCAAAGAATACACAACTGTATTCTGATCTCTCTTAGAAGTTACAGTGACTAATACTCAGATTAACATATACTACTGTTGGTAATAATTTGAGTAAAATGTCAGAGACAGTAAGATGACTAAAGAACTGTGTAAGAAGGCAAACAACAAAAACAAAACAATGTGGTATCTCTAGATCCCAGCTATCCCAAAGAAAGCAACCCTGAGAACTTAAACACAATCTAACTACAAGAAAATGACCGCAAATCCTTATTAATGAAGATGGTAATGGAAGTAATGAATAAATTCTGTAAACAAATGCAAGAAGATGCACCCAAACAGGTTGAACATAACAAAGGCCTATAGAGAGACAGTGGAGAAATTCAGGATAATACAAATAAACAGATGAAAGATGTCAAAAACGCAGCTCAAGTTCTAAATATGAAAATGAAAACAATGATAAAGGCACAGACACAAAAACCTGGAATGAGAGACCTTAGAGAAGAAATCAGGCAACATAGAGTTGAGCTTGTCTAGCAGATTCCAAGAGACTGAGGAAAGAACCTTGGGTCTAGAAGGTACAATCATGGAACTTGAAGCAACCGTCAAAGAAATTGCTAAATCTGAAAATTTTGTGACACAAAACATCCAAGAAATCAAGGACACAATGAAAAGATGAAACCTGAGAATAATAGACATTGAGGAAAGAGAAGGCGTCCAACTCCAAGGCCCAGAAAATATCTTCAAGAAAATCATAGAAGAAACTTTTCCCAATTTAAAGAAGGAAATGCATATAAACATGCAAGAAGCCCACAGAACACCAAATATAATAGACAAGAAAAAAAATACTCCCACAACATGATAATCAAAACACAAAATATACAGAACAAAAAATGTAAAAAAAAAAAGAAGAGAAAAAGGTTATAACATATAATGGCAAACCTATCAGAATTACACCCAATTTCTCAGCATACATGAGAAAAGCCAGAAGGGTTTGAACATATGTCCTGCAAGCTGTAAGAGACCACAGATGCCAGGTCAGACTACTATACCCAGAAAAACTATCAATAACCATTGAAGAGAAAACAAGTTATTACATGACAAAACAAAAAACAAAAACACAAAGAAACAAAAAAAACAACAACAAAAAACAACCAGCAACAACAACAACCCTCCAAATGAAAGAAACAAACAAACCACCTCAAATAGTATCTATTCACAAATTTGGACTTACAGAAGTTACGAGAAGGAAACTTCTAAACCAAAGTGACAAGGTAAAACCAATATTACATGGGAAAAATATAACAACACCATTGCAAAAACATAACCACATAAACACTCTACTGCAACCAATATCAAAAACAATGGACTTAACAGTCACTGGTCATTAATAACCATCACCACCACTAGTCTCAATTCTCCAATAAAAAGGCACAGACTATATGAATAAATGCTTAAACAAGACCCAACATTCTTCTGCAATTAAGAAAAGAATCTCAGCCACAAAGATAGACATTGCCTCAGGGTAAAAGTCTAGAAACAGGTATGCCAAGCAAGTAGAAACAAGAATCAAGCTGGTGTAGCCATTTAAATAACTAATAAAATAGACTTCCAACCAAAATTAATCATAGGAGATGAAGATAGCCACTTCATACTCATCAAAGTTAAACTCAACCAAGAGGAACTCACAATCTAAACAACTGCACCCCCAATACAAGAGCACCCACATTTTTAAATGAACTATTAACAAAGCTTAAACCACACATTGATCCCCACTTTCAACACCCCACTCTCATCAAAGGATAGGTGGGCAAAACAGAAACTAAGCCTAGAATTAAGGACAGCAACCAACATCATGAGTCAATTGGATCTAACAGATATCTACTTAACTTTTCACTCAAAGAAAAGGATTATACCTTCTTCTCAGCACCCCATAGAACCTTCTCCTAAACTGATCATATAGTAGGTCAAAAACCAAGGCTCAACGGATTCAAGGAGATTGAAATAATACTTTGTATCCTAACAAATCACAATGGTCTAAGGCTGGACTTCAACAACAACAGAAATAACAAACAGCCTATAATTACATGGAAACTAAACAACTCTACCTAATGACACCTGGGTAAGAGAAGGAGTAAAGAAAGTACTTAAGGATTTCCTGAAATTCAATGAAAATGAAAGAACAACATACCAAAATCTATGGGACACATGGAGCGGTGCTAATAGGAAAATTCATAGCACTGAATGTCTTTATAAAGAAATTGAAAACATCCCATATAAGCAACTTAATGACACATCTGGAAGGCATAAAAAAAGAAGCAGGAACATCCAAGAGGAGTAGAATCTGTAAATAATCAAACTCAGGGCTAGAATTAATAAATTAAAAGCAAAGAGAACAATTCACAGAATAAACAAAACCAGGAGCTGGTTCATTGAGAAAATAAAAAAGATAGATAAACCAATTGCCAAACTAACTAAAAGGCAGAGAGACACTTTGTGAATTAACATGATCTGAAATGAAAAGGGGACCTAAAAAAAGACACTGAAATAGAAAGAATCATAAGATTCTACTTTAAAGGCATATAGGCCTGAAATTTTGACAATCTAAGGGAAATGGACAATTTTCTTGATCGATTCCACTTGCCAAAATTGAGTCAAGATCAGATAAACAAATTTAATAGTCCTATTTCTGCTACAGAAATAGAAGCAGTTGTTAATCGTCTCCCAACCAAAATGACCAGATGGTTTCAGTGCATAATTCTACTAGACCACCAAATAAGAGCTAATATCAACACTCTTCAAGCTACTCCAAAAGATAGAAACGGATGGAACGTTACCAAATTCATTCTATTCAGTCACAGTAATGTTGTTACCTAAACCTCAAATAGACCAAACAAAAAAGAGAATTTCAGACGAATTTCCCTTATGAACACTGATGCAAAAATCTCCTATTCCAAAAAACAACACTTACATATCTCATGAAACATGGAGAACCTACTTAGATCCTTCACCACTATTCATTAGAGTACATGGTACAAAAACGTGCTCTGCATGATACTGAAGAAGGAAGCTAAACCCCAATCCCAACTATAAATCATGCAGTTGATAATGGTGAACTGTTTGTATGTTAAGATGGTACAATTGTAGCATAGAATTTGTGGGATTAATCAAGAACTATCTGAATGAATGTGGGCCTATTCCAGAAGAAGGAACCCATGCCTGACCCTGAATATGTGCCCTAGAATTCGAGACAACATAGGTCATGGACCAAGGGGAAAATCAAACACTGCTTTTCTCCTAAAGGAATGTAGCAATGTAATAATTTCTAATGACACCCTGTTATACCCTCTGTTCAGTGTTTTACACATCCATCATCAAAGAAAGTTCATTCTGCAGTAGACGATACTAAGAAAGATATTCAAAACTGAACAACATGTAGAGAGGGAGAAATGGTATCTCTCTAGCAAACCATAGAACTGTGGCTAGGAGATGGGAAGGGTCTAAGAGACACTAAGAAAAAGTGACTTCCACACAAAAAATGACTGATGTGCATATGGCTTCCCAGTGATTGTAACAGCACACATAGAATCTGCAAAGACTCAAGACAGATGAGGTTCCAGTGCAGAGGGAAGTACTGGATATGAGACTTCATCCTCAATTCAGACGATGTTTCCATCTCTCTCTTTCTCTGTCTCTGTCTATCACACAGACACAGAAACACACACACACATCTTTTTTGTTCAATGACATCCTACTATGTACATAAATCATAATCTAAGTTCAGGCCACATATTTAGCAATAGGTAACCAACACACTCACACACACACACACACACACACAAACTCAATGGTATTTTTGGAGATTATTTTCACATAATGTGTGTGTGTTTGTTTGTGTGTGTGTGTGTGTGTGTGTGTGTGTGTGTCTTCTATTGTTCCCAAATATATATAAATCACACTTATAATTAAGGACTTATAATTAAGGTGGTTTTTCTGCATTTACGTAGCTAAAGCCTTATTCAACAGTCTCATGCAGGGTTCCTTTTTAGACACATAGAAACCATTCAAAATTTTTCTGATATCTTTGTTTATAACTGTTGTGGGTGCTGAATTATTGTTATTGAATTGTAGACAAGGTCAATATCAATTCCTTAAAGAATAAACTCTTCCTTCCTGGCTTGTGAGACAGAACAAGCAACATCTGTCCTCATCTGTATGCAGCAGATGTATATTTCAACCAAAAAGTATCAGATTCAAGCAAACACCTATTCCCTGGATTAATGATGTTGATGAGGAATGGATCATGTTGAGACTTCTTCTTGTAAAAGGAGTCCATTGTAACACCGTTATTCATGTTCTGAACATGAATGCAAATAGTTCTGACAGTGAGCCATTCATTTATGTTATATCACCATTTGACAACCCAGACCCTCTGCTTTTTCTTTCCAAGAAAACTCAGCTCTATGTTGATGCCATTGTAGTTTCTCTGCAGAGGTAGGCTCAGGTCATTCATCATGACTGTATACCCCTTCAGAGACATGTCAACATTTTCTGAGATATCCACAGTCTAAATGTTGAGAATGGTCTTCATTATGAAATGCAATGATCTATGTAAGAAGGGAATGCTCTAAACCAGATATCAGGAAGAGTCTTGCTCTAAATGGAAACTAGTAGATAGGAAATCCAGGGCTAAAGACAATAATGGGTCTATGACAAAGGGTGTCCAGGGTGCTTAAGGCCAAAAAGGTGTTAAGTTTCCAAGGTCAGTATGGTCAGGCAGTAAGGATGTGGCTTGAATAGGCATAGAAACCTAGACAGCAACTACCACATTGTGCCAAGAAACCCAAGGAAAACTTTCTCTGCTGGAGGACATGTGTGACAGGAACACCTGGGGAATTGAGTCTGTGACACTAGTGTCTCCAACAGAGGATGGATTCATTACTTTTTAATCTTACTGATATTGCTTATATTATTCTTAAATTTTTTGTTTATTAATGTGTATTTTTGTCCTGGATTTAATATTTTCCTTTATTTTTTCTTTTATTCACATTTTCCTGTTTGTTTTCTAAATAGAGAGAAATGGGCCATACCATGTGATACATGGAGAAGGATTTTGGAAGAGATGAGGGACTTGGGAGAAATGAGAGATGGGAATCCATATTTAACATATATGGTACATTTTTTCTGAGAAAGGGCTTACTCAAGACCCAGGTATTCCACTCCTTGGAATATACCCAGAAGATGCTCTACCACACAACAGGGACATATACTCAACCATGTTCATAGTTGCCTTATTCATAATAGCCAGAACATGGATACAGCCTAAAGTGTCCCTCAGTTGAAGAATGGATAAAGAAACTGGTACATTTACACTGTGGAATACTAGTCAGCTATTAAAAACAAGGAATCCCCAAAACTTGTGGACAAGTGGATTGAACTAGAAATTATCATAATGAGTGAGTTCATCCAGAAGCAAAAAGAGTTCAATGGTATATACTCCCTTATATCGAGACACTAGCCCAAGGGGCACATCCCATGAAAAAATTTACTTACAGGAAAATGGGTCAGAGGAGAGGACATCCTATTGAGAATTTAGGTGACAGAATCGTGGGAGAATAAGGAAATAGAAGGATCCAGAGGGACCTGGAAACCTACAAGAGGAAATTTATGACAGTTGGATCTGGGTCCTGGGGTCCTCTTCAAACTATGGCACCAGCCAAGGAAAATATCAGCAGTAAACTTTCAACCTCTACCCAGACTAGCTGATGGACAGGACGTTCTCCATCGTTGAGTGGAGAAGGAGTTCTGACTTTCACACAAACTGTGGTGCCCTATCTCTCACCATGCCCCCTGGATGGGGAGGCATGGTGGCACTCAGAGGAAAAATAGCAAGTTACCAAGAAGAGACTCGATACCCTAAGAGCATATAGGGAGGGACGTCACCCTCAGTCACAGACATAGTGGAGGGGAGTAGGGGGGTAGCGGGAGGGAGGGAGAAATGAGAGGATACAAGGATGGGCTAACAATTGAGGTGTATTATGAATAAATTAAAATTTAAAACTTCTAATGAAAAATTCCAGAAATAATCAATAAATTTTAAATAAAAATCAAATAAAATATATTGTACAAAACCATTTTATTTTCAATAAAAGATAATTAATTAAAATAATTTTGAAAAATTTAAACAAGTGGCACTAAGAACATAGACAGCATCAAAGCATCAAAAATTAACAAGACAATGACTACAGTTAACATACACATGTCACTAGTAACTTTAAGTCTCAGTAGTCTCAATTTTCCAATTCAAAGACACAGACTGAATGGATCGGTAAATAAAATCTACATGCTAGCTGTCTGCAAGAAACACTTATTAGCTGCAATGATAGGTTCTGATTAAGTGTAAAAAGTAGGAAAAAGATCTCTATAATCAAATGAGATGAGGAGTAAAGCAGGTATTACTCTTCTCTTAATGAAAAAATAGAAATAAAACTAAAACTAAAAAGAAGAGATGAAGGAACACACTCCATTCTAATAAAGGGGGCAGATAACCAAGATGACATTACTATCCTAAAATTATGTGCTCCAATCCCTATGGAGCCCAATTTCATGAAGAAAGTAATATAATGATCGATCTCAAGAAACTGATAACAAATAGTAGCTAATTCCAATAACATACCTTGCCAACTAGACAACCCTTCTGAACAAAAGAGAAAAAGAGGATCATTGCAATTGAAAGATATCATACATCAGGTGGAATAGCAGAATCTATAGAACATTATGTCCTAGACACCAAATGACACACATTCTACTTTGTAACACACAGAAGCTTTTCTAAAATAGATTACTTCTGGGATATACAAAAAACTTTGCAATATTAAGAGGATTAAAATCACTTTTTGGGTCCTTTTTGCCTATGATACAATAAAAACTAAAACATATTTCTAAAAATGCACATTCATGGGGATTAAACAATGCATCACTATCATGAGTGGGTCAAAATTGAAATAAAAAAGAAAATTAAAAATTCTTCAAATTAAATGAAAATCAAAACACAGCATAACAAAATTTCTGGAACACACTGAAACTGATCTTTTGAGGAAAATTCATGGACTGCATCCCTACATTGAAAAATCAAAACAAACACAAAAAGGTGTCTTAATTATACAAATCATAAACTTGAAAAAGAGGAAGAAGAAGAAGAAGAAGAAGAAGAAGAAGAAGAAGAAGAAGAAGAAGAAGAAGAAGAAGAAAAAGAAGAAGAAAAAGAAGAAGAAGAAAAAGAAGAAGAAGAAAAAGAAGAAGAAGAAGAAGAAGAAGAAGAAGAAGAAGAAGAAGAAGAAGAAGAAGAAGAAGAACCACCACCACCACCACCACAACAACAACAACAACAACGACAAGAACAAAGAAACATCAATTGCCAGAAAGAATAAATGTCCAACATAAATCAATAAAATAAAAATATCAGAAACCAGTATAAAGAATCAATTAATATTAGAAGTGTTTCTTTAGTAGACAAAATTGATTGAAAAAACAAAGACATCAACATCGACCTTGAAATAACAAAACCATAAACTATTTTGGGAACATTATCAAAATACCAAAAAGAGTTAGAAAATCATTAGGCAATAATTTAAAACCCTATGCTTCATTAAAGGTGGAAAATATAAAATGAATTTATGAAGAAATAAAGAATTTAAAGAGATGTATATTTCATAAGAGTGTTGGAAGTGTAATAAAATGAAAGCCTTCCAGCCTTAAAATAAATTAATGTAAATAAAAAACATCTGGTCCAGGTATACTGACACAGTATTCTAACAATCTTTTTAACAAACATCTTTGAGCAATCCTTCTTAAATTATTCAAAGGAATCTAAACAGAGGTTGTATTCCCAAACTCTTTTTTGATCCTAGTATCCAATTAGTATTAAAGCTACATAAAAACAGACCAAAAAGAAATCTTCAGAGCAATATTGTTTATGAGCATAGACTGAAAATACTTGCAAACATAGTACAAGTATGCATTAAAAAATATTATCCACTAAGACAAAATGGCTTTATTCCTAAAATACAATGATGGTCTATAAATGTAATAATTCTTCTACATCAATCTCTGAAAATGCAATTATATAATTTTGAGTAAATTGAGAAAGAAGAAAAGAAAAAGGGGAACAAAAAGAAGGAAATAAAAGATATAAAGTTTTGTGAAAATCTTGTACACATAGAAACACACACACACACACACTATTTAAAAACTTGCAGGAAAATGAGTGGATATAAATGCTGAATATTAGGTCAACTCATAAAACATTATATTTTTACTCATATGCAGCATCTAGCCAATAATATATGAATTTATACAAACAAATATTCATGTGGGTACAGTATAACATGTAGAAAAGGGAATAAGAATTGCCAAATATAAAAAGAAGTTGGAGGACTGAATGCAGATAGTGGACATAAGATATGAAACATTATATAAATGTAAATGTTTTCATACCTATAATTCTGTCATAGAAATTTTGGTCTGGATGATGGGAAGAAACATAAAGAATATTTGATAGAGAAAGTATAAAATCTACTTTGAAACTGCAGAGCTTATATTCTAAATGCCTACTCTAACTGTATACACTGATTTTGTATCATATCAAATAAAGAGAGCAAGCTTTTTGTCCACAAGTGATTTATTTGTGTAAGTAGGTTGTAGGGCCAGGCTAGATGATGCTATATGGTGATTTCTTCTGTCATTTAGATTTTAGCCACTAAAAGAGGTGCTTTTCTGTGACCTATGTTCTTGTATAGATATTTGTGTGGATTTCCTAACAAACAGGGCATGTGGGTTATAGACCAGGAGCTGTACTTATTGATTCTTCTGGTCTTCTGTCTCTAGGGACTAGACAGAGTGAGTGCATCTTCCCTAAAGAGGGATCAGCCAATTCCACTTTCAAGGCTTGTGGTAAGGACTCTGCGTCGCTCAACTTTCATTCATCTATATATCAACATCAAACCCCTACTTCTCTTTGGAAAGTAATGACTTTCTCTACTTAAAACCTGGCTGAGAAAGTCACCGCACCTCAGACAGCTTCCCACAGCATAGAGCCTCTCACAGTGCTGAAAGCCATAAGAATTCTGCAGACCATCTTGTATCATACATTCACCACACATATGGGTTCTTAAGAGTGAGCCATGCAGGGATGGGCCTTCTTCTCTATAGGACTGTCTTTTTAAAATGATTTATTTGACTTTTAGAAGATACAGTGGATGTTTTGGTAAGTTTCGTCCCTTTAACCATGGTGTTTGCTCTTTGCAGCTGAACTGATTACACAGTCATAGACAATCCCTCCAACCAATCAATTCTTACATTTAAAACCAATCCTCCCTTTCAAATTGTTCCCCTCCTTCTCTACTATTATATTCTCTTTCACCTCTGTATCTCTACCCTCTCTTCTGCTGAATTATAAAACCTCCCCACAGTTGACGACCTCACAGGATAGCTGCTTTCTAACCATGTTTTTTATTGTCCTAGAGTTTCCAAAATTTCATGAGTATCTGCCTTCTGATCTTTCAACAACAATGACCTCATCAGCAATATGGATCTCCAACATGGAAAACCAAAGCAAAATTATATATATATATATATATATATATATATATATATATATATGTGTGTGTGTGTGTGTGTGTGTGTGTGTGTGTGTGTGTGTGTGTGTGTGTGTATAAACATGTAATATATATATATATATATATATGTATTTATATACATGTGTATATGTCATTTTTTACTTCTGTGTTAATATATGTGTTTTTACTTTTTATGCCATAATAAAAGATGATCTGAAGTACTAACCAATCCAGGGTTTTACCGCCCATATGTGATTTCCTATGAGAGTTCATTCAAATGCTTACCAGACAGTGGAATCATCTTACTTTCATCGTTTGATCATTTAACACAGTTAGGTCTTCTCTATGTCTTCCTGTTGCACTTCCGTGTTGATTCAAAAGTGATCTTCTTCTTTCTTCTTCATGAAAGGATTGCATCAGCATACATGTTTTCATGTAATTAATTGTATGTTTGTCTTAACTAATTCCATTCTGTATATTATTTCTTCAATTGATTCATAGTGATTTTGTTAATCTTCCTATGAAGAACTCATAATTTATATCAGAGAGACAGGAAAGGTGTCAGGAAGGGGAAATAAATAAATAACATGTAACTACCCAGAAATAGATTATTACAAGAAAGTAAAAGATCATTAATTCAGTGTGATTGTTTTTCTTAGCAGTTGGGGCAGAAACTCAAGGACATAAAACCTCATATTTATACATTAGTGACATTAGTAAGAGTCAAAGCCAGGGATTCTAAATAGCTTACAAGTGGAGTCTTGGAGTGAATATAGAGGAAATTATGATTTCACAACCTCAATGGCAATGCCTTTAAAAAAGACATAAGATAGCAATATTCTTTTCACAAATGGTTTCAGAGCCAATGCTCTGGGAGGTTTTCGTCTCACTTCCTCCAAAGTTCACAACCCTGTGTAAAGCTACTATCATAAGACTGACAATAGTAGTCAGCCTCATCCTCAGACTCTGAATTAGTGATGGTTAGTAAGGCTGAGTTGGAAGAGCAGTCAATGGAGCCTGAGAATCAATCAGGAACCCCAGATGGTCTATTTTTATCATTATGGATCAAAGTGGTTGGGGGTCATCCCAAGTGCTGCTGGTACCAGTGCACATCGTAGCTTCCAATGTTACCACTGCTACACTGGCAAGAGATGGAGACTGTTCTTCCTAGTGATTCTGACACAGATTTTGGCTGAGTCAGTCCAAACTGGGCATATGACCCTGTAAGAAGAAAGTAATAAAAGTCAATAAGAACACAGCAATCTTATTCACAAGGAAGACTATGCCCCAAACATCCCAAGAAACAAAGAATATTGTCCCAGAATTCCTTAAATACATTCACCAGTTAAGTGATGAAGGAAGACAAGGACTACTGGAGCCCAAGTCATAGTGAAGACAACCAGATTTGCCTTCCTGAGTCCAATGTACAAAGTATAGTGAGGCACCCCTTTTTATCTGTCCCTAAGGTTTTAGTTGCATGCTATCTTCATGCGAATACCCTCTTCTGTGTACTGTGCAAGTCTCTCTTTTCATTTCAGAGAGAATCTGTCTGAGAAATGGTGAGATTACACATGGTGAGGCTATGGGCTCCACCAAGTGGCAGGACAGAAAAAACTGAAAGTGAAGTGGAAACAGCAGAGGAACTGTGGAGCACTGTGCAGGTGTTTGGCCATGACTTCCCAGTGTAGCCATCTGGTATATGACTACTAAGTTGCTCTTGCCAACAGTGATATCATTTAAGTATTCGCATAGTGACTATCTGGATTCTGAATGGAACATGAAATTTCCCTTCATTTAATTCTGTAAATGTCAACTAAAGCCATAGGCAGCCCTGTGTGCTTTTGCAACCCAGGATCAGTGGTTGTTGTGAGAGGTGCTCTCTTATTTTACTCTAGAAATCCAGTGACTATGCTAGCGGTCATTTCTAGGTAAGAATTCATTAGAGCATTGTAATTAATTGTGTAACTCAGCAGTTAGCTGTGCTTGATGTTCCTCCAATGTATGTGAGATGGTTTCATGCACCCATGTTAGACAATTCAGAACCACTTGTCCTCACAACTCAAGGAGATTGGAAATCCTATTTTGGACCCCTCTGGTAAGCCGACTCACTTGTACACTTGGACCCATACCCCCCCACACACTTTTAAAATAATTCTTTAAAAAATAAAGAATAAAGTTGAGTTAAAATATAAGAGAACAGATGGCAAACTTACCTGAGCATGTTAAATAAGGTTTGATAGAAAGAGAAAATTGCAGTCAGGATCTTTGGAAGAGCAGGCAGTGCTCTCTTACCTCTGAGCCATCTCTCCATCCCCTGCTTTGCACTTTTTAAAAAATCTTTTCCCAATCTCTGAAACCCCTATGCCTAGGATTTGTTCTACGCTTTCAGCTATCGAAAACTTACTTAAGATATTAGACACTGTGTTTGTCTTGTAGCCTGTCAACTTCATTTAAAGTCCCAAATTAGCAGAAGAAAGCTCACATGTCTGTGTGTTGCTAGTTTGGATGGCACATACCAATGAGAAGAAAAAACTTTAAAGGAATATATCCAAATCTCACTCACTGAAGATCTTTAGAAATGAAGACAGCCACATGTTTTATAATCATGTATACCAGGCATCCTGTAGGATGTGTATAATTCTACATGTGAAGTGTCTTGGGCCTTGGAGATGGCTCATCCAGTAAGAGTGAGTACCAATTCTAGCTCAGAATGTGAGTTTAGTTTCCAACACCACTGGTGGTTCCCAGCTGTCTACAACTCCAGCTCTTGAAAGAGTCAATGCCCCAGTATTACTTGTGCAGTTGAATATTGAACTCACATACTCCTGACTTACAGCAACAACAACAGAAATAGAGAGAGAGAGACAGAGAGAGAGATAGAGACAGAGAGATTTACTCTAAATCTACACGAGACAGTGGAATAATCTTACTCTCATTCTTTGATCAATTAGTACAGTTAGGTCTTCTTTATGTCTTCCTGTGTCACTTCCATTTTGATCCAATAGTGATCTTTTTGTTTATTCTTCATGTAATGATTACAGCAGAATACATATTTTCAAGTAATTAAATGTATATTTGACTTAACTAATTCCATTCTTTATATTATTTCCTCAATTGGTTTTTAGTGGTTTCCTTAATATTCATATGAAGAACTCATATGAGTTCTTTATATCAGAGAGACAGGAAAGATTTCAGAAAGGGGAACTATATAAAATAATGTGTAAGTACCCAGAAAAGGAATATTATAAGAAAGTAACATGTTATTAATTCAGTTGATTGTCTTCTTAGCAGTTACAACAGAAACTCAAGGACATAGAACCTCATATTTATACCTTAGTGACATGAATAAGAGTCAAAATCAGGGATTCTTAATAGCTTACAAGTGGAGACTTGGAGTAAATATAGAGGAAATTATGATTTCACAACCTCAGTGGCAGTACATTTGAAAAACACATAACATAGCAGTAGACTTTTCACAAATGCTTTCACATCCAATGGTATGGGAGGTTTTTGTCTCACTTCCTCCAAGGTTCATATCACTGTGTAATACCATTAATATCAGAAGACAGACAATAGTAGTCAGCCTCATCCTCAGCCAGTGAATTAGTTATGGTCAGAAAGGCTGAGTTGGAGGAGCTGTCAATGGAGCCTGAGAATCTATCAGGAACCCCTGTTGGTCTCTGATCATCTTCATATATCACAGGGGTTGGAGCTCTTCCCATGTGCTGCTGGTACCAGTGCACATAGCTGTCTCCAATGTTACCACTGCTGCGCTTGCAGGAGAGGAAGACTGTGCTTCCTAGTGATCCTGACACCGATTTTGGCTGAGTCAGCACAAACTGGGCATAAGCCCCTGCACGAAGGAAACAATAAAGTCAGTAAGAACAAAGCAATCCCATTCACAAAGAAGACTGTTTCCCACATATGACATACAACAACGAGTCCTGGGCCAGAATTCCTTAAACCCATTCACCTGCTAAATGATGAAAGAAGAAAAAGAGCAGTGGAGCCCAGGTCATAGTGACAACACCCATAGTGAAGATCACCTTCCTGATGCAACGGACAAAGTATAGTTAGGCACCCCTTTTTATCTGTCCCTAGTATTCTCATTGCATGCTGTGTCCATGCAAATACCCCTCTTCTGTGCACTATACAAGTCCCTCTTTTGTTTCACAAAGAGTCTGACTGAGAAATGGAGATACTACACATAGGGAGGATGTGGGCTCCACCAAGTGGCAGGAAATAAAAAACTGAAAATAAAGGGGAAACAGAAGAGGAACTGGGGAGCACTAGGCAGGTGGTCAGCTGTGACTCCCCAAAGCGACCATGTCCAGCCACCTGGTATATGGCTGCTAAGTTGCCCTTTGCCAACAGAGAGACCACTTGAGTACTCCCATAGTGACTATCTGGATTCTGGATGGAACATGAATTGTCCCTTCATGTAATTCTGTAAATTTCAACTAAACCAGTTTGCTTTTGCAACAGAGGACCAGTGGTTATTGTGGGAAGAACTCTCTTGTTTTGCTCCAGAAATCCAGTGACTATATTAGTGGTCATTTCTAGGTAAGAGTTTATTAGAGCATTGTAATTAAAGTGTCACTCAGCATTCATCTGGTTGATGTTCCTTGACAGTATATGAGATGATTTCAAGCACTCATGTTATACAATTAAGAACCACTTGTCCTTACAGATAAAGGACATAGTTATCCTATTTTGACCCAGTCAGGTAACCAGATGCACTTGTATGCTTGCACACACACAAACACACACACACACACACACACACACACACACACACACACATGCATGCACACACACATGCATGCATACTTACTCTTTAAAAATATTTTTTTAAATATCAAGTGTAAAGATTACCTTTAATAAAGTGAACAAATGGCAAAGGTATCTGTGGGAGTTAAATAAGGTTTGAGAGAAAAAGAAAATTCCCCATAATTAGGCAAAGGTGAACTGAACATTGGGTCAACATCAATGTGTAATAAATGTTATATGAATTTTTCATTCCAAAATTGTGAATTGATTTCCAGCTCAATTTCTTTTGCATGTGAAAATTTACACTTGTCATTTTTGTTTTATAGTCCTAAGATATAGATTTTGTTAATTTGTATTTTACATAAAAGCCTTAAATGTGCTTTGAATATATAAGATTTGAACATGAGTGTTACAGATAAGACTTAATGAACAATGGATTATTGGAGCTTGTAAAGTAGAAAAAATTTTAATGCACACAAAATGCTGAAGACAATAAGAAACATGGACCCATTAGAAATAGCATTTTTTTATGTTATTGATTAAAACAATTCATCAGATTAAAATCTGATAATGAGCAAGTAAAATGTTATAATTAACAGCCTGTGTTGGGATTCTGCAATTATCTCTGTGATACTCCTATAGGCTCTCTATGAGACACACAAGCACTATGAATGAGGGAAAATCCTCCTTTTAGTCAATATCTGAGTATGAACTGTAAGAAATGTTGGGTAGTTTGACATTCTCCATATTGATCAGTAAGTCCCCGCAGAAGGAGTTCACCACAATGTCAAAGCCGTCAAGAATAGATTCCTGTGTACCTCTTCAATGATACTGGCAGTTTTGCCATGCTTCATTTTTGAAAGACCACGTTCATGAATGTTCCCAGGGTAAACTTAAATGTCATTCAGTATCATGCATGCTGTTCAGTAAGTGCACATTTCCTCCCATCGTTTTTCAGATACATGGTTCTGAAAACTCAAAGGTTCTGCACATGACACAACAGATTCATGGGCCAGATCGTCATAATTCTGCTCTCTCTGAAAGTTTAGTGATTTCATGTCCAAAGGAATATACAACTGTATTCTGATCCCTCTCAGAAGTTACAGTGACTAATAATCAGATTAATATAAGCTACATTTGGTAATACTTTGAGTAAAACATTTTTCTGTGTTCATTTATGAGGAAACCTAATCATGTAGTAGTATTGTGATGATCTTTTTGTTGTGAATTTCATAGTTATATTTAAGGAGGAAAATTATTAAAGTTGCTTCCTATTGAGGACTTGCTTAACATTTTTGCAGAGTTTGGCCATTGACTTTGCTTTCATCCAGGCTTGCCTGTTTTGTTGGCAGAATTATGTCTGTGGTAGAAATGAGGACCTTCTGTCCAGTGGCTTGTTTGCACATTAGAGGCCATCTCCATAACGAGGTTCTTTGATACTAATCATCTTCTTTGAGGTAGGCTTGGTGTTGGGAGTTAACCTGTTTCATTGTCAATGAATCTTTAGAGTAATAAAAATATTTTAAATGTCATATTCTGTATGTCTTTGGGTTTTTTAATACCTTGTCTTTCTTTAGAATCATATCTATCTGCTGTACCTAAGGTGTATATTCTATTGATAAAAGTAGACTAGCAATTGCTATGATCATGATTTAATCTACTAATATTTAATTTTTATAACTTATTTCTTCTAAGCAGATTGATAACAGTTTCAAAGCACTGGAAGTAAATATTGTACATTAAGTCATAGTAGAGAATACATATATATATTGTCTGTGTGAGTGTTTGTGTGTGTGTGTGAAGAATGATCTTACATTTGAATTCTATACCCCTGTATTTAGAACTTATTTTGCATCTATACTTTATATCAGTGAATAAAAAATATCTTGTGAATGACAACTGAGGCATTAAGTTGAGGAGTAGATTTACTAGTCTACTTTTTCTTCTATCTTCCTGGAATGTTTCTATGTTCCCCCTTTTTTCTTTTCAATCACTTTCTTCAAATAGGATGTCAATGTCCAGCGGAGTCTTACAATTAAAAGATATCATACATCAGGAGGAATTAGCAGAATCAACAGAACATTACATCACAAACACGGAATGATATACATTTTACTCTGTAGCACACAGAAACTTTTCAAAAATACATTTCTTCCTGGAACACACAAAAAAATTTGCAATATTAAAAGGATTGAAAGCACTTACTTGTGTCCTTTTTGTCTATGATATAGTAAAAGCTAAAACACATCTCTTAAAAATGCACATTCAGGTGGATTAAACAATGCATCACTATAATGAATGGGTCAAAACTGAAATTAAAAGGAAATTAAAATATCTTCAAATTAAAATAAAATAAAAACACAGCATAACAAAACATTCAGAACACACTGAAATTGATCTTTTAAGGAAAATTCTTAGGACTAAGTCCCTACATTGAAAAATCAAAACAAATACAAAAAGTGGCTTAATTATGAAAATCATAAACTTGGAAATAAAGAACAATAGCAACAAAAAGAGATATCAATTTTTAGAAAGAATAAATGTCCAAGAGAAATATAATAAATCAGTACAAAGAATCAATTAATCTTAGAAGTGCTTCTTTGAGTAAACAAAACACATTTAAAAACAAAGAAATGAACACAGACTTTGAAATATCAACACCACAAATTAAGTTGGGAACATCAAAAAAATCCGAAAAAAAAAGGAAATCATTAGGAAATAATTTAAAACCTTATGCTTCATTAAAGCTGGGAAATATAAAAAGAGTGCATGAAGAAATAATGAATTTAAACAGATGTATAACAAGTCTGAAAATAAATAAATATAAATAAAAAGCATCAGGGCCAGGTAGGTTGACACAGTGTCCTGACAATCTTTTCACAAATATCTTTAACCAATCTTTCTTTTTTTATTTTTAAAAATATTTTAAAATTTATTTTGTATACAATACTGTGCCTCCATGTAACACTTGTAGGCCAGAGGAAGGCACCAGAACACATTATGGATGGTTGTGAGCCATCATGTGGTTGCTGAGAAATGAAGTCAGGATCTTTGGAAGAGCAGGCAGTGCTCTGTTACCGCTGAGCCATCTCTCCATCCCCTGCTTTGTGCCTTTTTAAAAATCCTTTCCAAGTCTCTGAAACCCCTATGCCTAGGATTTGTTCCATACCTTCAGTTATTGAAAACTTACTTATGATATTAGACACTGTGCTTGTCATGTAGCCTGGCAACTCCATTTAAAGTCCCAAATTAGCACAAGAAAGCCCACATGTCTGTGTGTTGCTAGTTTGGATAGCACATACCAATCAGAAGAAAGAACCTTAAAGGAATATACCCAAACTCACTCACTGAAGATCTTTAGAAATGAAGACAGTCACATGTTTTATAATAATGTATACAAGGCATCCTGTTGGAGGTGTATAATTCTACATGTGAAGTGTCTTGGGCCTTGGAGATGGCTCATCCAGTAAGAGTGAGTAACGACTCTAGCTCAGAACCTGAGTTTAGTTTCAAGCACCTTTGGTGGTTCCCAGCTGCCTACAACTCCAGCTCTGGGAGGAGCCAATGCCCCAGTATTTCTTGTGCAGTTGAACATTGAACTCACATACTCATGACTTACAAGAACAAGAGAGAGAGAGAGAGAGAGAGAGAGAGAGAGAGAGAGAGAGAGAGAGAGAGGCGAGAGATGAATGTGTCTACCTGCCTCCGTTTACCTCTAATCTCTCTTCATGGAATTGTATTAATTCTTTTCAGTTAGTGTCTTAGTTTATAACTCTTTCTTCTTTTTTGTTTTTTAAAAATATATTTCATTTATTTATTCATATTACATCTCAATTACTGTCCCATCCCTTGCATGCTCCCATTCTTCCTTCCCTTCCATTTTACCCTTACTCCCCTCCCCTATGACTGTGACTGAGGGGGACCTCCTCCCCCTGTATATGCTCATAGGTTATCCAGTCTCTTCTTGGTAGCCTGCTATCCTCCCTCTGAGTGCCACCAGGCCTCCCCATGCAGGGGATCTGGTCAAATATGGGGCACCAGAGTTCATGTGAAAGTCAGTCCCCACTCTCCACTCAACAGTCGAGAATGTCCTGTCAATTGGCTAGATCTGGGTAGGGGTTCGAAGTTTACTGCATGTATTGTCCTTGGCTGGTGCCATAGTTTGAGCAGGAGCCCTGGGCCCAGATCTGCCTGTCATAATGTTCTACTTGTCGGTTTGTGGGACACTATGGGTCCTTCTATTTCCTCATTCTCCCTTGCTTCTATCACCTAGAGTCCCAATAGGAAGTCTTCCCTTCTGTCCCACTTTCTTAGTAAGTGAAAGCTTTCATGGGACAAGCATCTTGGGCTAGTGTCCAGATATAAGTGAGTATATATCATTTGACTCTCTGCTTCTGGGTTAACTCACTCATTATAATCATTTCTAGTTCAATCGATTTGTCCACAAATTTCAGAAAATTCCATGTTTTTAATAGCTGGGTAGTATTCCATAGTATAAATGTACCACAGTTTCTTTATCCATTCTTCTACTGAGGGACACTGAGGCTGTTTCCAGTTTCTGGCTATTATGAATAAGGCTGCTATGAACATGGTTGAGTAAATGTTCTTGTTGTGTGCTGGACCTTCTTCTGGGCATATTCTGATGAGTGGAATAGATGCGTCTTGAGGAAGCCTTATTCCCAGTTTTCTGAGATAGCACCAGATAGATTTCCAAAGTGGTTGTCACTTGAGTTTTTGAACTTAGCCATTCTGATGGGTGTAAGATGGAATCTCAGAGTTGTTTTGACTTGCTTTTCCCTTATGATTAAGGAAGTTGAGCATTTCTTTAAGTTTTTCTCAGTCATTCTTAAGTCATTCAAAAGAATAGAAACAGAGGTTAATAAAATTAATATTAAAATCACATAAAAACAGAACCAAAGATAAATAAGAGCAATATTGAGGATGAATATAGACTGAAACTTACAGAAAATATTTGCAAACAGAATATAGGAATTCATGAATAATCTTATCCACTATGACACAATTGGCTTTTTTCCTAAAACACAAGGGTTTTCTTGTGTTTTCTACCTCAAACCCTGAACATGCAACTATATAATTTGGAGTAAATTCAGAAACCAGAAAACTAAAAGGGGATCTTTGTCAAAGAAAGGAGGGAAATGAGTGATAGAGAGGGAAATAAAAAATGTAAAGTGTTGTGAAAATCCTGTACACACACAAACACACATACATGCACACACATACTACTTAAAACTGGCAGGATAATGATTGGACATAAATGTTCACTATTATGTCAACTCACAAAACAGTATTATTTTTACTCATATGCAGCATCTAGTCAATAATATGTGAATTTACATAAACAATCATTCATCTGGGCACAGTATAACATGTAGAAAAGAGAATAAGAAAGTCAAATATAAGGGTAAGTTGGAGGACTGAATGCAGGTAGTTGACATGAGATATGAAACAAGATATAAAAATAAATGTTTTTATAGTTATAATTCTGTCATAGAAAATTTTGTTTGGATGGTGGGTAGAAATATAAAATACATCTGATATTGAAAGTGTAAAATCTACTTTGAAACTGCATAGCTTCCATTAGAAATGTCTACTCTAATTGTATAAAAAATTGAATTTGTATCATATCAAATAAAGAGAGTAAGCTTCCTCCACAAGTGGCTTATTGATGTAAGTAGGTATGTAGGGCCAGGTTAGATGCTATATGGTGATTTCTTCTATCATTTATATATAAGCCACCAAAAGAGATGATTTTCTGTGAGTTATGTTCTTTCATAGATATTTGTATAGGTTTCCTAACAAACAGGGGATGTGGTTTGTAGAGCAGGGGCATTTCTCTTTACTTCTGGTTTTTCTATTAGACAGAGTGAGTGCATCTTCCCTAAAGGAGGATGATCAGCCAATTCCATTTTCTAGGCTTGTGGTAAGCACTCTGCATCTCTTAGTTTTCATTCATTTAAATACCAACATCAAACTCCCTACTTCTCTTTGGAAGATCTAGCAATGATTTTCTCTACTCAAAGCCTGGCTGAAAAATTCACCTCACTTTAGACAGCTTCCCACAGCATAGAGCCTCTCACAGTGCTGAAAGCCATAGAATTCTGCAGACCATCTTGTAGCATACATTTACCACACATTTGAGTTTTTAAGAGTGAGCCATGCAGAGATGGGCCTTCTTCTCTATAGTACTCTTTTTTAAATGATTTATTTCACTTTTAGACGATAGAATGAATATTTTGCCAAGGTTCCTGCCTTTAACCATGGTGTTTGCTCTCTGCAGCTAGACTCATCCACAGTCATAGACAGTTCCTCCAACCAATCAATTCTTAGATTTAAAACCTATCCTCCTTTTCAAATTGTTTCCCCTTTTCTCTACTATTGTATTCTTCTTTCACCTCTGTATCTCTACTCTCTCTTCTGCTCAATTACAAAACCTCCCCACAGTTGATGACCTCACAGGATAGCTGCTTTCTAACCATGTGGTTTATTGTCCTAGCATTTCCAACATTTCATGAGTATCTGCCTTCTGATCTTTCAACAACAATCACCTCATCAGCAATATGGATATCCAATATGGAAGACCACATGAAAATTTTATATATATACTAGTAATATATTTACATGTAATATATATGCATACACACACACACACACACACACACATATATATAAATATATATATATATATATATATATATATATATATATATATAAACAGCTTTTCTTCTTTGCAAATATATGTGTTTTTACTTTTTATGCAATAATCAAAGTGAATCTTAAGTACTAACCAAACCAGGGTTTACTGCCTGTATATGATTTCCTGTGAGAGTTCATCTGAATCCTGACCAGACAGTGGAATAATCTTATTTTCAACCTTTGATCAATTAGCACAGTTAGGTCTTCTCTATATCTTCCCATTTCACTTCCATGTTAATCAAACAGAGATCTTTTTGTTTATTCTTCATGTAATGAGTATAGAAGAACACATGTTTTGAACTAATTAATTGTGTTTTATACTTAATTAATTCCATTCTGTATATTATTTCTTAAATTAATTCATAGTGATTTTTTTAATCTTTCTATGAAGAATTCTTACTTTATATTAGAGAATCAGGGAAGATGTCAGCAAAGTGAAATATATAAGTAATATGTAACTGTGAAGAAATAGATTATTGTAAGAAAGTAATTGAGTGTGATTTTTCTTAGCAGTTGGGAAAGAAACTCAAGGACATAAAACCACATATTTATATTTTAGAGTCAAAGTCAAGGATTCTTAATAGTGTACAAGTAGAGGCTTGGAGGAAATATAGAGGAAACTATGATTTCACAACCTCAATGGCAGTATGTTTAAAAAAATACATATCACAGCAATAGTCTTTTCATAAATGGTTTCAGAGCCAGTTCTCTGAGAGGTTTTTGTCTCACTTCCTCCAAGGTTCATATCACTGTGTAGTATCACTACTACAATAGTAGGTAGCCTCATCCTCAGACGGTGCATTAGTTATGGTCAGTGAGGCTGAGTTGGAGGAGCTGTCAATGGAGCCCGAGAATCTATCAGGAACCCCTGTTGGCCTCTGGTTATCTTCATATATCACAGGGGTTGGGGGTCATCCCAAGTGCTGCTGGTACCAGTGCACATAGTTATTTTTAATGTTACCACTGCTGCACTTGCAGGAGAGGGAGACTGTGCTTCCTAGTGATCCTGACACAGATTTTGGCTGAGTCAGCACAAACTGGGCATATGACCCTGCAAGAAGAAAACAAGAAAATCAGTAAGAACAAAGCAATTCCATTCATAAAGAAGACTGTTCCCCAAATATCATATGCAACAATGAGTACTGTGCCAGAATTCCTTAAACCCATTCACCTGTTAAATGATGAAGGAAGACAAGGAACAGTGGAGCCCAAGTCATAGTGAAGACACCCATAGTGAAGATCACCTTCCTGATGCAATGGACAAAGTATAGTTAGGCAACCCTATTTATCTGTGTCTAGTATTTGGGTTGCTTGGTGTGTCCATGCAAATACCCCTCTTCCATGTACTATACAAATCCCTCATTTCATTTCAGACAGAACCTGACTGAGAAATGGAGAGACTACAGTTAGGGAGGATGTGGGCTCCACCAAGTGGCATGAAAGAAAAAACTGAAAATGAAGGGGAAACAGCAGAGGAATTGGGGAACACTAGGCAGGTGGTCAGCAGTGACTCCAAAAGTGACCATGTTCTGCCATCTGGTAAAAGCCTGCAAGGTTGCCTTCTGCCAAAAGTGAGACCATTTGAGTATTCCCATTGTGACTATCTGAATTCTGGATCCAACATGAATTGTCCCTTCATGTAATTCTGTAAATGTCTCCTAAAGCAGTGCATAACCCAGTTTGCTTTTGCAATAGAGGATCAGTGGCTATTGTGAGAAGAACTCTCCGTTTTACTCTAGAAATCCAGTGACTATATTAGTGGTCATTTCTAGGTAAGAATTTATTAGAGCATTGTAATTAAGAGTGTAAGTCAACAGTCAGCTGTGCTTGATGATCCTCCACAGTATAAGAAATAATTTCAAGCACCCATGTTAGACAATTAAAAACCACTTGTCCTTACAACTAAAGGGCATAGGTGTCCTATTTTGGCCCAGTCATGTAACCAGACTCACTTGTATGCTTGCACACACACACACACACACACACACACACACACACACACATGCACACACACTTACTCTTTCAAATATTTCTTTAAAATATCCAGTATAAAGTTTAACTTTAATATAGTGAATAGATGGCAAAGTTATCTGTGGAAGTTAAATAAAGTTTGAGAGAAAAAGAAAATTCCTCAGAATTAGCAAAAGTTGAACTGAACATTGGGTCAACATCAATGTGTAATGAAAATAATATGAATTCTTTTTCAATCCAAAATTGAAAATTGATTTCCAGCTCAATTCTTTTTACATTTGGAAATTTACTCTTCTCATTTTTGTTTTAGAGTCCTAAAATATATATTTTGTTAATTTCTATTTTACATAAAAGCCATATATGTGCTTTGCATATACAAGATTTGAACATAAGTGCTACAGACTAAGACTTAATGAACAAAAGATTACTGTAGCTTGTAAATGTAGAACATTCTAAAATGCACACAAAAATGTTGAAGACAATAAGAAACATGGTCCCATTAGAAATAGCATTTACTTTTGTTATAGATTAAAACAATTCATCAGATTAAAATCTGATAATGAGCAAGTAAAATGTTATAATTAACAGCCTGTGTTGGGATTCTGCAACTATCTCTGTGATACCCCTATAGGCTTCCTATGAGACATCCAAGACCCAAGAATGAGGAAGAATCCTTCTCTTAGTCAATATCTGAGCATGAACTGAAAAGAAATGTTAGATAGCTTGACATTCTCCATATTGATCAATAAGTCCCAGCAGAAGTAGTTCACCACAATGTCAAAGGAGTCAAGAGTAGATTCTTGTGTACCTCTTCAGTGATACTGGCAATTTTTCCATGCTTCATTTTTGAAAGACCATGTTCATGAATGTTCCCAGGGTAAACTTAAATGTCATTCAGTATCATGCATGCTGTTCAGTAAGTGCACATTTCCTCCCATCGTTTTTCAGATACATGGTTCTGAAAACTCAATGGTTCTGCAATTGAGACACCAAATTCATGGGCCTGATCATCATAATTCTGCTCTTTCTGAAAGTTTAGTGGTTTCATTTTCAAAGGAATTTACAACTGTATTCTGATCCCTCTTAGAAGTTACAGTGAATAGTAATCAGATTAACATATGCTATAGTTGGTAATACTTTGAGTAAAACATTTTTCTGTGTTCATTTATGAGGAAGACTAATTATGTAGTAGTATTGTGATGATCCTTTTGTTGTGAATTTCATAGTCATATTTAAGGAGGAAAATTATTAACGTTGCTTCCTATATGAGTTGCACTATGTATTGTATGCAGACATAGTATATGTGAGTCAAGAACATAAACACACACACACATTTGGTCACTATGTAGATTGAGTACTATCTTCTGTCCCTATAATAGATATAGAGAAATAGTGAAAATATAGAAACTAAAATCTTTATTTTGCATGAGCTTTAGGAGAACTGAGCAATGGAAAGAACATAGCAAATTGTATATGTTGAGACTAGGATGTTGATTCTGATTAAACTTAATTCCTGAGTCTTTTTTTATGCTTAGCAGGTACTTTCCATGGAGTTACGGAATTTTTTTTAGGAGTAGTATTTTCATGGTCCAAAACTCCTTTGGGGTGAACGAGGATGTATAAAGCAGAGTTGTGGGTTCACTGCTTATAAGACCAATGGGAACAAGGAGGAGAAAAGATCAAAGGGTAGATCTTGGGTAGTAAGTTGTTAACAGCTTCCCAACCTGTGCATTTCTGAGAAAGAAAATGATTTCTGAATGACTTGGTTTTTCAGCAGATCTTTTCTTTCAAGATCAAGCCATCACTGCTCTCTTATGTTTAGCCAAGGAATGCAAAAGCAGTCGGCCTGAGTTGAGAATTGCTTGTTGTCCTTTTTAAAAAATTCACTTTGAATCAATATTTTAACTTCATCCCTGTCACCTCCAAGTCCTACCTTACCTCTCTCTCCGTTATCCTTCCTTATTCCTCATAAAATGGAAGCCCCTTCCCATCAACCAAATTATCAAGGTACCTTAAAACTGAGCATGTCCTCTTCCCTTGTGTGCTCACAAGGCAGTCCAACCTAGAGGAAGTGAACAAAATATGGCAACAGAGTCCACATTGACAGCCCACACTGCCTTATTAGAGGACCCAAATGAAGCCTGACATCATTGTTGGAGGCCTAAGTTAAGTCCATGCAAGGCCAATGGTTGGTACTTCAGTTTAAGCCATCACCTCTGGATCTTGGTTAGTAGTCTTTGTTCATATTTTTCTGAAGTTCCTAGCACCTCCAGATTATTGTCCCCTTCCCTCACTTTCCCAGAAGGCTCCCTATGCATCCTACAATGTTTGCCTGTAAGTCTCAGTATCTGTTTACAAGCGCTACATGGTGAAGCCTCTTTGAATGACAACTCGGCTAGGCTATTGTCTGCAAGAATAGCAAAGAATTGTTAATAATGTAACTGGTTGGCTCTCTCTCACAAGGTGAGGATTTGGCTTGGCCAGGCATTAGTTGAACATTCCCTTAATCTCTGGTCTATCTGCACTATCTTTAATCATGAACATTTTGTAGGCAGGGTAATTTTGCATCAAAGGTTTTTAAAGGTAGGTTGTTCTTCTCCTTCTACCAGGAGACTTATCTATTTAGAAAGTGTCTTCTTCAGTCTCTATTGCCAATTTTACTAGAAGTCTCTGCTAGAGTAGCTTCTAGCTTCTCACAGAGATACTCTCACCCACAGCTGCTCTTTACAGTCCTTCTGTGCTCCCACCCTACTTTCTGAAGTCTATCCTCACATCTCTCTACACTCTCTCTTACCTTGTCCTTTTTCTTTTTAAAAATAATTTTATTTTAAATCAGAAAGGAACAAGATACCAATATACAGAAAGAGTAGATACAGAAAGATCTGACTCAGGATACGTAGGTCAAAATTATAAGAAAAACAGATAACCAATGCGATATTACTTTATAAAGCATAATATTTCTATAGTAAGGGTTTCTGAATAAAGCAACTAAGAAGCAATATAAAACAAAAGTCTCAAAATAATTAAAATAAGTAGCTTCAAACAACTCTAAGAGGAAATGAACAGTTGCCAGAATGAGAACCACAAAATATGGATGGTTGTATGAAGTAAGGAAAGCAACTCAAGATATAAAATAGAATTTGATAAAGAAATACACTTTCCTAAGAAAATAAAATATATCAAAGATACCTATCCAGGCAGTTCTGGCCCATCCTTTGTTCTCTAGGTCCAAGCCGGGTGAATCTGTCTAACACTTTCCTCAGTATATCTTCCCCAAGGTGACATGCTTAGTCAATATTGCACATTCAGTGTTTTTGACTAATGTGGCCAACCATGCTTCTTAGTCTACATATCGAACACAACCATGACCCACTGGCATTAACACACAGGTTCCTCCTTTGCTGTATCCAAATCTCCACCCAGGCCATTCTCATACATCACTTATTTCTAGTGTCTAGACAGTGAAGCTGCATTGTATTTCATGAAAAATCCATCCCCAACCCACCATATCTATCCTGTGTCCCATATCCATAGTCCCTGCTCAACATGAGCATACATGTGTGTGCTGCAAGCAATTTCTACTTTACCTTAAGGACACATCCTGCCACTCTTCCACACTACACATTACTCCAATGTCACATTCAACCTTTCTGTCTAGGCATATCTATCATGATATTTCAACTGAGGACCAGGAGATACATACTGTACAGCATCCAAGTCATTTATACACAGTTTACTTCTTTCTCCACAATTAATTTCCTACTTATATGCTCAACCAGTTGACATATCTTATCTTCTGTAGAAGTGACTTATTTAAATGAAATGTATAAGTAACAAAAGAGTCCACATGCACATAACTAATTGCAAAATATCTAAACAGAGAAGTGTTGGAGCTAACCAATGCCATTAACTGATGAAACTAGCGGGTATTTACAGAATATTTTACCCAATCATAAATAATCTAAATTCTTCTCAGCACTCCTGGTGCTTTTTCCAAAATTTACCAAATACTTAGTCACGAACCAAATCTCAAAGATACATTCAAAATGATAACTTACATCCTAACTGACCATATTTTAACTATGGATGAAAATTGGATATCACAAACATCCGAAAAAATGGAAAATATTCAAAGTCATTGTTAATTGAATGGCTTATTACTGCATGAAGACGGGTCCATACAATACTGCAAAATATGTTTTAAAAATTGTCAAACAAATAACAGCAAAACATATAATGACCAAATTTAGGGATAAAAACAAATGCAGTATTAAGAAACAAGTTAATAGCTTTTAGAGTTTTATTTTTATAAAACTATTTCTCAAATTTTCTCTTAATTTAGCTATCACAGAAATAATTGGACTCTTTTATATTTGTTTACTAGTAAGCATTTCAACATAATAATGTTGAATAATGCAGCTATTATTCTTTTCTTAACCCTCTAAGCTAATCTGTTTCCATCCCAGTATAAATCCCAAGATACTTGCATTTTGTAGTTTTTCTGATGTAGCTCCTTCTCCTTATGTCTCTTGGATATCATTTTTGCCTCAAACCTCTACTTCCTATTTTAAATCCTGCCCCAATGGCTGACAAGAAGTCCAGCCCTATTGTCTCCCCTGCTCAGTGACTGGTTATAAGCAGCTTTATGACATTTCAGAGGACAGCTGGGGAGGAGAGATTATTTAACATTGAGACAAGAGATTTTCAGAACAAGGCTTGCAACCAGTTATGGGTGATATAGAAATCACCTTATGCATGATACCTACAACAGCCTCTGTTAGTCTAATAAAATGCAATTTCTCTTACAGTAACAAAATACATGTAATAATAACTATTATAAAAATTATTATATAATATAT
Source organism: Acomys minous (assembly GCF_964271855.1). Taxonomy (NCBI): domain Eukaryota; kingdom Metazoa; phylum Chordata; class Mammalia; order Rodentia; family Muridae; genus Acomys; species Acomys minous. The sequence goes on along the minus strand of NC_140492.1, from coordinate 71,697,506 downwards.
GGACATGTATATGTTCCACTCTTGGATAAGGTATTCTACTGGCTATCGAATTCTATCACACTGAATAATTTAAGTTTAACTATGAGACTATAATTATCTAATCTTTTATCACATCAGAGATGTGAAAAGGAATACATACTACCTAAATAAGTAGGAAGTGTGGGCAAGCAGCTTCCAAATGTATAAAAATGATGGATTTCAAGATAGTCTCTCAAATTCTCCCATAACTTTGTAGCATCATCCTGAGCATTCTCTCCCATAATATTTGAAAGACTTTTATGTGAAGCAGAAATTATAAAGGACTTGGCTACTTTGTCCTTGCAAAGCTTGTCAGTCAATTCTCCTCCATCCCGTTTGTATAGTTTTGGGCAGTATTTTGTCAGTAATTGATATGAAGGTATTTTCTCACTCAGTGGCTACCTTGATACATAAGAATCCATTTATGCCCTTTGGTATAAAACAGGCATGTGGCCAGGCTTGGACACTTGTCATTGTAAAAAAAAAGCCTTGTTAATAAAATATCTGCAAATGCCACATTCTATAGATCTCTGTGGTTTTTAAAGACCATCTATAACTGAATTGCTTATTTCTAGCTCATTTTTATCTGCCAACCTAATGTATATATTTTTATAATTAACTAAACTAGTACCTAACACAACTATGAGATTGATGGCCTCACTACTAATATGCATTTCATAATTCTTCTAAAGAGTTGGTAATAGTGGCTTTCAAAAAGACTAGAATGTAACTTTGCAGGTTTATGAATTACATAGGTACAGTGCCTTAGCATGGTGCATGCCTCTTGGGAATAGGACATTGTTTACTTAAATTGCCTTCTACATATTTGGGATGTATTTTCTTTTGGGGTGGTGGCAATAATTGGGATATTGTCCAGTCTTAATAAAGATTTCTGTAACTTTTATTGTTCAGAGTCTGTCAGTTGAGAAAGTTTAGAATTTAACTGTGGTCCTGACTTTGATGCTGGATGATTTAGCTAGCTGTTTTGATATTATCTAGGATTCATATTTTTGAGGAAGCATTGTAACTGAAGCCATCTCTTAGGTAGGATCACTTGAGCAACTTGTAGTACATTTTTTGGTTTCTTGTCTTCTTGTTCTGCAAAATGTATAAACTTTCAAATGTTTGATGCATATATTAATATATGTATGAGCTGTTTACTAAGCATTATTCATCTAAAGATGATTCTTTGAAAACAACATTTTTCCATAGGAAAACAGTTCCTGAGAAATTTGTAGCCAGAGATTTATTGCCCACACATAGTTGAAGTCATGGGTGGAGATATTTTCATGTCTCATGTCAGTCTCAGAGCTGCCCCCATGTGGAAAAAAATGAACAAATTATGTTCCCTGTACAGTTTGTTCCCCTTGATTTCTTTCTTTCTTTCTTTTTTTTTTTTTTTTTTTTTTTTTTTTTTTTTTTGTCTTCAGCCAAGGTCTTCAGGAGGCTTCCACCTGTCCAATCTGATTTCCATCAATTTGGATGGAATACATTTATTTTTGTTTCCTGTTCATACAAGATCGTATTCTCTTCCCCAATGCAACACATTTATGGGATTTCTTTTCTGGGCTTAGGATTTCAATATGCAGGTCTAGTTCATCAGTCCTTTCTAAAATCAAATGTGCCTTAGCAGGTGTGCTACTTGTCTCATTTTAAAAATTTAAAGTAATTTTCCAAGATGTTGGCTCCTATCACACAATATATCTGATCTACTCCAAGGAGACCAGGAACCTCACTGGGATACACAGACTGCAAGTACTAGAGAACACTAAGTGATTGGTGCCCCTCACACTTCAGACCACAGGCAGGCCTGGCCCCAGGTCAACCAATAGCCTGTCAAGGTCCAGGAACCATTCCCCAGACACTGAACCGGAAATCACCTGTGGATATCAGCCAGCCTTTATATTCCAAACTCCATGTGTGGGAGGCTGGAACACCAGAGCTCCAGGCCTGGAGAAGTCTAATGGAAATGGGTGAATCTGTCTTCAGACATCCCCCACACCACATGCCAGTCTACAGAGAGTCCCAGGCGGCCACAAGGAAGCCCAGGCAGCTGAGAACACGTTGCCCTGCCACAGTGCACGTGGTCTGAACAGGACCAGACTGGAGCCATGGCATACCAACCCTGCACAATTTGGCGAGAGAACCCAGCCTAGCAAGTCCCCATGGGCCACAATGGTCTCCCACACACTTGAGAGAAACTGTACTGCCCTTGAGGGGTCTGGATGCTGGTCTGAAGATCAGCCACAACTTAGTGGGACAGTTCTGGGCAGGAACCTGACTATTGGGCCACAGGGAAGCCCATGTTGCCCAGCCACAGTTTGCTTGGTTTGAATGGGACCAGACCTGTGCCAGGCTGCCAGCAGTGGTAGAAAAAGCTTGCAAGATTGGGTAGATAAAGCCTGGCCTGGCTAGTCTACACAGCCAGGCAAGGTCTCTCATGCTCTTGGGAGATCCTGAACAGCCATAAGTGGTTGGGTCAGAAAATTGTACAGCAGCCCCAAAGTGGCTGAATTGAAATACTTCAGTAGCACAAATGGGACCAGCAGAAACCTACCTCTGTTGACCCATTTGGGAGCCTAAAGTGTAGAGCAAAATCTCCTGGAGTGGAAAAAAGAGGTCACTTGTCTTCATCTGAATGCAGTAGACATATTTGTCAACCAAGAAATATCAGATTCAAGCAAACACCTATTCCCTGGATTAATGACATTGAAGAGGAAGGGAGCATAAAGAGACCTCTCCTTCATTGTAACAGCTTTATTCATGTTCTGAACATGAATGCAAATAGTTCTGACAGTGAGCAGTTCATTTATGTTATATCACCATTTGACAACCCAGACCCTATGCTTTTTCTTTCCAAGAAAACGCAGCTCTAGATTCATGCTATGGAGGTTTTTCTGTAGAGTTAGCTTGGGTTCATTCATCATGACTGTACACCCCTCAGAGTCATGTCAACATTTTCTCAGATGTCCACAGTCTAAATGCTGAGAATGGTCTTTATTCTGAAACACAATGATCCATATGAGAAGGGAGTGCTCTAAACCAGATACCAGGAAGAGTTCTGCTCTAAATGGAAACTAGTAGATAGGAAATCCAGGGAAAAGGACAAAAATAGGTCTATGTATAAGACAAAGGGTGTCCAGGGTGCTTGAGACCAAAAAGGTGTTAAGTTTCTGGGCTCAGTATGCTCAGGCACTAAGGATGTGGCTTGAGTAGGCATAGACATCTAGAAGGCAACTATCACATTGCGCTAACAAACCCAAGGAAAACTTTCCCTGCTGGAGGACATATGGGACAAGAACACCTGGGGGACTGAGTCTGTGACACTAGTGTCTCCAAGAAAGGATGGATTCATTACTTTTAAATTTTATTGGTATTGCTTAATTATTCTTGAAATTTTTTATTAGTGTGTATTTTTCTCCAGGATTTGATATTTCCCTTTATTTTTTCTTTTATTCACATTTTTTCCTGTTTGTTTTCTAAAGAGAGAGAAGTGGGCCATGCCTTGTGATACATAGAGAGGTGAGAAGGATTTTGGAAGAGAGGAAGGAATTGGAAGAAATGAGGGATGAGAAACCATATTCAAAATGTATTGTACAAAACCATTTTATTTTCAATAAAATATAATTAATTAAAATAATTTTGAAAAATTCAAACAAGTGGCACTAAGAACATAGACAGCATCAAAGCATCAAAAATTAACAAGACAATAACTATAGTTAACATACACATGTCACTAGTAGCTTTAAGTCTCAGTAGTCTCAATTTTCCAATTCAAAAACACAGACTGAATGGATTGGAAAATAAAATTCACATGCAAGTGTTTGCAGGAAACACTTATTAGCTGCAAAAATAGGTTCTGATTAAGTGTAAAAAGTAGGAAGAAGATCTCTCTTTTTTAATTAAAAAAAAATTTTATTTATTCTTTTTAAAAATTTATTCTTGTTACATCTCAATGGTTATCCCCTCCCTTGTAACCTCCCATTCTTCCCTCCTTCCCATTTCCCCCTTATCCCCCTCCCCTATGACTGTGACTGAGGGGGACTTCTTCCCCCTTTATATGCTCATAGAGTGTCAAGTCTCTTCTTGGTAACCTGCTATCTTTCCTCTGAGTGCAAACAGGTCTCCCCCTCCAGGGGACATGGTCAAATATGAGGCAGCAGAGTATGTGTGAAAGTCATGCCCCACTCTCCACTCAACTGTGGAAAATGTCCTCTCCATTGGCCAGATCTGGGTAGAAGTTTGAAGTTTATGGCCTGTATTGTCCTTGGCTGGTGGCTTAGTTTGAGTGGGACCCCTGGGCCCAATTCTACCTAGCATAATGTTCTTTTAGTAGGTTTCTAGGACCCTTTTGATCCTTGTACTTTGCTATTCTCTCATGATTCTCTCATTTAGAGTCCCAATGGGATGTTCTCCCCTCTCCTGTCCCAGTTTCCTGGTAAGTGAAGACTTTCATGGGACATGCCCCTTGTGTTAGTATGCAGATATATGTGATTATATACCATTTGAGCCTTTCTGCTTCTGGGTTGACTCACTCATTATGATCATTTCTAGCTCAATCCATTTATCCACAAATTTTGGGAGTTCCTTGTTTTTAATAGTGGAGTAGTATTCCACAGTGTGTATGTACCACAGTTTCTTTATCCATTCTTTTACTGAAGGACACTTAGTCTGTTTCCATGATCTGGCTATTATGAATAAGGTTGCTATGAACATGGTTGAGCAAATTTTCTTGTTGTGTGCTGGAGCATCTTCTGGGTATATTCCAAGGAGTGGAATAGCTGGGTCTTGAGGAAGCCCTATTCCCAGTTTTCTGAGATAGCACCAGATAGATTTCCAAAGTGGTTGTACTAGTTTGCATTCCCACCAGCAATGAAGGAATCTTCCTCTCTCTCCACATCCTCGCTAGCATGTGGTGTCACTTGAATTTTTGATCTTAGCCATTCTGAAAGGTGTAAGATGGAATCTCAGAGTTGTTTTGTTTTCAAATGAGATCAGGAGTAAAGCGGGCATTACTCTTCTCTTAATGAAAAAATAGAACTAAAACTAAAAAGAAGAGATGAAGGAACACACTCCATTCTAATAGAGGGGGCAGATTACCAAGATGACATTACCATCCTAAAATTATGTGCACCAATCCCTATGGACCCCAATTTCATGAAGAAAGTAATATAATGATCGATTTCAAGAAACTCATAAAAAATAGTAGCTAATTCCAATAACCTACTTTTCCAAATAGACAGCTCTTCTGATCAAAAGGAGAAAAAAGGATCATTGTAATTAAAAAGATGTCTGACATCAGGTGGAATAGCAGAATCTACAGAACATCATATCCCAGACACCAAATGATACACATTTTACTCTGTAGTATACAGAAACTTTTCTAAAATAGATTCCTTCTGGGATACCCAAAAATTTTTGCAATATTAAGAGGATTAAAATCACTTCTTGTGTCCTTTTTGCCTATGATACAATAAAAACTAAATCACATCTCTAAAAATGCACATTCATGGGGATTAAAGAATGCATCACTTTCATGAGTGGGTCAAAATTGAAATAAAAAAGAAAATTAAAATTTCCTCAAATTAAATAAAAATCAAAACCCAACATAACAATATTTCTGGAACACACTGAAACTGATTTTTTGAGGAAAATTCATGGACTGCATCCTTACATTGAAAAATCAAAACAAACACAAAAAGGTGGCTTAATTATACAAATCATAAACTTGGAGAAGAAGAAGAAGAAGAAGAAGAAGAAGAAGAAGAAGAAGAAGAAGAAGAAGAAGAGCATCAGCAACAACAATAATAACAACAACAACAACAACGAAGAAACATCAATTGCCAGAAAGAATAAGTGTCCAACAGAAATCAATAAAATAAAAATATAAGAAATCAGTACCAAGAATCAATTAATCTTAGAAGTGGTTCTTTAGTAGATAACACTTATAGAAAAAACAAAGAAATGAACATTGACCTTGAAGTAACAAAACTATAAATATCATCAAAACACCAAAAAAAAGTTAGAAAATCATTAGGCAATAATTTAAAACCCTCTGCTTCATTAAAGGTGGAAAATATAAAATAAATGTATGAAGAAATAAAGAATTTAAAAAGATGTATAATTAGTAAGAGTGATGGAAGTGTAATAAAATGAAAGCCTTCCAGTCTTAAAACAAGCAAATAGAAATAAAAAATATATTGACCAGGTATATTGACACAGTATCCGCACAGTCTCTTAATAAATACCTTTAACCAATCCTTCTTAAATCATTCAAAATAATCTAAATAGAGGTTGCATTCCCACTCTTTCTTTGATACTACTATCAAGTTAGTATTAAAACTATATAAAAAGGGACCAAAAAGAAATCTTCAGAGCAATATTGTGGTTGAACGTAGGCTGAAAATACTTGCACACATAGTGCAAGTATGCATGAAAAATATTATCCACTAAGACAAAATTGGCCTTTTTCCTAAAATGCAAGGACAGTTAAACATATACAAGTCTATAAATGTAATCAAACTTCTACCTCAATCTCTGAAAATGCAACTATATATTTTTGAGTAAATTGAGAAAGAAGAAAAGAAAATGGGGTCCAAAAAAAGATATAAGGTTTTGTGAAAATCTTGTACACACACACACACACACACACACACACACACACACACTATTTAAACACTTGTAGGAAAATGAGTGGACATAAATGTTCAATATTAGGTCAACTCATAAAACATTATATTTTTACTCGTATGCAGCATCTAGCCAATAATATATGAATTTATATAAACAAATATGTGGGTACAGTATAACATGTAGAAAAGAGAATAAGAATTCCAGTATATAAAAGGAAGTTGGAGGTCTGAATGCAGATAGTGAGCATGAGATATGAAACTATATAAATGTAAATGTTTCTATAGTTATAATTCTGTCATAGAAATTGTGGTCTGGATGGTGGAAAGAAACATAAAGTATAAACTGCAGAGCTTATATTCAAAATGCATACTCTAACTGTATAGAAGAACAATGATTTTGCATCATATCGAATAAAGAGAGCAAGCTTTTGTCCACAAGTGATTTATTTGAGTAAGTAGGTATGTAGAGCCAGGCTAGATGATGCTATATGGTGATTTCTTCCGTCATTTAGATTTAAGCCACGAAAAAGAGGTGCTTTTCTGTGACCAATGTTCTTTGATAGATATTTGAGTAGATTTCCTAACAAACAGGGGATGTGGGTTATAGACCAGGGGCTGTAGTTATTACTTCTTCTGGTCTTCTATCTCTAGGGACTAGACAGAGTGAATGCATCTTCCCTAAAGAGAGATCAGCCAATTCCACTTGCAAGCCTTTGGAAGATCTAGCAATGATTTTGTCTACTTAAAACCTGGCTGAGAAAGTCACTGCACCTCAGACTGATTCCCACAGCATAGAGCCTCTCACAGTGCTGAAAGCAATAAGAATTCTGCAGACCATCTTGTAGCATACATTCACCACACAGTTGGGTTTTTAAGAGTGAGCCATGCAAGGATGGGCCTTCATATCTATAGTACTGTCTTTTTTACATGATTTATTTCACTTTTAGATGATAGAATGAATATTTTGCCAAGCTTCCTGCCTTTAACCATGGTGTTTGTTCTCTGCAGCTGGACCCATTCCCCAGTCATAGACAATTCCTCCAACCAATCAATTCTTACATTAAAATTTTTTATTAATTTATTCTTGTTACATCTCAATGGTTATCCCATCCCTTGTATCATCCCATTCCTCCCTCCCTCCCATTTTCCCCTTATTCTCCTCCCTTATGACTGTTCTTGAGGGGGATTTCCTCCCCATGTATATGCACATAGGGTATCAAGTCTCTTCTTGGTAGCATGCTATCCTTCCTATGAGTGCCACCAGATCTCCCCCTCCAGGGGACACAGTCAAATATGACACACCAGAATGTGAAAGTCATATCCTACTCTCCACTCAACTGTGGAGAATGTTCTGCCCATTGGCTAGCTCTGAGTAGGGGTTTAAAGTCTACTGCCCATATTGTCCATGACTGATGCCTTAGTTTGAGTGGGACCCCTGGGACCAAATCTGCCTATCATAATGTTCTACTTGTAGGTTTCTAGGACCCTCTGGGTCCTTCATCTTTGCTATTCTCCCATGCTTCTCTCATCTAGAGTCCCAATAGGACATCCTCTCTTCTGTCTCAGTTTCCTGCTAATTGAAGGCTTTCAAGGGACATGCCCTTTGTTCTAGCCTACAGACTGGGAAAAGATCTTCACCAATCCCACATCTGACAAAGGTCTAATATCCAAATATATAAAGAACTCAAGAAATTAAACACCACCAAACTAAATAACCCAATTGAGAAATGGGGCTTGGAACTAAACAGATAATTCTCAACAGAGGACTACCAAATGGCTGAGAAACACTTAAAGAAATGCTCAACCTCCTTAGTCATCAGGGAAATGCAAATCAAAACGACTCTGATATTCCATCTTACACCCATCATAATGGCTAAGATAAAAAATTCAAGCGATATCACGTGCTGCGAGGATGTGGAGAAAGAGGAACATTCCTTCATTTCTGGTGGGAATGTAAACTAGTACAGCCACTTTGGAAATCTATCTGGTGCTATCTCAGAAAAATGGGAATAGGGCTTCCTCAAGACCCAGCTATTCCACTCCTTGGAATATACCCAGAAGATGCTCTAGCACACAACAAGAAACTACACTCAACCATGTTCATAGCAGCCTTATTCATAATAGCCAGAACATGGAAACAGCCTAAGGGTCCCTCAATAGAAGAATGGATAAAGAAACTGTGGTACATATACACCATGGAATACTACTCAGCTATTAAAAACAAGGAACTCCTGAAATTTGTGGATAAATGGATTGAGCTAGAAATGATCATAATGAGTGAGTTAACCCAGAAGCAGAAAGACTCAAATAGTATATACTCACTTATATCTGCATATTATCCCAAGGGGCATGTCCCACAAAAGCCTCCACTTACCAGGAAACTGAGACAGAGGGGAAGACATTCTATTGGTACTCTACATGAGAGAAGCATGGGAGAATGGCAAAGTAGAAGGATCCAGAGGGTCCTAGAAACCTACAAGTAGATCATTATGATAGGCAGATTTGGGCCCAGGGGTCCCGCTCAAACTAAGGCACCAGCCAAGGACAATACGGGCGGTAAATCTTAAACCCCTACCCAGATCTAGACAATGGACAGAACACTCTCCACAGTAGAGTAGAGAGTGGGATACTACTTTCTCACATACTCTGGTGCCTCACCTTTGACCATGTCCCCTGGAGGGGGAGACCTGGTGGCACTCAGAGGAAGGACAGCAGGTTACCAAGAAGAGACTTGATACCCTATGAACATATACAGGGGGAGGTAATCCCCCTCAGCAACAGTCATAGGGGAGGGGAATAAGGGAAAATGGGAGGGAGGGAAGAATGGGAGGATACAAGGGATGGGATAACCATTGAGATGTAGCAAGAATAAATTAATAAAGGAGAAAAAATATCAAAAAAATAAAATTGATCAAGAAAATTTGAGAAGGACACTTAGTCTTAATTAAAGGAAAAATCCACCAAAAGGACATCACCATCCTAAATATCTATGACCCAAATATTAGGGCACCTGCATTTGTAAAAGAAATACTTTTAAATTTTAAATCACTCATTGATCCCCACATAAAAATAGTGAGAAACCTCAACACCCCACTATCACCAATGGACAGATCCTCAAGGAAGAAATTAAATAGAGAAATAATCAAGATAATCAAGCTAACAGAGGTCATCAAGCAAATGGATCTAACAGACATTCACAGAGCTTTGTACCCAAATAGAAAAGAATATACTTTCTTCTCTGTACTACATGGAACCTTCTCCAAAATAGGCCATATAATTGGTCACAAAGCAAACCTCAATAAATACAAAAAAAATCAAATAATTCTCTACATCTTATCTGACCACCATGGCCTAAAGCTGAGAATCAACAAAAATAGAAATAACAAAAAGCCTACAAACACATAGAACCTGAGCAAACTTCTCAATGACAACTGGGTCAGGGATCAAATAAAGGAAGAAATAAAAGAGTTACTGGAGTTCAATGAAAGTGAAGGCACGACATATCCAAACCTTTGGGACACAATGAAAGCAGTGCTAAGAGGAAAATTCATAGCACTAGGTGTCTTCATAAAGAAATTGGAGGCATTGCATATAAGCAACTTAATAGAACTCCTGAAAAAAGAAGCAGACACACTCAAGAAGAGTAGATGGCTGGAAATGATAAAATTTAAGGCTGAAATCAATAAATTAGAAACAAAGAAAAAAGTTCAAAGAATTAATGAAACCAAGAGCTAGTTCTTTGAGAAAATGAACAAGACAAACACTTAGACAAACAGACTAAGACAAAGAGAGAGTACCCAAATTAACAAAATCAGAAATGAAAAGGGAGAAATAACAACAAATACTGAGGAAATCCAAAGAATCATTAAGTCTTACTTGAAAAGCCTATATGCCACAAAATTGAAAATCTAAAGGATATGGACAATTTCCTTGATAAATTCCACTTTCCAAAGTTGGATCAAGAGGAGATCCAAGATGGCGGCGAGCAGTGTGGACCGTGTTTGAAAGCTCCAGCGAACAATTCAGGGAAGTGCACAGATTTCTGAGCCAGGAACACCAAGGTCCCCACACCACGGCAGCAGAAGTGCACCACGGTTCGCAGGGACCAGGGTGCGGAGGACCTGCCTGCCCCTGCACATGGGAGGAACGAGGACTTTCTCGGATCAGAGCGGCGGCGGCTTTTAGGACAGCAGTGCTACCAGCGGCTCCGGCGGCGACAGAGGCAGTGGCTGAGGTTTGCAGCTCAGAGCCTTCCAGTGGAGGCGATTAGTGCAGTGGACGGGCGAGGGGACTCTGGACAGGATTTGGGTCGCGTGGCCTTGAGACCCAGGCTGGACTCAGCAGAGGGTTCGGCCCCGGAGTCCTGGGTTTGCTAAGTGAGCTGTGCTGTGGAGAGGTGGTCTCGGCTCGGCGGGCAGTTCTGCCCGAGGCACAGCTCCTCTGCTGTAACGCAGGCTGGGCGGGGTGCCCGATTCTACCCTGGGCTCTGGCTCAGTGCAGACACAGTTTTCCTGCTGTGACACGAGCTGGGGGGAGTTCTCAGTTATACTCTGGGTGCTTGCTCAGGGCTGCGGCAGTTTTCCTGCTGTGACACAGGCTGGGCGGAGCTCTCAGTTATATTCTGGGTGCTTGCTCAGCGCTGCGGCAGTTTTCGTGCTGTGACGCGGGCTGGGCGGAGCTCTCAGTTATACTCTGGGTGCTTGCTCAGGGCTGCGGCAGTTTTCCTGCTGTGACACGGACTGGGCGGAGCGCTCAGATATACCCTGGGTGCGTGGTCAGCGCAGACTTGGTTTTCCTGCTGTGATGCAAACTGGGCGGGGTGCTCACTTCCACCCTGGGTGCTTGCTCAGTACAGTCGCAGCTCTCCTGCTGTGGCTGACAGTTCAGGCCCTGAGAAACTAGCTGAGCTCCAAGCGTGGTTTGGGCCCAGTATCCCTGGCTGGACTTGGCAGGGGACCCAAAAGGTTGTGAATACCTTGGCCTAACCCAACGATCATTCAGAGACCCAGAACGATTGCAGGACCCACAGCAAAGGGGAGCTGAGGATCACTGGCGGTGAGAGCCCAAAACGACAGGGCTAACCTCCCGCCATCCACACAAGTGAAGTATCAGGGCTTCCAGCCGACGGAAATCATGAGAAAACAAGTGAATCTATCACCAGACTCCCTCCACTCAACTCTGGAAGTTACCCAACAAAAACAGAGACGGCAAAATGTCTAAGGGACAGCATAAAAGCATACGCAAAAAACCCCAAAACAACATAGCGTCTCCAGTTCCCAGCTATCCCAAAGAAAACAACCCGGAGAACTCACATACAATGGAAACACAAGAAAATGACCTCAAATCCTTGGTAATGAGGATGGTGATGGAGGAAACAATTATAATTAGAAATCAGATGCAGGAAGAAGCAACGAAGCAGGTGCGAGACATAAAAGAAACACATAGAATGGAACTGGAAAATTTTCAGGAAAATATAAACAACCAAATGAAAGAAATAAAAAAATCTGTTCAAGATATGAAGATGAAAATGGATTCAATGATAAACACACAGACAGAAGAAAAACGAGAATGTGAGGTCTCAGAGAAGAAGGCGAACGACACAGTGCTGAGCTTTTCTAACAGAATCCAAGAGATGGAAGAACGAATCTCAAGTCTAGAAAATACAATCTCAGATCTTGAAGGAACCATTAAAGAAAATGGCAAATCTGGAAAACTCCTGACACAAAACATCCAAGAAATTAAGGACACCATGAAAAGAAGAAATCTGAGGATAATAGGCATTGAAGAAAGAGAAGATATCAGACTCCAAGGCCCAGAAACTATTCTCAACAAAATCATAGAAGAAAATTTCCCCAATCTAAAGAAAGAGATGCCTATAAATATACAAGAGGCATACAGAACACCAAATAGAATTGACCAGAAAAGAAAAACTGCCCGTCACATAATAATCAAAACACAAAACATACAGAACAAAGAAAAAATATTAAAAGCTGCAAGGGAAAAGGGCCAAATAACATTTAATGGCAAACCTATCAGAATTACACCCGACTTCTCAGCAGAGACCATCAAAGCCAGAAGGGCCTGGACAGAGATCCTGCAAACTCTAAGAGACCACAGATGCCAGGCCAGACTACTTTACCCAGCAAAACTATCAATAAACATTGATGGAGAAAACAAAATATTTCATGACAAAACGAAATTCAAACAGTACCTATCCACAAATCCAGCTTTACAGAAGATACTAGAAGGAAAACTCCATCCCAAAGGGGCAAGCTACAACCAAAACTACTCAGGAAATAGATAACTAGACCATGGCAAAAACACAACTACACAAACGCTCAACTGGAACCAACATCAAAATTAAGACTCTTAATAGTAACTGGTCGTTAATATCTCTCAACATCAATGGTCTCAATTCTCCAATAAAAAGACACAGACTAACTGAATGGGTGCATAAACAGGATCCAACATTCTTCTGCATTCAAGAAACACATCTCACCCATAATGATAGGCATTACCTCAGGATAAAAGGTTGGAAAAAAATATTCCAAGCAAATGGTCACAAGAAGCAAGCAGGCGTAGCCATTTTAATATCGAACAAAATAGACTTTCAACCAAGATTAATCAAAAGGGATGAGGATGGACACTTCATACTCATCAAAGGTAAAGTCAACCAAGATGACATCACAATTCTGAACATCTATGCTCCCAATACAAGGGCACCCACATTTGTAAAAGATATGCTAAAAAGGCTTAAACCACACATCGATCCCCACACAATAATAGTGGGAGACTTCAACACCCCACTCTCACTGAAGGACAAGTCATCAAAACAGAAACTAAGCCGAGAAATAACATCATTAACCAATGCCATGGGTCAAATGGATCTAACAGATATCTATAGAACCTTTCACCCAAACAAGAAAGAATATACCTTCTTCTCTGCACCCCATGGAACCTTCTTCAAAATTGATCACATCATAGTTCCCAAAGAAAGCCTCAACAGATACAAGAGGATTGAAATAATACCTTGTATCCTATCAGATCATCATGGGCTTAGGCTGCAATTCAACAACAACAGAAATAACAAAAAGCCTACACGTATGTGGAAACTAAACAACTCTCTGCTAAATGACACCTGGGTCAGGGAAGAAATAAAGAAAGAAATCAAGGAGTTTCTGAAATTCAATGAAAATGAAGGAACAACATACCCAAATTTGTGGGATACATTGAAAGCAGTGCTAAGAGGAAAATTCATAGCACTAAGTGCCTTTAAAAAGAAATTGGAAGCATCGCACATAAACACCTTAACGACACAACTAGAAGCCCTAGAAAAAAAAGAAACAGAAACACCCAAAAGGAGTAGACGTCTGGAAATAATCAAACTCAGGGGTGAAATTAACAAATTAGAAACTAAAAAAACAGTCCAAAGAATCAACAAAACCAAGAGCTGGTTCTTTGAGAAAGTCAACAAGATAGACAGACCATTAGCCAAACTAACTAAAAGGCAGAGAGACAGTATTGAAATCAACAAAATCAGGAATGAAAGGGGAGACATAACAACAGACACTGAAGAAATACAAAGAATCATAAGATCCTACTTTGAAAGCATATATGCCACAAAATTTGAAAATCTAAGGGAAATGGACGATTTTCTTGATCAATTTCACTTGCCAAAGTTGAGTGAAGAACAGATAAACAAGCTAAATGGCCCTATATCCCCTACAAAAATTGAAGTAATCATTGATAGTCTCCCAACCAAAAAAAGCCCAGGGCCAGATGTCTTCAGTGCAGAATTCTACCAGACCTTCAAGGGCGAGCTAATACCGATACTCTTCAAGCTACTCCAAAAGATAGAAAGGGATGGATCATTACCAAACTCATTCTATGAGGCCATAGTCTCATTGATACCTAAACCTCACAAAGACTCAACAAAGAAAGAGAATTACAGACCAATTTCTCTGATGAACATCGATGCAAAAATACTAAATAAAATACTTGCGAAACGAATACAAGAGCACATCAATGATATCATTCATCATGACCTAGTAGGCTTCATTCCAGGCATGCAGGGATGGTTTAATATACGGAAATCCATCAATGTAATCCACCACATAAACAAATTGAAAATAAAAACCACATGATCATCTCTTTGGATGCAGAAAAAGCATTTGATAAAATCCAACACCCATTCATGTTTAAAGTTTTAGAGAGATCGGGAATACAAGGCACTTTCCTCAACATAATAAAGGCTATATATAGGAAGCCAATAGCCAAAATCAAAGTAAATGGTGAGATACTCAAGGAAATTCCTCTAAAATCAGGAACAAGGCAAGGCTGCCCACTCTCTCCATATCTCTTCAATATAGTACTCGAAGTTCTAGCCAGAGCAATAAGACAACATAAGGGGATCAAGGGTATTCAAATGGGAAAGGAGGAAGTCAAATTATCCCTATTTGCAGATGATATGATAGTGTACATAAGTGACCCTCAAAATTCCACCAGAGAACTCCTACAGCTGATAAACACTTTCAGCAAATTGGCTGGATACAAAATTAACTCAAAAAAGTCTGTAGCCTTCCTATACACAAATGACAAGCTTGCAGAGGAAAAAATTAGGAAAACTACACCCTTCACATTAGCTACAAGCAAAATAAAGTACTTAGGAGTTACTCTAACTAAGCAAGTGAAGGACCTGTTTGAAAAAAATTTCAAAACCCTAAAGAAAGAGATTGAAGATGACATGAGAAGATGGAATGATGTTCCGTGCTCATGGATCAGGAGAATTAACATTGTAAAACTGGCCATCCTACCAAAAGCAATCTGCAGATTCAGTGTAATCCCTATCAAAATACCTACACAATTTTTTAAAGACATTGAAAGTTCAATTCTGAACTTCATATGGAAAAACAAGAAACCCAGAATAGCTAAAACAATCTTGTACAATAAAAGGTGCTCTGGAGGAGTCTCCATACCTGATCTCAAACTGTACTATAAAGCAATAGTAATTAAAACAGCATGGTACTGGCACAGCAACAGGCTGGTTGATCAGTGGAATCGAATCGAAGACCCAGATATGAATCCACACACATATGGGCATTTGATTTTCGACAAAGAAGCCAAATCCATTCGATGGAAAAGGGATAGCATCTTCAACAAATGGTGCTGGTCTAACTGGATGTCTATGTGTAAAAAAATGCAACTGGACCCATATTTGTCACCTTGTACAAAACTCAAATCCAAGTGGATTAAAGACCTCAACATAAAACCAGAGACACTAAGTAACTTAGAAGAAAAAATGGGAAAGAGCTTGGAACATATTGGCACAGGAGACAACTTCCTGAACAGAACACCAACAGCCCAGACATTAATGTCAACAATTAATAAATGGGACCTCATGAGGCTGAGAAGCTTCTGTAAAGCAGGAGACACTGTCAAGAGAACAAAGCGACAGTCCACAGACTAGGAAAAGATCTTCACCAACCCTACGTCTGACAAAGGTCTAATATCCAAAATATATAAAGAACTCAAGAAATTAAATACCACCAAACCAAATAACCCAATCGAGAAATGGGGCATGGAACTAAACAGAGAATTCTCAACAGAGAAATATCAAATGGCTGAAAAACACTTAAAGAAATGCTCAACCTCCTTAATCATCAGGGAAATGCAAATCAAAACAACTCTGAGATTCCATCTTACACCCATCAGAATGGCTAAGATCAAAAATTCAAGTGACACCACATGCTGGCAAGGATGTGGGGAGAGAGGAACACTCCTTCATTACTGGTGGGAATGCAAACTAGTACAACCACTTTGGAAATCTATCTGGTGCTATCTCAGAAAAATGAGAATAGGGCTTCCTCAAGACCCAGCTATTCCACTCCTTGGAATATATCCAGAAGATGCTCCAGCACACAACAAGAAAATTTGCTCAACCATGTTCATAGCAGCCTTATTCATAATAGCCAGAACATGGAAACAGCCGAAGTGTCCCTCAATAGAAGAATGGATAAAGAAACTGTGGTACATATACACTATGGAATATTATTCAGCTATTAAAAACAAGGACTTCCCGAAATTTGTGGATAAATGGATTGAGCTAGAAATGATCATAATGAGTGAGTTAACCCAGAAGCAGAAAGAATCAAATAGTATATACTCACTTATATCTGCATATTAGCCCAAGGGGCATGTCCCACGAAAGCCTTCACTTACCAGGAAACTGAGACAGAGGAGAGGACATTCTAGTGGGATTCTAGATGAGAGAATCATGGGAGAAAGGCAAAGTAGAAGGACCCAGAGGATCCTAGAAGCCTACAAGTAGAACATTATGATAGGCAGATTTGGGCACAGGGGTCCTGCTCAAACTAAGGCACCAGCCAAGGACAATACAGGCGGTAAACCTTAAACCCCTACCCAGATCTAGCCAATGGACGGAACACTCTCCACAGTAGAGTGGAGAGTGGGATATTACTTTCTCACATACTCTGGTGCCTCACCTTTGACCATGTCCCCTGGAGGGGGAGACCTGGTGGCACTCAGAGGAAGGACAGCAGGTTACCAAGAGGAGACTTGATACCCTATGAACATATAGAGGGGGAGGTAATCCCCCTCAGGAACAATCATAGGGGAGGGGAGTAAGGGGAAAATGGGAAGGAGGGAAGAATGGGAGGATACAAGGGAGGGGATAACCATTGAGATGTAACAAGAATAAATTAATAATAATAATAATAAAAAACAAAGTTGGATCAAGAACAGGCAAACAGATTAAACAGTCCTATATCCCATAGGAAATAGAAGCAGTCATCAAAAGTCTCCCAACCAAAAAGAGCCCTGGGCCAGATCGATTCAGCGGAGAATTCTTCCAGACCTTCAAAGAACTAATACCAATACTCCTCAAACTATTCCACAAAATAGAAACAGAAGGAACACTACCAAACTCATTCTTTGAAGCCACAATCACCCTAATACCTAAGCCACACAAAGACCCAACCAAGAAAGAGAATTTTAGACAAACCTCCCTTATGAACATCGATGCAAAAATACTCAATACAATTATGGCAAATCAAATACAAGATCACATAAAAAATCTCATCCATCATGACCAAGTCATGCAAGTTTCATACCAGGCATGCAGAAATAGTTCAATATAAGGAAATCCATAAACGTAATTAATCATATAGACAACCTGAAGGAAAAGAATCACATGATCATCTCTCTAGATGTGGAAAAAGCATCCAACAAAATCCATCACATTTCATGTTAAATGTCTTAGAGAGATCGAGGAGACAAGGCACATACTTAAACATAGTAAAGGCAATATACAGAAAACCTATAGACAACATCAAGCTAAATTGTGAAAAATTTAAGTTAATTCCATTGAATTTAGGGACATGACAAGGCTGCCCACTCTCACCATTGCTCTTCAGTATAGTACTAGAAGTCCTAGCTAGAGCAATAGGACAGCTAAAAGAGATCAAGGGGATACATATAGGAAAGGAAGAAGTTACAGTTTCACTATTTGCAGATGATATAAAAATATACATCAGTGATCCCCAAAAGTCAACCCAAAAACTCCTACAGCTGATAAACAGCTTCAGCAAAGTGGCAGGATACAAAATTAACATGAAAAGGTCAGTAGCCCTCCTGTACACAGATGACAAAAGGGAGGAGAAAGAAATTAGGGAAACCACTCCCTTCACAATAGTCTCAAACAATATAAAATATCTGGGTGTAAGTCTAACCAAGAAAGTGAAAGACCTTTATGAAAAAAACTTCAAGTCTCTACAGAAAGAAATTGAAGAGGATGCCAGAAAATGAAAAAATCTCCCATGCTCATGGATTGGGTGAACCAACATAGTAAAAATGGCCATCCCACCAATAGCAATCTACAGACTTAATGCAATCTCTATTAAAATAGCAATACAATATTCTACAGAACTGGAAAGATCAATTCTCCACTTCATATTGAAAAACAAAAACCCCAAGATAGCTAAATCAATCCTATATAATAAAAGATCTACCAGAGGAATCTCCATACCTGATCCTAAGCTGTACTATAGAGCAAAATGAAAAAACCCAGCATAGTACTGGCATAGACATAGGCCAGTTGACCAATGGAATCGAACTGAGAACCCAGATATACATCCACACACATATGACCATTTGATAGTTGACAAAGAAGGCAAAACGATACAATGGGGAAAAAAAAGCATCTTCAATAAATGGTGCTGGTCCAACTGGATGTCTACATGTAAAAAATGCAAATACGTCCATATTTATCACCCTGTACTAAATTAAAGTCCAAGTGGATTAAAGACCTCAACATAAATTCACACACACTAAATCTCTTAGAAGAAAAAGTGGGTAAGAAGACCCTAGAACTCATTGACACAGGAGACAAATTCCTGAACAGAACACCAACAGCTCAGGTTCTAAAATCAACAGTTAATAAATGGGACCTTATGAGGCTGAAAGACAGAAGACACTGTCAGTAGAACAAAGCAACAGCCCACAGATTGGGAAAAAAATCTTTACCAACCCTACATCTGACAAAGGGCTGATATCTAAAATATATAAAGAACCCAAGAAATTAAACACCACCAAACCAAACAACCCAATTAAAAAATGGGCTACAAAACTAAACAGAGAATTCTCAAAAGAGGAATATTGAATGGCTAAGAAACACTTAAACAAATGCTCAACATCCCTACTCATCAGAGAAATGTAAATCAAAACGACCTTGAGATTTCACCTTACATCTATCTGATTATCAAAAATCGATACCTCAAATGACAACAAATGCTGGCAAGGACGTGGCAAAAGGGGAATACTTTTCCACTGCTTGAGGGAGGGCAAACTTGTTCAACCACTCTGGAAAGGAATACAGTGCTTTCTCAGAAAATTGGGAATAGCTCTACCCCAAGACCCAGCTATACTACTCCTGGGCATATACCCAAAAGATGCCCCACCATGCAACAAAGACATTTGTGCAACTATGTTCAAAGCAGCCTTCTTCATAATAGCCAGAACCTGGAAACAACCAGGATGCCCTTTGATTGAAGAATGGATAAAAAAAACCTGTGGTACATCTACACAATGGAATACTATTCAACTATTAAGAACAAGGAAATTTTGAGTTTTGCAGGTAAATGGATGGAATTAGAAATTATCTTTCTAAGAGAGATAATCCAGACCCAAAAAGGCATGCATCGTATATACTCACTCATATGTGGATTTTAAACCAACATAGACATCCTAGGAGAGACTCCACCCATTAGGGTATAGGGACAGTTACAGAGACTTAAAGCTGGACAACTGGACAGAGTCCCAAGAGTGTAGGGTGGCCTGTCAGGCCACAGAAGAAGAAGTCATATGTAGTACATGGGGTACTAGATAAACTAAGATCAGAGGTTAGGGGAGGAGTGCTCCCCTATCTAAGGACTAGGAGGGGGGAAAGGGGATGAGAGAGGGGATGGGATCCGGGCAGATGAGGGAGGGATGGTATGAGGAGGGGATGAGAGAGAGGGCTACAATTGAGATATAAAGAACTCAAACTACAGAACCAGCAGGTAATTTATATTTCTAATCCTACTACATGGGAATAGTTTTGAGACTGGCAGAGATATAAATGTAAAGCCATAAAGAGGCCTCATGTTGGCCACAGATTCTCTAGTATTAGGGGCCATTACTAGTAAAGCATGAAGGAAGATTTGCAAATGCCTTACATCAACCCATACAATGCCCAGGAAACTAGCTTTAATTTTTCTGTGCATCCCACACACCTCGTACAATTACGATGTTAGAATTGTATAATGCCTGTGTGAAATTATGTTTTCAGAACAAAATAACCAGCTGGATCAGACCTAACAGGAATCATTCCTCCCAGCACAATGGATACTGACATCTTGCATCATCCTAGTTCCAGCCCCAGATGATTCTGTTGCTTTTACCCATCAGATTTGGGCTGATTTCTGGAAAACATTGTAGAAAACTTCTGATCTAATTTGGACCACCATTTCAATCTCCTACTAAGCCTGGAATCTCTCAACATTTAGGAACTGAACCACAAATGCATTCACTAGATTGCTTAACCATTCTCTCCAATTTTGGCATACCCATTCCAAGGTATTATTTGCCCCAATTGAACCTGAAGAAACCTTTAGAGAATGATACCCCATTCCCTCAAAGGGGAAGGGGGTTGAATAGGTATCTGTTTGCTCACTTGATCTATTCTTGCTCACTTGCTTATTCTCATCAGGGGGTGGTCATAAGTCATTTTTTGTCTTATACAGAGAAAAAATTAGGATAAATGCTGGAATGTCTGTCTTTATCTTGCATATGTAGGCAAGGAGATGGGAGCTGAAAAGAAAGAAAGGGAGATTTAGGAACATAGTGGGAGGATAGAACAAAAGCTAGATGGTTGAATCTACTCTAGCTCAAGGCCTTAATTGTTACTTATAATGAAAGTTATGTCTAAGTCATTGCTGTAGAATTTGGTATACTGATACAAAACACGAGCATGTAAAATATTTGGCAGATTTTAACAAAAGAATACATATCCTAAGTCTAACAGATATGACTCTATTGATATATGTGGTAAATTAGTTGAATAAGGCCTTCAAAAGCCTCAGAGACACACAGAATATGACATTTAAAGTTGTTCTTATAATCCTAAATTTCTTTGCAACAAGACAAGTTAACTTCTGACAACATCTAGCCAATCTCAAAAAAGATGATGAGCAACAAATAACCTCCTAATGGAGATGTCTTCAGAGGTGGCAAATAACCACTGGGCAAAATGTCCTTGTTCCACCACTAAGAGAATCTGCCTAAAAATGGGCAACTTAGATGCAGGCAAAGTCAATGGCTGCACTCTGCCATGTCAGAGTAAGCAAGTCCTCAATAGTTCATGCCCTATGAACAAGTCTGGGAGAGATTTTAGACCAGAAATCTGAAGATGAGACTCCAACATTATAAAGTTGTTTGTACATTTTTAAGCTTAATAACAAATTATTAAGTTAATTTGTACATTTTGGAAGCTGCTCAACCACACTGCTGGTTCACTAAGGAATTTAAGTTTTATTCCTTCTCAAGTCTCCGAGGGGCATTGAAGACATAGTATAGTTTTAAAGCCAAGCTTAGTTGGTTAGGGGACAAGATCATTTTAGATCAAGATAAAGAAGTTAAGCTATTAGAGTTGAGATAGTATAGATATTGAATCTCATTTGGAACTTTAGGCCCAACACGATAGACTAGACACTTCAAACAGGACGAATGCAGATGGCCAATTCAGTATGAACGTAACATGTATAGAATTCACTATTTTCATGATTGTCACATGGTTCTCCCTGCTGTATTTAGTTTGTTTTATAGATGTGTAATTTTAAAAAGTATAAAAGAACATTCTCCACAGTTGAGTGGAGAGTGGGGTATGCATTTCACATGTACTCTGGTGCCTCATATTTGACCATGTCCCCTGGAGGGGGAGAACTGGTAGCACTCAGAAAAAGGATATCAGGTTACCAAGAAGAGACTTGATATGCTATGAGCATATACAGGGGGAGGAAACCCCCTCAGGAACAGTCATAGGGGAGGAGAATAAGGGGAAATTGGCAGCGAGAGAAGAATGGGAGGATACAAGGGATGGGATAACCATTGAGATATAACAAGAATAAATTAATAAAAATGTTTTTTAAAAATCTGAAAAAAAGCAAGCTAGTTGGGTTGTATAATAAAGTTTAATTGTTAAGAAACAGAGCCAACATCTGGTGCCCGACATGGAGCCCAGTGGGTTCCACAGTCCCTAATGGTATGAGGGAAGATTCAGTATTTGAAGGTATAGAAATACTGTTTCAGGGTATCAGCAAAGTTGCAACTGCTGTTGCAAAACTCTTTCCTGCATTATACTTAGAGGGAATTCTCTGTGTTCTCATTGTCCTTTTATTACAATATTTCATGCTTAAAAGGATTAGAAGACAGGCTAATGACATAGAAAAGCCAGAAGGGTCAGTAAGTTCTATCCTTTTGGAAAAGATTGCAGATTTGACTGGACAGATGGAAAGGCTGAGAAAAGAAAATGAAGGGATGGGAAAGCGGATAGAATTATTGGCAATTGGTAGTGATGAAGGACAGAAAATAGAGAGACTGGGAAGCCAGAAAAACCCAGAAGAGTCAATAAGCTCTATCCTTTTGGAAAGAATTACTGACTTGACTGAACAAATGGGCAAAATGCAGAAAAAAATGGAAGGGCTGGAAAAGCGGAAGGCACATTTGGTTTAAAAGGGTGGAGAAGGTCAGAAACCAGAGGCAAAGGAAGCCAGATGGATCAAAAGGTCTTTGGAAGTAAATGTCCCAGTGGAGGACACCTCCAGAGTTGCCCAGACACCTTCAGCTTTTCCAGTCACTGTAAGACATGTACCCAAGCAAAATGATGCTGAGGGTTATGATGAAATGGCCTGGCATCCTGTAGACATGATGGATTTAAAACATTTTAAGGAATCCATCGTCAAATATGATATGCACTCTACCTTTGTTAAACAAATGTTAAACAGCTGGGCCATGCAGAATGACTTGTTCCCCAAGATTGGAAAAATTTAGTTTCAGTGGTATTGGAAGCAGCACAACAGTTACAGTGGTTATCATGGTGGCGAACAGGGGCTATAAAAATAGAACAAGAAAATACGGCACAGGGAATAAATATTAATAGAGATCAATTGCTTGGTGAAGGGCAATATACTAACATTAGAGAACAAATTCAAGCTGAAGATAGAGTGATTGAACAATGTCGTAAGACAGCCTTGAGAGCTTGGGAGCTGGTAGAGGAACCTGGGAAAACAACTATTCCCTTTACTAAAGTGTTCCAAGGACCTCTGGAGCCCTTTACAAAATTTTTACAGAGATTAGGATCTGCTATGGATAAGGTGATGCCAGATTCTGACAACAAACAGGCATTAAAACTTATCATGGCTTATGAGAATGCAAATACTGAGTGTAAGAGGGTGCTTAGACCGTTAAATGAAAAAGGCACTCCACTAGATGACTGGGTAAAAGAAACAGTTAATATCAACTCTCAGAAATATCAAAATAATATTGTGGGACAAGCTTTAGCCAGAGAGCCCAGATATCATAATACTCGGTGCTTCAATTGCGGTAAAACTGGTCATGTGCAAAAAAACTGTGGAGATAAAAGGCACAATAACCCAGGAGAAAATGTAACTCATAGGAGACAACAAGGAGGTTCTGGTTATGGTGGTAATGAGGTACCAAGACTCTCAGGGTACTGTAGTCACTGTGGAAAAGGGAAACATTGGTCTCGGGATTGTCTGTCTAAGCGAGATGTGCAAGGCAATATGTTGCCGATGGGAAACGGCAGGAGGAGGCCATCGGCGTGGGCCCCCATAAACAATGCCAGCCGAATTCCTTTGGCCAGTCAGGAAGTGACAAACGCACAGGAAAATGGGAACTGAGTGTTAGTGATCTAATGCATGCTACTGAAGGCAGTGCAGCCTTGGATCTGTCTTCAAATGTGTCTCCTACTCTATCTCCCCAGGTTGAATGTTACAAATTAAATACGGGTGTTTTCGGACCTTTGCCTTCAAGCACAGTAGGAATGGTTCTAGGAAAAAGTGGGCTAACTTCTCAAGGTTTTATTGTGCATCCCGGTATTCTAGATGGAGATTCTAAAGAAGAAATAAAAATCATGGCATGTGTGAAAAAGAAGATAAAAATCGATGCCAGGGATAGAATTGCTCAACTCCTACTGTTTCCTTACATTAAGGACAAAGCCTCTCCAATGGAAAGGACTGGTGCATTCAGAAGCACAGGGACACGTGTGTTCTGGCAAACAGTAATTAATGATCAGAGACCTAAGTTATTAATACAGTTGAATGGTGTTAAAATACAAGGCTTTGTAGACAGTGGAGCCGATATCTCCATCATTTGCCAGAAGTATTGGAACCAAAATTGTCCACTTAAGGTTTATACAGAAATTGTAGGAATTGGTAAGTTATCTCAAATAAAACAAAGTGTACAGTGGCTTGAGTGTGTGGGACCAGATGGTCAGATAGAGAGGCTAAAACCCTATGTGGCTGGCATTCCTATAAATCTATGGGGAAGAGACCTTTTACAATGGGGTACTCAGATTACTATTCCTACAAATACTGAGATAAAAAAGGTTGAAACTATGGGTGAATTGGTATGTGCTTCTGGGGAAGAGATTAACGTAAGTGATCAGAGGTGACCACAAGTTATGCCCATTGTCCAACCTCAAAACTCTTCAGGTTTAGAGTGTCAAAATTTATAAGAGGGGCCACTGCTGAGATACCAACCGCCTTGCCCCTAAAATGGATTTCAAACAGACCTGTATGGCAGTAGCAGTGGCCCTTAACAAAAAAAAGTTACAGGCACTTCAAGGTTTAGTGAAAGAGCAGCTAGAGGCTCAACACATCGAAGAATCTTCCAGTCCCTGGAATTCCCCTGTGTTTGTGGTAAGAAAAAAAGTCAGGTAGATGGAAAATGATAACAGATTTGAGGGCCATAAACAAGGTGATTCAACCCATGGGTTCACTTCAACCTGGAATTCCTTTGCCTCCCTTGCTACCTAGGTCTTGGCATATAATTACAATTGATTTAAAAGATTGTTTTTTCACCATACCTCTACATGAGAAGGACAGGGAAAGGTTTGCTTTCTCAGTACCTACTCTGAATAATAATTCTCCAATGACGAGATATCATTGGAAGGTATTTCCACAGGAAATGTTGAATAGCCCAACTTTATGCCAGTATTTTGTGCAACAACCTTTAGAAATAATTCGTAAGCAGTTTCCTCAGTCTATCATATACCATTACATGGATGATATTCTGCTCGCTGATTCTGATCCTAGTGTTGTAGAAAAAATGTTTCAAAAAACACAAAGAATTCTGCCATGCTGGGGATTACAGATTACTGTGGAAAAATACAAAGAGGAGATTCAATTACCTATTTAGGCTATAAAATAACTGAACAAAAAATTCGACCACAAAAGGTACAGATCCATAGAGATCAGTTGCAAACTCTTAATGACTTTCAAAGATTATTGGGAGATATTAACTGGTTAAGGCCTACAATTGGGTTAGCTACCTATGAGTTATGTAACTTGTTTCAAACATTACAAGGGGATTCAGATTTAAACAGTCCTAGGTGTTTAACCGCTGAGGCAGAAAAGGAGTTAATTCTGGTGGAACAAAAACTTCAAAAGGCATATGTGGATAGAATTGATCCTGAATTTGGTTGCATTCTGGTTATTTTGCCTTCAAAACATTCTCCTACTGGGCTTCTCATGCAAAGGGAAAACAGGATCATAGAATGGATATTCCTGGCAAATAAACAAAACAAAAAATTAAAACATACATAGAGAAAATTTCTGAATTGATTACAAAGGAAAAAATAAGGTTGCACCAACTGTCAGGGATGGACCCGGCAAAAATTGTAGTGCCTCTTACTGATTCTGAGATTATGTCATTATGGATAATTAATGAAGATTGGCAAAAAGCTTGTAGTAACTATTTGGGAGACATTAACAATAGATACCCAAAAAACAAACATATACAGTTTATAAAAAGAACTAATTGGATCCTTCCAAGTATTGTAAAGAGGTCATCAATCTCAGGGGCACCCACTTTTTTCACTGATACAAATAAATCAGGTATGGCTGGTTATAAGTCTGAGAAAATGACCAAGGTGATTAAAAGCCCATTTACATCAGTTCAAAAATCAGAATTATATGCTATCCTTATGGTATTGTTAGATTTTCCTGGATCTCTTAATATAATTACTGACTCTCAATATGCTGAAAAAGTTGTTTTGCATATAAAAACTGCTGAATTTACTCCTGATAACACAAAATTGACTACCTTATTTATAGAACTACAACAGGTCATCAAAAGCAGAAATTATCCCTTGTATATTACTCATATTCGATCTCATACAGGTTTACCAGGTCCATTGACACAAAAAAAAATGAAGAGATCGACAAATTATTGATAGGTAATGTATTCGAAGCCTCAAAATTTCATGAAAACATCATGTCAATGGTAAGGGGTTAAAGAAAAGATTTTCTATCACTTGACAACAAGCCAGAGAAATAATTAATAAATGTCCTACATGTTCCTTATATCGTCAACTACCATTACCTGCTGGAATTAACCCTAGAAGTAACAAAAAAATGAAATTTGACAGATGCATGTGTTTTATTTTACAAAATTTGGAAAAATGAGATATGTACATCATACCATTGGTACATATTCAGGTTTTCAATGGGCAACTGCCTTAAGTTCTGAAAGGGCTGACTGTGTGATTACTCATTTGCTGAAAATAATGGCATTTATGGGAATACCTGCACCAATTAAAACTGACAATGCTCCTGCATATGTGTCCCTTAAGATGAAAAACTTCTTTATGTATTATAATATAAAACATGTTACTGGTATACCTCACAACCCTACAGGACAAGCAGTTGTAAAAAAAAAAAAGCTAATCGTACATTTAAAAAATGCTTATTAAACAAAAGAGAAGGGTAAAAACACCCAGGGACTGATTAAATAATGCTTTGTTGACTCTAAGTTTTCTTAATGTGAATGATGAAGGGACATCAACTGCGGAGAGACATTGGGTGATACAAAAAACTAAAGAGTTGTGACAACCAATATTCTACAAGGACTTGTCAAGTATGAAATAGAAACCTACAGTAGTTTTAAGATGGGGTCATGGGTATGTGTATGTTTCCACAGGGAGTGAAAATATATGGCTACCAACTAAACTTATAAAGATTAGATCTGATCATAAAGCAAGTGAATCTTAAGAGCTACTTGGTTCTTAACAACTTGACATTGTTCCTTATAGCTTGAAAAACTAATGCCCTCTTCTATCCTGTTGGTGTATATACAGGTAGAGCCCTGTATTTGCAAAAAGCAGGACAATGCCAAAGACGAAACAGACAACATTTGGTGATTTAACTCCCAAAACATGCCTCTGACACCTCAAGCAAGTTGCCTCAACTGATGTTTCCTTAAAAAATTATATATATGTACTAACATACCTGTACTAATGATTTCAAAAGTCTGCTTACTTTCAGAACAAAAAACAGGACAATTATAAAGATCAAACTTCTGCCTCTGGCAATACTACTTCATCCAAAAATTACATACATATTAACAATAAATTGGCTAGCTGAAAGTATCGATCCCAAAAGGACTGGACAAAAACAGCTAGCTTTTCCAGCACTTGGCCAATATATTATTTTTCTAGGGTACCTGAAAAAGATTTTTCTCCTAAACAACATAAAGTAATCCCAGTAGGTGGGATATTTTGTGGGTTACCAATGCTCATCTTTGCCTAACAGGGTTAGTTACAATTAATAAAAGTTCAATTGGGGATTTATTTCTTCTATCTTTCTTTCTCTCTTACTTTCTATCCATTTTAATATTAAGGAAAAGGGAGGAAGGAAGGGAGGATACAGGTTTGTAGAATAAAAGATAGATTATTGAATCTACTAACTTCAAAAATCCTACATTGGTATTGTAGATTGATGGAAATTTAAGACTTTTGATTGATGGAAATTTAAGACTTCAACTTTTGCTTCACATTGACATGAACTTAAATTGTATATTGTCATTCATTTTTGCCTTATGTATGTTATATGTTGACAAAATATTGTATATTGTATGTTAGAAACTTAGTTCATTTAGTCCAATGTTTATTTAATGTATTATTTATGTACCACTAATGTCTTATAAAAAAACTGTTCAGGAAGATCGGGGATAAAAGTTGGTATTTACATAGAAATCCTACTAGATACTCACTTACTTTGTTATAGAGCAGGTTTAATTCCTTGTATATGTCTTCAAAGGAATAGATTGATAACTGTAAGAATAGATAGAGTTGGTCTTCAAACTCTTCAGAGATCCACAGAATATGGCATTTAATGATGAGGGCTTCCCTGACAGAGAGACATCCGTGCCTGGCCATTTCTCCATTTGCATAATTGAAGATGGGGGCTTCAAGAGACTCTGGTGACAGAATGGTCACTAGACGGAGAAACTGCTCTTATCTCTACTGCTGATGACAGGCTGACTGTCTGCAATGATCAATAGTGATGCTAGAAAGTTGACTGTCCAGCTTTGAAGAGACTAGATGGACCAGACCGTTGGATTTCCTGCTTCAAAAATCAGTTTGTTGGATGTTTTGGGCCGATAAGGCTGAAGACTGATTGCCCCAATGAAGGAGAGAATTCGGTGACTATCCAGGTGGTCTGCTCTCTCTGTCCTATGCAACTTGTAAGTTGCCTGCCAGCACTTCCTTTATTAGATAGATTTTCCTTCTTGAGTCTCTGATGGGATTGAAGACTAGATAGCCACAGTGTTACTAGAAACTTTAGTTTAAGAATTAAAAACACATTTATAGATTGATAATTGCAATTTCTCATAAAAGAAAAGGACTCTCTTTGGTAGAATAGCGGAATACTTTCCCTCAGGTTAACAAGTATAAAAGGACTTTGTTATGTACTTGATACCTGATGATTATGTATATATGTATATGTGTGTATATAGTTCTTAATTTTTTTAAAAAGAGAAGGGGGATGTGTGGGAAAGATTAAGCTTTGTCACAGGTGGAAGCAGACTTGGAAGGCTTTACCCTTGGGGCACCCCATAAATACCTTGTGGTAGACTGAGTGGAGCCATCCTGGGCCTGGAATTCAGGAAGCAGACCTGGGAACCCCACCTGGGCTATTGTTTTCCTAATTGACCCTCAACGGGAGAAGGAGACCGCCCTTTCCATGTGACTCCAGGAGGTGGGGAGGAGAGAACAACAAGTTCAACCCAGGCGAGAGTGCGTGGGGAGCAGCGACCAGGCTGGACCAGCACGTGGGCCAGAGAGACACCTAAGGACCCATCCCATGGAACGGATACCGGAAGGCTTACTCTTTTGTCCCTTTAACCTTTTTTTCTTCCTGTGTAAGCTAGTTGGGTTGTGTAATAAAGTTTAATTGTTAAGAAACAGAGCCAACACAATGAGGTACTATTTCATAGCTAGTTGTCTGGATGTGATAAAATAAATGTATTTGAGAGGGTGTGAGGAAAGCAAAAGGCTTCCATTGGTGGTGGGAGTGGAGAAAGATACAGCCAGTTTGAAACTAAAGAGATAGGTGGTATTGTTTGTTTGTTTGTTTTGGGTTTTTGTTTGTTTTAGGGTTAGTTTTTTAAAATAAGGTTTCTCTGTGTAACAGAGCCCTGGATTACTTGGACTCTTTTTGTAGACCAGGCTAGCCTTAGACTCACAGAGATCTGCCTGTCTCTGCCTCCCAAGTGCTGTGATTAAAGGCATGCCCCCCCACTGGCCAGTATGCCCATTTTGATTTTTGAGACAGGGTTTCTGTAACTCACTTTATAGACCGACCTGGCCTTGAACTTACAGAAATACATCTGTCTCTTCTTTCCAAGTACTGGGATTAAAGTTGTGCTGTGCCAGCATGCCTGGCTGAGAGATTTTTTTTAGAGGGTTAAACACAAAAGTTCCAAGGGTTCTAGCATTTCTACTCCTGGTTATGACCTAAAGGAAATGAGACAGTCTGCACTAATACTCTACTGTGAGTACAGGTTTAAAGGAGTAACACACACACACACACACACACACACACACACACACACATACATATACACACACACACTCACACACAAATACACATACACACACACACACACACACACTTTCTATTCCTTTCTTAGGCACATATCTAGTGCAAGACTTTTCCTTAAATGGAGTTTGATTGAATCTAACTTCATTCGTTATTTGCTTTTAAAATTTGTACTTGAAGTCATGGTAAACTGTAGAGAGGGCTCTTCTGTGTAAGTATGAATCTGTGCTCAAGAAAGATGATGTGTCCTTCCATCCTCTGACCTCAGAGATGCAACTTTGTGTGTTCTCATCCACCATCATCAACCGTGTCTGCTATAGATACTGTTACCATGGATCATTGTGAGGATCCCTCGGCTACTTGGTACCAGATCTCCAGTGTGTATTCTCCCCACATTCCCTCCAATTTGGAGACCTAAAAATATTTTCATAGATTGAGACTTGCCCATTTCTCCTCTACTCATTGCTTTGTTTGCCACTCCCCTGGATGTCTGCCAACAATCACCTACTTCACTCTTGGGGTTGAGACTTTAGAGACAATTTTTGTTGTCTTTTTCTTTTAGGGAAGAGAAAGGGAGAGGGAGAGATGTGTGGCTTCAAATTTAGAGAAAGCCTCCTGTCTCTACCTCCTGAGTGTTAGGACCATGATCATACCTCTACACCACACAGGCTTTGATTGGTGCTTTTTATTCAGGCTAATTATCAAAATATACTTTGTAGCTTTATAATTCATAGGTAGAACTATCTCAGGAAATGTAGCTGTGTGTAAACTATTGAATCTTCAATTTATAGAGTAGTAACTTGTTTTTTTCCTTTCTTTTCCTATTTATTTCATTTTGAGACAGTATCTCATATAACTTAGGCTGTCTTTGAACTCCTATTTGTCCTCCCTTTACCATCTGAGTTCTCAAATTGTAGGTGTGGCATGACAGTAGTTCTGAGTTTTTAGAGAAAAAATTGTGGGTGGAGTCAGAGAGGTGGATCTATGACATAGAAGAGACACTGAACTACAGAAGATAATTTACAAAATGTGTTAGTAGCCCATAATTCTGAGGCATTTAAGCACCAAGTGAAATTTGATTTTGCCCTTGTGCCACACACCCTGAAACCTACTTGGCAGCACCTGGACAGAGAGTTTATCTGTTGGCTTTGTGATGTGAATATTGCTATACCAAATCCTGGTAATTTACAGCATATGCTACTGTCATACCAGAGTCTAAAGGACAGGTCTACAGTCTTCAGATTATCACAGGCTTGTGGAGAGAAAATATAAAATGTGATTTAGTGAGTAGAGGGAGAAGTGTCTGGGTGAATGTATCAGATACTGTTGTATAGTCATGACAATTGTCACTTCCATCATAGTAGCTGTGACCACTGAAGAGACCCATTCAAGATCAGTAAGACAAACTGTGGCTGAGGATGGAGCATCTTTGATGGGTCAGAAGCAGGGAGTCCCAGTATGGCTTTTTTTCTATGGGTTGTGAAATGAGGTACCTTTGTACTGTAGTGATGGCAGGCAGTTGCATTGCCCTTGATGTTGGGAGTAAGACCTGTAACTGTGTCTGAACATTCAGAATGGAAGAGTGGAGGAGATGTACCAGAGTGGCAATCTTACTTGTATAAATTGGCCTGCCTGCTTGATTAGTGGACTGCCACGGACCATCTCAGTTGGATATAGGTCCTTGGGAATGAGTTCTCAAAGCATCTGTTGACAAAGATTAGGTGAGAGACAAACAAACTCAGGGGAGAGTTTAAGTCTGAGTGTATTTTGCAGGCAGGCAAGCTAGATTTTTATACACATTTTTTAAAACAGAGAGTGCTTTGTGGTCACATATTTTTATGGAGTAGTTCCGAGGGAGTCAGTGAAGCAAACAAGTATACACAGTACAAAGTAGAGAATGCAAAGTAATAGTGTTGTCATCATTCTTAAGTCATTAGCTTGGTATCAGCATGAATGTGCCCTCTTTATCAAAGGTCAATGTTCTCTCATTATGCCAAACATCTGTGTGCCAAGACAGTTTTTTCTTAGTTCTTCTTTCTATCTGAGTGTCACTACCTGGAGCTTTCTTAAACACTTTATTTATAAATCATAATATAAATTACTAACTGATGATTAATTCTTAGCCATGTTTTTATTTAACAAGGGGAGCAGAACTTAGTGGTGAGCTCTGGGCCTGAATAGTCCTTGGCTGCAGTTAGGGAGTTTCACGAAAACAGTCATTATGTTTGAAAAGTTCTGATATGAGAGGAAGTTAGAAGAAAAATAAACACAGGCTATGCCAATGCAATGAGTAAAAAGAAGTCTGCAATCAGTTACTCCTGGCAGGAACATCAGACCAATTCCAGGAGGCTCTCCCTGGGCAGCGGTTGTGTCCTCGGGTTGTGCAGTAACATTGGTCACACAGACTCTACTGAAGGGGTCATGACAGTGGACCCTGTTGTGTGAGTATGGAGATGCCCTCAGAAATGCCGAAGGTCTAAAGCAAACATTGCAGTATCTGGAGTGAGAGCCAGTTCCTGTGGAGTGGTGTGGCTGTTTTTTCAGGTATTGAGAAACTCATCTGAGGCAGAGTTGGCTGTCCAGTGGAAATTTATTTGTACAAAGGATGAATAACAGTGGGAAGCAGATATGCCTCCAGTACTTTCCCTCCACATTGGGCTCTGATTTGATGGATAAATTCAATAAAACTGACAGGGAGATAGAGGTGTTCACTTGCCATGTTTTATGTTTTATGCCATGTTTATTGTGCTGAAAGGAGAAAGGAGGTTCCTTGATGAGTTCCTTCTGGGATTCATGAATGTGGAACCCATGAGAGAAGGTGGATAGCAGAGAGTGAGTGAGTGAGTTGGAAGTAATGGATGATACCCCTCAGAGAAAGAGAAAACCCATGACTCAAATGCATTAGGGGAGCTTAACATCAGCCTAGTGTGAGAGGCTGGTAATCTGGAAAGACTTAGCTGAATGGCTTAAATAAGGAAAAACTTTTAAACAAGGAACAAAACTCTCATGAGGCCAAGGAATATGAGATTGATGTGTCAGTCTATGTGCAAGAGAAGCAGATAAAATTGAGAACTATCACCACAGAGTCCTCATAGAAACAAAAAATGTATAACCCAAAGCAGTACAAAGGGGAATCACTGCTGATGAACTGGCTCATAGGAGCTGTGGACATCACCACAGACGTCCCAAGGATGCTATAGATTGTAGGAGAATAAGGAGGGCCAGACAACACAGGAAATTGGGAATGAGGGAAGCCATGTTTTATGGCCAGTGATAGGTCTGGATAGGACTGTGTTAACCAAAGAAAAAGATAATTGCATGAAGGGCAGTGAGGCAGGGATGAAACCCTGGTGACATCACTGAGCCTTTTGGTGGGAATTATATTATCTCCTTGAGGTAGGAGAGGCCTTGGCTGACTTAAGTAAAAGGGCATGTGGATCAGGTCCATTGACAACCGAGATCCAGTGAGAGAACAGAAAGCCAAGCAGAGGGGCCTCTCCTAGTCACTTGAAGGCAAATGTGAGCCAGAAGCTGTAGAGATGAAATTAGTTGGAGATCAGGTGTGCTTTTGGGGAAATCTTTGTAAATCCTGAATGCCTGACCAGCACCTGACCACTGGAGGTGAAAGAAACAGAGAACAAAGAAGCACAGATGATTGTTATTGCATCCCCTGATATAAAGGGAGATTTCTAGGTATGGGATCTCCCCATCCTGCTGCTTCCCTAATGGGGGTAGGTGGGCAGGATCTCCTGCAGAGTAATGGAGAGAATTGTGGATCCATTTATTTGTTCTTAGACAGGGTTTCTCTGTGTAGTAGTCCTGGCTGTCCTGGAACTCACTCTACAGAAATCAGCCTGCCTCTGCCTTGTGAACTCTGGGATTAAAGGTGTGTATCACCACCACCCAGTTGAATTCTGAGTTTATTGTTTTCAGACTACTTAGGCTGCAGGGTGGGTTGTAAGAACTAGATGTGCTGTGGTTCGTGGTGGCACCAGGAGCATCAGAGGCGATGAGAGGCAGCCAATGGTTAAGGATGTAGAACTGTGTTGGCATATTTTAACCAACTATTTTTGTTTTGGGTTCCCTAAATCTCTTTGTCCCTACTTCACCCCAATCCCTTTCAATGCCCTAACAGTGTGGGCAAGGGAAATAGTTTTCCTTAGCTGCTTCTTGCTGTTTAAGGTCCTAGGGTTCTTTGGGGCATGTCCAGTTCTCATTTCAGGATAACTCTGATGTTTTCTTGTCCAGTTGTGCCAACAGTAATCAGAAGCAGCAAGAGAAAGCACCAACAGCCCTCTTCTTTCTTGGAGCCTCCTAATCTCTCTTTGAATCTGGCTTTTATCCCCAATGACAAAGGCCACACTCCTGTGTTAAGTAGTTCAGAGCTGACAAACATAATCTGCCCTCTAAGGAGTCAATTATCAACTGTGGACAAACTGTAATAGCCCCCATATCCTACACCTGGGATTAAGACAAAAACATGTTTACATATAAACCAAAGCACACACAATAGAGCTGTGTAGGTAAAGATGATTGTTCTTGACCTAGGGCTTCCCTGAATATACTATGTGATTGATTCTCCCAAATAGAGCTTGTTTACCCTCTCAGCAACTGGGTGTGCTCTGTGGAGAGGCATTAGATAGCCGCAACTAAAGTGCAGTGCCAACCAGGAATCTGATGAATCCAAGGAGATGGGAACCTGGATCACCCTTGGTAGTTAGTGGGCCATTGACCTGGTAACCAGCAGGACTGTGGATTGTCCTATTCCCTTTTGGCCTTAGTCAGGCCAAACAGGATGAGAAAGCCCCACAGGATGAAGAAGGGGATCAGTTCAAGATAATGTGCTAGTACAGCCAACTCAGAAGGGCGTGCATACATGACCTGTGAGGAGGGCATGTGCAGATCACCTCTCAGGAGTGAATGGGCACATCATCTTTCAAGAGGGCATGTGCACATCACCTGTCAAGAGGGCATGATTACATACCTCTCAGGAGGGCATGCACACCTCACCTTTCAGGAGGGCGTGCACATAGTACCTCTCAGGAGGGTATGCACACATCACTTGTCAGGAGGGCAGGCACATATAACAAAAACTCAAGTGCAAGTACATGCTGATGAGGATGTGGAGAAAGGGGAACACTCCTTCATTGCTGGTGGAAGGGTACCCATTTACAACCACATTGGAAATCAATCTGGAGGTTACTCATACAATTGGAAATATCTCTACCTCAAAGCCTAGCTATACCACTGCTGGGCATATACCAAAAAATGCTCCACATTACCACAAGGACACTTGCTCAACTATGTTCATTGTATCATTATTCATAATAGCCAGAAACTGAAAGCAACATAGAATCACCTTGACTGAAGAATGGATAAAGAAAACATGGTGCATTTACATATTGGAATACTACTCAGCTTCTAAAAACAAGGAAATCATGAAATTTGACAAGAAATGGATGAAACTAGAAAAGCATGAGGTAACCCAGATCCAGAAAGACAGTCTTAGTGTGTACTCATTTATAAGCAGATATTAACCATATAGTACAGGAAAACTATATTACAATCTGCAGATCCAGAGAAGCCAAGGAAAATTCAAGGGAAGATGCTTAAATCCCACCCAGAACAGAAAATACAATGGGAATCCAAAGTAGATAGAGGGAGTTAACTGGGTGGGAGATGGGATGGGAAGGAAAACTGGGATGGAATAAGGTGGGTGGACAGATAAGAAGGCAGAGTGAGAAGAATGGAGTAAGAGAACAGAAGTCTGGGGAAGGGCATCTTTGGGACACAGGAGACTACAGGAGTTACTCTAGCACCTTGAAGCATAAAGTTGGCACCTCCTATAGCCTGGTAGGACTCCCATTAGAGGGAGGGGGATACCAACCCACACATAAAATTTTCTACCCAAAATGTGTCTTGTCTACAAGAAGCATGGGAAAATGAAAGAACAGAGATTGAGAAAATGGTAAACCAATGACAGGCCAAGCTTGAGGCCTACTCCAATGGGGAGGACAGACTACTGTCGCTATGAATGACACTCTAATATGGTTTCAGACAGGAGTCTAGCATAACTGTCTTCTGAGAGGCTTCATCAATATGTGGGGAGCCATGCCAAATTTTGCTATGTCAGAAATCCTGTGCTTAGGCTGCATGCTGTGACCTTAGAGTTGCTGACCTTTGCCTCATGAAGTCTTGTGTTCCAGGCTATCCTTGGACCACTTACCTTTTTTTTCTCCTTTATTAATTTATTCTTGTTACATCTCAATGGTTATCCCATCCCTTGTATCCTCCCATTCTTCCCTCCCTCCCATTTTCCCCTTATTCCCCTCCCCTATGGCTGTTCCTGAGGGGAATTACCTCCCCCTGTATATGTTCATAGAGTATCAAGTCTCTTCTTGGTAACCTGCTGTCCTTCCTCTGAGTGCCACCAGGTCTCCCCCTCCAGGGGACATGGTCAAAGGTGAGGCACCAGAGTATGTGAGAAAGTAATATCCCACTCTCCATTCTACTGTTTAAAGAAGTAGGGAAGTCCCAACTTGGAACCACCCAGAGGATCAAGGAAATTATTTATAGGGAATTACTCAGAGAAATAGGAAGTTCTACAGGGAGTGATTCAGGCTATTGTATTCTTGCCCGGGGGCTAGGGTGAGTGAGGTTAGAATAGATCCTATTGATCTTGCTCTATATATTCTTAGTAGTGGGCATTAAAGGGAATCTTAAACAGAAATTTTCTGACTTCATTCGTTATTTCTCTCATCTCTGTATCCTATTTTCAATCCCCACTCCCTCTTTCAGGTGAACCCTGATTTGATTTTTCCTGTGGGCTGGGACATGACAATCAGGCAACTTATGGAGACAGATGCAAAGAGCCAAGATGAGCAATGGGACAAGCTCTGGGAGTGCTGTGGAAGAGTGGGAGAAAGGATAGATGGAGCTGTAGGTGTCAAGGATGCCAAAAGAAGATTTACAGAGTAATCTAACCTGGGCCCATGGAAACTCACAGAGATTGGACCACCAACCAAAGTGTTTGCATGAACGGAACCTAGACCCCCTATATACATATATAGTGAATATGTAGCTTGGGCATCATGTGGGTCACCTAACAATAGGAATGAGGGCTCTCTCTGAATCTGCTGCCTTCTGCTGGTTCACTTTCCCCTAGCTGGGCTGGCTTGTCATTCCCAGGCAAACTAGGATGTGTTTAGTACTGCAGTAACTTGATATATCATAGTGGATTGGTAGCAATTGGAGGCCTCCCCCTCTCTGGAAGAAAAAAATGAAGAGAATGGGAAGACAGATGGAGGAAGACTGGGAGGAGAGGAGAGAGGGGCTGGGATTCCAATGTAAAGTAATTAAATAAAGAAATAATGTAATTGTTTTAAAAGAAATAGATAAATAAATCCATTAGAAGAGAAAGTAGGAAAGAGCCTTAAATTCATTTGCACAGGAGACAACTTCCTGAACAGAACACAACCAGCTCAGGCTGGTTGATATTAGTATCAACATTTAATAACTGGGACCTCATGAAACTGAAAAGCTTCTATAAGGCAAAGAACACTGTCAATAGAACCAAAAGGCAGTCTAGAGATTAGGAAAAGATCTTCATCAATCCTACATCCAACAAAGGGGTAATATCCAAAGTATATTAAAAATTCAAGAAACTAAACACCAACAAACAAAATAATGCAATTAAAAATGTAGTACAGACCTAAACAGAGAATTCTCAATAAAGGAATCTTGAATGGCCTAGAAGCACTTAAAGAAATGCTCAACATACTTAGTCAACAGGGAAATGCAAATCAAAACAAATTTAAGATTTCATTTTACACCTGTCAGAATGGATAAGATAAAAAACTCAAGTGTTGGTGAAGATATGAAGAAAGGGGAACACTCCTCCATTGCTGGTAGGAGTACAAACTTGTACAAACATTTTGGAAATCTGTCTGAGGCTTTTTCAGAAATTTGGGCATAGTTCTACCTCAAACCCAGCTATACCACTTCTGGGCATATACCCAAAATATGCTTTACTATACAACAAGAACACTTGCCCAACTATGTTCATAGCAATTTTAGTCATAATTTCCCAGAATCTAGAAACATCTTGTATATCCCTTAACTGAAGAACGGATAATGAAACTGTGATATGTTTGCACAGTATTAAATACTACTCAGAAAAAATAGTAAAAAAAAACTACTTAGTTTTTAAAAGACAAGGAAATTATGAAATTTACAGGCAAATGCATGGAAGTAGATGGTTGAGTGAGGAAACCCAACCCCAGAAAGACACACATGACATGTACTCACTCATAAGTGGCTTTTAATCATATAGTAGAGGATAAACAAAGTACAACTCAGACCTAAAGAAGATACACACCAAGGAGGACCCAAGGGAAGATGCTTAAATCTCACTCAGAAGGGAAAATATAATAAATAGAGGAAGTGGTTGAAAAGAGAACACAACTTATGAGAGCGACTGTGGAGAGAAATAAGGGTGGAAATCAGACCTGGAAAAAGCAGAGGACAGAGGGCCTGCAGAGAAGAAAACTCATGGGCAGAGGCTTCTCTGTGACAAGCTGGATACAAGACAGGGTAAGCTTCTGGGATGATATGGAGGAGACTCTATCTGGGACCTCTAGTACTAGTGGTCATGGAGACCAAAGAGGACACCCTCTAACTCGACAAGACTCCTAGTGGAGGGAAGGGAACAGCAATTTATCCACAAGAAATTAAGCCTAGATTTTCCCTGTCTACAAGATATGCAGGAATAAAAATGTTGCAGAGATTGAAGGAATGCCCAAGCAATGCCGGGCCCAATCTGAGACCCACTCCATGGAGGCAAGCCAACCCCTGATACTTTTAATGATACTCTGCTATGCTTGCAGATTGGAGCCTAGCATAGCTGTCCTCTGAAAGGCTCCACCTGAAGTAGATTTACGTGTTGCATAACTAAAATTATATATAATAAATTAAAATAAAACTTAATGATAATGGCCAGATTTGTGGCTACAGTTTTCATTGTCTTAATGATGGCTACATATTCAAGTTCTTTTAAACTTTCTGGACACCAAGTCACAGATAATATAGTATGCACAATATGCAGCATTGTTTTCATACGTCAGCACTGTGTGAGAGTTCACTAAAATACACCAACTCTGCTCAGATTAATAGTTGGAGGAACTCCTACATTGACACTTGATACGATTTGTTTTGGCATAATATGTGAAGTACCCTAAGAAAATCCATGTTTAATTGGTAAGAGCAGATTCTTGCATGGGATTTCAGTCTGAGAAGAACCATACATAAGAGACCCTATTCTCCCACACTCTAGAGTAAACATTGACTTAATCCTCTTACTAGAAATCCACTTCTCAAAATCAGTTTCACTGATGTACTGGGGAGTAATGGGGGTGTTATACTAGGAACCATTTTGGCATTGATAATCACTGGAGAACACATATATTGGTAGACAATCCCTGCTAGAGTTGTAGAAGTTTTGGAAATTTTCATATACTTGAAAGTCTTCCTTATTTCATTCAGTTGTTTGTTGTTTTGTGTTTTGGAGTCTTCATTCTAGCATATATTCATTTTTTGTGTTTATTGAACACCTTTATAATTGTTATCTCAAGTTTATTGCCTGTGTGTTTTCTAAATAGCTTTATTTAGAGAACATTGCTCTGTGCCTCGTAGTTTTTGAGAAAGACATACTGGATTTTTGTTTTTTTTAAAGATTTATTTATTTATTATTATGTGTACAGTGTTCTGCCTGCATGTACACCGGCATGTCAGAAGAGGGCACCAGATCACATTACAGATAGTTGTGAACCACCATGTGGTTTCTGGGAATTGAACTTAGGATCTTTGGAAGAACAGGTATTAAGACAGTTCTTATCCACTGAGCCACCTCTCCAGCCCCATACTGGATTTTTGAATAAT
The DNA here is from genome assembly GCF_964271855.1 of Acomys minous. Classification (NCBI taxonomy): domain Eukaryota; kingdom Metazoa; phylum Chordata; class Mammalia; order Rodentia; family Muridae; genus Acomys; species Acomys minous. The sequence continues at coordinate 71,657,245 of NC_140492.1, read as the reverse complement.
TTCTGGAAAGGGGACTCTTCTGGAGTTAGGCAGTTGGTGTACATTTTGATATGCATAATGTTCCCACTTTTGTTGTGGTTTTTTAAAGACAGGGTTTCCATGAGTCACCTTGCCTGTCCTGAATTCACTTTGTTGACCAAGATGGCCTCAGTCTCACAGTGATTCACCTGATTCTGCCTCACAGACTACTGGGATAACTGGCATGCACCTCCGTGCCCATCTGCTCTCCCACTCTTGTAAATAAATATCCAGATCTCTATTTGCTGTTACCTCAGCTACAGATGCTTTAGGTCAGCTTGACAGTGATTGATTTCGGTCCTAGGGATATTCAACAGTGATGTACAACTGTCATATCAGAAAGGATTCTTGCTCAGCTACAGCAAATTTTAACTTCTGGCCAGGTGGTGAAATTCTCTGTGCAGCTCCTAGTTTCTCACTGTAATTCCCCATATGTCAAGATTATATTGGTAGGCAGCAGGACATAGGGGTTATCAGTAAGACATGTAAGCCCTCATCACAGCCTTCAGTTGAGTTTCACTGAGTAGGAGCAAAGAAAGGCTTAGCAGCAAGGGTTCAGGCACAGTGCTATCTGTGCACTGTGAAAATGACTCAGGCCCAGATCTTCAGTGTTGTTTAGGATGGAGTATTTACTTGATAGATACAAAAATATCTCAGAATGCAAATGCCCAGATGAGGGTCTTGAGATCATGAGAGCTCAAGGTGGTGATGGTGGTACTACTTGAGAGGAGCATACACAGCTCTGAGCATAGATCCTCAGGTCTCAAGTAAAGGGGATAGGGATCACAAGACATGAACTAGTGCTACCTGAGAGGCATGTGATTGGTCTTCACACAGTTCTGGTGTGATGGTGGCTTGGGGTTCTAATTTTGGTATTTTTGAGACAGGGTCTCAAGCTGGACTGAAACTCACTGTGGAGCTAGGTTTATATATGGCCTCAAGGTTTATATATGGCCTCAAGCTCATGGGTAATTGATCCTACTTCTTTGGCCTCTGAAATGTTAAGATTATAGCTATAAGATAAGGGAACCTTCAAGGTTATTTTAGAGTCTTGTGGAAATTAGAAATGTATAATTAACCAACAAATTATATGTTAACCCATTAAAACAATGCATTGAAAATATTGAGTCAGTCATTTGGACTTTGCAATATTGCATCCCATTTTGAATTTTTGAATCACTAGTTGGATTTTTCAACTACTTTATTTTTAAATGCTTTGTGGGTATGGCTATGTATGATACCTTGTTAGGCTGGAATGAATAACACTAAAGTGTTACTCATGACCTACATTTGATAGTGTTACTTCTATGATTAAATTTCATGCAAAATATGATAAAATGAGTTTTGAAAACAAATCCATATCAAAATTTGGTGGACCCCAGCTAATCAAAATACAAATGTCTTCTCATTTCATATGGATTTAGTATCATCTTCATGCTTTAAATGAAGACTAAGCAATTACCTGTGGACAAAAATCACTATCCTACTGGTCTTGAAGAAACAGACTCGCAAGAGTCATTGGGCTTCCTAGAAATTTAGTTATTTCAGTAACTATGTGAATATAGACAACCCCAAACTCTACATGAGTCCACAGTCTTAGCAAATATTTCAATTTCAGTCACTTCAGATTCTACTAAACTGAGCCAGACTCCACAAGATGGGTTTTGGTGGAACAATTATATTCACAATAAGTTGTATTAAGATTTTTTTCTCACAGCAACATAAGATGCTCTTTAATTACACTTACTTTCAGAATAATACTACTGCAATATAGGATAACATCTAAGGAGAAGACAAACTCTCTGGTGTATCTAATTTGTCAGTTGACTGCTATTTTCATTCATTTTTATCATTAGATCTGAATACATATTCAAAAATTATTAGAATATTAGTAGAATATTGTTAAGTCCAAGTAGGTTGGCCTCAATAGAGAAACTGTGAAAGATTTTGTATGAGCCAGCAATGTAAGGGGGAAAATATTTCTCATTTGATGAGATGTTTTCAATGATAAAAATAAATTGAACTCTCCACAAAATAAATGGATTATTTGAGCAAGTAAGAATGCCAACTTTTTCAGTTTTATCTTTATGTGCTTGCTATAATTTACAATGATGAGAAATGTTAGTTGTTGGAATTCATTGCTTCATCATATACATTTATACATAAGGTATGCATTTATGATAAGGCTATGATAAATAGCCTAGGCAATGTATTCCTCAAGCTGAAATTAAACCCATGGCATTCCTTCTGATTCAGTAGTTGTGCCCACTATTTAAGGCATGACTAAAATAAGAGCATAAAAATCAGCTACTTCATGCTGCAGGCTTGTCCAACCTTAACACTTTCATGAATGCTCTGGCCACTTCTCTGTTTCGGAGGCTATAAATGAGAGGGTTCAACATTGGAGTAAGGATGGTGTAGAAAGCTGATGCCATTTTGTCCTGATTGGGAGAACGACCAGAAGAGGGCCGCATGTATATGAACATGGCTGCCCCATAGTACATTGCCACTACTGTGAGGTGAGAAGAACAAGTGGCAAAAGCTTTGTGGCAACTCTCAGCAGAGCTCATATGAATGACAGCCAGAATCACTCGGGTATAGGAAGCCATAATGATTGCTACAGGAAAAATAAGCATAATTACACAGCAAAAAATATATAATCTTTTCAAATGTCAAAGTATCACTACATGAAAGACTAAGCAGGGCAGGAACTTCACAAAAAAAGTGAGGGATTTCTCTGGCACCACAATATGAGAAAGACAAGACAGTTGCAACCTCTATTATACCATCAAGGGAGCCAAGAATCCAAAGGAGGTGGCCACAAGAATACACATTTTCTGACTCATGAGAATAGAGTACCTTAAGGGGTGACAAATAGCCACATAATGGTCATAAGCCATTGAGGCCAACAGAAAACACTCAGTTCCAAGTAGAGATACATAGAAGAATATCTGGCTTCCACAGCCAGCCATGGAGATAGACTTGTTGCCAGAGAGGAAGTTGAAGGCCATCTGGGGCACTGTAGTACAGATGAGCATGAGGTCCATGAGAGAAACTTGACTGAGAAGGATGTACATGGGGGTGTGGAGTTGGGCATCCAGGTAGATGAGAATCACCATGATAGAATTCCCCATGAGGGCCATGAAGAAGATACCCAGGATGAGAGAAAAGAAAAAAGTATGAAGAGGGCTGTGATCAAAAAATCCTAGGAGGATGAAGTCGGAGTTGATGGTCCAATTGTTCCATTGCATCATGAGTATGTTCACTGTGGAGAAAGAATGTACAATAAAGGTTATATTGTATCATAGAAATGTCCCATATGTCCTTCCAAGCTAGATATACACACATACACACATGTGTTATATAAACATGAAGAAATTATTTAAGCTTCAGATAGTTAGTACAGTAATAGGAAAGATTAAAACTTATATTTGAGTTCTATGTTTCATATTGTTTCTGTCTCTCTTCCCATTTCTCTCTCTCTCTCTCTCTCTCTCTCTCTCTCTCTCTCTCTCTCTCTCTCTCTGTCTCTCTCTCTCTCTGTCTCTCTCTCTCTGTCTCTCTCTCTGTCTCTCTCTCTGTCTCTCTCTCTGTCTCTCTCTCTCTCTCTCTCTCTCTCTCTCACTCTCTCTTGTAAACGCACACACACACACATACACACACACACGCAGAGAGAGAGAGAGAGAGAGAGAGAGAGAGAGAGAGAGAGAGAGTATTCTGTAGCTATGTATGACTTTGAATTCATTTGTATAGTGTTGGGATTACAGTGGTGCACATACCACTATGTCTGATTTGTGATGACTTTTAAACTCAAATTACTTAGCAAACAGAAATAAAAGTTTTCATAAGAACATATGAGGAAGAAGTTAATACACATAGGTACTATCAACCATCCATTCATAATTACTAACATTATGAAAAGATTTCTGAGTTCAGGGAATTCCATGAACTTTCTATAGCATATTCCATGTAGGTTACCATGTCACATTCTAAGTGAAAAATTTTATGAAAAAAATAAAGCTTACTCCACTTATATTACTAAATTAAATTTATTTATTCATATACTATAATGAATCTTGAGTAGTTAAATAGCCAGCCAACAGATACATTAATATTACAAGTTTAAAACTATATTAGTTGAAATGTGTTGTTAATAATGGGTCATGTGTGAACCAAAATGTTTCATCACTTTATAATTTTTAAAGTGTCTTTACACAGGAAGAGTCTAACTGAATAACAAGGTTATAGTAGACCATAACTGAATTCTTCAAACTCTAAATACAAATTACTTCAGCTGAAGGAACTTTGATAGTTATTCACTTCCACTTAATTTCCCACTCATTAAACTTGAATAATTATATCTAGACCAGAAGACTAAATAAAATTACACTTTAAAATATTTTAACATTATCTAAATATATAAGCATTTTAAATTAAACATGGGTGGAAAGAATATTGATAATCCTTTCTTTATATCTAGAGAGTATATAGTTTATTTTAATAAGTCAGTGATCAACTATATAATGAATCACCATTACTTTTTTGTACAACAGTGATTAAGTTTATTAACAAGTATTAGAAATATAAAAATCTTTACAGATTATTTTGAGTTGATTAGAAATTTAGAATATAATCAAAGGCCCAGACAACAAAAAATAGTCACAAACTCATAAATCTGCTAAATAATGCACAGGACTCTATTCATTTTGAACAATTGAAAGTCTTTTTTGCTAAATGTCATATACTGGAAAAAAGACACTTCTCTGATGATGTTACACATATGCTCTGTATTTGAGTGTTTCAAAAAGTCATTAGGTGTCATTTTAATACCATGCACATTAAGAAGAAAATTATAGTATTTGCCCATGGAAGCTAAAACATACCTAGCCAAAGGTAAAACAAAACAAAACAAAACAAAACAAAAAACCTTAGAATTGAGAGCACACTTTAGCAAATATGTGGAATACAACAATGACACAGCAAAAAGAAAAGTTTATATAACTGGCTACATAAAAATGCTTGGACAGCTTTTCATATTATAATTAATAACAAACCTTAAGGTCTTGATAAAATGAAAATAAATCACATCCAAAAAGAGTAGATGGGAAAAGTCATGGATAAAACTAATAATATGGAATTTAGAAAACAATACAAAAAGCCAGTGAAACAAATAATTGACTCTCTGAAAATAGTAACAAGACTGATAAATGTCTAGCCAAAATAATAAGAATAAGCAGAAAGAGTATCCAAATTAATATAACCAGGAATGGAAATTAAAACATTATAACACACATTGAGTAAATTCAGAAAATTATAAATATATAGCTTAGCATTCTTGGCCCAGTGCTCCCTCACTGGAGGTCCTCAGCAGCCACATGGGGAAGTCAGATGAGATCTCCATGTATCAGGACCTTGTTTGCACCAGACCACTGGGCAAACATAATAGCAGTGAGCTATTGTGCCCCTATCTGCATTCCTGGAGGCCAGAAGGCCACAGGTGCCACCACGTGAGACTCTGCTAACCAACTTCACAGCCTTCTCTGTCTTCCCAGGAAAAGCTAGGAACAGAGAAACTCACTTCATTCCTGGTGAAGCCCATTCCCAGGCAGCACCCTGATCCCTGAAGTCCATCAGCAGCTTAATGGGGAGTATAGAGGCATTTGGTCCCTAGGGACTACCAGGCCACAGGAAAACATAGCAGAGATGAACTGTGACAGGCCACCTGCACCCTCTATCTACTGTACAAAAAAATGGAATACAACAAAGACACTCCAAAAGAAATGTTTATATAACTGATGGTATAAAAAAACACCTGTCTCAGAGATGATATATTATAATTAATTATGTATCTCATTGCCTTGGTAGAAAAATAGACAAAATCCAAAAAGAATAGATGGGAAAATTTAGAGATAAAACTAATGAAATAGAATTTACTGAAGCCAGTGGCCCCCAGGGACCACCAGACAATAACAGACAACCAGATGGCTAAAGGCCAACACAAGAACATGAAAGACAAGAGCCTGGGCAATATGCATACACCAGAACCAAAGTATCATACCACACCAAGTGACATAAGAACTGAACATTTCCTCTACCATGGTTGCCTGGCAAGGGAGCCCTGCCAGAGGGAAGTGATTAAAAAGCATATAAGAACATCAATGACAGAGATAGCCTCAGCCCTCGCTCTTCTTACTAGTATACAAGTGAAAAATGGACTGTGAAAAAATTTAGGGAAACAACACCCTTTACCATAGCCACAAATAATATAAAGAATCTTTGTATGCTTCTAATCAAGCAAGTGGAAGATGTGTATTATAAAAACTTCAAGAAAGAAATTGAATATATCAGAATATGGAAAGATGTACCATGATCATAGTGCTGCCCAGTGTTTTTCACACATCATTGAATTAAGAACATTGCTCAGGCCTTCTCTATGTATATAAACTGCATTTCAATTTATCTCCATAAGTTATTCTATATTGTGTCAAGTAGTCAACTAAAGCTTCTCACATGCATGATCTGCAAAGGCTAGTAAGGAGCAATCCCAAATACACACAAACATATAAATGGACTTTGAAATAATCTTGAAATATTTCTGACTTTTTTCTGTTTTGAGGTAGAATTCACCAGTGTAGTGTTGGCTGCCCTGCCCCACTTCCTAGTCTAGGCTGTCCTAGAGTACTGGGATTAAAGGTGTACTCCACCATGCCTGGATTTTAAATGATTTTTATTTCATCATGTAAGTGGATTGTTCTGTCAAGATAAGATACAGCATCAAACAACAAAGCAGAAAGATGACTGGACTCAAGCTTCATAGGATAAATGACTGTATAGGGAAAATGTAAAGTGATATAATGTAACTTTTCATTTTGTTAAATTTTATATATGTCTGTATGTGTATGCTAGCATACTGATATTTTCATCACCTATCAAAGGAACTACAGCTGAGCAGTAGAAAGATGGAGAGGGAATTGGATGCATGCTGAGATCTCTGTCTCTAGAAGATATACAGTGAGTGCACATGTGTCCCCACAACTGTCAGAAGGAACCTTGAAAAAGAACAAGAATAAATGATTTAGAGACCAGAGTGGACATTCCCATTGATTGCTTGTCCAGGTCTCTAATGTGCAGTAGGAATTAAGATCTGCTGATGCAACATCTACCTGTAACTTGAGGGAAGTGCAGGAGGAATAGCAATCATAGACTGTAGCAGAAGGGACATAGATTCATTGTAGTCACTCTTCATTTGGAACCCAAAACCTTTTGTACAAATGTATTTCCATCCATGATTGTCTCTACTTCTCCCTCAGCCTTAGTACTGATGCTCAGTGTACACACATGTAAAAGGATGGAGGTTGATTTAGGCTATGGGGACCTCTCAGGATGCAATGGCTGCTGAGAAAGGTGAAGTTATGCTTAAGGGAGTCTTCTGGTGAGAGAAGATGCAACTACTGATTCTTAATCAGTGAGCAAGTGACATCTCTTTCATACCAAGACTCCTTTAAGTAAATGTCTCTTACTTATTAGTTTGCTGTAAACACTGACTGTCTCACAGTGGCCCCTTGCTGGTTACAAAGCACACAGTCTCCATTTCCAAGAGTCTATGTTAATTTGCAGCTTACCAAATCTCTGCCTGTACTGAAACATCCATAGTCTAATTTCTAAGTTGTGTGATACTGATGTTCCATGTGTAACCCTGCATCTTCTTAATGGACAGTGCCATTCCCTCTGAGCAGTTTTTGATGTGAACTATGTACATATGAGCTATAAACTCCTTCCACCACCTGGTCTTCAGCCCTCAGAGCTATTACACTGTAAGAGGCAGATCCAGGGAGGGCCTATGTTTTGTACTGTAGATTTGTCCCTGGGGGAAAGCAGATGCTGTAACACTGTTATGGGTCAGTGAGTAACTTTTCAGGGACCAGTGAATTTGAACATGTGAGGTCTCTGAAGATTTCTAAGAATGGCAAGAATACCCATTGTTAGCTTCATTAATCTTAGAGCTAGGAAGCTTTATTCATTTAACCACTATTTAGTATGTTTTATCCTGTGGCCATACATTTATTCCCTAGACTGATTCAAACACCATTTTTTCTTCCTTAATTATTTTTGTTTACATATATTTTCTCATTTTTGAGAAATTATTCTCAGTTGATGGTAGATTCATTTCAGTGCTCTGTGGATTTAACCTTAATGTGCATTGAAAGAACACAATAATGGGTTTTTTGCAACTGAAGGGTTAATTTATTTATTTTGAGTGACATACAAAGAGATTATTTAAGAAAGAATCATTCATAGGAAACTAAAACATGAAGAGGAATGATATGGTCCCAGATTGATGTTAATGTTTTAAATATCATGTGCTGGTTACTAGAGACAGTGCTGCACATACAGTGTCCAGCATTGTTGCTAAAATTCAACATTGTGGAGATCCCACCAAGAGACAACTCACCTCAGAGTAAATACTAGAAGTTCTTAAAACTCTTCAACTTGATATGAATTGTTTGTGAACTATCACATGGTCTTCTCTGCCAAATAACTCACTTCAAGTTGAAAAGAGGAGGTTCATGTGTTTACAGTGGTATGAGAGTATGTGGGGAGCCTAACTCCCCTATTGCTTTGCTGTTTCCAAACTCTGTTATTTGTTTCCATCCTCTGAGAATCAATTTTAATAACTTCTGTCTTTGCAGAGGTAGGGGCCCTCACTGGAGAAACATTTTTAATTCCTTACCACTATGTTTGACAAAATGTACTAGTCTCTGCTCTTCACAATTTTACTGTGAATAAGGTTGATAATACATTTGATAGTGGGTAAAATATGGCACTTAGAGAATAAAATCCAGGGGTCTAAAGCCTTGATTCCAGAAGTTACCCTCTACACATGGTGGAGTTATCCTTAATATATACCTATTTCCCTTCCCATGTTGAAGGATGTAAAATTTCAGCATGTGAGATCCCTCTATTGAGGGAAACAAAGAATGATGCAGGATAACTCTAATTCCCATTAGGAGCACATGCCATCTATGATTGTACTTTGGGTACTATTAATTAGAGTAGGGCAAAATATATTTAAAATAAGTACAGAATTTTATCTACTTGTAAAAGAACTCAAATATTTAAAAATATGTTTATATGTGCTTCTTTTGCCAAAGACTGTGTCAATACATATTCAAGAATATTCACCATAACATAGTCTAGTGATTACATATTGGAATCAGTTGTAACATGTAATCAAGACAATGATGCTGTTTTCCTCCTGTAGTCATACATTTTTCTCAGAGATATTTATTTCAAGTTGATGTGTATGTGTGTTTGTGTGTGTGTGATTCTGTGTGTCTGTGTGTCTTTTTATGTCTTTTGTCAGGGGGTATTATATCTCCAACTTTGTGAAATTTCAGTATGTTTGTCATTTATAGATAGATTATTGATTTGTGTTTTTTAATCATTCCACTTCGATGAGATTATGTATAAGCTTCAAACATTTTGTGGATTCCTTACAATATTTTATATAAAAATCCTTATCTACAAATACAGATATGTTCACATCTTTTTATATATTCCTAACCTTTTTATTATCTTCTCTTTTCTTATTGCTTTTGCTAAGACTTTAAACACTAAAATGAATAGGAATGTGGAGTGTAGACTTCCTTGTCTTGCACTTGATATTGGCAGAAATTTTTGAGGTTTTTTTCTGCATGGTGTTATATTTCTTTCATCCTTAGCCTCTCCATAATTTTTAAAATTTGTAATGGGAGTCCTGACTTAACACATAACAGGTATAGCAGAATTAACATGAGCTAATTATTTAGCCATGGGGAGGATATGAGTACATTAGGATAAAAGAATCTCTGTCAATTCATTGTTTCCATGAGGCTATGAAATGAGTGGACAGAAAACTGAGACAGAGAATAATAGAAAACCATTATCAGCTATAAATGTGTCACAAGAACATTCTCTAGAATATATTTTAATAATTAAACATAAGGAAAACAAATATGCCAATTGAAAATGATATTCAATGAGCAGATATTTCTTATCAAGAAAAAATATAAATGGTTGGTAAATGCTTTATAGAAGACATTCAATCTATATAGTCATCAGATAAGTTGAGATTGAAACCCACTTAAGAGTTCATCTCATCCGAGTCAGAATGCCAATAATTAAAAATACAAATAGCAGGAACAACTAATACGCAGATTGGGAAAGAGAAAATCTCATACACTCTTAGTGAGAATACAACATCCTTCAACTGATGAAATGTTAAATAAAAGGAGGTACATTTTACATGTATACAGTGGGATTCTATTCAACTGTGAAGAAAATAAAATCACAATGTTGAAGGTAAACTAACAGAAGTAGAAAAGGTTTTATTAATTGAAGTGACCCAGATGGAGAAATACAAATTTCACATGTTCTCTATTATTGGATGTTCTGAGGTCCAAATCTCTAGATGTGAAAATATACCCTGGAATAACAACAAGAACAAGGAAAATAAATAGGGATGTTGTAGGGAATCAATAGAGGAGAAACAAGATTTATTGGATGGGAAAATGGGGATTAGGGATTGTCTTTAATAAAGTAGGAAGTGCAATACATAAAGAAGAAGAGGGTAAAATAACAATAACCATGTCTGGGAAAGTCATAGGAATCATATAATTGACATACACATAGTTGATGTATGAATATACATATGGAGTTGAAACAAAATCTCCCCATCTGTTTTGACAGTGTTTACTCCAAGAGCCAAAACCATCTATCCCTTTAGACTATCCCAAAGACCATTTTATGCCCTTAAAACCAGGGGTAAAATCTCTCTCATGAGTTATTCATCAGAGTTTTTCCAAAAGCTCTAAAATATTACAAGTTACTGATATTGTCCTTGGTTGCCCCCAAAGGTAAATGATTTGCTTCTCTGAAGACACTATACACTTCAGACTCAAAGTCTAGAATACCCTGACTTGACACTGAACTGAAAGTCTCTCCTTTAAGACTGGCTTTTTTGCTATCAGAAGACACCCTATAAACTTCCATAGGAAGGAAACAACAAGCAGTTCTACTTAGCCTTGTCTCCTGTGAACAAAAACAGTGAGAAACATAGCATGTTAATAAGAAGATGGAATGATCTACCTTGTTCATGGATCTATAGAATTAACATAATAAAAATGACCATCTTACCAAAAGCATTTTACAGATTCAATGCAATCCCTATCAAAATACCTAAACAATTTTTAAATACATTGAAAGTTCAATTCTCAAGGATCCAAGATGGCAGCGAGCCATGTGGACCATGTTTGGAAGCTCCAGTGAACAATTCGGGGAATTGCACAGATTTCTGAGCCAGGAACACCAAGGTCCCCACATCATGGCATCAGGAGTGCTCCATGGTTTGGAGGGACCAGGATTCGAAGGACCTGCATGGCCCTGCACACGGGAGGAGTGCAGATTTTCTCGGATTGGAGCAGCAGTGGCAGAGGCAACAGCAGCAGCAGAGGCAGCAGCAGCAGCGGTGGCACCAGTGGCACCAGCATTAGCAGAGGCAGTGGCTGAGGTTTGCAGCTCAGAGCCTTCTGGTGGAGGCAATTGGTGTGGTGGTCAGTGGGAGTTGCTGCAGGAGAGGGGATTCTGAACAGGATTTGGGTCATGTGGTGCCTTGAACCCCAAACTAGACTTGGCGCATAGTTCAGCCCCAGAGTCCCGGGCTCAGCTCAGTGCGCAGTGCTGTGGAGACACTGGCTCAGCTCAGCAAGCAATTCTGCCCAAGGCACTAGCTCAGCACAGCCACAGCTACCCGACTGTGATGCAGGCTAGGCGGAGCACTCAGTTCTACCAGGGCACTAGCTCAGCTCAGCTGCAGTTCTCCTGCTGTGACACAGGCTAGGCAGAGAGCTCAGTTCCACCGGGGGCACTAGCTCAGTGCAGCCACAGTCTGGGTGGAGTGCTCAGTTCCACCCTAGGCACCAGCTCAGCTCAGCCGCAGCTCCCCTGCTGTGACAAAGGCTGGCCAGAGCACTCAGTTCCACCGGAGGTGTTAGCTCAGCTCAGCCACAGCTCCCCTGCTGTGACACAGGCTCAGCAGAGGGCTCAGTTCCACTGGAAGCACTACCTCAGCACAGTCGCAGTTCTCCCACTGTGACACAGGCTGACTGGAGCTCCCAGTTCCACCGGAGGCACTAGCTCAACTCAGTGAGCAGTTCTGCCCGAGACACTAGCTCAGCTCAGTGGACATTTCTGGGGCACTGACACCTGCTGAGGTCAGCACACAGATTCAGCCCAGAGGCCCTAGCTGCACTTGCTGGGCAAATTGGGCCCAGAGACTCTAGCTGAGCTTTGCGCACAGACTAGGTGGCCCTAAGACTCTGGCTGGACTATCTACACAGTTTAGGCCCAGAGTCCCAGACTGAACTCAGTGCACAGTGTGAGTCCAAAGTCCCTGGCTGAGACCGGTGCACAATTCTACCCTGGAGACTCGGGTGGCGCTCGGCATGCAGTTTGGGGCCAGAGTCCCTAACTGTGCTTGGCAGACAGATTGGGCCCAGAGACTTTTGGCACAGTCCCAGAGCTAAGACTCTGGTTGGACACAGTGTGCAGTTTGAATCCAGAATTCCTGGCTTAGCTTGGGGGATGATTCGGGCCCTGAGTCAATAACTGATCACAGCACACACTTTGGGCCAAAATCCCCTAGCTGAGCTTGGTGTGCAGTCCCAGCCCAAAAATTCTGGCTGGACCCTGTGTACATTTTGGGCCCAGAATCCCTAGCTGAGCTCTGCAGACTGTTCAGGCCCTGAGAATCTAGCTGAACTCGGTGCGTGGTTCAGGCCCAGTGTCCCTGGCTGGACTTGGCAGGGGATCCAGAAGGCTGTGGATACCTTGGCCTGACCAAACGCTCATTCAGATACCCAGAATGATGGCAGGACCCTAAGCACAGAGGAGCTGAGGATCACTGGCTGTGAGACTCCAAAATGACAGGGCTAACCACCTGCCATCCACACCAGGGAAGCATGAGAGATTCTACCCTATGGAAAACATGAGATAACAAGTGAATCTATCATCAGACTCCTTCCATCCAACTCTGGAAGCTACCCAACAAAAACAAAGACGGCAAGATGTCTAAAGGACAGTGTAAAAGTATACGAAAAATAAAAAAACCAAAACAACATGGCAGCTCCAGTTTCCAGCTATCTAAAAGAAAACGACCCAGAGAATTCAAACACAATGGAAATACAAGAAAATGACTTCAAACCTTAGTAATGAGGATGATAATGGAGGAAATAAATAAAATTCATAATCAAATGCAGGAAGACACAGCCAAACAGGTGAGAGACATAAAAGAAGCACATAGAGTGGAGCTGGAAAAATTTCAGGAAAATGCAAACAACCAGATGAAAGAACTAAATAAAATGGTTCAAGCTCCAAAGACCTATAAAGAGGCAATGGAAGAAACTCAGGCATATACAAACAATCAGATGAAAAATTTAAAAATCAGTTCAAGATCTGAAAATGAAAATGAATTCAATGATAAACACACAGAAAGAAGAAAAACAAGAAAGTGAAACCCCAGAGAAGAAGGCGAGCAACACAGAGGTGAGCTTTTCTAACAGAATCCAAGAGATGGAAGAACGAATCTCACGTCTAGAAGATACAATCACAGATCTTGAAGCAACCATTAAAGAAAATGCCAAATCTGGAAAACTCCTGACACAAAACATCCAAGAAATTAAGGACACCATGGAAAGAAGAAATCTGAGGATAATAGGCATTGAAGAAAGAGAAGATATCAGACTCCAAAGCCCAGATTCTCAACAAAATCATAGAAGAAAAATTCCCCAATCTAAAGAAAGAGATGCCTATAAACATACAAAAGGCATACAGAACACCAAATAGAATTGACCAGAAAAGAAAAACTGCACATCACATAATAATCAAAACACAAAACATACAGAACAAAGAAAAAATATTAAAAGCTGCAAGGGAAAGGGGCCAAATAACATTTAATCGCAAACGTATCAGAATTATACCTGACTTCTCAGCAGAGACCATAAAAGCCAGAAGGGCCTGGACAGAGATCCTGCAAACCCTAAGAGACCACAGATACCAGGCCAGACTACTTTACCCAGCAAAACTATCAATAACCATTGATGGAGAAAACAAAATATTCCATGACAAAACCAAATTAACACAATACCTATCCACAAATCCAGCTTTACAGAAGGTAATAGAAGGAAAACTCCATCCCAAAGGGTCAAGCTACAACCAAAACTACTCATGAAATAGATAACTATACCATGGCAAAAACACAACTACACAAACGCTCGACTGGAACCAACATCAAAATTAAGACTCTTAATAGTAACTGGTCATTAATATCTCTCAACATCAATGATCTCAATTATCCAATAAAAAGATGATACAGACTAACTGAATGGGTGCATAAACAAGATCCAACATTCTTCTGCATTCAAGAAACACATCTTATCCATAATGATAGGCATTACCTCAGGATAAAAGGTTGGAAAAAATATTCCAAGCAAATGGTCACAAGAAGCAAGCAGGCGTAGCCATTTTAATATCGAACAAAATAGACTTTCAACCAAAATTAATCCAAAGGAATGAGGAAGAACACTTCATACTCATCAAAGATAAAGTCAACCAAGATGACATCACAATTCTGAACATCTATGCTCCAAATACAAGAGAATCCACATTTGTTAATGATCTGTTAATAAAGCTTAAACCACACATTGATCCCCACACAATAATAGTGGGAGACTTCAACACACCACTCTCACTGAAGGACAAGTCATTGAAACAGAAACTAAGCCGAGAAATAACATCATTAACCAATGCCATGGGTCAAATGGATCTAACAGATATCTATAGAACCTTTCACCCAAACAAGAAAGAGTATACCTTCTTCTCTGCACCCCATGGAACCTTCTTCAAAATTGATCACATCGTAGTTCACAAAGAAAGCCTCAACAGATACAAGGGATGGGTTTGTGTACTGACATTGTTTAAATTTGATTTTTTAAATCACAGAATATTTTGTTTTCTACATCTATGTTGATTGAAAGTTTTGTCTGGGTGTAATAGTATGGGCTGACTCATACTATAGGTCTCATAGGATCTCCAAGATATTTGTGGAGCCCCTTCTGTCATTTAGAGTGTGTTTTGAGAAGTCAGTTGTGATTTTTTATGTTTGCTTTTATATTCTACTTTGTCTTTTTCCCTTGTAGCTATTAATATATTTTCTTTTCTCTGTATATTTAGCATTTTTGAATATTATGTGATGGGAGTATTTTCTTTTATGATCCAATCTATTCATGTTCTGTATGCTTGTGTATTTATAGGTATCTCTGGTTTTAGGTTGCAGAAATTTTCTTCTATGACTTTGTTGAAAATATTTTATTTTGCCTTGGAGCTGGGGATCTTCTCATTCTTCTGTTCCTATTGTTAACTTTTGTCTCTTCACAGTTTCACTGATTTCTTGGATGATTTGTGTAAATAATTTTTTAGATTTAAAATTTCTGTGACAGTTGTATAGATTCCTTCTAATGTATCTCCTACACCTGATATTACTTCTTCCATATTTTGTATTATGTTGGTGACATTTTCCCCTGTAGTTCCTATTTTCTTCCCTAAATTTTCTATCTCCAGGATTTCCTTAGTTTGTGCTTTCTTTATTGTTCCTATTTTAATTTTCAGGTCTTGAAATATTTTATTCATTCCTGTCACCTGTTTATTTGTATTTTACTGCATTTCCTTAAATGATTTATTTATTTCATCTTTAAGGGATTCTTTTTGTTTGGTTCTATTTCCCTGTATTTATTTAAAGGATTTATCCATGTCTTCTTTAAATGACTCCATTAACTTTGGCAGTATAGATTAAAAGTCATTTTCAGTGTGATAACTGGATACTAGAGGTGCCATATTGCCCTGATTTTTATTGGTTGTGTGTTTTTAATTTTTTACATATACATTTATATTATTTCACACACACACACACACACACATATATATACATACATATGTACATACATACACACAATAAACTATCTACAACAAGAAGAATCATGAAACAATCATGAATTATTATTTGTATGTTACATCCATAGCATTTTGACTATTTGTATTTGGCAGCCTTGAAGAAAACATCTTTTTAAAAAATTGTTTTCTTTTTGTTATTAAACATTTTTTTATGTTTTACAAATACAATTATATTATTACACTATATACAAAAACTACCTATATCAAAAGACCTTGACACAATCAGGAATTATGTAAATGTTAAAATCTTAGGGATTTGGGCTATTTGTATTTAACAGCCTTGAAGAAAACATCTTTGTTATCTTGATGCATCTAAAATTCTGAATGTAAATCAATATCTATCATATCTCATCATTATCAAAACATCTATCTAGACCTAAAAACATCCTAACCCTGAAACAACTAAGCTTAATTGTAAAAGTAAACTATCTGGTCTTCACCCTCATCAGAGACTTGAGAAGGAATAAAATTAATTACCTGAGTATACGGGGAGTGCAGGTGAGTAGCTTTCCAAATGAAAAGATGACAGGAACAGATCGCTACCTAAATAGTTACCCAAAACTCCCTATATGCATCATCTTCAGCCTTCTGGCCCAATATATCTGACAGACATGTTTCAAAATGCTTTTATTATTTTCAAGATTCACTGACAATGGGACAGGTTATCTCCTGGCAACACCAAGCCTACCTCAAATAGGATGGTGACCATTAGAGAATGTCCTAATGGAGATGGCTTCAAATGTTGCAAACAAGCCACTGGGGGAAATTTCTTCATTTTAATCATAGGAAGAATTATTCCTAAAAAGGGCAAGCTTAGATGCAGACAGAGTCGATGGCCAAACTCTGCCAAGACAGGGTAAGCAAATCCTCAATATTTCTTGCCTCACAAAAATGTCTGTTGGTTGTGTTCTTATGCTGGCCTTTAGCCATCAGGATGTCTCTGGAATTGGCTGGTTCTTCCTGATGCCTGCAGGATTTATAGAGCCTTGGGCTGTAGGCTGAATGTTCCTGGAGCATCCCTCCTGGAGATGGGGGGAATTGTTGTGGACAGGCTGCTGTATCTTAAGGAATATACCACTGTTTTCCTCATGTGGCTGTGTCTGAATTTGCCACAGACCACCGAGGGGGCTTCTAGCTGTGGAGAGCAAGAATCCTAGGATATCAGGTGGGGACGGATTTGGCACGACAGACAGACACGAACACAAGGGAGGTTCAATGCTGCTGCCAAAATCTTTACTTGAGCTCAGTGGTTTATACAGTCATGACAGGAACTTCTGCTAGCTACAAACCACAGTTTAAGAGATACAGATCAGGTTACAAAGTGTAAAGTACAGCAATAATCAGAAACTAAAAGTACAACAAGGTCCTTTGGCTATGCATAAGGGCCAGAGACAGACTGCGGTTAATCACCTCAAAAGGTGGCATGAGATTTTTCTTAGAATTCACAATCAGCTAAGTGAAGCTGGCTCCTTTCTCAGAAATGTTATTATTAACAGCTTTTACCCATGAGAGAAGTACAAGTCTGCATGTCTGCAGCCCATACTTAGATAAAGTTGTTATATTCCTTTACACATCTTAATATTTCTGATAGTCCCATACATTGTAAACCAAAACAATCCCATGGGGTGCCATATTTTACTACCACCTTGTGGAGTTGTATAATTATGTCATTTTTCTCTACTGCAGTTAAAGTGCACCATGGAGGTCTGGCCTTCAAGATTCTTTCCCAGGGACTCAGGTCCTAATATCTTATCTTTTTACCATCCTTAGTAACCCATCATGTTAAATCCTCATCATACACTCCTATATATGATAATAGAAGGTAGGGAGTGGTTCTTAGAGCTATGGTCCTCTGTATTTGGGTCTCTGTCACCATTTCCCTTCAATCCAGTCCTAAGTTGTCCCATTTTGTGTTTTCCTGGGAACTCCCGGGACTGCTTCATTCTCCTCGCTATCATCACATTCCTGGATATGCCTTCTCTTCCTAGAATTCTTTAGCCTATACTCCAGCTGTTGCCATTTGTTAAGTGCCTCCTGCACAGTCGCATTTTCTTTCTGTATCAACTGCACAAACACCTTCAACCCCAAGGTACAGTTTCATTTACAGTCATGTTTCTGGTACTGTTTAATATGAGATGTTCAGCTTTCTCTGGAACTACTTCATCCATGGCCACCATTGGTTCATTTCCCGATGGACTCACATCAGGTTTCTCAGTTACTGAGATGTTCAGAGGGTAAGAACGGCCTTGCCCTGGAGGTGGACTTAATAAGAATGCATGAGTGATTATAGAACAAGGAAGGAGGAAAAGCAGAAGTCGGCCAATAGCCAGGCTCTGTACACCCAGGACTCGGGATGTTCATCTCAACAAATACCTGGGCTTCTGCCAAGGACCCTCACAAATCTGGTTGCCCATCACCTGATCAATGTCAGAGCATCCTCCGAGCCAATAAGGTTGCATGTCACACATACTCTAGCGGAGTGGGTGTGGCACTAATTAAACTCACAGGCAGGCAAGGGATTGTAGTGGGGGTTGACTATCCTGCCTCATCCTGAGGACCAGCAGGTCTCTTCAGGAACCCAGGAGACTTCCTCTCACCCAGAAAACACTAGGAATCAGCAGCCTCACCACTTACCTGCTTGTTCTGTGGTCTCTGATCTCAAGCTTTCCAGACATGATACATGGTGAGTATCATCATCTTAGATCTGCCTCATGATGCCATTTTAAACTCCTTAGTAACATTACATTGTGTAAATGTAACATATTTTAATTATCCATTCTTCTGTGGGGCATCTAATTTGTTTTCAGTTTCTGGCTACTGTGACTCATGCAGCAATGAGTATGGTTGAGCAAGTGATCTTATTATGGCATGAAGTTTCTTTTGGGTATATGCCAGAAATATTTAGTTGCATATTGATGTAGATTGTTCTCAACTATCTGAGAAACTACCATATTTATGTACATAGTTGATATTTAAGTTTTCACTCCCATCAGCAATGAGTAAGTGTTTTCCTCATCCCACATGAATGAAATCAGCATGATATTGGCCCAGACAGACACACTGATCAATGGAACATATTTGAAGAAACACAAATGGAAACACCTATGAATACATGATTTTTAGAAAGAACTAAGAAAAATACACTGAAAATGTATAGGAATTTTAGAAAATAGGACTAGACACATGGTGTGGCTGCATGTAGAAGAGGGTAAATATCCATAGCTATCACCCTGCACAAAACTAAAATTTAAATGGATCAAAGTCATCAACTTAAAACCAGGGCCACTGACTCTTATAGAAGATATAATGGGAAACACACTTGAACTAATTGGTACAAAAATGACGTTCAGAACAGAATTCTGATAATAAAGGGCTTTTCTGACTGAGGGACACATCTGCTCCTGGAAGCACCTCCTATCTACTTCAATGGGCAACAAAGAAACAAAAGTGGCAAAATAGTCACTGGACCAAAAATTCTTCTTATCTCTACTGCTCATAGCAGACTGACTGTTGAAACTATGAGCAAGCATGACACTGAGTGTGTGACCTTGGGTAAGAAGCTTGGATAGCTGGTATGGAGCCAGGCATAGAATGTGAGTGCCTAAATGTCTAGTTTATAAATAGTTTCATAAAGACATCATTGTATCTTCAGACAGAAAGGATTGTAGGGTAAAAACGACTGCTGAATTAAATCAAGCTACATACTTTAAAAATGCTGTAACATCAGAATGAAAGTTGGGGAATGTGTTACTTTGGGAAAGAGATTATGCCTATATTTCCATGGGTGATGAAAAACTGGGTTCAATCAGAATTTATAAAGATCCAATCCAAATAAGAGAAGTTTCCACATGAAAGTTAGGAATTGAACAAGAGAAACAGAAGGACAGCAACAGAGAGAGCCCATGACCCCTCCCAACCTCCTACATGGAGACAGTTCAACAAACTAGCTAAGGAATGACAGAACATTCATGAGACTGGCAGAGTGGAAAGCATACTAAACCATTCTAACATGGACATTTGCTGAAAACAGATTACCAGGATTGCATCTAAGGAAAATTATCACATCAACAGATAAGTACACTTCAACTGTTAAGTTTATGGATTTGATAATATATAGAAATAGCCAAATTGCATACAATTTTTAACTTAAACAGAAATTGGGGAGACAGAGAAATTTTAATACAGCAAAATGGCTTCTCTGGTTTGAATACAGACACTCCTTAAATCCAAGAAGATAAAGGCAGGCAGTTCTCTGAGTTCAAGGGCATCCTGGTATAGAGCAAGTTCCAGGTAAAGAAAAGCATAGATCCAGGAATAGTGGTACATGCCTTAAACCAAGCAATTAGAATATGGAAGCATTCAGATCTCTGAGTTCTAGTCAGTCCTGTTCAGGCAGATTGGTCGAGCCAATGAGTTAAGATGAAGTGGAGTGGAGTTGAGTTCAGGGAACTTCTGGGAGTGTTTTTACAAAAGGAAATTGAGGAGAGAACAAGTTAGACACTGGGAAAGACAGAACAAGCCAGGGAAGGAGAAGGAGCCAGAAATTAGAACAGAATACTAGAGTTAGCTTGAGACCCAGTAGAGCAATTCAATCAGTAACTGAGAGAAGTCAGATTGAATCAACCATCTTAGAGAGGACTTTGAGCCAGAACACATGAGTTGAAGCAGGAAGCCAGGGTCTAGAAAGAACTAAAAAGAGTGAACTCATTCAGTAGTAAGTCTCAAAGGCAGGAAGCATGCTAAAGGTAGATAAGATTGTTCAGAGGGTAAAGTCTTCCAAGACTAGGCCTCGGTTAGCATATGGAGGCAGTAATTCTATGACATATCAATTAAATCAAGTAAATAAAAGTTATTTTAACAGCATCCCACAGTAAAAACAAATGACTTAATATATACCATTACATTACATGGATTGGTATATTGCTCTAGGGAAGTTCTTCCACCTCCACCTTCCAACTTAGAGATCAATTTATAACTTCCTTATCCTCTATTATATTAAGAATAGGCACTCACAAAATGAGATTATTCTCCCCATCACATTCCTGGGAACAGAAGTTCCTCTCCCCCTCTATTTGCCCTATTAATCCTACAGTTTTCTTCATCCAACACTTAATTCTCATCTTCTCCATAACTTCTTGATGGCACTAGCTTTCCATCATCAATTCTTCAGAAGAATTATGACAAGTAGGACTCATGGGTGAGCTTTACCGCAATTGCTATGCTAAATACCCGGTAGCCAAATTAACTTCTCTTCCAACCTTTCTCTGCCTCAGTCTCTAAGGACTTTAACATTATTCAATAAGAGGGTCAAACCCAAAGGGAGGTTCAAGCCATCCTCTCCTGGCTACAACACATACAATATACAGTTGACCTCATTCTCATAATCACCCACTCCAACTCCTCTCAACGTCCCTGTTTCTGTTGCCATTGGCAGCTATTACCATTAACATGCTGCTTCATGAACTTTGTGGCTCTTTACCCACAAAGGAGTTATAAAACATTCCTTTGTTCAGTCTCTCTTGCTTTTGCCTTATAGGCCCCTCTTCAAGATCCCATTCTACATGTTGGGATAACATCACTGCTACCAAGTCAATATGTATTAAATACCTCACGCTTCTCTGATGTAATAGCATTACTAGTTCCTCCATTAAACTCCTGTAATGTTTTTGCGCCTTCATAATGATTGTTCCCTGGGTATATCTCTATGAGCCTGAAGAACTCAATTTACACCATAAAGAGATGAAAAGAAAAGAGATATCTTCATCTCTTTGCTCATAGGACTGTGTCTCACACTCTCAGTAGAGCAGCCCTTATTCAAGCACACCATCTGTCCAGCAACTATCTAGGACAAGATTGACTAGGCCATGGCTTCCACCACAGCCAGCCTTAAGTCACACCAGTGACAGATAACCTCCCTAGTATGAGTTATTCTCCTGAACCGGAGACCTCTGGCCTTACTAATTCCTGAACAGGGAGGGAGTTGAATTGTGTTGAAAAAGGAATATTGCTTTGAAGTCAATGAATCTGGGTTGGTACAACAAAACACAACTGCTCAACTATATCCAGTGAGATCTCCTGGCATGATATGCACACAACTTCCTGACTCTGTAGTGCTCAAATATTTTATTAGCTTAGTTTTTTCGCCTCCTTGGCCCAGCATTATCCAATGGGACACTACTCATCCTACCACCACCAAGATAAAGCTATACTACTCTTGGGAAGATATTCAAAATAACACTCATCTTAAGCAATATCACTTGCTCAATCATGTTAATTGCTGCTTTATACATAATAACCAAAGACTGGAAACAGACTAGATCTCCCTCAACAGAAAAATAGATAAAGAAAATGTGGTACATTTACACAATGGAGTATTACTAAGATGTTTAACAGATGACATCACTAAATTCACTATGTGGAACAAAAAATAATCATCGAATGTGAGGTAGCCCAGATCCAGAAATTTTAAAGATTTTATATACTCATTTATGTGTGGATATTAGCCGTTAAATAAATGAGAATCAAGCTACAACATGTAGACTCAGAGAGGTTTGTTACAAGGCAACAGACTAGCAGAGTACTCATGGTTCTCCATGGGAGGAGCAAATAGAATATATTTTACTGATGTCATGAAGGAAGGTGGAGATGACAACTGGAAAATCAGGTGGGGAAGGGGAGAAAGGCTAAAAAACAATGAGAAGATAGAGAATTGGAATTGAGGGGCATCTGAGGAATGGCTTCATTCCAGGCATGCAGGGAGGGTTTAATATATGGAAATCCATCAATGTAATCCACCATATAAACAAACTGAAAATAAAAAAACCACATGATCATCACTTAGATGCAGAGAAAGCATTTGATAAAATCCAAAAACCTTTCATATTTAAAGTTTTAGAGAGATCAGGGATACAAGGCACTTTCCTCAACATAATAAAGGCTATATACAGCAAGCCAATAGCCAAAATCAAAGTAAATGGTGAGATACTCAAGGAAATTCCTCTAAAATCGGGAACAAGGCAAGGCTGCCCACTCTCTCCATATCTCTTCAATATAGAACTCGAAGTTCTAGTCAGAGAAATAAGACAAAAGGAGATGAAGGGTATCCAAATGGGAAAGGAGGAAGTCAAACTATCCCTATTTGCAGATGATACGATAGTGTACATAAGTGAACCCCAAAATTCCACCAGAGAACTCCTACAGCTGACAAACACCTTCAGCAAATTGGCTGGATACAAAATTAACGCCAAAAAGTCTGTAGCCTTCCTATACACAAATGACAAGCTCGCAGAGGAAGAAATTAGGAATGCCACACCCTTCACATTAGTCACAAGCAATATAAAATATTTAGGAGTTACTCTAACTAAGCAAGTGAAGGACTTGTTTGAAAAAATTTTCAAAACTCTGAAGAAAGGGATTGAAGATGACATGTAAAGATGGAATGATCTTCCTTGCTCATGGATCAGGAGAATTAGCATAGTAAAAATGGACATCCTACCAAAAGCAATCTACAGATTCAATGCAATCCCTATCAAAATATCTACACATTTTTTTAAAGACATTGAAAGTTCAATTCTGAACTTCATATGGAAAAACAAAAAACCCAGAATAGCTAAAACAATATTGTCCAATAAAAGGTGTTCCAGAGGAGTCTCCATACCTGATCTCAAACTGTACTATAAAGCAATAGTAATAAAAACAGCATGGTACTGGCACAGCAACAGGCTGGCTGATGAGTGGAATCAAATTGAAGACCCAGATAAGAATCCATACACATATGGTCACTTGATTTTTGACAAAGAAGCCAAATCCATTCAAAGTATAAAGGATAGTGTCTTCAACAAATGGTGCTGGTCTAAAAGGAGGTCTATGTGTAAAAAAATGCAACTGGACCCATATTTGTCACCTTGCACCAAACTCAAGTCCAAGTGGATTAAAGACCTCAACATAAAACCAGAGACACTAAGTCACTAGAAGAAAAAGTGGGGAAGAGCCTGGAAAATATTGGCACAGGAGACAACTTCCTGAATCGAACACCAACAGTCCAGGCCTTAATGTCAACAATTAATAAATGGAACTTCATGAGGCTGAGAAGCTTCTGTAAGGCAGGAGACACTGTCAAGAGAACAAAGTGAGAGCCTACAGAATGGGAAAAGATCTTCACCAACCCTACATCTGACAAAGGTCTAATATCCAAAATATATAAAGAATACAAGAATTTAAACACACCACCAAACCAAATAACCCAATTGAGAAATGGGGCTTGGAACTAAACAGAGAATTCTCAAGAGAGGAATGTCAAATGGTGGAGAAACTCTTAAAGAAATGCTCAACTTCCTTAGTCATCAGTGAAATGCAAATCAAAACAACTCTGAGGTTCCATCTTACACCCATCAGAATGGCTAAGATCAAAAATTCAAGTGACACCACATGCTGTCGAGGATGTGGGGAGAGAGAAATACTCCTTCATTGCTGGTGGGAATGCAAACTAGCACAGCCACTTTGGAAATCTATCTGGTGCTATCTCAGAAAAATGGGAACAGGGCTTCCACAAGACCCAACTATTCCACTCCTTGGAATATACCCAGAAGATGCACTACCACACAACAGGGACATATGCTCAACCATGTTCATATCTGCCTTATTCAGAGTAGCCAGAACATGTAAACAGCCTAAGTGTCCCTCAGTAGAAGAATGGATAAAGAAACTATGGTACATATACACTATGAATTACTACTCAGCTATTAAAAACAAGGAAATCTCGAAATTTGTGGATAAATGGATTGAGGTAGAAATGATCATAATAAGTGAATCAACCCAGAAGCCGAAAGACTCAAATGGTATATTCTCACTTATATCTGCATACTAGCCTAAGGGGCATATCCCAAGAAAGCCTTCACTTACCAGGAAACTGGGACAGAGGGGAAGACATGCTATTGGGACTCTAGATGAGAGAAGCATGGGAGAATAGCAAAGTAGAAGGATCCAGAGGATCCTAGAAACCTACAAGTAGAACATTATGATAGGCAGATTTGGGACCAGGGGTCCCACTCAAACTAAGGCACCAGCCAAGGACAATACAGGCCGTAAAACTTTAAACCCCTACCCAGATCTAGCAAATGGTCAGAATATTTTCCACAGTTGAGTGGAGAGTGGGAGATGACTTTCTCATATACTCTGGTGCCTCACATTTGACCATGTCCCCTGGAGGGGGAGACCTGGTGGCACTCAGAGGAAGGACAGCAGGTTACCAAGAAGAGACTTGATACAGTACGAGCATATACAGGGGGAGGTAATCCCCCTCAGGAACAGTCATATGGGAGGGGAATAAGAAGAAAATGGGAGGGAGGGAAGACTGGGAGGATCCAAGGGATGGAATAACCATTGAGATATAACAAGAATAAATTTTAAAAAAGAAAGTTGAATTCTCAACTTCATATAGAAAAGCAAAAGACCCAAAATAGGCAAAACAATTTTATATAATAAAAGATCCTTGAGAGGATTCTCCATTCCTGATGTCAAGTTGTACTATAGAGCAAGAGTAATTAAAACAGCATGGTAATGACACAACAATAGGCTGGTTGATCAATAGAATCAAATTGAAGACCCAGAAATGAATCCACACACATATGGACACTTGAGTTTTGACAAAGAAGCCAAATCCATTCAATGGGAAAAGGATAGCATGTTGAACAAAAAGTGCTGGTCTAACTGGATGTCTACATGTAGAAAAATGCAATTAGTCCCATATTTGTCACCATGAACAAAACTCAAGTCCAAATGGATCAAATTCTTCAACATAAAACCAGAGACAATAAGTCACTTAGAAGAAAAAGTGGGGAAGAGCCTGGAACACATTGGCATAGGAGAAAACTTTCTGAACAGGACACCAAAAGCCCAAGCCTTAGGGTCAACAATTAATAAATGGGACCTCATGAGGCTGAGAAGCTTCTGTAAGGCAAGACACACTGTCAACAGAACAAAGCCACAGCCTACAGACTGGGAAAAGATCTTCACCAACCCTATATATTACAAAGGTATAATATTCAAAATATACAAAGAACACAAGAAATTAAACACCACCAAACCAAATAACCCAATTAAGAAATGAGGCTCAGAATTAAACAGAATTCTCAACAGAGGAATATTGAATGGCTGAGAAACAATTAAAAACATGCTCAGGATCTTAAGTCATCAAGGAAATGCAAATAAAAACAACTCTGAGATTCCATCTTACACCCATCAGAATGGCTAAGATCAAAAATTCAAGCGACACCACATGCTGGCGAGGATGTGGAGAAAGAGGAACACTCCTTCATTCCTGGTGGGAATGCCAACTTGTACAACCACTTTGGAAATCTATCTGGCACTTTCTCAGAAAATGGGAATAGGGATTCCTCAAAACCCAGCTATTCCACTCCTTGGAATATACCCAGAAGATGCTCCAGCACACAACAGGGACATATACTCAACCATGTTCATATCTTCCTTATTCATAATTGCCAGAACATGGAAACAGCCTAAGTGTCCCTCAGTAGAAGAATGGATAAAGAAACTGTGGTACATTTACACTATGGAATATTACCCAGCTATTAAAAACAAGGAATTCCTGAAATTTGTGGTCAAATGGATGGCACTAGAAAGGATCATACTGAGTGAGTTAACCCAGAAGCATAAAGAGTCAAATGGTATATACTCACTCATAATTGGACACTAGCCCAAGGGGTCTGTCCCATGGAAGTTTTCACTTACCAGGAAAGTGGGATGGAGGTAAGGACATCCTATTGGGACTCCAGGTGACAGAAGTATGGGAGAATGGTGAAATAGAAGGAAACCTACAAGAAGAACACTGTGATGGGCGGATCTGGGCCCAGAGGTTCTGCTCAACCTATGGCACCAACCAAGGACAATACGTGCAGTAAGCATCAAAGCCCTACTTAGATCCAGCCAATGGACAGGACATTCTCCACAGTTGAGTGGAGAGTGGTGACTCTTTTTGCTTCTGGGTGAACTCACTCATTATGATCATTTCTAGCTCAATCCATCTGTCCAAAAATTTTGGAAATTCCTTGTTTTTAATAGCTGAGTAGTATTCCATAGTGTAAATGTACCACAGTTTCTTTATCCATTCTTCTACTGAGGGACACTTAGGCTGTTTCCATGTTCTGGCTATTATGAATAAGGCTGCTATGAACATGGTTGAGTATATGTCCCTGTTGTGTGGTAGTGCATCTTCTGGGCATATTCCAAGGAGTGGAATAGCTGGGTCTTGCAGAAGCCCTATTCCCATTTTTCTGAGAAAGTGCCAGATAGATTTCCAAAGTGGTTGTACAAGTTTGCATTCCCACCAGCAATGATGGAATGTTCCTCTCTCTCCACATCCTCACCAGGATGTGGTGTCTGTTGCGTTATTGATCTTAGCCATTCTGATGGGTGTAAGATGGAATCTCAGTGTCGTTTTGATTTGCATTTCTCTGATGACTAAGCAGGTCGAGCATTTCTTTAAGTGTTTCTCCACCATTTGATATTCCTCCGTTGAAAATTCTCTGTTTAGTTCTGAGCCCCATTTCTTTTTTGGGTTATTTGGTTTGGAGGTGTTTAATTTCTTGAATTCTTTAGATATTTTGGATATTAGACATTTATCAAATGAAGGGTTGGTGAAGATCTTTTCCCAGTCTGTAGGCTGTCACTTTGTTCTCTTGGGCTGTTGGTGTTCTATTCAGGAAGTTGTCTTCTGTGCCTATGTATTCCAGACTCTTCCCAACTTTTTCCTCTAACTGGGTTAATGTCTCTGGTTTTAGGTTGAGGTCTTTAATCCACTTGGACTTGAGTTTTGTGCATGGTGACAAATAGGGGTCTAATTGCATTTTTTCTACATGTAGACATCCAGTTAGACCAGCACCATTTGTTGAAGATGCCGTCATTTTTCCATTGAATGGGTTTGGCTTCTTTGTCAAAACTCAAGTGATCAAATGTGTGTGGATTCATCTCTGGGTCTTCATTTCAATTCCATTGAATCACTAGCCTATTGCTGTGCCAGTACCATGCTGTTTTAATTACTGTTGCTCTATAGTACAGCTTGAGATCAGATATGGAGATTCCTTCAGAGGATCTTTTATTGTATAGGATTGTCTATGCTATTCTGGGCTTTTTGTTTCTCCATATGAAGTTGAGAATTTTTCTTTCAAAATCTTCAAAATATTTTGTTGGTATTCTGATAGGGATTGCATTGAATCTGTAAATTGCTTTTGGTAAGATGGCCATTTTTACTATGTTAATTCTCCCAATCTATGAACAAGGTAGATCCCACCATCTCCTGATGTCATTTTCACTCTCTTTCTTCAGAGATTTAAAGTTTTTTTTTCCAATAAGTCCTTCACTTGCTTGGTTAGGGTTATTCCTAGATATTTTATATTGCTTGTGGCTATCATGAAGGGAGTAATTTTCCTAATTTCTTCCTCTGCCTGTTTGTCATTTGTATATAGGAAAGCTACGGACTTTTTTGAGTTTATTTTGTATCCTGCCAATTTGCTGAAGGTGTTTATCAGCTGTAGGAGTTCTCTGGTAGAATTTTGGGGGTCACTTATATACACTATCATATCATCTGCAAATAGAGATAATTTGACTTCTTCCTTTCCCATTTGGATCCCCCTTGAACTCCTTTTGATGTCTTATTGCTCTGGCTAGAACTTCAAGAACTATATTGAAGAGATTTGGGGAAAGTGGGCAGCTTTGTCTGGTCCCCGATTTTAGAGGGATTTCCTTGAGTATCTCCCCATTTAATTTAATGTTGGCTATTGGTTTGCTGTATATAGCCTTTATTATAATTAGATAAGTGCCTTGTATTCCCGATCTCTCCAGAACTTTAAACATAAATGGGTGATGGATTTTCTCAAATGCTTTTTCTGCATCTAAAGAAATGATCATGTGGTTTTTCTCTTTCAGTTTGTTTATATGATGGATTACATTGATGGATTTCCTTATATTATACCGTTCCTGCATGCCTGGAATGAAGCCTACCTGGTCATGGTGAATGATGTCTTTGATATGCTGTTGTCTTCACTTTGAGAGTATTTTGTTGAGTATTTTTGCATCAATGTTCATAAGAGAATTTGGTCTAAAATTCTCTTTTTTTGTTGGGTCCTTGTAGGGTTTAGGTATCAATGTGACTGTGGCCTCATAGAATGAATTTGGTAATATTCCATCCATTTCTATCTTTCAGAATAGCTTGTATAGTATCGGTATTAGCTCCTCTTTGAAGGACTGGTAGAATTCTGTGCTGAAACTATCTGGCCCTGGGCTTTTTTCGGTTGGGAAACTATCAATGGTTGCTTCTATTTCTATTGGCGAAATAGGGCTATTTAATTTATTTATCTGGTCCTGAATCAATTTTGGCAAATGGAATCAGTCGAGAAAATTGTCCATTTCCCTTTGATTTTCAAATTTTGTGGCATAAATGCCTTTAAAGTAGGTTCTTATGATTCTTTGTATTTCTTCAGTGTCTGTTGTTATGTCTCCCTTTTCATTTCTGATTTTGTTAATTTGGATAGTGTTTCTCTGCCTTTTAGTTAGATTGGCTAATGGTTTGTCTATCTTGTTGACTTTCTCAAAGAACCAGCTCTTGGTTTTGTTGATTCTTTGGATTGTGCTCTTTGTCTCTAATTTATTGATTTCAGCCCTGAGTTTGATTATTTCTAGGCATCTACTCCTCTTGGGTGTTTCTGCTTCTTTTTTTCTAAAGCTTCCAGATGTGTTGTTAAGTTGTTTATGTGGGATGTTTCCATTTTCTTTTTAAAGGCACTTAGTGCTATGAATTTTCCTCTTAGCACTGCTTTCAATGTGTCCCACAAATTTGGGTATGTTGTTCCATCATTTTCATTGAATTTTAGGAAGCCTTTTATTTCTTCCCTTATTTCTTCCATGACCCATGTGTCATTAAGTAGAAAGCAGTTTAGTTTCCAAGTGTTAGTATGGTTTTTGTTATTTCTGTTGTTGTTGAAGTCCAGCCTTAGACCATGGTGATCTGATAAGATACAAGGTATTATTTCAATCTTCTTGTATCTGTTGAGGTTTGCTTCGTGACCAACTATGTGATCAATTTTAGAGAACGTTCCATGGGGTGCTGAGAAAAAGGTATAATGCTTTTCATTTGGGTGGAAAGTTCTGCAGATATCTATTAGATCCATATGATTCATGACATTGGTTAATGAAGTTATTTCCCGGCTTAGTTTTTTATTTAAGGACCTATCCTTGAGTGAAAGTGGGGTGTTGAAGTCTCCCACTATTAATGTGTGAGTATAGATGAGTGGTTCAAGCTTTGTTAATAACTCTTTTACAAATGTGGGAGCCCTTGTATTAGGAGCATAGATGTTCAAAATCGGGATGTTTTCTTGATTGACTTTACCTTTGACGATTACGAAGTGTCCGTCCTCATCCCTTTTGATTAAATTTGGTTGAAAGTCTATTTTATTAGATATTAGAATGGCTACCCCAGCTTGTTTCTTGTGACCATTTGCTTGGAATATTTTTCCCCAACCTTTTACTCTGAGGCAATGCCTGTCCTTGTGTTTGAGATGTATTTCTTGAATGCAGAAGAATGTTGGGTCATGTTTATTCATCCACTCAGTTAGTCTGTGTCTTTTTATTGGAGAATTGAGACCATTGACATTGAGAGATATTAATGACCAGTGATTGCTAAGTCCCTTCAGTTTTGATATTTGTAACAGTCGAGATTTTTTGAGGTTGTGATTTTGCGATGGTATAGTTATCTATTTCCTATGTAGTTTTGGTTGTAGTTTGACCCTTTGGAGTGGACTTTTCCTTGTAGTAACTTCTGTAAAGCTGGATTTGCTGCTGGGTACTGTTTGAGTTTGTTTTTGTCATGGGATATCTTGTTTTCTCCGTCATTGGTTATTGATAGTTTCACTGGGTATAGTAATCTTGCCTGGTATCTGTGTTCTCTTAGGGTTTGCAGAACCTCTGTCCAGGCCCTTCTGGCTTTCATGGTCTCTGCTGAGAAGTCAGGAGTAATTCTGATAGGTTTGCCTTCATATGTTACTCGGCCTTTTTCTCTTCCCGCATTTAATATTTTTTCTTTGTTCTGTATATTTTGTGTTGTTATTATCATGTGGTGGGAAGATTTTCTTTTCAGGTCTATTCTATTAGGTGTTCTGTATATCTCTTGTATGCTCATATGCATCTCCTTCTTCAAACTGGGGAAAATTTCTTCTATTATTCTATTAAAGATATTTTCTGGGCTGTGGAGTCGGTTGCCTTCTCTTTCCTCTATCCCTATTATTCTCAAGTTTCGTCTTTTCATGGTGTCTTTGATTTCTTGAATGCTCTATATTGGGCACTTTTCAGATTTAGAATTTTCCTTGACAGTTGTTTCCAGTTCTGCAATTGTATGGTCAAGTCGGATATTCGTTCTTCCATTTCTTTCAATCTGTTAGACAAGGCCACCTCTGAGATTCTTGCTTTCTTTTCTGATGCTTCTCTATTACATTTTTCTTCCATGTGTTCCTTTATGATAGCTTCCATTTTTATCTTCAGGTCTTGAACTGTTTTAATGATTTCCTTCATCTGGTTATTTGTATTTTTTTAAATTCTTCAAATGTCTCTTTTAAGTCCTCAGCCCTCTTGTTTGCCTCCTCCTGCATTTGTTTACAGATTTTATTTGTTTCTTCCATTATCATCTTAATACTAAGCACTTGAGGTCATTTTCTTGTATATCAGTTGTTGTTGGATTTCCCAGGTTGTTTTCATTGGGATTGCTGGGATCTGGAGATGCCATCCTGTTTTGGTTTTTGTTAGTGTTCTTTCATTGTCCTCTTGTCATTTTGGTGACTCTGATGTTGGGAGGTGGTTTGTAGTGACCTTCCCTGTTTGGGAGTGGATAGTTGATGCCTGATTATATGTAGGGTGCCCTTGCCTGTGGGGATCAGGGAGTATTTCCCTGGACCAGGCAGGTGATTCAGATTCTACTCCTGGAGGTTTTTCTCAACACCTTAGGCTCCAGGCTGAGTCATGCAAAGTAGGTTTCTGTTTGGACCTTTTCACCTTACTGCTGTAATTCAGATCAGCAGTTTGGGGATCTAGAGTAAGGTCAGCACACAAGCTCTCTGTTTGTGTAGGTTGATCTCAGCTGCCTGTTTCTTTGTAGCCAAGACCCCAGGTGGATCAGATCTTCTGGATTGTAGCTGTCTTTTAGCTCTGCCTCTATACTCTGTAGGAGCATCCAGCCTCTCCCATGAATTTGGGAGTTCTTGCTGGGTCTGCAAGAGCTGACCCAGCTAGGATCAGCCTGCTGGGGATTACAGGATCAGTGCCTGGTGGACCTGAGAAAGTATGGTTTCAGGCTTCTGGCAGTATCCAAGGAGGCAGCAATTTCCATGCCCCTGTATGCCAGAACACTCCCAGATTGCTATAGATAAACAGTTAGACCCTGCAAGCATGACCCACAGCTCTTTATATCATGGGAGGCCCTATCGCGCCCACAAGAATGGACCCAGCTAAGTTCTTTTGTTTGGGGAGTGCCAGGTCAGTGCCAGCAGTCCAAGCGGGTGGATGAGAACAGTGGCGATTCAGACCACTGGCAAAAATCCCCTGTATCTTCTCTTTCCACCAGTAAAAGCCAGAATGCTCCCAGGACACTTTAGGTCAGCAGTTAGACCCTGCAAGCAAGACCCACGGCTCCCGATACCGTGGGCGGTCCTGTCACACCCGCAAGACTGGACCCAGCTAGTTCTGTTGTTTGAGGAGTGCCAGGTCAGTGCTGGCAGGCTGGCCCTGTGGCTGGCAACAATGGCGATTCAGACTGTTGGCGGGAATCCCCTGTATCTTCTCTTTCTGCCAGTGAAAGCCAGTATGCTCCCAGGACACTTTAGGTCAGCAGTTAAACCCTACAAGCAAGACCCATGGCTCCCAATACCGTGGGCAGTCCTGTCACAACCGCAAGAATGGACCCAGCTAGTTCTGTTGTTTGGGGAGTGCCGTGTCTGTGCCGGCAGCCCAGGCAGGCAGCTGGTGACAATGGCGATTGAGACCGCTGGCAGGAATCCTCTGTATCTTCTCTTTCTGCCAGTGAAAGCCAGAATGCTCCCAGGTCACCCTGCAAGCAAGACCCACGGCTCTCGATCACATGAGTGGTCGCACTGGTCTGTGGGAGCTGTACACGCTGGTTTCTAACTGCCCCTGTTTGCAGGGTCAATCCTTTGTGTCTGGCTTCAGATTGGGCCCAGGAAGTGGTCCACGAGCTACATGCCAATTCTAGCTGTTTTTGGTGAAACCTGCCACCTGTGTTTCCACCTGGGCTAGGCAGGTAACCTCCACAGTTTGGCATGGTGTGGATGGAGAGGTTCAATGGTAGTTTTACTCTATTCACTGAGACTCCTCAGGCTGGGGATCCAGAAAATCCGCTCCCCAAATGGCGAGTTTGGGTTTTATGTTCCGGCTGCAGCTTGGTTGTGGATTCCGTTTCAGAGTTTGAGGAGTGCGTTTAGCACCTCTGAGCTGTTGCTTGTCCTGGAGTTAGACCCACTGGTGGACTGCGGAGTTTGGGGCCCCACTCACCTACAACTCTCAAAATCCAGCAGTCTGTGGCTCCATTCACTTCCCTGGTCTCCTCAGAGTAGATCAGCTATGGTGCCTACTGGTCGACGCCATCTTGGAATCCCCACTGAAAAAAATTTCAAAACTTTGAAGAAAGAGATTGAAGATGACATGCAAAGATGTAATGATCTTCCTTGCTCATGGATTGGGAGAATTAACATAGTAAAAATGGCCATCTTACCAAAAGCAATCTACAGATTCAATGCAATCCTTATCAAAATACCTACACATTTTTTAAAGACATTGAAAGTTCAATTCTGAACTTTATATGGAAAATCAAAAAACCCAGATTAGCTAAAACAATCTTCTACAAAAAAATCACCTGAAGGAATCTCCATACCTGATCTCAAGCTGTACTATAAAGCAACAGTAATTAAAACAGCATGGTACTGCCATAGCAACAAGCTGGTTGATCAGTGGAATTGAATAGAACACCCAGATATGAATCCACACACATATGGTCACTTGATTTTTGACAAAGAAGCCAAATCCATTCAATGGAAAAAGGATAGCATCTTAAACAAATAGTGCTGGTCTAACTGGATGTCTATGTGTAAAAAAAAATGCAACTGGACCCATATTTGTCACCTTGCACAAAACTTAAATCCAAGTTGATCAAACACCTCAACATAAAACCAGAGACTCTAGTTCAGATAGAAGAAAATGTGGGGAAGAGCATGGAACACATTGGCACAGAAGACAACTTCCTGGACAGAACACCAATAGCCAAGGCTGTGAGGTCAACAATTAATAAATGGGACGTCATAAGGCTGAGAAGCTTCTGTAAGGCAGGAGACACTGTCAACAGAACAAAGCCACAGCCTACAGACTGGGAAAAGATCTTCACCAACCCTATATCTGACAAAGGTCTAATATCCAAAATATATAAAGAATTCAAGACATTAAACACCACCAAACAAAATAACCCAATTGAGAAATGGGGCTTGGAAATAAACAGAGAATTCTCAACAGAGGAATACCAAATGGCTGAGAAACACTTAAAGAAAGGCTCAACCTCCTTAGTCATTAGGGAAATGCAAATAAAAACAACTCTGAGATTCCATCTTACACCCATCAGAATGGGTAAGATCAAAAATTTAAGTGACAACACATGCTGGCAAGGATGTGCAGAGAGAAAAACACTCCTTCATTGCTGGTGGGAATGCAAACTAGTACAGCCACTTTGGAAATCTATCTGGCGCTATCACAGACAACTGGGAATAGGGCTTCCTCAAGACCCAGCTATTCCACTCCTTGGAATATACCCAGAAGATGCTCCAGCACACCACAACTACATATGTTCAACCATGTTCATAGCAGCCTTATTCATAATAGCCAGGTCATGGAAACAGCCTAAGTGTCCCTCAGTAGAAGAATGGATAAACAAACTGTGGTACATTTACACTAGGAAATACTACTCAGCTACTAAAACAAGGAATTCCCAAAATTTGTGGACAAATGGATTGAACTAGAAATAATCATAATGAGTGAGGTAACCCAAAAGGAGAAAGAGTCAGAAGGTATATACTCATTTATATCTACATACTAACCCAAGGGGCATGTCCCATGAAAGTCTTCACTAACCAAGAAAATGGTATAGAGGAGAAGACATCCTATTGGGATTCTAGGTGAGAGAAGCATGGGAGACTGGCAAAGTTGAAGGATCCAGAGGATCCTAGAAATCTACAAGAAGAATATTATCATAGGCAGATTTGGGCCCAGGGGTCCTACTCAAACTATGGTACCAGCCAAGGAAAATACAGGCAGTAAACTTCAAACCCCTACCCAGATCTAGCCAATGGACAGGACATTCTCCACAGTTGAGTGGAGAGTGGGGTCTGACTTTCACACATACTCTGGTGCTTCATATTTGACCACTTACCCTGAATGGGGTGACCTGGGGGCACTCAGTGGAAGGATAGCAGGCTACCAAGAAGAGACTTGTTACACTATGAGCATATAGAAGGGGAGAAAGTCCCCCTCAGTCACAGTCATAGGGGAGGGTAGTAAGGGGAAATTGCAGGGAGGGAGGAATGGGAGGATACAAGGGATGGGATAACCATTGAGATGTAATATGAATAAATTAATAAAATAAAATTTTTAAAAAATAGGAAAAAGTTATGTTTCCAGTAACTTCTTAATTGTTGTTACTTTTTATATCAGACTCCTGAGCAGGGGGGAAGGTGAGAAGGAGAAGGGAACCTGGACATGGTGATGATTTGCAGAGTGCTGGTCCCTGAGGGCCTAAAGCTGCAGCAAAGACTATCCAATGATTCTGTACCCATGTCTCCCTAAATAGAACTGAAGGATCTCCCATGAAAATAAGCCTTGGGGCCTGGAGAGATGGCTCAGCAGACAAGAGCACTGGCTGCTCTTCCAGAGATCCTGAGTTCAATTCCCAGTAACCACATGGTGACTCACAACCAACTATACAGGAATCTGATGCCCTCCTCTGGCATGTAGATGCACATGCAGATAGAGCACTCAAACAATGAAAAAAAGAAAGATGCCTTGTCCAAGATGTTTCTGCCTTGTTTTTTTATCTTCTTTTGGAGAAGCTGGGTAGAACCTGCTGTGCTCAGTTTCATTCTACACCCTGAACATTAGCTCTTCCCAGACGTGTAAATTGCTGATTTTTAAAGGGAAATGTATGTGTCAACCCTTACTGTCTTAAGACAAGTTACCAAGGAAAGCATAACAAAAAGATACTCTGAACAGAACCAGAACCTCAATCCTTTTCACTGCACAAGAGCCTCCTGCAAAGGATATACAAACTTTACCAAGTGAAACTCTGATTTTAAAGATATGTTTTCTTTAGAAGTTTGCTGAAGTGGCCACTGTAAGTTTGCTGGTCAGAACAGCAAAGGGCAGAACACAGTGTCAGAAGAACTAGAAAGAGTTTGAAAGGACAGTATCCTGTGGCTCTTTTCTGTCTCTGCCACTTTCTTTCATGACAAGAAGGTGTTCATCCTCTAACCCCTTTCTATTTTCCTTCTGGATCAATGGTCCAAAAAGGATCCTCAATAATAGTAAAAGAGAGAGGGTGGAATGTCTGGTGGAATATTTAGCTTTATATGAGCAAATGCTGGTTATAGCAACCTGAGATGGCACTAAAGGATTGTTTACCTGTAAGAAATGGGAACACTTAAACAAATGGAATTATGAGGGTTGTGCACAAAAGTAACAACTGGAAGTGACAGAAAGGACACAGGTGCATTGCACTTTCTGCTATACGTAAACCATTCAGTTAAATTAAACTGAGTGGGAGAAATACTAAATATTTTACATTTCCCTCTAAATCAGGTATATACTACCAACCACAAACATCATACCGTGACATACCACCATGCTTTCTTCAATAGTGTCCTCAATGTTCTGATTAGTGAACTAAATTTAACATAAAGTTCACCACTTCAAGAAGCAAGTCAGTGACATTAACTGTATCGACAATGTTATATACCCTTCTTTCTAGCCACAAACTGTGTCACTCTCAAATGCAAACAAAACATACTAGGTATTATGAGGTAAAAACCAGAGAGCACTCACCAGGAGGAAAGTTGGAATTGAGAGTCTGTATTAAGCTGACAAGAGACTGGATGCAGAGAAAACCTCTTACAGACAGTCCTGAATGCATATTACACTGAGCTTTTATAGACATTTACCCAGCTCATCTCATCTTAAATTTTCAGCTTTCACTATTTCCCACTCTCTGTTCTTTCATATAAAAATGCATTCTATTACCGTGTACCCTTATTCAATCACTTGAGTTTTCAGATTATAGGCCCCCATCCAGCTTCTCCACAATTCATTTTGGTTATACTTTTCCAATCGCATGGTTTAACTATTCCATTAATTTATTAACTACTTGAACATTATTGCCTCCAGGACTTCCTTATTCTAAATTAATAATCAACATGCTACTGTCCTTCCTGCCTAATTTCATGACATGCAATGGCCCACTTCTAGAATTTTGGCTTATATGTGAATTCTAGGTGAAACAAACAAAACATTAGCTTTGAAATGTAGTCTCATATCATAGTCTGGATGACAATGACACTAATAGGCCCCAAAATTTTTGAATGTTCAATTCCCAGTTGATGAACCATTTGGGAATAATTAGGAGGTATGGCATTGTTGGAAGAGGTGTGTTGTTAGGGGTGGGTTTTGGGGCTTCAAAAGCCCATCCCTGGCCTAATTTCTCTCTCTGCATGCTGCTTCTGGATCAGGATTAAAGCTCTCAGTTGCTTCTCTGGTACCATGTTTCCCTGCCTGCCATCACACTCCTCATGATATTGATAATTCTGAAACTGGACACAAGGTTTCTTTCATAAGAGTTGCTTTGGAGGTGTTGTCTCTTCACAGCAATAAAATACTAACTAAGATGACCCATATATATGAGAAACACAATGATTGTATAGTGATCCTGGGCTGTCTTACACAATATACTTTTTCTGGTTCCAACAATTAAATTGCAAATTGCATTATTTTTGCTGAATAACTTTTCATTTTAGATATTATTTGCTATACGTCTTTTTTGGTTTTACTTTTTAATTATTGGGACTTCAGAAACAATGAACTTGGATGAGCAAATATCTGTGAAGTAAGATATAGAGTCCTGTGGATGTAAGTTCAAGAGTTCCATAAATGTACCTTACTTAGATATTTTTGTTTGTTGAAAAACATACATACCAGATTTCTAAAACCAGTGTATAAACCAAACATACATGAGCATTCTCTTTTTCATACATTATTTCCAGCATGTTGTCATTTGTATTGCCAACGATGACCATTCTGTCTGGGTAAAATGGAAACATAAAGCCATTTGCATTTTATTCACCTCAGAACCTTCTGTTTGGCTGCACATCTTATTTTTAATTGTACTGTTTGATTTTCTTGCTGGCTAGTTTTGGGGTGATTTCTGTATTCTAAATCTAATGTTTTTCAGTTATTCAGCTAGGAAAGTGTTTCTTCCACTCCACAGACTGATCATTTCCTTTGCTTAAAACAAAATTTAATTTTATGACATCCCACTTAATTTTCAGTCTTCTTTCCTTCCAGAGTCCCATTTAGAAGGTTGTTGCCTTACCTGTAAGTTGACGTGTATTCCCTAGTTTTTCTCTAGCAATTTTAGAGTATCAGACTTCATATTTTATATTAAGGTCCTTGAACCATTTGCAGTTGTGTTTTAGGCAGGATGATAAATAAGGATACAGTTTTATTTATTTGCTTTTTGCATTTTAAAATTTATGTCTGCAATAAACATTTGTTAATATTGATATCTTTTTCCATGCATTTTTGGCATTTTTAATCAGGGAGCAGGTAGTGCTAGGTACATCAAATTATATATGGCTCCTCTATTCTGTTTTTATTACTATACTTCCATAGTACAATTCTAGGCCTGTTTGACTGATACCTCTTGAAGAAATTCTTTTTTGAGTATTTCTTTGCATACTCTTGGTCTTTTGCGTCTGAGTATAAATTTTGAGGGTTTTTGTTGTTGTTGTTGTTTTGTTTTGTTTTGTTTTTTCCTACAAGGAATAGTCCAGGTGCTTTCACTAGGGTTGCATTGATTCTATAGATTGGTTTTGTTAGGAGAAGCATTGTAAGAATATGAACCCTTCCTTATCATGAGCATGAAAGTTCTTTCTATTTACTGGCATACCCTTTGATTTATAAATTGTTCATATGATAGAAATTATGGTTTCATAAACATAAAATGGAATCCTTCAATTCTTTTCTATTTTACAGAATAAGTATTGACTCTACTTCTTTAAAATTCTGCTAGAAATCTGTGGTGAGTTCCTCTAGTCCTGGCCTTTTTTATTAAGAGAGTTTTGATTTTCTTTTTTAAAAAAAGTA
Source organism: Acomys minous (assembly GCF_964271855.1). NCBI lineage: Eukaryota > Metazoa > Chordata > Mammalia > Rodentia > Muridae > Acomys > Acomys minous. The sequence continues at coordinate 71,617,717 of NC_140492.1, read as the reverse complement.
TTGCTATTTATAGTTTTTAAAAATTTTTTGTTTTCTATTTGTTTTCTTTTGATATGTCTTATGACACTAAAAAAATTCCCCTCCTATTTTAAATTCTGATTTTGTATCATATAGGTTTTTAAATCATGTTCTTTTTACTCCCAGAATACATTGGTTTTGATCTAGGGCCTCATTTTTATTTTTTCTTTATTTTCTTTTTCCTGAATTGGTCAAGAGTTTGTCAACACTACTTATCTTTTCACAGACCAGCTCTTTATTTATGTGACTTTTTTCCATTTTATTAACTTAAGTCCTGGCTTTGATTATTTCATCCCTTCTACTATTTTTAATTCAGTTTCATCTATTTCTATGAAAGAATTAAGTTGAACCTTTAACATATTAATTTTAAATATCTTTAAGAAATCTGATATCCATTAAAAATTTTCAGCTATCAGCTACCTTTAAAATTTTTATATTCTGCATGAACAGGTTTCATATATCAGTTTATAAATAATTATGTATATACATATATGTGTATAGCAACAACCAAGGAAAACAGAGGCATGAACTTGACAGACAACAAGAAGGGATACATGGAAAGATTTGGAGTGAAAAGGGGGAAGGGAGAAATGATATATTTTTAATCTTAAACATAAAAGAAATACCTTCAAATTTTTAATTTAGTTGCTTGGAACTATAAACATTTCTCTCAGAAATGTTTTCATTCTGTGTGCCTTCATTTAGTTCCAAGATTATTTGAATTCCCTTTTATTTTTTATTTTTTACATATACATTTATATTATTACACACACACACACACACACACACACACACACACACATATATATATATATATATATATATATATATATATACAATAACCTACCTAGAGTAAGAAGAACCATGACACAAACAGGAATTATATAAATGTTACATTCTTAGTGTTTTGGCTATTTGTATTTGACAGCCTTGAAGAAAACATCTTTCCTATCTTGGTGCATCTAAAATTCTGAATGTAAATCAATCTCTATCACATACTGTCATTATCAACTTAAAACATCTATCTAGACCTATAAACATTTTAATCCCTAAACAACTAAGCCTCATTGTAAAACTAAGCTACCTGGTCTTCAACTTGATCAGAGACTTGAGAAGGAATAAGCTTGATTACTTGAATACCCAGAAGTGCAGGTTAGTAGTTTTCCAAATGAGAAGATGACAGCGACGGTTTGATACCTGAGCAGTCTCCCAAAATTCTCTATAATGTTGGAGCATCTTCTTAAATCTTCTGGCCCAGTATATCTGACAGACATGTTTCTGAGGCAGGAAATATTGAGGGCTTGCTGGAGATGGCTTAAAATGTGGCAACAAGCCACTGGGCAAAACATTCTCATCTCTACCACAGACAGAACTCTGCCTAAAAATGGACAAGCTTGGTTGCAGGCAGAGTCAACAGCCAGTCTCTGCCAAGACAGGGTAAGCAAGTCGTCAATAGTTCCTGCCTCACAAATATGTCTGTCAGATATATTGAATCCCTTTTAAAATTCCTTTCTTGAGTGGCCTATAATTCAGTATTTAATGTTTAATGCCAATGACTGTGTGTACTCTCTATAAATTGCTTTGGTCTTGATAACTAATTTTATACCATCTTGGTCAGAAATAATTCTGTAATTATTTTCTATTTATAGGCATATTGAAGCCCACTAGTTTTTTTGTTTGTTTGTTTGTTTGTTTGTTTGTTTCCATTTGTTTGGAACATCTTTTTCTTTCTCTTACCCTAAATTTGTATCTATTATTAATGGTGAAATGTGTTTCTTGAAGCCATCAAAAAGACTTATCCTGTTTTCTAACTTAATCTACTAGTCTATTTCATTCATTGAAAAATTAAAACCATTAATATTCAGAGTTATTGACATGTATATTCATTCTTTGCCCTTTTATTATTTTATTATTTTTCTTAGATTTCTTGTGATTATCTATTCCAGGTTTTTGTGCTTCCTATGATCTTGAATAACTTCATGTCACCTCAAGTACTTTCATGCTTCCTCTCAGAGTGAAGTAGAGCTCTCTTAGTGATCATATATGCTTTTAATCTGTTTTGGTTATATAAGGCATTTGGTTCTTCCTCTAATATATAGTTTTGCTGGATATAATAATATGGATTATCAGCGGTCATCTTGTAGGACCTGGAATGTACACGCACCAAGCTTACCTGGAAGGAGCATCTCCTCCACCTACAGGAGAAGGCCCATAGGGAAGTGGTCAAATAGGTGGAATCAGAGTTCATGTCAGAGTCAATCCCCACTCTCCACACAATTGTAGAGAATGTGCTGTCCATTGGCTAGATCTGAATAGGGGTTCTAGGTTTACTGTAGGAATTGTCCTTGGTTGGTACAGTGGTTTGAGCAGATGCCTCTGGGCTCAGATCTGTCAGCCTTGATCATCTTCTTGTAGGTTTCTCAGAACTTGTGGGCCCTTCTACTTCCCTGTTCTCCTCTACCTCTCTCACCTGGAGTCCCAATAGGAAGTCACAGCCTCTATCCCAATCTCCTGCTAAGTGAAGAATTTCAGGTGAAATGCCTGTTGGGCTAGTGTCCAATTATAAGAATGTATATACCATGTGTATCATTCTAGCTCTGGTTTAACTCACTCAGGATGATCATTTCTAGTTCCACACATTTGCCTAATTATTTCAGGATTTCCTTTTTTGATAGCTGAGTAATATTCCATAGTGTAAAATTCCCTCAGTCTCCTTATCCATTCATCGACTGAGGGACATTTAGGTTGTTTCCAGGTTCTGGCTATTATGAATAAGGCTGCAATGAACATGGCTGAGCATATGTCCTTGTTGTCTGTGGTGGAGTATCTTCTGGGTATATTCCAGGGAGTGGATAGCTGAGTTTTGAGGTAACCCTATTCCCAGTTTTCTGAGAAAGGACCAGACTGATTTCCAAAGTGGTTGTAAAAGTTTGCATTTCACCAGCAATGAAGGAGTGTTCTCCATTCTCCACATCCCTGCTAGCATGTGCTGTCACCTGAATTTTTTATCTTAGCCATTCTGATAGGTGTAAGATGGAATCTCAGAGTCATTTTGATTCACATTTTTTCTGATCAGTAAGGATGCTGAGCATTTCTTTAAGTGTTTCTCAGCCATTAGATATCCCTCTGTTGAGAATTCTGTTTACCTCTGAACCCCACTTCTTAATTGGGTTATTTGGTTTGGTGGTGTTTAATTTCTTGAGTTCTTTATATATTTTGGATATTAGTCCTTTGTCAGATGTAGGGTTGTTGAAGATCTTTTTCTAGTCTGTAGGCTGTCACTTTGTTCTGTTGACAGAATATTGTGCCTTACAGAAGCTTCTCAGCCTCATGAGGTCCCATTTATTAATTGTTGACCTTAAGTCCTGGGCTATAGGTGTTCTGTTCAGGAAGTTGTCTCCTGTGTCAATGAGTTCAGTGCTCTTCATCACTTTTTCTTCATAGAGATTTATTGTCTCTAGGTTTATGTTGAGGTGTTTAATCCACTTAGACCTGAGTTTCATGCATGGTGATAAATATGGCTCTACTTGCATGTTTCTACATGTAAACATCTAGTTAGATCAGCACCATTTTTCCATTGAATAGGTTTGATGTCTTTGTCAAAAATCAAGTTTCCATATATGTGTGGATTCATTTCTGTGTCTCTGGAAATCATCCATTTTACATAACACATATCATATTCCATAGAGGTGTTCCATGCACTATAGCACAAGATAATGGTATAATTGATAATCTGTTCATAGAAAATATGTTAGAATCATCAGAATTTCATAAAAAACCCACCATGTTAACAACAAAGGTATAAAATTATTTTTCTCTATTTTATTAGTTAATTAATTTATTCACTTTACATCCCAGTTGTAGCTCTTTCCCCCCTCTCCTCTCAGTCACACCATTCTTCTCTATTCCCCTTCTGTATCCACTATTCCTCATATAAGAGGAGGTATCCTCTCCACCCACCCTAGCTCATCAAGTTTCATCAGGACTGAGCATGTCTTCTTCCCTTGTGTCCTGGGTAGGCAGTCACAGCAAGGGAAAAGAATCAAAAACTGGCAGAAGAATCCATGTCAAAGACAGATCCCATTCCCTTTAATAAAGTACCCAGAGAAATACTTAGTGCCTATTGTCTACTTCTGTGTAGGGGAACTACATCCACTCCATTTATGGTCCTTGGTTAGTCCTTCAGTCCCTAGAAGATGCTCTGGGTCCTGCCTAGTTGGTTCTGTTGGTCTTCTTGTGGAGCTCTTGTTACCTCTAGGACCGTTTTTCTTTCCCCCTACTTCTCCACAATACTCCTGATGCTTTGCCTCACATTTGGACATGAGTCTCAGCATCTGTTTTAATCTGCTTCAGGGTAGAAACTCTGAAAGGACAACTCTGCTAGACTCCTTTCTCCAAGCATGTTAATAGTGTCAGAGATTGGCTTTCTCTCATGGGGTGGGACATTGTTTGGTCCAGGCATTCATAGGACATTGCCTCAATCCCTGATCTATCTGTTCTATCTTTATCCCTGCACATATTGTTGGTACGGTAAATTTTGGTTTGAAGTTTTTGTGGTTGGGGTGGTGTTGCGCCCCTCCAAATGGAGCTTTTCTTCTTAGAGAGTGTCCTCTTCAAAGTCCATGGACCCTGATGCTAGGAATCTCAGATAGAGTTGACCTCATATACTTACAGAAACCTACAATGACTTAGGTCTCCATATGGTCCCAGAGATTCTCCTGACCACAGTTTTTCTTTTCCTGCAGGCTTTATGTCCTCCTGGCCCCACTTTCCCTGAGTATGATCTCCACCATTATTCTTTCTGTGTACTCTCTCCTAACTTACCTCTTTTTTTCAACAACTACATCTGTTTATTCTATTTCAATTCTCACTGAGATTTAAGTACCCTCCCTTCTATTACTTGGGAACTAGCTAATTCTGTAATTATATATTTATTAAAGTCATAGCAATTGTGGGTATTCTAGTACAAATTAAGAATGACAGTGCTCCAGCATATGCTGTTATTAAAATGAAACCTTTTTATATATTATAAAATAAAGCATATTACAGGTATACCACACAATCTTACAGGAAAAATATTCATAGAGAGTTCCAATCATACTTTAAAGAAGATGCTTTAAAAACAGAAAAGTTCCAAGAGCCACACTTCATTATTTATCCCAGCCTTTTTAAACATCCTAAGACAAAGTTGTCTATGTAAGAAGAAAACTTGCCACCTGGCCATAAAAACGGTTATCACAGAAACAAACATGGTCATTACACAGGTAACAGCAGAAATATTGATTACACATGACTACCTAAATGTTTCTTATCATTTCATCTTATCATCTGCACAGCATTATTACATGGATGTACATTTTTATATTGATTCTACAAAAATTCTGTGAAAAGAGAAAGGGAAATTACCCAGATAAAATTAAGCAGTGAGGGTACATTACTCAGAATTATACCATGCCAGACATATGAAGGATTCAGCAATGACAAGCATAGAAAGACATATCAACAACAAGACTCAATTCTGTGACAAAGCCACTATGGTACATGTTTTTATGGTATATCCATTACAGGTCATACAAAATGGTAGATTGTCTCCAGGAAACTCACTTGTTCACTGCAGCCTTGCATGAATAGCTTCTGGCAGTGAAGGGTATCAAAACACCTGGAGATAGATTGCATAATGCTCTATAGGCTTTAAATTTCTTAAGTGCTGATGAACAAAAAAATGATACTTGCTGAGGGATATTGGATGATAGAAAAATCTACTGAATTAAAATACCCTGTTTATTTCAAAAAGACATCCTAACTAAATAATGGAAAAAGACGAAGTGTGTTATATTAGATCAGGGGATTTCTATATTTTCTTTCAGGAGGATAGAAGTTATAGGGAGACCCCATGAAGACTTTATCTGCAGACAGGATGAGGGAATCAAAAAGACCAAGACAGGTTGGTCTACACTGATCCCTCTACATGGGAACAGCTCTGAGACAGGCTGAGACATTAATATACTTGTATAACTAATACATCTCATTGGCTACAGAGTCCTCATGACTTTTTTGGTACATTCTATCCTTTCACATGACATGGATATATATATTGCAGTTTCATCCAAACTGGCTTATAAAGAAAGATGTCTTTCACCTGCTCAAACAAAGAGTAGAAAATCATCTTTAACTGATCTGTGTAACTTGCACATGTCAGATATATGCTATTACAGAACTATACATTACTTGTAAGAGTTCATATGCTTAGAGAGCAAAACGACCAAACACCAACTAAATGGAGATAGGCTTGGTAAGATTCCAGGATGAGGAGATGCTGAAACAAATTTATTCCAGGTTCCTGCTTGGTTCCATCCCAGAACTGCTTCAGTTACTATTTCATGAAAACTTGCTTCAGTGACACCTATAAATGAGCTAGCTCAAAGAATCCAGCATCACAGACAATCCTCATCAGAACTTCATTTTCATAGCATTTAGAGACTGGACAGCAGGTACTATAGCTACCTTTCTTCACTATTTTCCCAATTTATTAGCCTCCAAAAGGAATAACATCCCCCAAATCAGTAGGAAGCAAATTTAGAGTTATATGCCATTTCCTTGAGGTGGGTTGGGTTGGTTTTGGTCATTCAATAGATGATGGATATTTATCATTAAAATTAAACTGGTTACCAGTTATTAATTTGCCTTGAACAGAAAGAAACTAGATATAGGAGTTTAGACTCAGGGATTTCTCTCTTTCCTTTTCTTTTCTCTATCCTTTCTTTCTTAAGTAAGGGAAAATGGTTTGAGAAAAAGAGGGGAATATGAGAAAAATATAGGAATAAGAGGAAGAAGGCAAGAATATTGAATCAGTTCTTAAATCAAAGAACTATAGTTGTATACACCTAACATTTGTATAGATTATTTATACTGATACATTTTGCTTACATTAGTATAGATTTTTGTATATTGATACCAATTTATTTTAACTAATTTATTTATATATTTATTCACTGTATATATTGACCATAGTGCATCTCTCTTCTCCTGGTCCCATCCTCTCACCTACTTCCCCCTGTCACATCTCTTCTACACCTCAGAAAAGAGGAGCCACATCACCAGCCCACCAGAGCACATTAAATCACATCAAGATTGAGAGCATGCTCTTCCCATGTGACCTGGCAAAACATGTCTGATACAGCCCTCACTCCCCTTACTAGGGGACCCATGGAATGCCCGAACTTCTCATCTGCTATGTCTATGGAGGGACCTAGTTCCACTCCATACATGAGTTCTGGTTTGTGTTTCAGTCTTTGCAAGCTACTCTGGGCCCCTGTTGATTGTCTCTTTTGGTCTTCTTGTGGAGTTCCTGTCTCTTCCAGGTCTTACTATCCTTCCTCCCACTTTTCCATAAGATTCCTTAGCCTTCCCATAATGTTTAGTTGTGAGTCTTAGGATCTGTTTTAATACACTAATTGGTGGAGCCTTTCAGAGGACAGGTATGCTAAGCTCCCATCTACAAGCCTAAGAGAGTACCAATAATGTCAGTAATTTTCTCTATCCCCTGATGTGGGGCTCAGGTTGGGACAGACACTTGTTGGACATTTCTTCAAGACCTGCTCTGTCTTTTTCCCTGCACAAATTGTAGACAGGGTAAATTTTGGGTCAACATTTTTGTGGATGTTCCCCCCTCTACTATGAGTCTTGTCTAGTCAGAGAGTGTCCTCTTCAGTCTCTATAACACCTACTACTAGAATTTTCAGTTAGAGTCACCCTAATATATCGCAGAAGCCTACTTTATCATAGGCCTCCAGATTTTCACCAAGATACTCTTGCTCATTGATTCTCATCTCATTCCCTCTGTCCTCCCACCCTGATCTCTCCAGGTCTGATTTCCACCTGTCGTGGCCCAGCCCATGGGAAAAATCAAATCAGGGTTCACCCGAAAGAGGGAGTGGGGATTGAAAGTAGGATACAGAGATGCAAGAAATAACGAATCAAGTCAGGAAATTTCTGATCAAGATTCACTCTAATGCCCAACTAGTAAGAATATATAGAGAGCAAAGTCAATAGGAGCTATTCTAATCTCATTCATCCTAGCCCCAAGACAAGAATACAATAGCCTGAATAGCTCCATGTAGAATTTCCTAATTTTGTGAGTAGTTCCCTGTAAGAACTTCCTTGATCCTCTGGGTGGTTCCAAGTTGGGACTTCTCTACTTCTTTCAAAGGTAAATAGTCCAAGGATAGCCTACAACACAAGACCTCATGAGGCAAAGGTCAGCAACTCGAAGGTCACAGCATGCAGCCTAAGCACAGGATTTCTGACATGGCAGAATTTGGCATGTCTCCCCACATCCACCCTCATTTCTTTCCATGGAAATGGACACAAAGATGAAAGCAAAGACAGAAGAAAAGGGAACAGAAAAGACAGAAAGCAGGGAATGAGAGAACTTAGAGAAGAAATCAGGAAATGCAGAGGTAAGTTTCTCTAATAGAATTCAAGAGAAGGAGGAAAGAATCTTGAGAGTAGAAGATACAATTGAAAAACTTGATGTCTGCTTCTTATAGTTGGATATCATCTCTTCACTGTGTTTGGAAATATTTCTTCTATGGTTTTTATTGATAATACATCACATTTTTTATGCATTTCTTTCCCATCTATGCCATAATCTGAAGCATAGAGATTTACCTGATGCCCCAGAACTCTCCTATACTCTATTCATATTTTTTGTTTGTTTGTTTGTTTGTTTTTGTATATTTTAAGTATTTTTAAAATTATCATTATTATAACTTAATGCCCTAATTTTAATCATTGTGGTCTCACACTCCCTCACTTTTCCATTCTGTTCCTCTCCCCTAGACCTCTGGCAGGTGGGGGTCCTATGCCCTTCTCTGCCTATCAGTTCTCATCTGGATAGTATGTATCTTCTTCCACTGTACTCCAACAGGGCCTCTCCCTTAATGGACAGTAAACATATAAAGAGCACCCAGAATTCATGTCAGATGCAATCTCACATTTCTCCCTATACCTGTAGAGAATTAAGTGTCCATTGGCTACATCTGAACAGGGAATCTAGTCCTTCTGTTTGTACTGTCATTGGTTGATGAATCAGTTTCTGAAGGCCTCCGTGGGTCCAGATAAACCAGCCTTAATAGTATGTCTTTACTGAGTAATCTAATTTCTTTACCATGTGTTGCTTTCTTTAATAGTCTATTTACTATGTGATCCACTCTATTAAGGATTTACACTGGGATCTCTATTTGGTCCAAGTGGTTTTTTCCACAACATGATCTAAGTTTTGCAGTCCTCTGACTGCAAAATCTGAAATGGTTTATTTATTGAGTTCTGTCTGTTTCTCTTCCTCATTCAAGTCACTTTTCTCCTTTCAGTATAAGAAATTTACAGTGTTGAGAAGAAAATGAGATGCCATGATCCACTAAGGGCCTGTTACTGAGATTTTTCATGTGGCATATGCAAGCTACACAGGGGAAACCTTGGAACCATTAGAAATCATGAGGGCTAGAATCCTGATGGGATTATCCAGGAGCTGATGGCGGAGATATTATGTAGGATTCTATAGAATTTGTCTGCCTTGAGTAATGTTCTTGGGAGGTGTTGTTGGGTGTTAGCATCTGCAAACAATTCTCTTACGTGGTGCAGGAGACTGTGAGATCTTAGCTTAGAGTGAATTAGGACCCATGGTAACATAGAGAGGCATTATCATGAAAAGCCAGGACCCACTACATCAAACATGAGCCTAATCGCATGGCTCATGAAGCAAATGTCAGTAAACAGTCATGTTGCCCCAGATTCTGTGGAAATTTGTCAGGCAGTGAAGGCTACTATATTTTAAGTGGCTTTTATGAACACATCTACTCTAGTTTCATACCATTGTAGTACTAAAATAACAGGAAATTAGACAGCTTGGAAAAGAAAGTGAATGCTTTATTCACAGTTCCTCATGACATATCATTAGTGCAGGGAAATCACAGCAATGAGATCTTTAGACATCTGGTCACATCAAACATAGTCCAGAACAAAGAGAGAGAAATGTATACATGATCACTTACTGAACTGCTTACTTGCACTCTGCTTGCCTTCGAGATTAGACAGTTCAGGAAACTCTGCCAAAATCATGGTACCACCCACATTCTTCTTCCAACATCATTTAAAACATAGCTCATGGGGAGATCCAAGATGGCGGTGAGCAGTGTGAACCACGTTTAGAAGCTCCAGTAAACAATTCATGGAATTGCACAGAATTATGAACCAGGAACACCAAGGTCCCCACACCCCTGTAGCAGGAGTGCTCCACGGTTCGAAGGGACCAGGGTGCACAGGACCTGTGTGCCCCTGCACACATGAGAAGTGTGGATTTTCTTGGATTGGAGCAGTAGCGGCAGCAGCAGCGGTAGTAGTGGCGGCTGAATTCAGCTGCTGAGGTTTGCAGCTTGGGGCCCTCCAGCGCTGCGATTGGTGTAGTGGCCAGTGGGAGTTGCTGTAGAAGATGGGACTCTGAGCAGGAATTGGGCCATGCCACGGGGTTCCCTGAGACCCAAATTGAACTCAACATACAGTTCGGCCCCTGAGACCCAAGCTCAGCTCAGTGCACACTTCCGAGCGAAAGGCTAGCTTAGCTCCGTGCGCAGTTCTGTCTGAGAAGCTAGCTCAGCTCAACATGTAGTTCTGCCTCTGAGACGTAGGCTGAGCTCAGTGCGTAGTTCTGGCCTAGAGTCCATAACTGGACTTGGCAGGCAGATTGGGCTCAGAGACTCTAGCTGAGCTTTGCGTGCAGTCATGCCCCTGAGTCTCTGGTTGGACTCTCTGTGCAGTTTAGGCCCAGAGTCCCAAGCTGAATTCAGCACGCAGTGTGGGTCCAGAGTCCCTGGCTGAGCTCAGTGTGCAATTCCACCCCTGAGACTCTGGCTAAGCTTGGTGTACGGTTTGGGGCAAGAGTCTCTAACTGTGCTTGGCAGACAGGTTGGGCCCAGATACTCTAGCTAAGCATTTCGCGCAGTCCCAGGCCTGAGACTTTGGTTGGATCAGGTGCACAGTTTGGGTCCAGAATTCCTGGCAGAACATGGAGGGCAGTCCTGTCCAGAGACTATAACTGATGATGGCACACGCTTTGGGCCGAAAGCCCCTAGCTGAGGTTGGCACACAGTCCCAGCCCAGAAATTCTGGCTGGACTCTGCCTGCACTTTGGGCCCAGAGTCCATAGCTGAGCTCGGCAGATAGTTGGGCCCTGAGAATCTAGTTGAACTTGGCACATGGTTTGGGCCCAGTGTCCCTGGCTGGACTTGGTAGGTAGTTTGGGTCATGAGGCTCTAGCTGAGCTTGGCAGCCAGTTTGGCCCCAGAGAACCTAACTGAGCTCAGAGCGTGGTTTGGGTCTGGAGTCCTGGCTTGATTTGGCAAGGCAGTCCCAGCACTGAGACTCTGATTGGACTTGGAGGGAAGTTTGGGCCTTGAAACTCTAATTGATCTCGGCAAGCTCAGTGTGTGCTTTGGACCCAAGACCCTTGTTGGACTCAGCGCTAACTGGACTAAGTGCATGGAATAGGCTCTGAGACCCATTTGGGCCAAGAGACATGAACTGGACTCAGTGTGTGGATGGTTTGGGCCCTGTGACACTAACCTGGACTGTGCAAGCAGTCTGGGTTTTGAAATGCTACCAGGAATCACAGACAAGCAGAGCAAAAAATCTCCAGGACTAGGGAATTCTGAAGCAGACAGGGAGTGGAGTGGCGATCTGACCACCTCCACCTGACCTTCTTTAGTCCCTGGATAGCTTTGGTGTTCCAAAGGGACCTAGAAGGCTGTGGACACTTTGGCCTGACCCAACGGACATTCAGAGATACAGATGATAGCAGGACCCACAGTACAAGGGAGCTGAGGATCACTGGCTGTGACAGTCCAAAATGAGAGGGCTAGCCTCCTGCCATCAACACCAGTGAAGTATCAGAGCTTCTGGCCTAGGGAAATGGTAGGAAAAAAAGTGAGTCTATCACCAGACTCCCTCCACCCAAGTCTGGAAGCTACCCAACAAAAACACAGATGATAAGACATCTAAAGGACAGTGTAAAAGCTTATGCAAAAGAAAAAAACAATATGATGCCTTCAGATTCCAGCTATTCCAAAGAAACCAACCCAGAGAACTCAAACACAACGGAAATACAAGAAAACGACCTCAAATCCTTAGTAATGAGGATGATAATGGATGAAAGAAATAAAATTCATAATCAAATGCAGGAAGATGCAGCCACACAAGTGAGAGACATAAAAGAAGCCAGTAGAGAGTCACTGGATAATTTTCTGGAAAATACATGCAAACAGATGAAGGAAATTAATACAACAGTTCAAGCTTTGAAGGTCTATAAAGAGGCAATGGAAGAAACTCAGGAATATACAAACAATCAGATGAAAGAAATTGAAAAATCAGTTCAAGATCTAAAGATAAAAATGGATTCAATGATAAACATACAGAAAGAAGAAAAATGGGAACGTGAGAGCACAGAGAAGAAGGCAAGCAACACAGAGGTGAGCTTTTCTGACAGAATCCAAGAGATGGAAGAACAAATCTCAGGTCTAGAAGATACAATCATAGACCTTGAAGCAACCATTAAAGAAAATGCTAAATCTGAAAAAAATCCTGACACCAAATATCCAAGAAATTAAGGACACCATGAAAAGAAGAAATCTGCGGATAATAGATGTTGAAGAAAGAGAAGATATCAGACTCCAAGGCCCAGAAACTATTCTCAACAAAATCATAGAAGAAAACTTCCCCAATCTAAAGAAAGGGAAGCCTATAAACATACAAGAGGCCTAAAGAACACCAAATAGAATTGACCAGAAAAGAAAAACTGCCTGTCACATATAATCAAAACACAAAACATACAGAAAAGAGAAAAGATATTAAAAGCTGCAAGGGAAATGGGCCAAATAACATTTAATGGCAAACCTATCAGAATTACACCCGACTTCTCAGCAGAGACCATCAAAGCCAGAAGGGCCTGGACAGAGATCCTGCAAACCCTAAGAGACCATAGATATCAGGCCAGACTACTTTATCCAGCAAAACTATCAATAACCATTGATGGAGAAAACAAAATATTCCATGACAAAAACAAATTCAAACAGTACCTATCCACAAACCTAGCTTGACAGAAGGTACTAGAATGAAAACTCCATCCTAAAGGGACAAGTTACAACCAAAATACACAGGAAATATATATATATATATCATGGCAAAAAAAACAACTACACAAATGCTTGACTGGAACCAACATCAAAATTAAGACTCTTAACAGTCACTGGTCATTAATATCTCTTAACATCAATGGTCTCAATTCTCCAATAAAAAGACACAGACTAACTGAATGAATGCATAAACAACATCCAACATTCATCTGCATCCAAGAAACACATCTCACCCATAACAATAGGCTTTACCTCAGGGTAAAGGGTTGGAAAAAATATTCCAAGCAAATGGTCACAAGAAGCGAGGAGTCATAGCCATTTTAATATCTAACAAAATAGGCTTTCAATCAAAATTAACCAAAAGGGATGAGGAAGGATACTTCGTACTCATCAAAGGTAAAGTCAGCCAAGATGACATCAAAATTCTGAACATCTATGCTACCAATACAAGGGCACACACATTTGTAGAAGATCCATTAATGAAGCTTAACCCACACATCATTCCCCACACAATAATAGTGGGAGACTTCAATACCCCACTCTCAATGAACTATAGGTCATTGAAACAGAAACTAAGCCAAGAAATAACATCATTAACCAATGCCATGAATCAAATGGATCTAACAGATATCTATAGAACCTTTAACCCAAACAAGAAGGATTATACCTTCTTCTCTACACCCCATGGAACCTTCTCCAAAACTGATCACATCGCAGGTCACAAAGCAAGTCTCAACAGATAAAAGAGGATTGAAATAATACCTTGTGCCCCATCAGATCACCATGGTCTTAGGCTGCAATGCAACAACAACAGAAATTTAAAACAACTCTCTGCTAAATGACACCCAGGCCAGGGAAGAACTAAAGAAAGAAATCAAGGACTTCCTGAAATTCAATGAAAATAAAGGAACAACATACCCAAATCTGTGGGATACATTGAAAGCAGTGCTAAGAGGAAAATTCATAGCACTAAGTGCCATTAAAAAGAAATGGGAAACATTGCACATAAGCAACTTAACCACACAGCTGGAAGCCCTAGAAAAAAAGAGGCAGAAACATCCAAGAGGAGTAAATGTCTGGAAATAATCAAACTCAGGGCTGAAATTAACAAATTAGAAACTAAGAAAACAGTCCAAAGAATCAACAAAACCAAGAGTTGGGTCTTTGAGAATTTCAACACGATAGACAAACCATTAGCCAAACTAACTAAAAGGCAGAGAGATGGTATCCAAATCAAGAAAATCAGAAATGAAAAGGGAGACACAACAACAGATACTGAAGAAATACAAAGAATCATAAGATCCTACTTTGAAGGCATATATGCCACAAAATTTGAATATCTAAGGCAAATGGATGAACTTTCTTGATCAATTTCACTTGCCAAAATTGAAAAGGAACAGATAACCAAAAAAGAGTCCCATTTCTCCTACAGAAATAGAAGAAATCATTGATAGTCTCCCAATGAAAAAAAGCCTAGGGCCAGACAGTTTCAGTGCAGAATTCTACCAGACCTTCAAGTATGTGCTAATACCAATGCTCTTCAAGCTACTCCAAAAAAATAGAAATGGACAGAACATTACCAAATTCATTCTATGAGGCCATAGTCACATTGATAACTAAACCTCACAAAGACTCAACAAAGAAAGAGAATTTCAGACCAATTTCTCTCATGAATATTGATGCAAACATACTAAATAAAATACTTGCAAAACAAATACAAGAACACATCAAAGATATCATTCACCATGACCAGTTAGGCTTCATTCCAGGCATGCAGGGATGGTTTAATATATGGAAATCCATCAATGCAATCCACCATATAAAGAAACTGAAAATAAAAAACCACATGATCATCTCTTTAGATGCAGAGAAAGCATTTGATAAAATCCAACACCCATTCATGTTTAAAGTTTTAGAGAGATGGGGAATACAAGGCACTTTCCTCAACATAATAAAGGCTATATATAGGAAGCCAGTAGCCAAAATCAAAGTAAATGGTGAGATACTCAAGGAAATTCCTCTAAAATCAGGAACAAGGCAAGGCTGCTCACTCTCTCCATATCTCTTCAATATAGTACTCGAAGTTCTAGCCAGAGCAATAAGACAACAAAAGGAGGTCAAGGGTATCCAAATGGGAAAGGAGGAAGTCAAATTATCCCTATTTGCAGATGATATGATATAAGTTACCTCCAAAATTCCACCCAGCTATTCCACTCCTTGAAATATACCCAGAAGATGCTCCATCACACAAGAAAATTTGCTCAACCATGTTCATAGCGGCCTTATTCATAATAGCCAGATCATGGAAACAGCCTAAGTGTCCCTCAGTAGAAGAATCGATAAAGAAACTCTGTTACATTTATACCATAAAATACTACTCAGCTATTAAAAACATGAGATTCCCGAAATTTGTGGACAAATGGATTGAACTAGAAATGATCATAATGAGTGATTTAACCCAAAAGGAGAAAGAGTCAGATGGTATATACTCACTTATATCTGCATACTAGTCCAAGGGGCATGTCCATGAAAATCTTCACTTACCAGGATACTGCGACACAGGACAGGACATCCTATTGGGACTCTAGATGAGAGAAGCATGGGAGAATAGCAAAGTAGAAGGATCCAGAGGGTCCTAGAAACGTACAAGGAGAACATTATGATAGGCAGATTTGGGCCCAGGAGTCCTGTTCAAACTATGGTACCAGCCAAGGACAATACAGGCCATAAACTTCAAACCCCTAGCCAGATCTAGCCAATGGACAGGACATTCTCCACAGTTGAGTGGAGAGTGGGGTATTACTTTCACACGTACTCTGGTGCCTCATATTTGACCATTTCTCTGGATGGGGAGACCTGGTGGCACTCAGAGGAAGGATAGCAGGCTACTAAGAAGAGACTTGATACCCTATGAGCATATAAAGGGCGAAGAAGTCCCCATCCGTCACAGTCATAGGGGAGGGGAGTAAGGGGAAATGGGAGGGGGGAGGAATCGGAGGATACAAGGGATAGGGTAATCATTCCCATCTAATAAGAATAAATTTTTTAAAGTCATAAAAAATAAACAAAATTAAGTAAAATTAAAAGCATAGCTCATGACATTCCAAAGTAGACAAACTCCATATGGATACTGCCTTCTTTGCAATTCAATTTTCCAACAAGTTGCCAAATAAATCTTGTCATAACATCACTATCATAAAATGTATTAAAATAAATCATTTTGTAGCATCAGAGAATAGCTTTGATGACTTTCTGTATAGTAAGAGAGAGCAAGCCCTCTGAGCCCACAGAGATGCACCCACATGGTAAGAAGACAACAGCTAAAAGGTTGTACCAGGGGTTTATGTTCTACTTCCCCATCTGCATGTACCACTGTGTAAATAGCTGCTAGACCACAGAGCACAGTAATACTCTGACTCATCCTCAGGCTGTGCCCCTGTGATGGTGAGGGCAGCCTGGTCTCCAAGAAGGGAGCCTGAGAATCTGGCAGGAATACCTGGGACTCGATTGCTGGTGCTACATTTTAGACTCTTGTGTACCTCTTAAGGTTTTTCTTGGACCCAGCTGGCATAGTTACTTGTTGTAACAGCCCCAGTACTTGAGACACAGGTAAGTATTACCATACCTTCAGGAGATAGGGTGAGAAAAGGGTCCTGAGTCACTGGCTGGGAAATGGCTCCTGCAAACAGATGAAAAATCCAGTAGTCAGTAACAAAGCAGAGACAAGGTGTGCGATTTTGCATACCGACTGCATCCCAGAAAGGCCCCCTGACCTGTGCAGTAAGACAGGAGTACGAACAAAAGCGATGTCCAGGCCATGGCTCACAGTCCAGCTATGTTCTTTTCAAGAGAGTACCAAGCAGTGAGGAGGACTTACTATAACTCCTAACACAGGCAGGAAGAGGGCTATTAATGCAAATGAGATCCCCTTCCAGGCGTCTTAAAAGCTGTAACCTGAAATATACTGAGTTGGCACAAGTTATTGATTCCATTTTAATAAGAACCAAGGTCAAAAACATTACTTCCTAGCTGCCATTGCTTTTCCAGAGCCATAGGCATTTGCTGCTAGTGTCTGAGAAAGAAAACAGGAATAAAAATCCTGATCTACCACATCTTGCTCTATTCACAGTGTAGAGCACTGCAGTATGTAGGCCAGTGTAAAGGTTTAATAAGAATAAAGAAACTAAGTAATTATAAGAGCTCAGACTGACTAGATTAATGATGGGAAAATGACTTGTACTTTGTTTCTTTGTCATACTTGTCAGTTCAGGGAAGAAGATTGATGTATTTAGTGGAGTGACTCTAAATCTCCAAAACCAAGTCATCATGGAGGCTTACTATGGGAGCACCAGGATGAACTGAGAAATGGGGTGACAAGAGGATACAGTGGCAAGGTTACAAAGCAAATGGTCACTGAGGCACTACTGGAGGTTGCAAGCACTTTAAAGCAGTCCATTTTAGATTTAGCACAATTTTTGAAATGGGTTGTCATTCTGCTCCAGTCTACTCATAGTTAAATTTATAAAAATATTAATACATGGTAGAAATATTGATGGTTCATATAACTCTAATCTGTGGAAACAAGTACATAAACCATAGTATATCACATAAAGATTCCTCACACATACTAGAAATGATCAAGTGCACATACACACAGAGAGTTGAGAACACCAAAACAAATATTTAACTGGATCTTATTTTTGGAAGATTAGTAAATTTGTAGGGGAAACTATAGGGTAATAGAATCTAACTCTCCTGTACGTTGTAATAAGCATGTATGTATGTATATATGTATGTATAGTAGTATATTCAAAATTAACATATTTGCAGACATTATATATGTATACACTTGAAAACCTTTGTCTTGAACATTGGCACACATTTTATAAAAATTCCTGATAACTAAACTTCTTTTAAGTGTGTAACAATAGTGTACTTCTAAAAATGCCATTAACACAATGACTACATTAGAATTTCTTCAAGAAGATTACTCTAGAAATACAGTTATTGAAACAGAATTGTGATGCATATTTCTTGAATTTTTATCAATTTACACATAATATATGAACATTTTTAAGATAATGTCAATATTTGGAGGCAGTATCTGGGCCTTGTGGTAGAAAGGCCCTGAATTGGGATCACAGGAAACAGATAAGTGGCTCTTCCCATGAAAACCAGTGATACTTCTATCACTCTAAGAGGCAGAGGCAGATGAATCTCTGTGAATCTGATAATAGCTTGGTATATAAAGTAATTCCAGGCCATCCAAAGCTACAAAGAGAAGCTCTGTCTTGAAAAAAACAAAAAACAAAAACAAAAAATGAGAGAAAATAAAAATAAAAGAATAAGAAAAGAGAGACATACAGACAGAGAAGGAGGGGGCAGAGGCACATTTATCATACAGCAGTGAAAATAAAAAACCAAGTGGAGAATCAATTTTATCAAAAAGAAGAAAAATGGCTACTGGGCAAATCAACAGTAGAGGAATGGGTGTGGGCAAATAGTGAAAATCACA
The DNA here is from genome assembly GCF_964271855.1 of Acomys minous. NCBI lineage: Eukaryota > Metazoa > Chordata > Mammalia > Rodentia > Muridae > Acomys > Acomys minous. The sequence continues at coordinate 71,599,000 of NC_140492.1, read as the reverse complement.
GTGTCCAGAACAAGGCAATTACAGAGTAGGATTCCAGCTTTTACAATGGAGAATGTACTTGTTTCTACTTCTTGATACTTAACACAAGAATAATTCTATAATATTGGGTATGAGTGGATCCAGAAGTTTCTATGAAAACAATGCATCTGAGAAGTGGGGAGATCAGGAGACAAGTGGCTTCATGCTGAGGTCTCTGCATCTTCAGAAGATGCACAGTGAGGGCAGCTGAGTCCTCACTGCTTGGCAGAGAGAACCTGCAAACTGTATGAGAATAAATGCAGTAGAGACCAGAGTAGAAATTCCCATGGATTGCTTGTCCAGGTGTTCAATGTGCAATAGGAATTGAGATCTGCTGATATATATTTCTACCTATTACTTGAGGGAAGTGCAGGAGAAAGGGCAAAAATAGAACCAGCAGAAAGGACAGATTCTGACCTTATAGTGTGGTGACACTGCCTCAGGTCTCATTGTATTCATTCCTTATGTCAGATCCAGAGCATTTCCTCAGACTGTGTTTTAGTCCATGATTACCTCTGCGCCTCACTCAGCCTTAGTGCTAATGTTCAGCTCACAGCTTATACACACTTACAAGGATGGAGGTTGATATATGCACACTGAATTTTCAGGAGGCAGTGGCTGCTGAGCAAGGTGAAGGTCTACTTAAGAGAGCATTCCATGCTAGAGAAGATGCCACTACTGCTTCTTAATAAGTGAGAAAATGGCATCTCTTCTATGCCAAGGCTCCTTTAATAAATGATCCTTACTGCAAACACTGACTGCTGGTTACAAGGTACACAGTCACCATGGCCAAGAGACTGTTCATTTTGCAATTCACCTGTCTCTGTTTCTACAGACAAATCTGTAATCTAATTTCTATATTGTATGACCCTGATATGCTGTGTGTAATTCTGTAACTTATCACAACCAAGAGTGATCTTTCCTGTAAAATCTTACTCCTGTGGATTACATAAATATGAGTTGAAAATTTCTTCCCACACCTGGCCCTGAGCTCTCAGAGCAGTTACACTATGAGAGGCAGATCCAGGGAGCTCTTGTGCTCTGTGTTGCTGAATTGCCCTTGGGAGGAAGCAGCTGCTCCAACATTTTAAGGGGCCAGTGAGCAACTGTAATAGGCTCAGTGAATTTGAAACTGTCAGGTCTCTGAAGTTTTCTAAGAATGGTTACAGCTCCCTCTGGTGGCTTCATTATTCCCAGAGTTGTTGGGCTTTATTCGTTTAACCACTGCTTGCTTATTTTATTTTTCAGGCTGACTCATAATTATCACTTTCTCTTCCTTAATTATTTTAGTTTATATGTATTTTGTCATTTTTGAGAAATCATTCCCAATTTTTTTTAGATTGATTTCAATACTCTGTGTATTTAACCTTATGTAAGTGCTCTGAAAGAACACAATATTGGTTTTTATAGCTGAAGAATTATTTGTTCTTATTTTGAGTGACATACATAGAGGTTACTTAAGTGAGAATAATTCTTAGAAATCTAAAGAATAAAATGGAATGATTGATGATAATGTCTTAAATGTTTTACAGCCAGCATTGTACATACAGTGTCCAGCATTGTCACCAAAATTCAGCAATCTGTGAGGCTACACTAGAAGACAATTCACCTCAGAGGAACTGTTGGAAGTTCTGAGATATCTTCAACTTGATAGGACTTGTTTATGTCATATTACATAATCCGCTCTGCAAAATAACCAACTTCAAATTGAAAGGAAAGTGGCTCATGTCTTTACAATGGTTTGAGAGTGTTAGTGGAGCCTAACTCCCCTAATGCTCTGGAGTTTCCAAGCTTTCATATTTGTTTTCCTCCTCTGACAATCAATTTTAATGAGTTACTGCTTAGAGAAGTTGAACCTTTACTGGAGAGTCACTTCTATGTTGAATCAGTACACTTTGAAAATATATAGTATGCCCCTGTTCTTCAGTTTACTGTGGATGAGGATGGATTAATAATCCATTTGATAGTGGATAAAATATGACATATAAGTAAAGCCATCATTATACATTCCTGACTCGAGATCTTTACACATGTTGTATACTTATTCTTATGATGTTTATTTTCCTTTCCATGTTGAAGCACTAAAATTTCAGCATATGAGAGTCACTCTACCCAGGGAAACAAAGAATGAAGGAGACATCATGCACACCTACTATTTACCTTATTTTCCAAAAGTAGCACAAGAAATCTATAGTATAATTTTGGATTTAAATAATTAGAGTAGGGTAAAATATATTTCAAAGAGGTACAGAATTTTGTCTACCAATTAAAGAATACAGATAATTAAGAATCAAATTATGTGGGTTTTTGCCAAAGACTATGTTAGTACACATTAAAGGATATTAATTACAATATTTTCTAGTGACTAAATATTGGGAATGAGTTGTAGCATGCAATCAAGGTAATGATGGAATATGCCTCTTCTAGCCATACATCTTTCTCAGCTAGGTTAAATCCAAGGTGGTGGTGGTGGTGGTGGTGGTGTGTGTGTGTGTGTGTGTGTGTGTGTGTGTGTGTGTGTGTGTGTGAGGGAGACTATATCTCCAATTTCTTGACATTTCAATAGGTTTTTCCTGGATATATACAATGGTTATTGGGTTTGTGTTTATGTTAAATCATTCCACTTTGTTGAAATTATTTATGAGTCCCAAACATTTGTAGAGTGTTTAGTGTCTCTTATGTAAGGTATTAGCATATGCAAATAGAGATACATTTACATCCTTTCCTATTACAAACACTTTTATTATCTTCACTTGTCTTATTGCTTTAGCTAAATTAAATATGAGTGTGAGGTGTGGACAACCTTGTCTTGTACTTGATATTGGTGGAAATACTTTGAGTGCTTTCCATATGATGTTTGTTTGTTGAGGTATACTCTGTTCATCCCTAACCTCTCTACACCTTTAAAATTTTTCTAATATTGGTCCTCACTTAACACAAAGCAGGTCTAGTAGAATTAACCACAGGATCTGATTACTTAACCATGGACAGGTTGTGAATATACTAAGATAAAATCCCCTGCCAATGAACTGTTTCCATGATACTATGAGGTGAGTGGATAGGCAACCCAGCAACATAATGAGAGAAAATGTTTGCCAGCTATACATACCTGAGGACAACTGTCCATAGAATATTTTTAAAAGAAAATTATAATAATTTAATGGCTAATATAAATGGCTAATAAATACTTTTTAAAAAAAACAGTTCGACCATCATATACATTAGGGAAATGTAGATTTAAACTACCCTAAAATTTCATCTCATCCTAGGAAAAATATCAATCACAAGAAATACAAATGATAGTAAATGCTGATATTGATGTGAAGAAAGGGAAAACCACATAGAGTGTTAATGGGAATGAGATATTTTAAGCACAAAGAGCTGATAAAAAATTATGTACATTATATATAGACATAGATATAGATATTGATATCTATACAAGGTAATGCCATTCAAGTATAATAATGAAATATTGAACACTAAAGGTAAATTGATGGAACTAGAAAATGTTTTATTAATTGAAGTAATGCAGACCAAGAGGCTCCTAGTTCCAAATCTTTAGATGTGGAGGAAATATATCCTGGAATAACTGCAAAAATGAGGAAAGTAAAAGGGGTGTACTGGAGGATGAATAGAGACAGGCACAAAGTACAAGAAATAAGAAGGAGAAAAAGGGAAAGATGGTTGACTTTGGTTAGGGAGGTGGTGAGATTATGTTTAGAAAGTTATAGGAATCATACACTTAACTATCTCTTTAAAAATATTAATATACACAGAAGTTGGTTTCCAAACATATATATGCATGAAATCTTCCCATCTGTTCTGAAAATGTTCACTCTAAGAGCAAAAGGCCACTTATCAAAACCCTTGATACCAGGCAAGAAAAAAATCTCTCTTATGAGATATAAATCAGAGTTGTTCCAAAGACTCTATAATGTTACTGATACTGGTCGTGGTTTTCCCCAGTGGTGGTGATTTGCCACTCTGAAGACACTATGCACTTCATACACAGGTTCTAGAAGATCCTGACTTGAAGCTCAGCTGAAAATCTGTCCTTTAAGAATAGCTTTTATGGTAACAGAAAGCACAATACAAGCTTTCACAGGAGGGAAGCAACCAGCAGTTCTATCCAGATATGACCCCTGTTAACCATAGCAGGAAGGAACATGGCATGTTAATCCTAAGTATGCAGTAGTTGCATGCATATTTTTCAGTAACCAACAGCTTTCTAATTCAATTTAATGCCAGCTCAACAAAGCAGAAAACATGCCTAGTGCTGGAAACCTAGCAGACTACACAAAGAAAGTGAAGTCATGCATCTTGGAGAGAAATGTACAATCAACCATTTGCTTACTAAGCCAGAAAAAAAACTATCTATATTCTAAACCTTTGTTCCTATACCTACAAATAAATGTAGTCCTCACTCCTCATCAAAGAAATTTCCTTTTGCAACAGATGGAGATCATTGCAGAAATCCACAATCAATATTGGTGGATTCAAAGCATTAATACTCTGACATGATTATTCTTTCTATAGCTGTATACAGGTTTAATGCAATCTCAATCAAAATAACAACAACTTTCTTCACAAAAAAATAATAGAGAACCTTAAAATTACTATAGAACTACAAAAGACCAGATAACTAACACAATACAGAGCAAAAAGATACAAGAGCAATTGTTATTACAAACTTCAAGATATGCAGCTATAGTAATAAAAACATTATGTCCCTGGAACATAAACAAATATATAACTCAGTGAAACAAAATTGAAGACCCAAACACAAACACATGTCATTTCAGTCATTTGAGATTTGTGAAAGAGGTAAAAAATAGTTCCTTGGGCAAAATGCATCATATTCAACAAATGGTTATAGAATACTCAATGCCAGCATATAGAAGAATAAACATAGATCCAGATCTATCACCAGGAACAAAAATGATATCTAAGTGGATCAACAATTGACAGCTGGAACTTCCCAAACCTAAAAGCTCCATCACAGCTAAAGAAACAATGAACCAGATGAAGAGGAAGCCCACGGAGTAGGAAAGTCTTCGCCAGCTGCCTATCTGACATAAAATTAACATACCAATTATTCAATGAACTAAAAAATAGATTCAAGAAACCAAATAACCATATTAACAAATGGACTAGTAATCTAAAGAGAAAATTCACCTTTATCAATGAGGGAAATGCAAAGTTAATAATCTTTGAGATTTCATCTTACTTCAGTCAGAATGGTTAAGATCCACAAAAACAACTGAAATTAAATAGTCTCAATTTTATGGAGAAAGAACTTTTCCTCACTAATTGTTGTTAGAGATGCAAATTGTTGTAGCCATGCTGGAAATCAGTATAGCTAATCTAAAACAAACATACAAAACAAATTTTTGAAAAATAAATTTATCACTAGACTAGCTATATCACTCCTTGGAATATGTTCTGAAGATATGACATCCTCTTCTATACAAGTTTGCACTGTGGTGGTCATTTCTACCCTATTCATAATAGCCAACAAATGGAAACAATGGCATGTGCTCTATCAATTTAGTGCATAATGAAAATGCAGTACACATACACAATAAAATACTCTTCAGGTGTGAAGACATGATTCTTTAAAGACCCTGTTGGATGCACAAAAATAATCTCAGACATTATGAAAACTGCAGTAAATTTGTAGGATACAATACAACATATTTAAAAACTAGCCTTCATTCATGCTAAGAGTATACTTTCAGAGATAAAAAATTTGGAAAAATATTGTAATCAAGCAAAATTAACTGTTTAGGAATATATCTAACTGGAGAAGGAAAAATCAAAAAACTATAAAGACAATATCAGGATACTGAAAAAAAGAAATTGCAGATAATACAAGATTATGAAAATATATTCTATGTTAATGTTCCCAGAGATGCTAAGTAGTAAGAAAAGCCCAAAGAAGGATGTTCGACTTTCACTCAGGAGGGGAAATAAATTAAGTAAATTAGTCATCTAAAGTAAATGGATAGAGGACTGGGTAGAAGATGTGGTAGGAAAGGGAACTAGGGTAGGAATTAGGTGTGGTGGTGAGGGGGGAGAAGGTTTGGAGAAAGAATGGAAATCATTGGGGGCCATCTCTGGGACAGAAGAGTCTCCTGGAGGTCTATGTTGTTGACCCTAGCTGAGAATCCTAGCGAAGGTCAAGTGGCGGGGCATGGATCCTCACATTGCCACCTCCTGTAACAAGGTATGACTTCAAGTAGCGGAAAAGGGACATCAAGCAAGCCATACAATTTTTGAGCTGTGACTTTTCCTGCCTACAAGAAGTGTAGGGATAAAGATGGAGCAGAGTTCCATGGAATAGCTAACCAATGACAGGCCCAACTTGAAACCTACTCTATGTGCCAGACCCAACCCATGACCCTATTAAAGATACGCTTCTATGCTTGCATACAGGAACCTAGCATAAATGTCTTCTGAAAGGCTTTATCCAGCCACTAATGGAAGCAGATGCAGAGACCCATAGGCAAACAATAGGTAGAGTTCATGGGGTCTTGTGAAAGAGTAGGAAGGATTGTGAGATGGCAATGGAAACTTGGGAGTTTAAAAACCTGCTGGTGATACCTCAGTGTTACAGCCTATCTATTAAGCTGCCATATTAACATCAGGGTGTGCAGGACGATGCCCATTCCTGGTCTGTTCATGGTGGGAACTCAAGTCCAGCAGCCATTTCACAGGATGGTGGTTGGGTGGTCTTCTGAAAATACTGAGGCAGCTATGACTGCCTGGCTGCAAGCCAGGAACAAGGATCAAGCAGTGGTAACTCTTTTTTCTTCTGAATAAATTATGAGGCTCAGACAGTCAAGGTGAAAGAGAAAGCAAGTGTGTGTTCATTTCTTTAATCAGAGACATTATAATCCTTGGGCAGTGGTAGGAGTTTTGAAGGTAAATGTGTTTGATTCCCTGGGGCTAGGGGTGACAGGGATACTCAATTTATACTCAAAAGCACAGTCCTATCATAAGAAAGGTAACACAATACTTAATTATTCTATGAGTAGCAATGTGTGGGGTGGGCAAACAATGCCAGTTATGGTTAGAGTTATGGGAAAAGGTCATTGGCTGGAAGCTAAGATACCAAGTAATTTCATTAGCATTTCCAGGTGCACATTGAATAGGTTTCTTATTGAAAAAGTTTTGGGCCTGTGATTTCCATAAAGGTTATGGCACACTCCTAGGAGGATGTGGGGTTCTCCAGATCAGGCAGAAAAGAGGGAACGCAGCTGAAGATAAGAGTCAATCATCTTGGCACCTAGCACACAGGATTTCTATTAATGCCAGACTTTGACCTTAACAGTAGGGTCTGACAGCTCCAGCGGTAGGTTTCTTTAAAATGAACGGAGTGTACAGCAAGTGCAATAGAGAGAGGGTAGACATCCAGTTTCTGTTAGGATAATGGTCATCAGTTTGTAAGCTAATAAAAGCAGGAGTTATTTCTGAGTAGCTAGGGAATATTGGAAAAAAAACAAAACAGTGACAAGAATACTGGGTTATATCCCTAAACTTTGTAGACCTCTACCACTGCCACTTCCAGTCATAAGAGTAAGTGGATTCACCTCAGTTAAAATTCTAGATGTTTATCTAACTGAGGTATGGAGCCTTTCTAGCATTTTCTAAGGTTGATATAAGGCTCCCATAAGTATAGGGAGGAATTAAAGACAAGAAGCTGCATGTGCATTGTTGGGTCACATCTATCAAGTGCCATGTCTTTTCAGGCCACATTGACAGACATTAATACAAGGTTTGTCTCAGGGGAGAGCATTTTTTGGCAGGAGGGTTTTTATTTGCTTTTACAAGGTCAAAAAAGCCAGAGAGTGCTCTTGGAAAGGGAAATATTAGGTCAAAGGATCTAAGGTCTCCCCAGAAACTCTGGAAAGATGAGAGTTAAGTTTTAGGGGAAGGAAAGCATGAGATTAAGGGAACATATTGAAGTGGGGGGAAATTTTATTTTCAAGAATGTGATGAGCAGAATAAGACATATTTTGTGTAGTTATTTTAGATCTTAGAGAGAATGGATGAAGATTTTCTTCCAGTCAAAACTTACAGAAGCTTTTCAGTTGCATGAGGTCCCATTTATGAATTGTTGATGTTAGAGCCTGAGCTATTGTTCTGTTCATGAATTTGTCTCCTGTACCAATGAATTCAAGACTCTTCCCTACTTTTTCTTCTAACAGATTTAGTGTGTCTGGTTTTACGTTGAGATGTCTTTAATCCACTTGGACTATGTTTTGTGCAGTTACACCAGCACCATATGTTGAAGATGCTATCGTTTTTCCATTATATGTATTTGGCTTCTTTTAATCTTAGAGAAGGTAAGATGGTAATGATTAATCTTTCATTTGGGAGAGGGGGTTGAAAAACCTCCCCATAACAGCATATCACCAACATAATGATATATATTGAGTCTTTTGTTTAAGTAAGGTTTTTTTACTTTTATTGAATGTCTATGATTTACATTCCATGCACCAAAATCCCTCTTCTCCCCTGAGTAAAGTAAAAGAAACAAAGAAAAAATCTTGTCACAGAAGTTGTAGTGTATCATGCTGTATAGCTTTTTGTCCACATATGTTTACTTTCAAATGTTCATTGTTCTGAGTCATGGGTCTGGTTTGAGGCCTAGCAGATCCTCACTGGGGCTGCTGTCAGATATCCTGTTATTGCAGTGTGTCAAGGAGATTCTTAATCTTTGAATCTTCAGGTCTGGCCCCTTCATGTGTTTCAGCGGTTCATACACGGGGTAGATGTTGAGGTGATGTCCACTCAGAGCCCTATAACAGGGCCTGCTCCCTTTTCCTCAGGTCAGGGCCCACTCTCCTACTCCCATGTCCTCAGGCAGGGACCACTTCCCCTCTCCCATGTCATCATGAGATGGCCTACTCTCTGCTCTGACATCCTCAGGGCAGGGTTGGCTCCCCTACTCACATGTCATCCTGGCAGGGCCAGCTATTATCATGGCAGGGCCAGCTCACCTGCTCCAGAGCCCTCAGGGCCAGCTCTACAGTTCTTGTGTCCTCAGAGTCAGCTTTCCTGCTTTTGATTCTTAATGGCCAGTTCTCCTACTCCCATTCAATTTACTAGATTATTGTTGGCCATCAAGGCCTAGATGGTCTCCTACTCCTATGGGTACTGGATCTTGTGGGCCATCAAGTAGGTGGCAAATCTTCATTGAGTAGCTCACAGAAACCATTGATGTTGGCCCAACTCAGCTTCTTGTCCCTGGGAAGTTGTGACTCTGTTAATTTATGCCTCCTGAGTCTCTGGTTCTATTGCATGCTCCATCTATCATGGTTCCCACCTTAGTGTTGCCCCTAGCATTCACTTCTGCATGATCAAGCTCTCAGCATTGAGCATTGCCCAGGCCCATGAGAGGAAGTCCAAGAGGACTGTGGTGTGGGTGGAGCAGGCTCAATTCAAACATCACCCTTTCCTCTAACTCCATCTCCTTGGCCCACACTGCCCTGGGCTGTAACCCAAAAAGGAGCAGCTACTGCAGCACTAATGGCCCAGGGTCCCTGGGATCTCACTGAAACATGGTTCAGGAAGGCATGGATGATCTACATGAGAGGAATTCCCTCTTTCTGGGCAATGCAAGCAGTGTGTTTTGGAGCTCTCAGTATAGACCTTTGGTGGCTGTGCAGTCACTGCTGTTCTGCAGATCAGACACAGTGTGAGATTGATTCCATCTTGGATGATCTCTCCTTAGGCATTTCTAATACATTATGCTAAGTCTTTCCTCCCAATCAGGCAGTTTTCAGGGGTGAACATTTCTGTGTAGCTCTGGAACACAATCATCCTGCTCATAATTCATTCAAACCCCTTGGACCAGTGCCCACCTGTTTAAACAAGTTTTAAATGCAGTGACTGCAGCCTCCTGTCAGAGGGTGGAACTGTGAGACATTGCCTGGGGAAGAACTGCCCATCCATGGTGTGAGACTAACCAAGAGTTTTTAATGTGGGGTACTATTAAGTAACTTTTATTTGCCTAATTTAATTGGCATCTCATAGGTTTGCTACCTCTTTATGCTAACTTAGGCCTAGTAGTGGAAGCTTCTACCTTCTGTACAATCTTAGGTACACTTAGAATGCTTTGAACCTCTAAGACTTAACTGCTGAAGAAAATCTCTCTTTCTAGTTCTTTCTGAACTCTTGCTGGCTGTTTTAACTCAGCTGTTCTGTGTCAGACTCCTTCCCAAGATGACTGATTCAGTCTGTCTTCTCTCAGCTTCTTATTGGATTTCTCTGATTGACTTCATACTAACTCTAGCAATCTGTTCTAATTTTCTGGCTCCTTCTCATTCACTGCCTTTTTCCATCTTTACCTGTGTCTAGCATGTTCTTTCTTCAAACCTCTCTCTAAAATTATTTCAGTAAAAACTGTCTCCAAATTCCAGAAACTAAAGTGCTATGAATTCAACACCACCACACTACATCCCAACTCACTGACTCACTCATCCAAACCACTTGAACAGCACTGACTAGAACACAAAGATCTTCATGCCTCTGTCTTCTAAGAGCAAGGATTAAAGACATGTGCCACTATTCCTGGATCTAAGTTTTTCTGTACTTGAAACTTTTTCTATGCCAGGCTGACCCTGAAGCCAGATATGATTGCCTCTGTGTCCTGTGATTAAGGTAGTGTCTGTATTCCAGCCAGGATAGGCATATAGCTGTATTAAAATTCCTACACAGGGTTCATAAATCACAAATTGTTCAGTCTTCAGGATGTCAAGGAATAAAAAAGTTGCTAATTTCCAAAAATGGGTCATTGGCAGAGATGGCTGAGTCCTGGAGCAGTCATTATTGGGGAGAATCCTAGAGATATATGGATTTATTAATTGACCTTAAATCTTCCAGCTGTCTCCATCCCTCAAAATCATTTTTAGTGAACACAGAGGTGTTCTATGGAGTGTAGAACTGTCAAGTATATTGTAGCAGAAGCTGCTCTTTTACTAATTGTTTGAGGGCTTCAAGTTTCTATCAAGATAGAGTCCACTGTTCAACCCAGATGGCTCATTTTAAAGCCAGTCAGAGGAGGGAGTATTAAATTTAACAGTGGCCATTCAATTTGTGGTTGTTATGGTTTTCTTTATATGTATGATCATCTATTCTGATGCAATTCCTTTCTGATTGGGTGGCATGTACCACCTCTAGGGCTTGTAGAATGTCTCACTCTAGAAGATTGTTGAAGAAGTTATCTATTATAGAGTGTCTTATATGGATAAATTAATCAGCATCTTCCCATCTGTAGGCCTCCTTAGTGATAAATGCATGAGAGAATCTTGTGGAATCTCATATCTCAAAATTCTCTTGTCTGCCTTAGTAGCAATATGGAATTTAAATGGGTTGTTATCTATATTTTGGATACCCCTAGATTTGGAGATTTCTGAGATGCTGAAAGCCCTTAAATACTCTATGGGAGCAGTTTTCCCTCTTACTGTCAGGACTGAGGGATACTCTCATTTAGGTTTAAAACCCTAGTTTTAACCATCTTGATAATAACAGAAGATACAATCTTATTGTAATGGAAACATTTGCAACACCTGGAACAGATTGTCTTAGGGACATTTGGGGTCCTTTTGGGGCATTTGTTTCCCAATGTCCTATTCCACCACATTCTATTATTTTTGGTGATGCTAAAACCTGAGTTGTGGAAGCATACTGATAGGATGTTCCTATGTCTTGTAGCCAGAACTCACCTGTAATCGTGCTCATTTTTATAACTTGGTAGGCTAGCCTGAACTCAGAAGCCATACCCTCCAAGATGCTTTGAAGAAATAGGTGTTCGTCTGCAGCGTCAGAAATTTTTCTCTCAGCTAAGTGGGTTCTAAAACTAAAATCAGAGAGGGCCTCCTCAGAGTTTTGGAAGGGAAAGAGTAGGGAGGAGGTGAAGTCTTTTGATGCAGAGGACTGGGTGATTATATCCCAGGTGTGCAGTGCACAAAGACACAACTAGTCATAGTCAGCCAATGGCTATGTTTCTTCATGCACTTCCATAGAAAAACTCCTTGGTGAAAAAGTTCATCAAATCTTTATGGGATGTAATCTCAGTCATGAATTCACTTGACTTGCTGGAGGTATTCATCCTGGACAAGAGCTTGCCATTGTAAATAATCTGACCAGGCAGAGAGGAAAACAGATATCTCATCAAACCTGGAGCACATTTAAGGTGGTAATTTGTCTCTACAGGAGGAATTTAGTCCAAGCTCAGTGAATGCAGTCCTCCTTTACTTCATGTCTGAGTTCTTTTAAGTTTGTGGCTTGATATGCCTTGGGTTAATATTAAGTGGAAATGCGTGAAGTTCCAGGCCTGTGTGTTAAAATGAAAGAAGTTGGATTGTATGTACTCACACACCCATTATACAATACTTAAAAGTGTCATAAAAGAAAAAGAAAGAAATCCTACTGGAAAATATATTCTCAGACAGCCATTCGGTAGCTTCCCACCTTTAATATCTTAATGTGGCATCATCTTTAATGTAGATCAAGCTCACAAACACAAAAATATTCATTCATGATCATTCCCACTCCAAGTGTTGAAGGAATGCCTGACAATAGAATGTCGCTGATTGTGTGTTGCCTTTATTAAATTAATTACCTTATATACTCATAGCTGAAAATATTATCATATATCAACTCATATCTGGGAATCCTTTTGTTTACTTAATTATGAAAATATCATTCTGTACTTAGGATCTGTTTCAGCTTCTGCTTAAATCCTCATTAGAGAATCTTCCTTTTGCAGTAGATTACAATACTGTGTAGATAATTGTAGATAATAAGAGACATTATAGTGCTCATCTCTAAGTGCATGGCTACCTAACTTCACTGCACTTAAGACTCAGGGATTTTCTAAGAAAATGGGATGACAATATTTTAAGAGCCAAGGTGGGTGGATGACTTCAATAAAACAGTGTTTTCCAGACACAAGAGAGTACACAAGAACCCATCACATGTTGAAAGAATCAATGATATATGAGCAACCTCAATTCAGGCCAAAATCTGACCACAGATTCTAGAAGGCAGCCACAAAGTCACAACACTAATCACATAGCTAATGGCAATTTGTATCTTATGGAAGAAACAAAATCAGATTTCCTCACCTCAATAGACTGACATTGTACCTAGCACAGTACATTGACCACACCCCACAAGAGGCCTCACATAAGTGTAATTTGTCAACATACACTGAAATCAATGTGTAAGTTTTTTAACAAAGGAAGAAGGGAGGAGTTGGCTGAGGGAGCTAATACAGTTAAAATTCATGAAATTATAAAATTATTAATAAACTATTTTAAAACTTGGGAAGGCTGGAAAAATAATAAAAATGTAGAAACTCCTTGAACTTATCTATAAAAATTTATGGTTATGCTCATATTAAAACACTATAAACATGTTTATGCTAAAAAAAATAGTGGTCTGCTTTTATTGGTGCATGCCTTTAATCCCAGCTCTCATAAAATAAAGACAAGTGGGATTCTGGTCTACTTAGAGCACTCCAGGCAAACCAGAGCTACAAATCAACAACCTTTCTACAAACAACACCAACAATAACAACAACAACAACAGCAGCAGCAGCAGCAACAAGATGCTTTAAAAGAAACAACAATTTTCCTGTTGGGGAAATGCTTTGGGTTTTAGCAGTATTTGCTGCTGTTGAAGAGGACAGAAGTTTGGTTGAAGATACCAGGGCCTTGAGGAGAACAGTGTGATATAGCCATCCATTTAGTGATGAACACTATAATATCTCTTATTATCTCAAGAGCCTTAATTGTAATCTAGTGGGGAAAAGTTCTCTGATGAGGATTGAGCAAGCAATGTACTGAATTATAGGTATAATAACAACTCAATATAAGTAATTTTAATGACATGATAATTTACTAGAATAATATTATGTTTTTCCCAGAGGCCTATAACTTATTTAGACACAGGTTCTTGACCTGAAGATAAAGGCTCTGCCCTGGTTACCACTCCTCTTCAGGTAGAGACTGCCACCTTCAATTATTCTTCCCAATCATCCCTGCCTGAGGACAAGTATCATGTTTCTCCCTTACCCTCATGAGTCTTGGCTGTGAGATTCTCTTAACTTTGCAGAATCTCTTCTCTTGAGTTTAGAAGCTTCACCTAGTGCTACCACAGCTGGAGCAAGTTTTGATATCATAGTCTGCCATCAATTATGTGTTTCTCCATCATTGAACTTTAACTAGCATAACATCTATCTAACAAAAACAAAACAGCCTAAAGGAACAAGATACCAATACACAGAAAAAGTAGATAGCGTAAGACCTGACCTAGGATACCTAGGTCAACATTATGACTAAAATGGATAACCAATACAATATGTAGTCTAAAAAACATAATATTTCTATAGTAATGGTTTCTGAATAAAGCAACTTAGAATCCATATAACAGAATGATTTCAAAATAGTAAAATAAGTAGGTTCAAACAACTCAAAAAGGAAGTGAACCATTGCCAGAATGAAGACCAAAAACCATGAACAGCTGAATGAAGTAAAGAAAACAATTCAAAATATAAAATACAATTTAATAAAAAATACACTTTCTGAAAAAAATTCAGACATCATATCCAAGCTACCTATCCAGCCAGTTCTGGCACATGCTTTTTTCTCTAAGGTCAATCCTGATGAGTCTGCCTAATACTCCCCTCATTACAACTTCCCCAACTTGACATAATTAGCCAATATGGCACATGTAGTGTTCTCAATCTACCTATAAGATTCAGCCATAACTCATTGGCACTGGCACTGACACACATGTTCCTCCTTTGCTGTATCCAAATCCTCACCCAGGCAGATCTCATACATCTTTTTTTCTAGTGTCTAGACAGTGAAGCTGCGTGATCTTCCCTTCAAAATTCCTTCCCAACCCACCATATCTATCTTGTGTACTATATCCATGGTTCCTGCTCGGCATGAGCATATAAGTATATGCTCCAAACAATTTCTACTTTAATTCAAGGACACACCCTGCCACTCTTTCACAATATAGATCCCTCCAAAGTCACATTCAACCTCTTTATCTAGGCATATCTACCCCCATATTACAAGCTAGGACCAGGGGATACATACTGTACACAAGTCCGGGCACTTATACACACTTTGCTTCATTCTACACAAATGATTCCTTACCTATAAGCTCAATCAATTGACAAATCTTACCTTCTGTAGGAGAAACTTTATCTGTATGAAATGTATAAGTAACAAAAGAGTCCATATGCATAGATCTAATTGCAAAATATCTAAACAGAGAAATGTTGGAACTCGCTGATGCCAGAAACCAAAGAACCCAGCAAATATTTACAGAATGTTTGACATATTCATAAATAATATAACTTCTTCTCAGCACTCATTGGACTTTTTCCAAAATTTACCACATACTTAGACACAAAGCAAGTCTCAAAGATACTGACAAATGTATCCTATCTGACCACATTTTATCTATGGGTTAAAATTGGATATCACAAACAGCAGGAAAACCAAAAAATATTCAAAGTCATTGAAATTGAACAACTCTTTACTGCATGAACAAGCATCAATATAAAACTACAAAGCAAGTTTTAAATTTTTTCAAGTCAAATAACAGCAAAAACATAACATGATTAAACATAGAGATAATACAAAGGCAGTTTCAAGAAGCAAGTTAGTAGTTATTAGAGTTTTATTTTTATAAAACTGTTTCTCTGCTTTTCTCTTAGTCTAGCTATCACACAAATCATTGAGACTCTTTTATATTTGTTTAACAATAACCTTCTCAACATAATAATTGAGCAGTTAGTATATTATTCTTTATCCTGTAAGCTAATCTGGTTTCCTTACAGTATACATCCCAGAGATACTTGCACTTTGTAGCTTTTCTGATCTATCTCATCCTCCTTGAGTCTCTTGGACTTATTTAGTGGCTCAACCCTCTACTTCCTACTTTAAGTCCTCCTCCCTGGCTGGTAAGAAGTTCAGCCCTATTCTCTCCCCTGCTCATAGATTGTTCATAAAGTGCATTATGACATTTCATGGGCAATTGAGAAGCAGAGATTATTCAACATTGAGACAGGAGATTCTCAAAACAAGGCTTACAACCAGATATGAGGGATATAGAAATCACCATTTGAATTATACATAACCTTATACCTAAGACTGTTTGTTTCTTTTGTTTGGAAAGCATATCATTTCTCACAAGCATTATACAGTCCTAAAATTTTAAGTGTTTAAAAGGTGTGCATAATGCATGGAACAATTAAGGCTGGATTTCTGTTCTTTTTATGAGCAGACACCTGTAAATCTTCACTCATGCCATATGAAGAACGGCATGTAATAATAATTCATATGGGTTCTTTAGTCAACAAGAATCATTGTCGATGCCTAGACATTTGAGTTTCAGCCAGACTCAGAGTTAGCCTAATATGGTGGGATTAGCAATATAAGTTACCTGCTTGTTCTGCAGTTTAAATTCTTCACATCCTGGTTGTAGCTACTCTTTCCTGATCCCCCCTCCCTCCCTCATCCCCTTTCTCTCCTCCCTTGGTACTCAGACAGGGGAGACCTCTTCCCCTAATATCTGACCTCAGCCTATCAAGTCTCATCAGTATTAGCTCTAACACCTTCCTTTGTACCCTGGCATGGCCATGCTACCAGGGGGAAGTGATCTAAGTTTGGTTGCCAGAGTGCATTCCTGAAGTAGTCCCTACTCTCCAGATGTGGGATTCGCAAGGAGACTGTGCTACTACATCCAAGCAGTGGGTTTCTGTCTACATCACACATGGTTCTTGGTTGATGTTTCCGACTCTGTTTTGTAGTTATCCTGTATTATGTGGCTAATGTCTGATTATGAGTGAGTATATATCATGTGTGTCCTTATGCATCCAGGTGACCTCACTCAGAATGATCTTTTCCAGTTTCATTCATTTGCCTACAAATTTCAAGGTTTCCTTGTTTTTAATAGCTGAATAGCAGTATTCCATTGTGTAGATGTACCACAGTTTATTTATCCATTCTTCACTTGAGGGACATCTAGGTTGTTTCCAGTTTCTGACTATTACAAATATAGCTGCTATGAATATTGTTGAGCAAATGTACTTGTTATATGGTGGAGCGTTGTTTGGGTACTCCCAAGAGTAGTATGATTGGGTCCTGAGGTAGAGTTATTGCCAATTTCATGTGAAAGAACCAGATTTATTTCCAAAGTGGATGGACAAGTTTGCATTCCCACTAGCAATGGAAGAGTGTGCTCTTTTCTCCACATGCTCACCAGCATGTGCTGTCACCTGAGTTTTTTATCCTAGCCATTCAGGTAGGTTTAAAGTGGAATCTCAGAGTTGTTTTGAGTTGCATTTCCCTGATAACTAGGGATATTGAGCATTTCTTTAAGTGTTTTTGGCCATTTGATATTGCTCTATAAAGACTTTTGTTTAGTTCTGTACCCCCATGTTTAATTGGATTATTTGGTTTGGTGGTATTTAATTTCATTAGTTCTTTATATATTTGTCCAATGTCTGGTTGATAAAGATATTTGCCCAGTCTGTAGGCTGTTGTTTTCTTCCATTGACAATTTCCTTCACCTTACATAAGCTTTTCAGTTTCATAAGGTCCCATTTATTGATGGTTGATCTTAAGGCCTAGGCTGTTGGTGTTCTGTTCAGGAAGTTGTCTCCTATACCAATGAGCTCAAGGCTCTTCCCTACTTCTTCTTCTAACAGATTTAGTGTGTCTGGTTTTATGTTGAGGTCTTTAATCCATTTGGGCTTCAGTTTAGTGCATGGTGCTAGATATGGATCTATTTTCATTTTTCTACATGTAGATATCCGGTTAGAGTAGCACTATTTGTTGAAGATGCTATCACGTTTCCATTGTATGCATTTGGCTTCTTTGCAAAAATCAAGCGTCCATAGGTATGTGGGTTTATTTCTGGGTCTTTGATTCAATTTCATTTACCCATCATCCTATTTCTATGCCAGTACCATGCTGTTTTTATTACTGTTGCTCTAGAGTATACCTTGAGATCTCGGATGGAGATTCCTCCAGAAGATCTTTCATTGTACAGGATCATTTTAACTATTCTGGGTTTTCTGTTTTTCTATATGAAGCTGAGAATTGATCTTTCAGGGTCAGTAAGGAATTGTGTGGGTATTTTGATGGGAATTGCGTTGAATCTGTAGATTGTTTTGGTAAGATGGCCATTTTTACTATGTTAATTCTCCCAATTCATGAGCATGGGAGATCTTTCCATCTTCTGAAATATTCTTCAATACAAATCTTTTGCTTTCTTGGTTAGAGTTACACCATTTGTGTATTTGTGGCTATTGTGAAGGGGGTTTTGTCCCCAATTTCTATCACCCTCTTTGTCACTTGTATACAGGAGGGTTACTGATTTTTTGAGTTGGTTTTGTATGCAGCCACTTTGCTGAAGGTATTTATCAACTGTAGAAGTTCTTTGATAGACTTTTTGGGGTCACTTATATAAACTATCATATCATTTGCAAATAGTGATAGTTTGACTTCTTCTTTTCTGATTTGTGTCCCCTTGATCTCCTTTAGTTGTCTTATTGCTCTAGCTAGGACTTCAAGAACTATATTGAAGAGATATGGAGAGAGTGGAGAGCTTGATCTTGTCCCTGATTTCAGTGAAATTGATTTAGGTTTCTCTCCATTTAGTTTTATGTTGGCTATATGCTTATTATTTACTGCCTTTATGATGTTTAGGTATGTGCCTTGTATCCCTGCTCTCTTTAATTTTAACATGAATAGGTGTTGGATTTTGTCAAATGCATCTAAGGAGATGATAATGTGTTTTTTTTTCTTTCTGTTTGTTGATATGATGAATTACACTGATGGATTTCTGTATATTGAACCACTCCTGCATGCCTTGGATGAAGCCTACTTAGTCATGGTGAACGATAATTTTTATGTGTTCTTGAATTCAGTTTGCAAGTATTTTATTGAGTATTTTTGCATCAATGTTCATAAGAGAAATTGGTCTGAAATTCTCTTTCTTTGTTAAGTCTTTCTGTGGTTTAGGTATCACAGTGACTACGGCCTCATTGGATGAGTTTGGTAATGTTCCTTTTGTTTCTATTTTATGGAAAAGTTTGAAGAGAAATAGTGTTAATTCTTCTCTGAAGGTATGGTAGAATTCTGGGGTGAATCCATCTGGTCCTGGGCATTTTTTAAATTGGGAGACTTTTGATGACTGCCTCTATTTCCTCAGGTGTGATAGGACTATTCAATTTTTTCTTGATATTGATTCAATTTTGGTAGCTGGTAGCTTACAAGAAAATTGTCAATTTCATTTAGGTTTTCTAATTTTGTGGCATATAGGCTTTTGAAGTAAGACTTGATGATTCTTTGGATTTCCTCAGTGTCTGTCATTATCTCTCCTTTTTCATTTCTAATTTTGTTGATTTGAATACTCTCCCTCTGGCTTTTATTTAGTTTGGGTAAAGGTTTGTCAATCTTGTTGATTTTCTTTTTAAAAAAATCAGTTCTTGGTTTTATTGATTCTTTGAATTGTTTTCTTTGTTTCCAATTTATTGATTTCAGCCCTGAATTTGATATTTCCAGCTGTCTACTCCTCTTGGGTGTGTCTGTTTCTTTTTCTAAGAGAGCTTTCAGTTATGCTTTTA
The DNA here is from genome assembly GCF_964271855.1 of Acomys minous. Lineage (NCBI taxonomy): Eukaryota > Metazoa > Chordata > Mammalia > Rodentia > Muridae > Acomys > Acomys minous. The sequence continues at coordinate 71,579,316 of NC_140492.1, read as the reverse complement.
AGTTGCTCATATGTGATCTCTCCAGTTTCTTTATAAAGGCACTTAGTGCTATCAACTTTCCTCTTTCCTCTTAGCACTGCTTTCATTGTGTCCCATAGGTTTGGGTATGTTGTGACTTCTGTTTCGTTGAAGTTTTCAATTTATCTTTTTGTTTTGTCCTTTTCCCAGATATCATTGAGTAGGGAGTTTTTCAGTTTCCATGAGTTTATAGGATTTCAGTTGGGTTTTTTTTTTTTGTTTTGTTTGTTTGTTTGTTTTCGTTTGTTTTGTTTGGCTGTTGAGTTCCATCTTTAATCCATGGTGGTCTGATAAGATGCAGATAAGATGCAAGGGATTATTTTTATTTTCTTGTATCTGTTGAGATTTGCTTTGTGGCCAAGTATGTGGTCAATTTTGGAAAAGGTTCTGTGGGGCGCTGAAAAGGTGTAATCTTTTGTGTTTGGGTGAAATGTTCTGTAGATATCAGTTAGATCCATTTGTTTCATGATGTTTATTAGTTTCCTTGGTTCTTCATTTAGTTTTTGTCTTGGTGATCTGTCTATTGGGGAGAGTGGGATGTTGAAGTCTCCTACTATTAATGTGTGGATTTCAATATGTGGTTTAATTTTTAGTAATGTTTCTTTTACAAATATTGGTGCTCCTGTATTTGGGGCATAGATATTCAGAATTGAGAAATAATCTTGGTGTATTTTCTCTTTGATGAGGATGTAGAGAACTTCCCCATCTCTTTTGATTAGTTTTGATTGAATGTCTATTTTGTCAGATACTAGAATGGCTACTCCAGCCTTTTTCTTAAGTCCATTTGCTTGGAATACAGTTTTCTAAGACTTTACTCAGAGGTAATGTTTATCTTGATTGTTGAGGTGTGTTTCCTGTATGCAGCAGAATGATGGTTCCTGTTTTTGCATCCATTCTGTCAGCCTGTGTCTTTTTACTGGAGAGTTGAGACCATTGATGTTAAGAGATATTAATGACCAGTGTTTTTAGTTCATTTTGTTTTGATGTTGGTGGTGGTAGAGTGTGTGTTTCTGTGTTTTTGACTTGTGGGTGTGAAGTTATTTATTTCCTATATTTTCCTGTATGTAGTTAGCATTTTTGGGTTAGAGTTTTCCTTATAGTACCTTCTGTAGGGCTGGATTTGTGGCTAGGTACTGATTAAACTTGATTTTGTCGTGCAATATCTTCTTTTCACCATCTATGGTGATTGAAAGTTTTGCCAGGTATAGTAGTCTGGGTTGGCATCTGTGGTCTCTTAATGTTTACACAACTTCCATCCAGGCACTTCTGGCTTTCATAGTCTCTGTTGAGAAGTCATGTGTAATTCTGATGGGTTTGCCTTTATATGTGACTTAACCTTTTTCTCTTGCAGCTTTTAATATTTTCTTTGTTCTGTGCATTTAATGTTTTGATTATTATGTGATGGGAGAATTTGCTTTTCTGTTCTAATCTATTTGGAGTTCTGTAGTCTTCTCATATGCTAATGGACATTTCTTTCTTTAGGTTGGGGAAGTTTTCTTCTATGATTTTGTTGAAAATGTTTTCTGGGCCTTGGAGCTTGGAATATTCTCCTACTTCTATTCTTATTATTCTTAGATTTGGCCTTTTTATAGTGTCCCAGATTTCTTGGGTGTTTTGTATCAGGAACTTTTTATCTTTTAACATTTTCTTTGACAGATATATGGATAATATCGAACATATTTTCCACACTTGAGATTCTCTCTTCCGTTTCTTGTGTTTGGTTGGCGTGGCTTGTGTCCATAATTCCTGTTTTCTTCCCTACGTTTTCCAACTCTAAGATTGACTCAGCTTGTGCTTTCTTTGATGCTTCTAATTCCTGCTTTTGGTCTTAAATAGTCTTATTCATTTCTTCTTCCCCTTTGGTTGGATTTTCCCCTGATTCCTTATAGGATTTATTTAATTCCTTCATCTCTTTGGATATATTTTCCTGTAATTCTTTATAGGATATATTCAATTCCTTCATCTGACTTAGTATATTTTTCTGTGTTTCTTTGAGTTATTTATTTTCCTCTTCAAAGTTTCTATAATTTTCATCACCTCAAATTTAAAGTCTTTTTGCATTTCATGGTGTTCATATCTCCAGGGCTTGCTGTGCTAGGATCACTGGTTTCCCGTGATGTTATAAGGCTCTCAGTTTTGTTTCCAGTCTTCTTGCACTGTAGTCTAGTCATCTGGTTGTCTCTAGTGTTAGCAGGCATAGGGGTTCCTCCTATGAGGTTGCTATCTGTGTCCCAGGTTGGCCAGGCAAATTGAAAGCAAGTAAGAACTTCAACCCAAGAGTTGTTTGCTTAAGCTCCCGAGAGGCCTCCTTAGGATGTTGGACAGTGGGTGTTAAAGCCTGTACCCAGTTCAGCTCAACTAGGTTCCCTGACTGTATTTAGGTGGATCAGTCAGGGGAGGATTGAGCTGATATATTTCTAAGCCCAAAGTTGCTTAGTAACCCTACAGTCCTTTTTGAGATGGCAGGGCTCTGTCTACCAGGTATATTACAAAGGATTCCCTGTTCTCCATTTGGATATGGCCAACAGAGAGAGAGATTAGAGCTCCAAGCTTTTCAGGAAACAGCAGAAAATGTGGGAGTGGCATGCACAAATCTCTGATCTGTGAACTAGGTGGATCTGGCCAATAAGCTGTAGGTTGGTAGGGTGAGATCAATGCCAGATTCTGCTAGCAGGATTGCCGTTAATGATAATGTGGCCCAAGCTGGTCTCTACTCTGTTGGCTTGCCTTGTGTTTTAGCTGTACCTCAGTGGTATGCTTCAGGCAGGTGTGTGTATAAAGACCAAGACCTGAAGTTGCTTGTAGGATGGCAGCTAATATAGACTATGGCCAGAGCTGGATTCAGCACCACCAGCCACAAGGTTTTTTCCCAACTAGTAGGCAGTTGGGGATGTTGTGGTAGATCAAGTCTCCAAGCTGTTCATAAATTCCACAGGCCCTCCTGGCATGGCAGGGGTATATTTATCTGCTTCATGACCCAGTCATTCTAGGCCAGCAAGCAGATGAGGGTCTGAGATAGCTCAGAGCTCAGAGGAACTTGGGTGCCCCACATTCCTTTCTCCAGAGGCAGATAATGTGGATTGTGACTTCTGCTGGGACTAAGCTCTGCCTACTTGCTTCCTATCCCAAAATCAACAAGCACCAGATGGGGGTAGTGAGAGCCTGGAGCTGCAAGTATATCCCACAGTTTTCTGTCCAGGGAGGGGTCCCACAAGTGGTAGCTTGCAGTGAAAGCCTGAAGCTGCTGGGATTTCCCACATTCCTTCCCAAGATGGCAGCTAATGTGGGCTGTGCCCAGGGATTTTCTATGGGATAGTTGGGTGGCCAGGGGTTGGACCCCCCATGCCACACACATTTTTGATCCCTCTCACCTGAAAATCAGAATCGCTGATGTTTTGTAGTTCTCAATTTGGTCTTTAGGTGGCTGTGCAGTCCTATATTTCCTGCTAATCAGATGCAGTGTGTGATGGTGCCGCTATCTTCTATAAAACAAGTTTTTCAATGCCAATTAAAAAGAATGGCATGATAAATCCTGAGGAATTTGTAGCCAAAGGATTATTGGCCACACATAACAAATGTCCTGAACAGAGACATTTTTCTGCCTCAGCCAGTCTCATAGCTGTTTCCAGGTCGATGGATAAACAAATTATGTTATGTGTCCTGTTTGTTCCTTTTGATTTCTTTTCTTTTGTCTGAAGCCAAGGACTTCAGGAGGTCTCCCACTGTAAAATCTTTTTTCCATCAATTTGGATGGAATACATATATTTTTGTTTCCTGTTGAGACAAGATCATATTCTCTTCTCCAATGCAAGTATTCCATTTTGGAACTAGGATCTTTATAGGCAGATTAAATGCAGCAGTCCTTTCTAAAGTCCAGTGTATATTAGCAGATGTGCTATTTGTCTCATTAAAAATTTAAAATCAAGGCTGGTTATCTATTCTTTGTGCACTCCTTATACATTTATAATTTTAGGATCGTATAATGCTTGGGAAAAATTATATGCTTTCAGAACAAAATAACTGGACACTGACATTGGATCAGACCTGACAGGATTTATTCCTTTCAGCATGCTGGACACTGACATCCTACATCCTTAATATTCTAGGACCATTTGCTTCAGTTTTTGTTCCTCACAAGAACAAGGAAGCTCCAAAGACAGCTTCAAAGAAAGCTTCCAATCCTAATAGGTCCAGCATTTCAGACTGTCCCACACAGGACTCTAATTAAGCCTAGAATTCCTCAACATTTAGAAGCTGGACCATAAATGCTATCCCTGGATTGTTTAACCATTTGACCAATATTATTTGGGCCCCTACAAATGTATTATTAATTCCAAGTTAGCCAGAAGATACATTAAAAGAGGGACATCCCATTTACTTTGAATGGAAAGGCAAGTACTTACTCATAAGTGGATTTTAGCCATATAGTAGAGGATAAACAAAGTACCATTCACAGAACTAAAGAAGATACACATCAAGGAGGACCCAAGGTAGGATGCTTCAATCTCACTCAGAAGGGAAAATATGATAAACAGAGGAAGTGTTTGAAAAGAAAACACAACTTATGAGAAAGACTGTGGAGAAAAATGAGGGTGGAAATCAGACCTAGAAAGAGGGGAGGACAGAGGGCCAGCAGAGAATAAAAATCATGGGCAGACACTTCTCTGTGACAACCTGGATACAAGACAGGGTAGGCTTCTGGGAGGATATAGAGGTGACTCTATCTGAGACCACTGGTACTAGTGGTCATGGAGACTGAGGAGGACACCCTCTAACTAGACAGGACTCCTAGTGGAATGAAAGGAACACCAACCTATCTACAAGAAATTCAACCTAAATTTACTCTGCCTACAAGATATGCAGGAATAAAAATGTTGCAGAGATTGAAGGAATGTCTGGCCCAACCTAAGACCCACCCCATGGGAGCAAGCCAACCCCTAATACTTTTAATGATACCCCACTATGCTGGCAGACTGTAGTCTAGCATAGCTGTCCTCTGAAAATCTCTGCCCCAATGTGGATGGAAACAGATGCTGAGACTCTCAGACAAACACTGGGTGAAATGTAGAGAGTCTTGTGGAAAAGTGGAAGGAGGAGTATAGGAAGACCTAGAAGTAATAGGATCTCCACAATAAGACCAACAGAGCCAACTAATGAGGGCCAGAGAATCTTGTAGACACTGAAGCACCAACTATGGACCACACATAAACTGGACCTAGGCTCCCTACACATATGTGGCCAATGGGCAGCTGATTCTTCATGTGGGTCTCTTAGTAAGAGGAATGGGAGCTGTCTCTGACAAGGACACTGTTGCCTGCTGCTTGGTCCTTTCCCCTTGGCAAGGCTGCCTCTCCAGTCCACAGGAGAAAAGAAGGCACTCAGTCCTGATTCAACTTGATGAGATGAGATGGTTTTGTCCCCTTCGCTGAGGGACAGCAGATGTGAGAAGAGGGAGGGAGGATAAGACTAAGAGGACAGGAGTGGATGAGCTATCATTGGGATGTTAAGTGAATAAATAAATAAACTCAAAAAATGTATTAAAGTCAGACCCCATTCTCCACTCAATATAGAGAATGTCCTGTCCATTGGATAGATCTGGGTAGGGGTTTGAAACTTACTGCATGTATTGTCCTTGGCTCATGCCATAGTTTGAGCCAGACCCCCATATTTGCCCACATCTCCTGGATGGGGAGGCCTGGTGGCACTCAGAGGAATGATAGCAGGTTACCAAAAAGAGACTTGATACCCTATGAGCATATACAGAGGCAAGAAGGCCCCCCTCAGTCACAGTCATAGGGGAGGAGTAAGGGGAAAATAGGAGGGAGGGAGGAATGGGAGGATACAAGGATGGGATAACAATTGAGATGTAATATGAATAAATCAATAAAATATATTTTAAAAAGAAAATTAAGAACACTTATATAATGAAACACTTCTCAGCTATTAAAAAATAAGAAAATTATGAAATTCACATGCAAATGGATGGACCTAGGAGCTATCATAGAAACATAAGACTCTTTAATTACATTTATTTTCAGAATAATACTATAACATCTAAGGACATTGCAGACTTTAGAAAACAAACTTCCCTATTAAGATTGTTCACATCATTAATTAAACAATTAATCAAAACAATTACAATGTGTCTAAAGTACACTGCAAAACACAGGAAAGCCATTATAAAATTTATACACACATATTCTTATTAATGTGTATAATATCAATCCTTGCACAAAAAATGAAAACTCCCCCATTCTCTGGTATTCTGCAAAATAATATATATGGCAAGCCTATGCGACACTCTGGTGTATCTAATTTGTCAGTGACTGCTATTTTATTTATTTTTATTACTAGAAATGAATACATACCTAAGAATTGCTAGAGTATTAGTAGAATATTCTAAGTACAAACTAGGTTAGTCTCCATGGGGAAACTGTGAAAGATTTTGTATGAGCAAGCATTGTAAGGGGAATAATATTTCTTGTTTGATGAGATGTTATTATTGATAAAAATACATTGAACTCTCCACAAAATAAATGGATTATTTGAACAAATAAGAATGCCAACTTTTTTCAGTTTTACCTTTATGTGGTTGCTATAAATTTACAATGATGAGAAATGTTAGCTGTTGAAATTCATTGCTTCATCATATAATTTCACATAAAGTATGCATTTAAAATATTGCTTTGATAAATAGCCTAGGCAACTCTTGAACTCAATATGCTCCTCAAGCTAGACTTGAACTCTCGCCACTCCTTCTGTCTCAGTAGTTGTGCCCACTATTTAAAGCATGACTAAAAACCAAGCATAAAAATCAGCTACCTCATGCTGCAGCCTTGTCCAACCTTAACACTTTCATGAATGCTCTGGCCACTTCTCTGTTGCGGAGGCTGTAAATGAGGGGGTTCAACATTGGAGTAAGGATGGTATAGAAAGCCGATGCCATTTTGTCCTGATTGGGAGAACGACCAGAAGAAGGCCGCATGTATATGAACATGGCTGCCCCATAGTACATTCCCACCACTATGAGGTGAGAAGAACAAGTGGCAAAAGCTTTGTGGCGACTCTCAGCAGAGCTCATATGAATGACAGCTAGAATCACTCGGGTATAGGAAGCCATAATGATTGCTACAGGAAAAATAAGCATAATTACACAGCAAAAAAATATAATCTTTTCAAATGTCAAAGTATCACTACATGAAAGAGTAAGCAGGGCAGGAACATCACAAAAAAAGTGAGGGATTTCTCTGGCACCACAATATGAGAAAGACAAAGCAGCTGCAACCTCTATTATACCATCAAGGGAGCCAAGAATCCAAGAGGAGGCAGCCATGAGAACACACATTTTCTGACTCATGAGAATAGAGTACCTTAAGGGGTGACAAATAGCCACATAACGGTCATAGGCCATTGAGGCCAACAGAAAACACTCAGCTCCAAGTAGAGATACATAGAAGAATATCTGGCTTCCACAGCCAGCCATGGAGATAGACTTGTTGCCAGAGAGGAAGTTGAAGGCCATCTGGGGCACTGTAGTACAGATGAGCATGAGGTCCATGAGAGAAAGCTGACTGAGAAGGATGTACATGGGGGTGTGGAGTTGGGCATCCAGGTAGATGAGAATCACCATGATAGAATTCCCCATGAGGGCCATGAAGAAGATACCCAGGATGAGAGAAAAGAAAAAAGTATGAAGAGGGCTGTGATCAAAAAATCCTAGGAGGATGAAGTCAGAGTTGACGGTCCAATTGTTCCATTGCATCATGAGTCTGTTCACTGTGGAGAAAGAATATACAATAAAGGTTATATTGTGTCATAGAAATGTCCAATATTTCCTTCCAACTAGACAGACAGTGTTATGTGAAACATAAGGAAATTATTTAAGCTTCAGATATTTTATACAGTAATAGGATACATTAAAACTTGTTTTCGGCTCTCTGTTTCCCTGCCTCTCTGTCTCCCTCTGCCCCATCTCTCCTCTCTCTCTCTCTCTCTCTCTCTCTCTCTCTCTCTCTCTCTCTCTCTCTCTCTCCTTACACACACACATGCGTGCGCACACACACACACACACACACACACACACACACACACACACAGAGGGATATTTATTTTGTAGTCACATCTGACTTTGAATTCATGATTCTTTTGCCTTAATTTCTAAAGTGTTGGGATTACAATTGTGCATACACCACTATGCCTGACTTGAGATGACTTTTAAACTCAAATTACTTAGCAAACAGAATAAAATTTTCCATAAAAACATATGTCAAAAGTTATATAACCAATTATGAGGAAGAAGTTAATATTCATGGGTAGTGTCAATCATCCTTTCATAATTACTAACATTATGAAAATATTTCTGACTTCAGGGAATTCCATAAACTTTCTATAGCATCTTCCATGTAGATTGCCATTTCACATTCTGACTAAAAAATTCTATGAAAAAATATCAAAACTTACTCCATTTAAAATACTAAATTCAATTAATTTGCTAATTTACCATAATGAATCCTGATTAGTTAAATAGCAGATGAACAGATATATTAATATTACAAGTTTAGAACAATGTTAATTGAAATGTGATTTACATAATAGGTCATCATGGGAGTATGTGCAAACCAAAATGTTTCATCATTTTATAATTTTTTAAAAATCTTTACACATGAAAAGTCTAACTGAATGACAAGACTAGAGTAGACCGTAACTGAATACTTCAAACTTTAAATACAAATTACTTTAGCTGAGTGAACCTTGGTAGTTATTCATTTCAACATAAGTTTCCACTCATTAAATTTGAATAATTATGTCTAGACCAGATGACTAAATAATATTATACTTTAAAATATTTTTAACATTACTTTAATATATAAATATTTTAAGTTACACATACCTGGAAAGAATATTGACTATCCTTTCTTTATCTCTAGAAGTGTACAGTTTATTTTAAGATGCCAATGATCAACTGTAAAATCAATCATCATTACTTTTTCTATAAAATAGTGATTAATTTTATTGACAAATATAAATATTTAAAAATATATAAAAATCTTTATAGATTATTTTCAGCTGATTAGAAATGTAGAATACAATTAAGTCCCTAACAACAAAAATAGTCATACACTCATAAATCTGTTATATAATGCACAGGATTCTATTCATTTTGATCAATTGAAAGTCTCAGTATTCAATGCCATCTACTGGAAAAAGACACTTCTCTGATGAGGTTTCAGATATGCTCTGATATATGAGTATTTCAAAAAGTTACTAGGAGTCATTTTAATACCATGTCCATTAAGAAAAATGAGGCAATATTCTCCCAGGGAGCCTATAACATACTTAGCCAAGGGTAAAAATAAATCCTAGAATTGAGAACACACTGTATCAAATACACAGAATACGACAGTGGCATTGCAAAAAGAAAGGTTTATATAACTGACCACATAAAAATACCTGGAGAGATATCATTTTATAATTAATAATTAATCTTATGACCTTGGCAAAATAAAAATAGACAACATCCAAAATGAGTAGATAGTAAAAGTCAGGGATAGAACTAACAAAATAAAATTTAGGAAATAATACAAAGAGCTAGTGAAACAAATAATTGATTCTCTGAAAATATTAACAAGATTGACAAACCTATAGGCAAACTAATATAAATAAACAGAGAGAATACTCAAATTAATAAAACCAGAAATGGAAATTGAAACATTTTAATACACATTGAGTAAATTCAGAAAATTATAAATATATAGCTTAGCATTCAGGGTCCAGTGCCCCATCACTGGAGGCCCTTACCAGCCACATAGGGATGACAGGTGAGATCTTCATGTGTCAGCCACTTGCTTGCACCAGACCACGGGGAAAACACAGTAGCAGTGAGCTATACCCGGCTCCCTGCACTCTTCATATACTAGACCTCACCCCTATCTGAATTTCTGGAGGCCAGCAGGCCCCAAGGGACACCAGGTGAGACTCTGCTAACCAACTTACCAGCCTTCCCTGTCTTCCCTGGAAAACCTAGGAACAGAGAGACTAGTCCCATTCTTGGTGAAGACCATTATGGGTCAGCACCCTTATCCCTTTGAAGGTCATTGGAAGCTTACTGAAGAATACAGAGTCCTATGGTCCTCAGAGATGAACAGGCCACAGGGGAAACATAGCAGAGGTGAGCTATACCTGGCCCTCTGCACCCTCTATCTACTGCACCAAAAATATGGAATACAACAATGACACTCCAAAAACAAATGTTTACATAACTGACTACATTAAAAAAACATAAAAAACACCTGTCTCAGAGATTTTATATTATAATTAATAATGTACCTTAAGGCCTTAGTAAAACAAAAATAGACAAAACCAAAAGAGAATAGATTGGGGAAAGTCAGGGATAAAACTAATGAAATAGAATTTAGGAAACACCTATGTGAATTTTCTGAAGCCAGTGGCCCCCAGGGACTACCAGCCAGTACCAGAGACAACCTGGTGGCTAGAGGCCAACACAAGAACAAAAAAGACAAGAGCCTGAGCAATATGTCAATACCAGTACCAAAGTATCATACTACAGCAAGCCAAGAATATCTTAACACAGCTTAGGAATGCCAAAAACAACACAAAAACCAACAACAACAAATAAAAATACCTTAAATCTGGTCTCATGAAGATGATAAAGGTTTTTAAGGATGAGATTAATAAACTCTTAAAGAAATATCAGAAAACACAGTTAAATAGTTGAAGAAAATGAATAAAACTATCCAAGGCATAAAAATGAAATTAGGATCAATGAAGGAGACACAATTTGAAAGAATCTTGGAGATGGAAAATGAAGGGAAGAGAACAGGAATAATAGACCCAAGCATCTCCAACCAAATACAAGAGATGGAAGAAAGAGTCTCAGGCATAGAAGAGACAATAGAAGAATTTGAGACATTAGTCAAAGAAAATGTTAACCAAAAAAATTCCTGACATAAAACATCCAGAAAATCTGGGATACTATGAAAAGACCTAACTTAAAAATAATAAGAATAGAAGAAGGTGAAGAGTCCCACCTCCAAGGACAACAAAATATTTTCAAAGAAATCATAGAAGAAAATTTCCCCAACGTAAAAAAAGAAAGGCCTATAAACATACAAGAATCATACAGAAAACAAATTAGACTGGACCAAAAAAAAAAACCCTCCTTCTACATAATAATCAAAACACTAAATCTACATAACAAAGAAACATATGAAAAGCTTCAAATGAAGCCAGGGGTGGTGGTGGCACACGCCTTTAATCCCAGCAGTCGGGGAGGCAGAGGCAGGTAGATCACTGTGAGTTCAAGACCAGCCTGGTCTACAGAGTGAGTCTAGGACTACCAATCCTAACCCTGTCTCAAAACACACACACACACACACACACACACACACACACACACACACACACACACACAGCTTAAAATGAAAAAGACCAAGCAGCATATAAATGCAGATCTCTCAGAATTACACCTGACTTCTTAGCAGAGACTCTAAACGCATGAGGGCCTGGGCAGATATCTTGCAAACCCTAAGAAAACACAGATGCCAGTGCAGACTACTATACCCAGCAAAACTTTCAATAACTGTAGATGGAGAAAACAAGATACTGGAAGCAAAATCAAATTTTAACAATATGTATCAACAAACTCAGCCCTACAGAAAATTTTAGAAAGAAATCAACATGACAACAAGTGTAACTATATCCAAGAAAACACAGGAAATAAGTAACTCCACTTCAGTGAAAGAAAAAGAAGGGAAGCACACACAAACACACACACTAACATCACCAACATCAAAACAACAGAAATTAACAATCCTTCTTCATTAATACCTCTTAACATCAGTGGTCTCAATTCACCAAGAAAAAGACATGGGCTAATAGAATGTATGAGAAAGCAGGATCTATCATTCTGCTGCATACAAGAAACACACAAAGATAGACATTATCTCAGAGTAAGGGCCTAGAAGAAAGTGTTCCAAGAAAATGTGCCAAAGAAACAAGCTGGAGTAGCTATTCTAATATCTAATAAAATGTATTTTCAATCAAAGTTAATCAAAAGAGATGTTTTCCCTTGCTCTTCTCCATATCCCCTCCCCTAACCCTCAGAAAAGGGGGCCCTCAACCTACTCTTCCAAACACATCAAGTGGCATCAGGACTGAACATTTCCTCTACCATTGTAGCCTGGCAAGGGAACACCACCAGGGGGAAATGATTGAAAAGCATGTAATAAACTCCATTTCAGAGAAAGGCCTCATTCTTCTTACTACTATGCACATGAAAACTGGGCTGTGAAAGAAATTAGGGAAAAGACACCCTTTACGATAGCCACAAATAATATAAAGAAACTTGGTATGCTTCTAACCAAGCAAGTGAAAGACCTGTATTATAAAAACTTCAAGAAAGAAATTGAAGATATCAGAAATGGAAAGATGACCGATTCTCATAGATCAGTAGGATTAACATAGTAAAAATGGCCATCTTACCAAAATCAACTTACATATTTAATTCAATTCCCATCAAAATGCCTACACAATTTTTTACATACCTTTAAAGAAGAATTATCAACAATATGAAAAAACAGAAGAGCTAAAGGAATCTTACACAAGAAAAGAACTTCAGGAGTTATCTCCATCCCTAATTTCAACCTCTACTACAGAGCAACTGTAATAAAAACTGAATGGTTGTGACATATGAACAGATTGTTGAATTAAAGACCCATATAGAAGTCCACACACAAACAGACATGTGGTATTTTACAAAGAAGCCAAAATCATCCAATGGAAAATTATAGCATCTTCAAAAAATGGTACTTGTCTATCTGGATATCTAGATGTAGAAGAATGCAAATCGATTCTTATTTATCACCCTGCACAAAACTCAAGTCCATTTGGATGAAGGACCTTACATAAAACCAGAAACACAAAATCTATTAAAACAGAAAATGAAAAAAAGCCTTCAACTCATTGGTATAGGACTCAACTTCCTGAACAAAGCACCAACAGCTCAGACTCTAAGATCAACAATTAATAAGTGGGGCCTACTGAAACTGCAAAGCATATGTAAGGCAAAGGACACTGTCAATAGAACAAAATAACAGTCTACAGACTGGAAAAGATCTTAACCAACCCTATATCTGACAAAGGGCTAACATCCAAAATACATAAAAATCATGCTAAATTAACCAGTAACAAACTATATAATCCTATTTAAAATGTGGTACAGAGCTAAAAAGAAAAGTCTCAATAGTGGAATCTATAATGGCTGAGAAGCATTTAATGAAATTTTCAAAAGGATTGGTCATCAGATAAATGCAAATTAAAATGACTCTGAGATTCCATCTTACATTGGACAAGATTGCTAAGATAAAAAAACTCAAGTGACAGCACATTCTGGTGAGGACATGGAGAGAGAGAGTAATATTCGTCCATTGCTGGTGAGAGTATAAACTTGTACAGCCACTTTAAAAATCAATCTGGCACTTTCTCAGAAAATTGGAAATATCTCTAGCTCAAGACCCAGCTATACCACTTCTGGGAGTATATCCAAAAGATGCTGTACCATACATCAAGGACATTGGCTCAACTATTTTCACAGCAGCTTTCTTAATAATAGCCAGAAACTGGACACAAGCCAGATGCCCATCAATTGAAGAATGTATAAAGAAAATGTGATACATTTGCACAATAGAACACTACTCAGCTAATAAAAGCAAGAAAATCATGAAATTTTCAGGCAAATACATGAATCTAGGAAATATCATCCTGAGAGAGGTAACCCAGAATCAGAAAGACACATATAGTATATACTCATTTATAAGCAGATAATCGCCATACAATATAGGCTAACCATACTACCATTCACAAACCCAAGGAAGGTAAGCAAAAAGGAGGCACCAAGAGAGGATGCTTGAATCTCACTCAGAAGCATAGGTAGAATAGACAGCAGAAGTGGTTGAAGATGGAGGGAAATAAGGGAGTGGAACATATTTGGAGAGATTTAGGATGAGAGGACAGAGGGCTTGCAGACAGAAGAGAACCCAGTCCCAGAAATACACATTTGATATATACTCACATATAAGTAGATCCTAGACGTATAGTACAGGATAACCATGCTACAATTCAGAGACCCAAAGAAGCTAAGTAACAAGGAGGACCCAAGGAAGAATGCATGGATTGCACTGAGAAGAGGAATAGAATAAACAGCAGAAGTTCTCAAAGAGAGTTAACAGGATACTAGAGAGATTACTGAGGGAAATGGGGGTGGAGACGTGATGTGAGAAGAATGAGGGTGGAGAATAAGTAGGACCTTGGGCTTGCATAAGAACAGAAAGCATGACCTGGACATTTCTGAGACAGGCTGAAGACCTACAATAGTACAGGCTCCTGGGAAGATATGGGGATAACTCTAGGTGAGACTCCTACTAACTGTGGATATGGTGACTAAAGAGACCACCCTACAACTAGACTAGACTTCTAGTAGATGGAGGAAAGCACCCACCCACAAAAACTTCAACCCAAAATTTACCTTTCCTACAAGGTGTGCAGAGATAAAGGAAGAGCAGAGACTGAGGGAATATCCAACTAATGCCTGGTCACACCATGCAAGAGAGGCAATCCCTGAAACTACTAACTACACTCTGCTATGCTTGCAGATGGGAGCCTAGTATATCTGTCTTCTGAGAGGCCCCATCAAAACTGATCTAAATAAATGCTGAAACTCATAGCCAAACATTGGGTGGAGTGCAAAGCTTTGTGGAAGAATGGGAGGAAGAATAGGAGGATATGAAGCTCTACAAGACCAGCAGAGCCAACTGACATGAGCCCAGGGCAGGTTACAGAGACTGAAACACCAACCAAGGACCACATATTGACTGGACCTAGGTTCCCCTACACATACGTAGCTTGGTCTTCACATGGGTCCTGTGACATGGACTTTCTTACATGCTTTTCAATCACTTTCCCCAACGGGGCTCTCCCTTGTCAGGCTACCATGGTAGAGGATGAGTTCAGTCCTGATGCAAATTGTTCTGCTTAGATGGGTAGGTTGGGGGACCCCCTGTTCTGAGGGATAGGGGATGGGAGATATGGAGAAGAGCAAGGGGAAAACTATATATATATATATATATATATATATATATATATATATATATATATATATATTGCACTTCAGAAACAGGGCATGGAAACCCCTAAGTTGGAACTGACCTGAATCCTCACTCATTGAGAACTAGCTTTCATGGTACCCAAAAAGACGATGCAAGCTTCCAAAACAGAGTGGAAATCAATAGTCCTGCCCAGCTATGATAACTATGAACCATCTCAATGACTAGCATGGGATAATAACCCTAGAGGTACAGTAGCTGCATATGGGCAGTAACCAACTGCTCTCTATTGGACTTAAAACATGTTCAACAAGACGGGAAGTCTGGTACTGGAGACCAACTTAAATATGCAATGCTATGGAAGTAATGGTTATTGGAGAAGAATATATAACCACTAGTTTAGTAAACCAGTATAATTTCTAACAACAATTTAAAATTTTTGTTCTTATATCCCCCAAACAAGTTTAATCTTTATCGTTTTGTCAAGAAAATTTATTAATTAAGTTGGCTTCATCCCAAAAATACAGAGATTATTCATCATATGTAAACCAATAAATGTAATCCACTACATAAATTCAGGAAAAGAAACTACATGATCATCTCACTAGCTTTAGAAAGAGGCTTTGACAAACTCCAACATCCCTTCATATTAAAAGCTCTGGAGAACCTAGGGATACAGGAGAATATTTCAAGATACTGAAGGCAATGTTAAGCAAGGCCACAGCAAACTTTGCACATGTTCACTAAAACCAAGAACAAGATAAGTTATCTGCTTTCTAAATTTCTCTTCAGAATAATGCTGGACATCTTAGTTCAAGTGGTAAAACAAATGAAAGAGATAAAGATAGCAGAGGAAGCCATGGTATCTTTATTTACAGATAATATGATTCTATATATAAAATCCCCTAAACACTTCACCAGGAAAATTCTACAGCTGATAAATACATTTATCAAGGTACTAGGATAAAAAATTAATATGCAAAAAATCAGTAACTTCCCTATATACAAATGACAAGAACCTGAGAAAAGAATAAGGAAAACAATTCCATTCCTAACAACCTCAAAACAATGACTTGGAATAAACCTAACAAAAAAAGTAAAAGTCTTACATAATAAAACTTGAAAACAGAAGAAAAAAATTGAAGACACAACAAAGTAGAAACACATCCTATACTCATGGATTGGTAGGATGAACTTTGTGGAGGAAAATCCCACAGAAAGCTATTGATAAATTAAATTTAAAGTTTATTAAAATTCCAGCATAGTGCTTCACAGATATGGAAAGAAAAAAATTTTAAATTTCATATAGAAATATAAAAATACCAGGATAGAAAAAATCTTGAACAGTAAAAAATTCTGAAGATATCACTATCCATAACTTTAAATTATATTATAGAGCAACAGCAGTTTTTCAAAGAGCATGTATTGACATTAAAAACAGACACACTGATCATTGGAGTAAAATTCAGGACTTGGTTATCAGTCTACAAACTTATGTCCACTTCATTTTTATGTTTTCCTTTTAATTGATTGTTGATTTATATTAATGCATTTAACTATTATTTAATATTAATATCAGAAACATACTTATGTACAAAACACATGTGTACACACATATATACATACATATATGTGTCTCTTTTGGTAGGTATCTCCTCAAATATTATTTTTTATTTTCACTTGAGACACAGATTCCTTTTTACAGAATATATGTAATAATATGCTAATCATCATTATTTGCAAAATAGATGGAAATAGAGACAATATTATATGAAGTTATATGCACTACCCAACCAAATACCTGATAATTTTACTCATATATGGAATTAAAGTAAATTGATCTCATGGGAGGTGTGTTTGTCTGACTGGTAAGGATAAGGGGCAAAAGAATGTTTAATAAATACTAGGTAATACCAAGATAGAAAAATGTACTACAAAGAATAGTATAATAGTATTTACATATTTAAAATAAATCAAACCTATTTTTAACTTTAAAAATTAAAAAGTACTAGTTTGCATTCCCACCAGCAATGAAGGAGTGTTCCTCTCTCCCCACATCCTCGCCAGCATGTGGTGTCGCTTGAATTTTTGATTTTAGCCATTCTGATGGATGTAAGATGGAATCTCAGAGTTGTTTTGATTTGCATTTCCCTGATGATTAAGGAGGTTGAGCATTTCTTTAAGTGTTTGTCAGCCATTTGGTATTCCTCTGTTGAGAATTCTCTGTTTAGTTCCAAGCCCCATTTCTCAATTGGGTTATTTGGTTTGGTGGTGTTTAATTTCTTGAGCTCTTTATATATTTTGGATATTAGACTTTTGTCAGATGTAGGGTTGGTGAAGATCTTTTCTCAGTTTGTAGGCTGTCGCTTTGTTCTCTTGACAGTGTCTCCTGCCTTACAGAAGCTTCTCAGCCTCATGAGGTCTCATTTATTAATTGTTGACATTAATGTCTGGGCTGTTGGTGTTCTGTTCAGGAAGTTGTCTCCTGTGCCAATATGTTCCAGGCTCTTCCCCACTTTTTCTTCTAAGTGACTTAGTGTCTCTGGTTTTATGTTGAGGTCTTTAATCCACTTGGATTTGAGTTTTGTACAAGGTGACAAATATGGGTCCAGTTGCATTTTTTTACACATAGACATCCAGTTAGACCAGCACCATTTGTTGAAGATGCTATCCCTTCTCCATCGAATGGATTTGGTTTCTTTGTCGAAAATCAAGTGACCATATGTGTGTGGATTCATCTCTGGGTCTTCGATTCGATTCCACTGATCAACCAGCCTGTTGCTGTGCCAGTACCATGCTGTTTTAATTACTATTGCTTTATAGTACAGTTTGAGATCAGGTATGGAGACTCCTCCGGAGCACCTTTTATTGTACAAGATTATTTTAGCTATTCTGGGTTTTTTGTTTTTCCATATGAAGTTCAGAATGGAAATCTATCTGGTGCTATCTCAGAAAAATGGGAATAGGGCTTCCTCAAGAACCAGCTATTCCACTCCTTGGAATATACCCAGAAGATGCTCCAACACACAGCAAGAAAGTTTGCTCAACAATGTTCATAGCAGCCTTATTCATAATAGCCAGAACATGGAAACAGCCTAAGTGTCCATCAGTAGAAGAATGGATAAAGAAACTGTGGTACATATACACTATGGAATACTACTCAGCTATTAAAAACAAGGAATTCCCGAAATTTGTGGATAAATGCATTGAGCTAGAAATGGTCATAATGAGTGAGTTAACCCAGAAGCAGAAAGACTCAAATGGTATATACTCACTTATATCTGCATATTAGCCCAAGGGGCATGTCCCACGAAAGCCTTCACTTACCAGGAAACTGAGACAGAAGGGAGGACATTCTAGTGGGACTCTAGATGAGAGAAGCATGGGAGAATGGCAAAGTAGAAGGATCCATAGGGTCCTAGAAGCCTACAAGTAGAACATTATGATAGGCAGATTTGGGCCCAGGGGTCCCGCTCAAACTAAGGCACCAGCCAAGGACAATACAGGCGGTAAACCTTAAACCCCTACCTAGATCTAGACAATGGACAGAACACTCTCCACAGTAGAGTGGAGAGTGGGATATTACTTTCTCATGTACTCTGGTGCCTCACCTTTGACCATGTCCCCTGGAGGGGGAGACCTGGTGGCACTCAGAGGAAGGACAGCAGGTTACCAAGAAGAGACTTGATACCCTATGAACATATACAGGGGGAGGTAATCCCCCTCAGGAACAGTCATAGGTTAGGGGAATAAGGGGAAAATGGGAGGGAGGGAAGAATGGGAGGATACAAGGGATGGGATAACCATTGAGATGTAACAAGAATAAATTAATAAAGTAAAAAAAATTAAAAAGTAACCTAGAACTGGATCATCTAAGTAGTACTGCCCTTATACAAATACAATTGCTCACAAGGTCATGTGTGTGAAGAGTTGGCAAGGGCAGAGTGCTTTTAAGAAAGTGTTTGTCTCTGGCACAGAGGTCATTCTTATGCCTTCGTTGATAAAGTAGAAAATAAATCTGCCCCTCCCTTCAAGCTTGTGGGACATTCAGGTATGCTTAGATGATCTATTTCCCTTCACTGCAGAGAGGAGCCCAGCATACCAGGAGCCTGACTTAGGTGAAGATCCATCAACACTGAAGTTAGAAAAATGAACATTTCAACAATGAGGTGGTTCTCTGTGTCTGCTGGTGGTTGCTGTGGGATATTTTGCAATGTCCACTTTTCCAACTACAATATTGATGGAGCTTCTTAACCAATGGGCTAAGTTTTATCTACCATTGGTGATTCAGAAGTATTTGGTATGTAGTTAATTTAAAATTTTACTTAGGAAAGTTTCCAAAGAATGGGAGTTTTGTTTCTGAAAACATAGTAAAGACATGGGAGAATATTTTATGCTGCCTTTAACGAAATTGAAATTTCAGTACAATGGATTTCACATCAAAGTCAGCAAGATAATCACAAAACAGGGCCGAGAATGAGATATCAGGCACTATCAACATAGTTTTAAATTGTGAATTTCAAAAGAAGTACATGAAGGTCAAACAATAATTTTATTAGCAATATTTATAATTTAACCCAGTAGTTTCTGGTATATTAAGAACTTAACATTTGAAATGGTCACTTCAGCTTTTCCTAAACTATATTGTAAATAATAAGTAATCTGTTAAAGTCAAAAAATCCTACAACATTAAAACAATGAACTACTCCAAAACTATAAGAAAATCAACCTACATCAAATGAACACTTGAAAACTTGTTTTTGTTTGCTCACTCTAAGAAACAGTGTTTAAGCTGAATAAGCCACATCCCTGAAAGATCTCAGAGCATTGGCTTTCCAAGTCTTTCAAGTTAACTTAAGTTATCAAATTAAATACACTATAAATTGAATACACTATAAATTGAAAGACCAAGAACACTAATTCATCTATGAACAACAACAAAAATCGATGGGTTTCCAGGCTTGATCAGCCTACACATATGTATCAGATGGTTTTGGATCCCTTTCCCCTGGCTGGGCTTCCTTGTCTGGCCTCATGAGGAGATGTGATGTGAGATACCAGAGTAGGTTAGTACCCCTTAGGAGTCTTGCTTTCTCTGAGAAGAGGAGGATAGATTCATGGAGGAGGAATGCTGGGAGGAGAGGAGGGTGGTGGCTGGGGTCAGGTTGTAAAGTAATTATATGCATTTTTAAATTAATATGTCATTAAGTTATTTAACTTTCATTTAATTATCTTCTGTTCTTTTTTTTTAATCTAACTAGGGGCATACGTTTGACTTATTCTCACTTTTGCACATATAGCTGAGATAGTTGTAAGAACTGATATGTTGCTGACATACCACAACCATTACATTTCCAAACCCCCAAGTCAAACACCCTTGCAGTAGCTTAAAGATACATTTCCAATTCTGATTTATTTAAAGAGAAGCAGTGTGATGGGGTGGCTCCATTAATGACAACAGCAGAGGTTTTTCCCATCCCAGCTTGCTTGCCATTGCTTTCCATACAACAGATTCCAGCATATCTTGAATTTATGCTTACTTACTTTCTACACACATGAGTGCAATTATCATTTAGTTTAGGCCAGAGTAGAAACTGCCTTGAAAACAGAAGTATGGGCAGTGTAAATGATCAAGTCTCCCATCTTCCTACCTCTTATTTAGTGGTACCTTGATCATTTTGAGTTTTTTAAAGTAGTGTCACAATTATAGAACTTAGTAGCTAGCTCTCAGAACAAATATATAAAATCTACAGTATCTTGAGTAACAAAGTTCAACCTATATAGTGCTCTATTTCCTATACTTTTCAAAATGGGCATGCATAAAATAATACTTCTGTTATGCGATATTGATCACTTTCTCCTAAACTAGTCCCTCAAAATCTCATTTATCTTTATTTTCCTACCACAGAAAGTTGAAGTCAGTGTTACTTCACTGCAACTAAGGAAAACATCTCTGAACAATATTTAAGCTCACCTGATCAATCCCATGGAGGTAATGCCTTAGTGAAAGCCAATTATGTGCATTATGAGAAAGAAATTTAAGTTTAAAGAATAGTATAATAATAGAGCATTTAGCCAACATTAGATTTCCAGTATTTAAGGTGGAGGAAAAACTCAAAAAGAAAAAAAAGAAGAAGAGAAGAATAAAAATAAGACAAGGACAAGAAAAAGTGTTTAGTTTAAAAACAATAAAATATTGGTATAGATGTTAAGGTTATCCATTTAAAATATAATACATGATTGCTTTATAAATGTTGTAATAATTAATCAATAGTTTATTAGTATCATGAATTCTTACAATGTGAGATACATCTTTTGCTTAATTGTTTCTCTTTCTTTTTTAATAGATTGATTTTTATTTTAATATATGTAAATATACGTGGTGCAGTGTAGCTAGGGAATTTAGAAGAGAGTGACAGGTCACCAGGACATGAAGTTACAGGCAGTTTTGAAATGCCAATTGTAGATGCTGGGAACTGAATTTGGATTCTCTGGCAGAGCAGTACCCACTTTTAACACTGATCCATCTTTCTAGCATGTCTTCCATCTCTTGAATAATTATGGGATAAATAACGATTATAAAATTATTCTTAGGAATGGGAAAATTGAGATATTTTGGAAAAAGGAGAGCTAAGGCATGATGTTGAGTAAAGATATCTTAAATAAACATAATGCTGAAAGAAAAAACAATGTTGGTGCTAGAGAGAACTGAAAGCTGAAAGTATGGAAAAAGAAAAGCAAAATGGGGGAAAGAGGACAAATGAAGTAAGAAAATAGAGTGAAATTTGGTTGAGACAACTAAATATAAGCACCTACCCTCAATGAGATGCATTATGTAAAATCATCCAAATATGTTAAATATGTCAAAATATAGAAATAATATGCTACTTTATAGATATGAATATGAAAAAAACTGCCATTGCCCAAACTTCAAAATTACTCAGCAAATATGCACCTACAGGGAGAAACTTTAAATCATACCTCTCAAAAAGAATTGTGAATGTCTTCTAGGAGGGCCCGTATGTACGTCTGGGGGATATGTTCACATCTGAAATGCCTGAATAATGGATAAAATTAACCTGCTTTTTAATCTAACCAATATATTTCTCTCATGTTTTACAGGGTCCCAGTACTACAACTGCCCTTAAAAAAGCAATATTTTAATTGCTCATGATATTTGCAGATTAGACTTTCACCTGACACTGACTGTGAAACACTGTAAAACTTTTTGCAAGAATCTAATTGTGTAATCTTATCTCTGTTTCCCATCAGAGCACTGAATGACTGCTTATAAGTCTATGATACAAAAAAAGCACTCCCTTAGGTATCTCCATCCTTTTCTATTCAGTGAAGTGCCATTTCTTTTTTTCCAGTTCGTCACTTCTGTAATTAGTATCTCCTTCCAGTTACAATTCAAACATTTACATGCACACATATATATTCATAAGTACACAGACACACACTATCAAACACACATGTGCACTTGCTACACATATTTCTATATTCTTCTTTATTGTGCATAAAATAAGCTATTTGGTATAGTGAGCCCAGAGGCAATATATGTGGCATCAGTCTTTGTTCTTAAAAAGTAGCATGTAAGAATGCTTGACTTCAAAAACATAGAAGTGATAAGCTTACTCTACCATCAACTGTTGTGTCACAAGTCAAGCTAAATGACCCAGAGAATTTCTTCTAATTTTGATGGAGGAAGCAGAGAGGTTCTTGTGCTAATAGATGACCACTAGGGGAACCAACAATTTTAAACACACTGAGTGTTTCTTCAAGAGGAGAGATGTGTATCCTGTTCTTATCCCAGAAGACTGGGAGCAGACATGCTTAATAGCTTGGCAACCTTTGCACTATCTGTGTGGCCAAAGACCACAGTGAATTCTCCTTCAGACATTTGTCTCGAGCTTGTTTTCTCAAATAATCTTTAGAACTTATCTTAACGCAAGATGTCATGTTTTGATATAGTCAAGTCTTAATCTTTGTTGTGCACATGGAATAGAGATAGTTATCACCAGAAATTTTTCAGCAAGTTGTGTTGTGCTAAAATATGCCTAATGTAAACCACTCTGGGTCACGCTCTCAAAGTCTGAACCAACACTATTAGTCATGTTGAATCAATCTGCCTTCTTACCTCACAGGGATCATCATTCTGCAGGCTGTGATGTTTGTAGAGACCCTGAAATTTTATATAGCCATTAGAGTTTTTTCTTCAATATCAAATAACTTACTTTTTTAAAATTCACTTATCAAAGTACATGAATTACTTGTGATCTTTAATCTTGGCATCATTTAAGCTCAAGTAGCATTGTAATAAGCTCAATTTCTCCAGTTAGTATTTTTATAATACTCTGTTGTTCTTAATAGTTTTTTTCCTTAATTGGTAACCTACATACTTCTTTTTTATGTGACCTTATTGAAAGAACATCATTTTATGCATTGGCAAAACCCATAAGTCCTCAGCAGGACTGAAAGGATGAGTAAGTTCAACAGTCTGTAAGTAAAACAAACATTCTTTTAGTACCTTTATAATTACTTTTTAATATTAAAACTTAAAGGAATATAAGAAACATCATTCTACTTTTGCAAATAATATAAAGGCATGAGTGGCAAATCATCATGAAGAGTATCCCAATATTTGAAGGAATTTAACATAGTATAATATCTATGGCATAACTTTTAAGCGAAGTGTGGTTTGTGTATTATAGCAGAATTTCCTAATATTTTGAATGTTAGAACATAGCCCTCTATTAGTCTTACCTTCCATTTGTCATCAACAAGAATTCCTGTTCACACGGTAACTGAAAACATATAAACTTCCAGAGCAAGAAGACCCATAAATCAAATTTGGCCAAGTCATCTGTGATATATTTCTCAGAGGAATTCAGTCTCTTGGCTTCAATTATATGTTGCCATCTCTTTTTCTCCCTCCCTAGGGTTTCATATAATTTATGCTTAATCTTGAAAAAATACTCACTATTTAGGAAAAAGAAAAAGTCATTTCAATTTATTATTGAATAGTATAAAATTCTTATTTTACTTCCTCTGTTACTTTGTCACTTACATATTAAAGACTCCATTTTGACTATTATTACCTATTATATAAAGTTTGAATATATATAATATAAACATATACATTAGATTATAAATATGAATATTTCTAACTCTCTATTAAGTCTATAAAAAGTAAAAAGCAGCAATTTAAGTTCTCATTTTAACTAGGTAAAATACTTTAATATTTCATTTATTTACCTGAAAATAGAACATCTCCTTTAATTTCTTTTGTCAACTGTTACTGCATGCACTTAATGTATTTGTAAATTCTAATTATAACCTGTTGATTCCATGTAATGTTATTTGTATGTCTGTTTTGGGGGATAATTTCTTAAAACTGAAAAATGAATTTGTTTTTTCTTTCCTCTAGAGGACAGACAACTTCCCTGACTTCCTCCTTTACTCAGTTCTTGTAGTTCTTTCTGTAAGACTGAGGCCTCATGGACTTTACCCAACCAGTTTGGCATGTCTGTTGGTGTCATCCTTGTCCAGATCACTCTGTTTTCCTTTTTATATTCCATTTCTTCTTTAAACCCTATGTTTGTATAGAACACAGTCTGAGTTTTGAAATCTCAATATTGTTTCAATAGATTCTTTGTATTTTATCATATTATTCTAATGGAACTCTGCTTGAAAAGGACTCAAATAGAAAGCAGATAGAAAGATACATAGACACACATTGGTAAAATACTTGACTAATACAGAATAAGTCAAGATTTATGATGCCCAACCCACTCCATAAATATATTTTCTTAGAAATATTTGTTTGGGGTTTTTCAACAACTCTACAAATTATGGAATTACCCAATTCTATAAGTTCGTGTGTGTGTGTGTGTGTGTGTGTGTGTGTGTGTGTGTGTGTGTGTGTGTGTTGATAGTTCCCTTTGTTGTACAGAAATATTTAAATTCTACATACTTCTATTCATTAATTTTTGGTACTAAGTCCTGCGATATTGGAGTTTTATTTTTAAAAGCTCTTGCCTATCTTGTACTATTTGATTGTCTTTAACATCTTATCTTTTGTGGTGTTCCAAAGATCATACATGTTTTGTTTATGCATATGATTTTTATTCACTTTATATTTCTGGTCATAGCTCAATCCTTCCTCATCACTGAGGCTCATCCTTCCTCTCCCCCATACCTCAAAAGAAATGACCCCCCTTCCCATCCCTCCTGACTCATCAAGTCCCATCAGGACTGAGCATGTCCTGTTCCTATACAGCCTGCCAGGCTATCCTGCAAGGGGGAAGTGATTGAAAAGCTGGAATGAAAGCCCATGTTAGAGAGAGCCCCCACTCCCCTTGCTTGGGGACTGACATGAATCCTGAGCTGGTTGTCAACTACTTCATTGTAGGGGTCTAGGTCCAGTACATGCAAGGTCCTTGTTGGTGCTTCAGTCCTGCAGGACCCTCTGGTCTGTTGGTCTGCTCAACTTCTTTTTATGTGATCTTATTCAATCAGTTTGCTCTTTTGGTCTCCTTGTGAAGTTCCTGTCACCTCCAGGTCCTTTCCACCTTCCCCCCCATGTTTCTGCAAGGTCCCCTGCTCAACTCCAAATGGTTGGTTTGAGGCTTAGCATCGGTTTTGAGATACAGCCTGGTGTAGCCCCTGAGAGGATAACTCTGCTTGACTCCTGTCTGCAAGCATAGCAAAGTATCTTTAATAATGTCCCATGGGGTCAGTCTTGGGTTGAGCTGGGCATTGGTTGGACCTTCCTTCAATCTCAGCCATATCTGCTCTATCTTTATCCCTGTATATCTTGTAGGCAGGGTAAATTTTGAGTCAAAATTCTTGTGGGTGGTTTTGAGTTCCTCTCCTACTAGGAAACTTGTCCAGTTAGAGGTTGTTCTCTTTAGTTTTTTTTCTCCTTTATTAATTTATTCTTGTTACATCTCAATGATTATCCCATCCCTTGTATCCTCCCATTCTTCCCTCCCTCCCATTTTCCCCTTATTCCCCTACCCTATGACTGTTCCTGAGGGGGATTACCTCCCCATGTATATGTTCATAGGGTATCAAGTCTCTTCTTGGTAACCTGCTGTCCTTCCTCTGAGTGCCACCAGGTCTCCCCCTCCAGGGGATATGGTCAAAGGTGAGGCACCAGAGTATGTGAGAAAGTAATATCCCACCCTCCACTCTACTGTGGAGAGTGTTCTGTCCATTGTCTACATCTGGGTAGGGGTTTAAGGTTTACTGCCTGTATTGTCCTTGGCTGGTGCCTTAGTTTGAGCAAGACCCCTTTGCCCAAATCTGCCTATCATAAGGTTCTACTTGTAGGCTTCTAGGTCCCTCTGGATCCTTCTACTTTGCCATTCTCCCATGATTCTCTCATCTATAGTCCCACTAGAATGTCCTCCCCTCTGTCTCAGTTTCCTGGTACATATACACTATGGAATACTATTCAGCTATTAAAAACAAGGAATTCCCGAAATTTGTGGATAAATGGATTGAGCTAGAAATGATCATAATGAGTGAGTTAACCCAGAAGCAGAAAGACTCAAATGGTATATACTCACTTATATCTGCATATTAGCCCAAGGGGCATGTCCCACGAACGCCTTCTCTTTAGTTTTTTAACCCTTGCTACTAGGAGTCTCTGCTAGAGTCCCTCTCATATTCCCCTGGAGCCTATCATGACTTAAGTCTCCAGCTTGTCACAGAGATGCCACTGCCCAAAGTTTCTCCTTTTTCTATAGGCCTTTTGTTCTCCCAACCCCACTCTTCCTAGGTCTGCTCCCCCATCCCCCCCTCTTTCTTTCCTCTCTTACTTTGCTCCCTCTCTTAAACCACTACCTCTATCTAGTCTATTTCCCCTTCTGAGTGAGGTTGAAGCATACTCCCTTGTATCCTTCTTGTGACTTATCTTGATTGGGTCTGCTCACTGGAGTATGCTTGTCCTGTGCTATATGGCTAATATTCACTTATATGTGAATACATACCATGTGTGTCTCTCTGGGTCTGGAGTACCTCACTCAGAATGATCTGTTCTACTTCCACCCATTTTCCAGAAATTTTAATGAATTCTTTGTTTTTAATAACTGAGTAGTATTCCATTGTGTAAATCTTCCACGGTTTCTTTATCCATTTTTTGGTTGAGGGATATCTAGGTTGTTTGCAGCTTCTAGCTATTACTAATAAAGCTACTATGAACATAATTGATCAAGTCTTCTTGTTATATGGTGGAGCATCTTTTGGGTATGTACCCAGGAGTGGTACAGCTGGGTCTTGAGGTAGAGCTATTCCCAATTTTTCTGGGAAAGCATCAGATTGATATCCAAAGTAGTTGTATAAGTTTTCACCTCCACCTGAAATTAAGTAGTGTTTCTCTTTATCCACATCCTTACCAGTATGTGATGTCATTTGAATTTTTTATCTTAGCCATTCTTATGGGTGTAAGGTGGAATCTCAGAGTCATTTTGATTTTAATTTCCATGATGACTAAGGATATTGAACATTTCTGTAAGGGTTTCAAGGTCATTCAAGATTCCTCTGTGGAGAAATCTGCTTAGCGCTCTACCCTTTTTTTAATTGGGTTATTTTCTTTGTTGTCATTTCATGTTTTGATTTCTTTATGTAATTTGGATAATAGCCCTTTGCCAGATGTAAGATTGGTGAACTACTTTTCCTAGTCCATAGGTTGTCATTTTGTTCTGTTGATAGTGTCCTTGGTCTTACAGAAGTTTTTCCATTTCAAGAAGTCCTATTTATTGATTGCTGATCTTAGAACCTGAACTGTTGGCATTCTGTTCAGAAAAATGTCTCCTGTGCCAATGAGTTCAAGGCTCTTCCTCACTTTCCCTTCTAATAGATTTAGTGTGTCTGGTTTTATGTTGGAGTCTTTGAACCACTTGGACTTGAGTTTTATGCAGGATGATAAACATGAATCTATTTGCATTTTTCTAAATATCTTCTGTCTTTTTTCCATTGTATACTTTTAGCTCCTTTGTCAAAAATCAAGTGTTCATAGGTGTGTGGGTTTATTTCTAGATCTTTTATTTGATTCCATTGATCTTCTATTCTATTTCTATGTCCTTATCATGCAGTTTTTATTGCTATTGTTCTTTAGTACAGCTTGAAGTCCATGATGGAGATACCTCCAAAAGTTTTTTTGTTGTGTAGGATTGTATTAGCTATTCTGGATTTGTTTATTTTTTATGAAGTTAGGAATTGTTTTTTCAAGCTCTGTAAAGAATTGTGTTGGTATTTTGATGGGAAGTGAACTGAACCTATAGCTTGCATTTGGTAAGATTGCTATTTTTACTATGTTAATCCTACTGAACCATGAGCATAAAAGATATTTCCATCTTATTATATCTAATTCAATTTCTTTCTTTAGAGACTTGTAGTTCTTAACCACACATGTCTTTGACTTGCTAGGTTAAAGTTATACCAAGATACTTTATACTATCTATGGCTCTTGTGAAGGGTATAATTTCCCTAATTTCCTTCTCAGCTGATTTGTCACTTGCATACAAGAGGGCTACTGTGTTTGCAAATTAATCTTGCATCCAGCCACTTTACTGAAGATGTTCTCAGCCAGAGGATTTCTCTGGTGGAATTTGGGGGGCCACTTGTGTATACTATCATTTGATCTGTTACTAGTGATTTTTTTTTTACTTCTTCCTTTCTTGTTTATATACCCTTGACATCATATAGTTGTCCTGTTGCTCTGGATAGAACTTCAATGGCAATATTGAATAGATGTGGAGAGAATGGGCAGCCTTGTCTTGTCCTTGATTTAGTGGAATCACTTTGAGTTTCTCTGAATTTAGTTTGATGGTAGTTATCAGCTTTATATATATATAGCCTTTATTATGTTTAGTTATCATCCTTGTATCCCTGATCTCACCAAGACTTTTATCATGGAGTGTGGGGTTTTGTCAAAGGCTTATTCTGCATTTAATGAGATTATCATGTGATTTTTGTCTTTCAGCTTGTTTTAGATGGTGAATTACACTGATGGATTGTCATATGTTGAGCTATCCCTGCATCCATGGGGTGAAGCCTATTTGATCGTGGTGGGTGGCATATTTCATGTGTACTTGGATTTAGTTTGCAAGATTTTATTGAGTATTTTTGCACCAATGCTCATGAGTGAAATTGGTCTGAAATTCTTTGTCCATTGAGTCTTTGTGTAGTTTATTTATCTGGATGATTCTGGGTTCATAGAATGAGTTTGGTAGTGTTGCTTCTGTTTCTATATTATGAAATTGTTTCAAAAGTGCTCATATTAGCTCTTCTTTAAATGTCTCATAGAATTCTGGGCTAAAACAATCTGGTCCTGGGATTTCTTTTGTTGTTGCCAGAGCCATCTCTGGACAATATCAACCAGTACCTGGATATGGAGCAATAGGTTGAGAAAATAAAAACATATAGGAAAGGATAGAAAAGATATAGCAAAAAAGATTTTTTTAAGACAAATATTCAGGAGGACTAACAGTAAATACTGTAGCCCCAAGTTTATTTCTCTAAGAGCTTTTATACAGAATACATAAATGTGAAACTGAGGATTTTTGGAACAGAAACAAAAGCTACCAATTACTTTAGTTACCTATATGCTCAGACTTCTTTCAAATTTTAGGTCAAAGAGTTATGTCAAGTTCCTCATCCTGACCTGGAATTAACAATAAACTTTCTTAACCAAAACAAGTATCTTGCCAAGTCCTCAAGGCTGTGTGAGAGTTTTCAAGCCAAGATTGCTTCTGTTAAGCACTCCAAAACATGGCTCTCTCCCCATGAAATGAGCCAAAGATAACACTCCTGTATCACTATTTTGAAATAATGAATCAATTTGCTGTCTAGTAAAAGGGATTCCTATAACAACAGGTTCAGTACCAAAATATTTACATGTTTGTTCTATTATTAATTGAATTAAATATGCAACAGATTCGTGGTAAGGAGTTAATACTTTAAAAGGAGACAGAGGGAGATGAATCCATAATAAATGGCTTTTTGCCATAAAACAGCTGTAGGGGTATGTTTAGTAGTTAAAACACAGGCTTCTAAATCTAAATTATAATCAATATATTGTACTTGTCGATTTTCTATTGCAAGTTCTACTTTTGCAAAAGCTTTCCTGCCTTCTTCAGTCAATTTTCTAGAAAACAAAGGATTAGAATCTCTTTTAAGAATATCAACTAATGGTTTTAATTCCCCAGTAGTAATTTCAAATATGGTCTAAGAAAATTAATATCCCCAATAATTTTTGAAAATCATTCAAAGCCTTTAACCCATCCTTTCTGATCTGAATCTTTTGAGGAATAATTGTTTTAGGATATAATTTGTGACCAAGATATGAATAAAGAGGTTCAGTCTGTACCTTTTCAGGTGCTATTATCAAACCTTGTTCCATCAATGCCTGCTGTAAATGAGCAAAAGCTGCCAATAATATTCCTTCCTGCTTATGAGCCAAAAGTATATCATCCATGTAATGAATTGTATATACATAACTATAAACTTGTCTAGTCTTGGTAATTGCTTGAGCTACAAATGTTTAACATAAAGTTGGACTATTTGCTGTGCATTGAGGCAAAACTAACCAGTCATATCTTTTAATAGGTTCTCTAAAATTTGTAGATGGCACACTAAAAGCAAATCTTTTACAGTTTTCAGGAGCCAGAGGAATAGTACAAAGCAATCTTTCACATCCAAAATAATCTAATAAGTATTTTTAGGTATGGAAGAGGGGACAAGTAATGCTGTTTGTAAAGCTCCCATCAATTCCATAGTCTCATTTACTTTTCTAAGATCTTGTAATAATCTCCATTTTCCTTACATCTTTTTTATAATTATGAAGACAAAGCAGGTAGCCAGGGCCATTCAACGTCAAAGACTGCTTCAGCAACTGCTTTCTCAAGAAATTGCATGTATAAACTTTAAAAAGGGCTAGCCCCAAGGATCAATCCAAAAAAGACTGGACAAAACAGATACAGCTAGCTTTTGCAGCGCTTAGCCAATATCTTATTTTTCTAATGGAACCTAAAAGATGTTTTCCCACCAAACAGCAAAAAGTAATTTTGAGAGAATGACACCCCCATTCCCAATAGGTGGGGTGGTGGTTTTTTGTGGGTTATCAAAGTTCATTTTTACCTAGGGGGGGTTAGTTATAAGTTAATAAATAAGTTATAAGTCTTCTATCCTTCTTTCTCTCTTATTTTCTATCTTATTTAACATTAGGGGAAAAGAGGGAAGAAGGAAAGGATAAGGAAGGATATGGATTTATAGAATAAAAATAGATTATTGAATATACTAGCCTCAAATGATTTGCATTGATATCTAAATATTTCACATTGGCATTATAAATTGATGAAAATTTAAGATTGTTTTCCTTTTTCAACTTTTGCTTTATATATTATATATAGTATGTTGTATACAATATGAAATTGTATATTGTATGTTGGTAGAAACTTAAGATCATTTTGTTTGGCATTTATTTAATGTATTATACAGGTACAACTTATTTGAAAAGGTGAAAAATAACTGTTATAACTTGGTCAGGATGGTCCAAGATACAAATTGATAGTTGATCACTTATACATCTTACTAGATACTAAATTACTTAATTATAAAGTACGTTTTATTTAGTTTTGTATATGGTTTCAAAGGAATAGACAGAATAGATAAATGGTCTTCAAACAGAGATCTACAGAAAATGGCATTTATTAATAAAGGGCTTTTATGACAGAGAGACACATCCGTTCCTGGCAGCACCTCCAGTCTAATTATGCAGGGTTCAAGAACGATAGTGGCAGATAGCCACTGGACTGAGGAACTTTGCTTATCTCTAGAGCTGATGACAGAATGATCATGCACTATGATCAAGCCTGATACTGAAAAACTGGCTTCCCAACCTTGCAGAGACCAGGTGGGTTAGTCCTTCAGTATTTCATGCTTCAGAGCAGTCTGTCAGATGCTTTGGGCTGTCTGGCTGAAGACTGCTGCCCCAACAACGGAAAGGAACTTGTGACTGTCCAGATAGTCATCTCTCTGTCCTGTCAATACTTTTGGAAGTTGCTTGCTTGCACTTCATTTATATTATATAGTTTTTCCTTCTGGGGATCTCTGATGGGGTTGAAGGCTAGATAGCCACAGTATTAAAATAAGTTTCATTAAAAGAATCTGTAGCATAGGATAGTGGAATAATTTCTTTAAAATAGTGAACTACACAAGGACTGGTCCTTGCAAATGTTGACTTAATGGATAATTCTTATTTTGTTATATATAGCTTATTTTATTAAATAGAAAGGGGGAGATGAGGGAGAAATAAACCTGTTTTTTAGGATCCCAACTGCGGGATCAGAACGAATTTGTGAGAGAACAGATGAGGTTAATCCACTAGAAGACCAACCACCTCATGCAGGAGCTTGATTGTTGCCAACTGAAAAGATCCCATGAACAGACTCTGGGAGAAGATATATAAATGAGCCCGGAACTGGAGGCAGGGCCTTTTGGAGACTTCAGATAGTTTTGGCTGTTCATTTCTCCACTTCAAGATGCTCCTAGAGAGAACCACTCAAGGGAAGGCTTCAGGGCTCCAGCTCCTGCTGATGTTCTAGGTTCTGGTTACTCCAAGTTCCAGCAGAAGAAATCCTGCTGATCATGCCAGGAGAATGGTTCCCTGGAACTGATATCCTTACGGTTTTGTTACTGTGTCCATTAATCCTTTTTTCCTATTGTTTTGGTTAGTCAGGTTGTAAGTGGTGTATATTCAGTTACTAAGTTGTTAATAAAATATATTGGTTAAGAAAATTATGCCTACAATTTTTAGTAGAAAGGGGGTGTGTAGTGGATATAAACATGTTTTTTTTATCCCAAGTGTGGGATGACTAATGGATATAAACATGTTTTTGTTTTGATCCCAAGTGTGGGATGGGAAACAGACTTGAGAGAGTGCAGGTGTTGCTTATCCACTTGGAAGTTGAAAAACCTCATGTTGGGGCTTTGTTTTTGCCAGCTGAAAAACATTCTAGTACAGATTTTGAGAGGAAATATATAGGTGAGCCCAAAAGAGGAGGCGGGGCTTTTTGGATCTTGGTATTGTTTTGCTGTTCATCGCTTCATTTTGAGATGCTCCTAGACTAGAGAGAACCACTCCAGCAAAGGCTTCTGGGCTTTGGCTTCTGGCCAAGGCTCTGAGTTCTGGTTGCTCCAGGTTCTAGAAGCTACTTTGGTGGAATTGGTGGTTTCCTGAAATCGTGCCAGCTACACCAGGGGAATCATTCGCAGGAACTGAATCCAATAAGTTCTACTTCTCCTGTTCCCAAAAACCTCCTTCCTCTCCTATCTTGGGTAGGTGGGTTGGAAGGGAGGTATAAGCATTTAAAGAACTCCAAATAAACTAGGTTTGGAAAATTGGAGCCTACAAGAAACACGTTAACTTTTGACACTTATTGCCCTTAACTCTTGGGCAAATGAAGTCCTACTAAGGACGTCTTTTTTTTTTTTTAAACCAATATCTCATTTTCTTCTAGGACTTTTTTAGAATTTCACATTTCACGTTAAACACTTTCATCAATTTGAAGCTGATTTTTGGGCAGGGTAGTAGATGGGTCTAAATTCATTATTTTATATGTGTACATACAGTTTATTCTAAGCACAATTTACTAAGATGTTGTCTTTCCTCCAGTGCATATTTTGGCAAATATAAACTATTATTATATACACTCCTGTTTATGTTTATTATTATGTCCTATTGTTTTACATGACTGTTTTAGCATCATTATCATGCTTTTTTAGTAAAATAGTTGTGTAAGGTATATTGAAGTCTGGTATGGTAATCCCTCCAGCATTGTTTTTTTTCCTCTCATAATTGTTTAGGCTATTCAGTGTCTTTTGTACCCATATTAATTTAAAGATTTTTTTCTCTGTCCATGAAGAACATCTTAGGGATTTTTATTAGAAATATATGTACCACAGTTTCTTTATCCATTCTTCTACTGATGGACACTTAGGCTGTTTCCATGTTCTGGCTATTATGAATAAGGCTGCTATGAACATGGTTGAGCAAATTTTCTTGTTGTGTGTTGGAGCATCTTCTGGGTATATTCCAAGGAGTGGAATAGCTGGTTCTTGAGGAAGCCCTATTCCCAGTTTTCTGAGATAGCACCAGATAGATTTCCAAAGTGGCTGTACTAGTTTGCATTCCCACCAGCAATGAAGGAGTGTTCCTCTCTCCCCCATCTTTGCCAGCATGTGGTGTCGCTTAAATTTTTGATCTTAGCCATTCTGATGGGTGTAAGATGGAATCTCAGAGTTGTTTTGATTTGCATTTCCCTGATGACTAAGGAGGTTGAGCATTTCTTTAAATGTTTCTCAGCCATTTGGTATTCCTCTGTTGAGAATTCTCTGTTTAGTTCCAAGCCCGGTTTCTCAATTGGGTCATTTGGTTTGGTGGTGTTTAATTTCTTGAGTTCTTTATATATTTTGGATATTAGACCTTTGTCAGATGTAAGGTTGGTGAAGATCTTTTCCCAGTCTGTAGGCTGTCGCTTTGTTCTCTTGACAGTGTCTCCTGCCTTACAGAAGCTTCTCAGCCTCATGAGGTCTCATTTATTAATTGTTGACATTAATGCCTGGGCTGTTGGTGTTCTGTTCAGGAAGTTGTCTCCTGTGCCAATATGTTCCAGGCTTTTCCCCACTTTTTCTTCTAAGTGGCTTAGTGTCTCTAGTTTTATGTTGAGGTCTTTAATCCACTTGGATTTGAGTTTTGTACAAGGTGACAAATATGGGTCCAGTTGCATTTTTTTACACATAGCCGTCCAGTTAGACCAGCACCATTTGTTGAAGATGCTATCCTTTTTCCATTGAATGGATTTGGCTTCTTTGTTGAAAATCAAGTGACCATATGCGTGTGGATTCATATCTGGGTCTTCAATTCAATTCCACTGATCAACCAGCCTGTTGCTGTGCCGGTACCATGCTGCTATGTCTTCCTGAATGCTGGAATTAAAGACTTATGATAACACACCCAGGTTCATTTACTTAATTTTTCATATGGGTATGTTGAATTATCCCTATATCTCTAGTATATAGCCAACTTTATTATAGTAGATGTTTTCTGGAATATGCCTATATTTGGCTAACAAGCAAATTACAGAAATTTTCTGCTTTTATTTTTGTTATGAATACTGACCTGTACTTTTCTTTTTATTGCTCTTGTTATTGTCTTTACTTGTTTTGCTATTAAAATAATATTAGTGTCATTGAAAGAGTTTGTAACTGCTGCTTCTGTTAATACTGGATTTTGTTTATTTGTTTGTTTTGAATAATTTAAGAAGTATTGGTTATGGTTATTTGAAAATTTTATTATATGATTCTGTTCTGAATCAATCTAGACCTATGCATTTTATAGTAAGAAGGCTTTTTCATTATTTTTTCAGGTTTGTTAAATCTGTTTAAGTTATTGTTACTCCTTGGTTTAATTTTAGTGTTTTGGATAAACCTAAAAAGTTTTTTAAGTTTTTCTTAGTGTGTTTAACTTAATGGACTGAATATTTCTGAAAGACTCACTTTAATATTATAAATCTGTTTGGTATCTATGGAATATTTTCTTATCTACCTCTGATTTTATTATTATGTGTCTAATTTTTCTTTTAATTAATTGCATTTGGCATTTTTATCTTATTTATCTTTTTAAGATAAATATAAATATTGATTATTCATATTTCATTTCTATTTTATTTCATTTTCTTCTAATTTTTATTATTTCCTCCATCTACTAGATTTGGGTTTAACCTTTTTCTTTCCAAACTCTTGAATTGGATCATTAAATTGTTATTTGAATAATTTCTGGGTTTTTTATTTAAGGCCTGAGAGTTATAAATTTCTCTCTAATATCTGTTTTTAATGTATCCTAAATAATTATGTGTATTTTATTTTCATTTAATTTATGTGGTTTTTAAATTTTCCTTATTGATTTCTTCTTTGATTAATTTATCATTCAATAGTGTGTTTCTTTTCTCTATTAGTTTATGTAATTGCTAGACATTTGTTTCCTTTTTCTTTCTTTTAAGTTTTATTACAATGTATTAGAAGGTATTATAGTTATTTCAAATTTTCTGTACTGTGTTGTATCCTTTATGTGGTCTACTTTAGAGAAATTTTATTATCAGCTGAGTATAACACATATTCTTTGGTGTTATCATGAAGTGGCATTTAGATATTTGTTTTTTCCATTTGGTATATGATGCCACTTTATTACAGTGTTTCTCTTGTTTGGTATTATTAGTTCTATCCATGTGGCCTGTTTAAAGGGGAAAAATGGAACACTGAAATCACCAATTATTACTGAATTTGTGATAATTTGTCTCTGAGTCCTGTAATATGCTTTTTATGAAACTATGTGTTCCAGAAGTGGGTAAATATATGTATAGAATTATAACATATTTCTGGTCAATTGTTGTCTTGGTTTTTAACTCTAGATTAATTTTTGTTTGAACTCTATTTTTCAGATCTAGAATACCAATGCCTGCTTGTGCTCTTCTCTCATTTGCTTGAAGCACTTTTGCCCATTGTTTCATTTTAAGGTTGTGATTGTTTGAAAGTCAGATGAGTTTCCTATAGACAATAGGAAGGTGGCATTTGAATCTTAATCCACCAACTCATTTGTGTCTTTTGACTAGAGATTTGAGGACATTAATATTTAAGGTTATTAGGGATGAGGAGATGTCCCATAGGTTAAAAGAACCTCCAGAGGACCCAAAATAAATTCCCAGAATCCACATGTCAAAAATAATCTTCTATAACTTTAGATAGGAGAGGACCAGGCACCCTATACTAGACATTAAAGGCACAGCATGTATTCAGTGAACAAACATACATATGGGCAAAATACCCATACATATAAAAATAGCAATTAAAGCTCAAAGAACATAATAAAATTATTATTTTGGTTCTGCCCCCTGATCTCCATTGTTGGGACACCATTCTGTCCTCATTCACCAAGCAGAGTACTCCAGAAACATCCAGAAACACTGCACCTGCCCAAATCCCCTGTCTTGGCCAAGTCCCCTGGGACACATTCAGCTGCATGATCTGGATGCTGTGCCCTAACTTTCATTGTTGGAACACCCTTCCACCTGACTTCACCAAGCCTGTTACTCCAGGAGCATCCAGATCCACTGTCTGGCCACCACTCCACCGATGTTCACCAAGTCTGCAAATGCAGGGATCTACAGACCTGCTGCACCAGGGACGTCCACACCTACCACACTAGGAATATCCAGAATGAGGCTACCTATCCACTGGAGGCCTGCTACATCAGGAACATACAGGTTGAGCCAGCCTTCCTGATACTTGCTCCACCAGTAGCATACAAGCACAACCAGATAGCTAAGAGCAAATATAAGAACACAGTCAACAAGAGCCAGGGAAATATAGAACATTCAGAGCACAGCTATCCTACTACAACCAACCCCAGATAGCCTAACATAATCAACATAAAAGAAAATAAATGTGAAACCAATCTTATATAGATGATAGAGGCATTTTTAAAAGTAAATGGGCAAATCCCTTAAGGAAATGTATGAAGAGCTAGGAGGTGGGTCAGAGGAGCTGGGTTCAATTCCCAGGACCCACAGGGCAGCTTACATGTGTCTTTATTTCTGGTTCCTGGAGATCTGACACCCACATATATTCATGCAGGGAAAACACAAAAGAACTTGAATAAATGAATATATAAATCATTTTAAAAATACAGAGAGAGAAAAATAAAATCAGGCAGGGTGGTGGTGGTGCATGCCTTTGATCCCAGCACTTGGAAGGCAGAGGCAGGCAGATCTCTGAGCTTCAGGCCAGCCTGGACTACAAAGTGAATCTAAGACAAACAAAGCTAAAACAGAGAAAACTTGTCTTAAAAAATTTTTAAAGAAAAATACAATCGAAGATCCAAGATGACAGCGAGCAGTGTGGACCATGTTTGGAAGTTCCAGTGAAGAATTCAGGGAATGCACAGATTTCTGAGCCAGGAACACCAAGGTCCCCACACCACGGCAGCAGAAGTACTCCACGGTTCGGAGGGACCAGGGTGCGGAGGACCTGCCTGCCCCTGCACACGGGAGGAGCGAGGACTTTCTCGGATCAGAGTGGCGGCGGTGGGGACAGCAGTGCCATCAGCGGCTCCGGCAGCGCCAGCGGCGGTGGCTGAGGTTTGCAGCTCAGAGCCTTCCAGTGGAGGCGATTAGTGTGGTGGACGGTGGGAGTTGCTGCGGGAGAGGGGACTCTGAACAGGATTTGGGTCGGGTGGTGCCTTGAGACCCAGGCTGGATTCAGCGGACGGTTCGGCTCAGAGTCCTGGATTTGCTCAGTGAGCTGTGCTGTGGAGAGGCTGGCTCAGCTCAGTGGGCAATTCTGCCCGAGGTGCAGCTCCACTGCTGTGACACAGGCTAGGCGGAGTGCCCACTTCCACCCTGGGCTCCAGCTCAGCGCAGACGCAGTTTTCCTGCTGTGATGCGAGCAGGGCGGAGCGCTCAGTTATACTCCAGGTGCTTGCCCAGCGCAGACACAGTTTTCCTGCTGTGACTCGAGCAGGGCGGAGCACTCAGTTATACTCCGGGTGCTTGCCCAGCGCAGACGCAGTTTTCCTGCTGTGACGAGAGCAGGGCGGAGCGCTCAGTTATACTCCGGGTGCTTGCCCAGCGCAGACGCAGTTTTCCTGCTGTGACGCGAGTGGGGCAGAGCGCTCAGTTATACTCTGGGTGCTTGCCCAGTGCAGCCTTGGTTTTCCTGCTGCAACACAAGTTGGGCGGAGTGCTCGCTTCTACCCTGGGTGCTTGCTCAGTGCGGTCTCAGTTTCCCTGCTGTGACGCAAGCCTGGTGAAGCGCTCACTTCTACCCTAGGTGCTTGCTCAGCGCTGCCGCAGTTTTCCTGCTGTGACGCGGGCTGGGCGGAGTGCTCAGTTATACCCTGGGTGCTTGCTCAGTGCAGCCTTGGTTTTCCTGCTGTGACACAAGCTGGGAAGAGCGCTCACTTCCACCAGGTGCTTGCTCAGTGCAGTCGCAGTTCTCCTGCTGTGGCAGACGGTTCAGGCCCTGAGAAACTAGCTGAGCTCGACGCGTGGCTCTGGCCCAGTATCCCTGCCTGGACTTGGCAGGGGACCCAAAAGGTTGTGGATACCTTGGCCTGCCCCAACGATCATTCAGAGACCCAGAACGATTGCAGGACCCACAGCAAAGGGGAGCTGAGGATCACTGGTGGTGAGAGCCCAAAACTACAGGGATAACCTCCTGCCATCCACACCAGTGAAGTATCAGGGCTTACAGCCTATGGAAATCGTGAGAAAACAAGTGAATCTATCATCAGACTCCCTCCACTCAACTCTGGAAGTTACCCAACAAAAACAGAGACGGCAAGATGTCTAAGGGACAGCGTAAAAGCATTCGCAAAAAACCCCAAAACAACATGACGTCTCCAGTTCCCAGCTATCCCAAAGAAAACAACCCGGAGAACTCACATACAATGGAAACACAAGAAAATGACCTCAGATCCTTGGTAACGAAGATGTTAACGGAGGAAACAAATAAAATTCGAAATCAGATGCAGGAAGAAGCAGCGAAGCAGGTGCGAGACATAAAAGAAGCACATAGAGTGGAACTGGAAAATTTTCAGGAAAATATAAACAACCAGATGAAAGAAATTTAAAAATCTG
The DNA here is from genome assembly GCF_964271855.1 of Acomys minous. Taxonomy (NCBI): domain Eukaryota; kingdom Metazoa; phylum Chordata; class Mammalia; order Rodentia; family Muridae; genus Acomys; species Acomys minous. The sequence goes on along the minus strand of NC_140492.1, from coordinate 71,539,475 downwards.
TTCAAGATATGAAAATGAAAATGGATTCAATGATAAACACACAGACAGAAGAAAAACGAGAATGTGAGGCCTCAGAGAAGAAGGCGAATGACACAGTGCTGAGCTTTTCTAACAGAATCCAAGAGATGGAAGAACGAATCTCAAGTCTAGAAGATACAATCCTTGCTCCTGGATTGGGAGAATTAACATAATAAAAATGGCCATCCTACCAAAAGCAATCTACAGATTCAATGCAATCCCTAACAAAATACCTACACAATTTTTTAAAGACATTGAAAGTTCAATTCTGAACTTCATATGGAAAAACAAAAAACTCAGAATAGCTAAAACAATCTTATACAATAAAAGATGCTCCTGAGGAGTCTCCATACCTGATCTCAAACTATACTATAAAGCAATAGTAATTAAAACAGCATGATACTGGCACAGCAACAGGCTGGTTGATCAGTGGAATCGAATCGAAGACCCAGATATGAATCCACACACATATGGTCACTTGATTTTCGACAAAGAAGCCAAATCCATTCAATGGATAAAGGATAGCATCTTCAACAAATGGTGCTTGTCTAACTGGATGTCTATGTGTAAAAAAATGCAACTGGACCCATATTTATCACCTTGTACAAAACTCAAATCCAAGGGGATTAAAGACCTCAAAATAAAACCAGAGACACTAAGTCACTTAGAAGAAAAAGTGGGGAAGAGCCTGGAACATATTAGCACAGGAGACAACTTCCGGAACAGAACACCAACAACCAAGGCCTTAATGTCAACAATTAATAAATGGGACCTCATGAGGCTGAGAAGCTTCTGTAAGGCAGGAGACACTGTCAAGAGAACAAAGCGACAGCCTACAGACTGGGAAAAGATCTTCACCAACCTTACATCTGACAAAGGTCTAATATCCAAAATATATAAAGGACTCAAGAAACTAAACACCACCATACCAAATAACCCAATTGAGAAATGGGGCATGGAACTAAACAGAGAATTCTCAACAGAGGAATACCAAATGGCTGAGAAACACTTAAAGAAATGCTCAACCTCCTTAGTCATCAGGGAAATGCAAATCAAAACAACTCTGAGATTCCATCTTACACCCATCAGAATGGCTAAGATCAAAAATTCACGCGACACTCCATGCTTGCGAGGATGTGGAGAGAGAAGAACGCTCCTTCATTGCTGGTGGGAATTCAAACTAGTACAGCCACTTTGGAAATCTATCTGGCACTTTCTCAGAAAAATGGGAATAGGGCTTCCTCAAGACCCAGCTATTCTACTCCTTGGAATATACCCAGAAGATGCTCCAACACACAACAAGAAAATTTGCTCAACCATGTTCATAGCAGCCTTATTCATAATAGCCAGAACATGGAAACAGCCTAAGTGTCCATCAGTAGAAGAATGGATAAAGAAACTGTGGTACATATACACTATGGAATACTATTCAGCTATTAAAACCAGGAATTCCCGAAATTTGTGGATAAGTGGATTGAGCTAGAAATGATCATAATGAGTGAGTTAACCCAGAAGCAGACTCAAATGGTATATACTCACTTATATCTGCATATTAGCCCAAGAGGCATGTCCCACAAATGCCTTCACTTACCAGGAAACTGAGACAGAGGAGAGGACATTCTAGTGGGACTCTAGATGAGAGAAGCATGAGAGAATGGCAAATTAGAAGGATCCAGAGGGTCCTAGAAACCTACAAGTAGAAACATTATGATAGGCAAATTTGGGCCCAGGGGTCCCGCTCAAACTAAGGCATCAGCCAAGGACAATACAGGCTGTAAAACTTTAAACCCCTACCCAGATCTAGCCAATGGTCAGAACATTCTCCACAGTAGAGTGGAGAGTGGGATATGACTTTCTCACATACTCTGGTGCCTCACCTTTGACCATGTCCCCTGGAGGGGGAGACCTGGTGGCACTCAGACGAAGGACAGCAGGTTACCAAGAAGAGACTTGATACCCTATGAACATATACAGGGGGAGGTAATCCCCCTCAGGAACAGTCATAGGAGAGGGGAATAAGGGGGAAATGGGAGGGAGGGAAGAATGGGAGGATACAAGGGATGGGATAACCATTGAGATGTAACAAGAATAAATTAATTAAAAAAGTGGAATGCTCAAGAAAAAAGAAAAAGAAAAATACAATCAAGCGAGTAAAACCCTTTAAAGAGGAATAAATAAATCCATTAAAATACAATTAAACAGATGAAGGAACTGAACAAAATTGTTCAAAACCTGAAAATGGAAGTAGAATCAATAAAGAAAACAAAATCTGAGGAAATAATGGAGATAGAAAACCTAGGGAATAAGACAGGTACAACAGGCACAAGAATCACCCACAGATCGCAAGTGACAGAAGAGAGAATCTTTCTGGATGGTGGTGGTGCAAGCCTTTAATCCCAGCACTGGGGAGGCAGAGGCAGGCAGATCACTGTGAGTTTGAGACCAACCTGGTCTACAAAGGGAGTCCAGGACAGCCAAGGCTACACAAGAAACCCTGTCTTGAAAAACCAAAAAGAAAGAAAGAAAAAAGAAAAAAGAAAAGAAAAAAGAGAAAATCTTAGAAGAATCATATCATAGAAGATATGATACAAAAAAAACCTGACACATCAGTTTTAAATTTTTAAATGTTAAATATGTAAAACAATACATCTAGGAAATACAGAATACTATAAAAAAGACCTAATCTACAAATAAGCAGAATTGAAGATGGTGAAGAATCACAGCTCCAGGGATAAAAAAGTATTTAAATCATAGAAAAAAATTTCCTCAACCTAAAAAAAAATAAGTTTACCAAGTAAACAGGTACAAATATCAAGCTGGAGTACCCATTCTAATATCTAATAAATAGTTCCTCAACCAAAACTAATAAAAAATGGAGAACACTTAATATAAAGGAAAAATCCACCAATATGACATCTCAGTTCTTGACATCTATGCTCCAAATAAAAGGATACCCGCATTCATCTCATTTGAAGTGTCTTTTCTGTCTTGTTGGGTCTAAATTTCTGAATGAAATTCAATATCTATCCTATCTCAACTCTAATAGCTTAACTTCTTTAACTTAATCTAAGATGATCTTGTCCCCTAATCAATTAAGCTTGTTTGTAAAACTAAACTATCTTGTCTTCAATGCCCCTCAGAGACATGAGAAAGAATAAAACTTAAATTCCTGAGCAAACCAGCAGTGTGGGTTAGCAGCTTCCAAAATGTACAAATTGATTTAAGACACTTTACTGCCTGACCAGTCACCCAATATACTTTATAACATTGGAGCCTCTTCTTCAGCTTTCCGGGCTAATATCTCTGCCAGGCTTGTTTGCAGGCCAGGAACTATTGAAGACTTCCTTTCCCTGACTTGGCAGAGTGCGGCTGTTGACTCTGCCTGCACCTAAGTTGCCCATTTTTAGGCAGATTCTGTTTGTGGCAGGAATGAGGATATTTTGTACTATGGTTGTGTTGCCACCTTTGAAATATTCTCCATAAGGAGGTTTTTGAAGCTCATCATCTTCTTTGAGGTTGGCTGGAGGTTGTCAGGAGTTAACTTGACTAGTTGTTGAAGAAATTTAGGATTGTAAGAACAACTTTAAATGCCATATTCTGTGTGTCTCTGAGGCTTTTGAAGACCTTATTAAAATAATTAACCACATATATCAATAGAGTCATATCTATTATATTCTTGTGTTAAAATCTGCCAAGTATTTGACATGCTCATGTTTTGTATCAGTATACTAAATTCTATGACAATGACTTAGACATAACCTTCATTAACAATTAAGGCCTTGAGCTAAAGAGTAGGTTCAATCATCTAGCTTTTGTTCTATCTCCCTCTATGCTCCTAAATCTCCCTTTCTTTCCTTTCAGCTCCCATCTCCTTGCCTATGTATGCAAAATAAAGGCAAAGAGAGACATTCCTGAATTTCCCCTAATTTTTTTTCTGTATAAGGCCAATAATGACTTATGACCACCTCCCAATGAGAATAAGCATTTGTAGATCAAGCAAGCAAACAAATACCTATTAAACCCATCCCTGCTTTGAGAGAATGGGGCATCATTCTCTTAAGGTTTCTTCAGGTTCAACTGGTGTGAATAATATCTTGGAATGGGCCCCCCAAACTGGAGAGAATGGTTAAGTAATCTAGTTATTACATTTGTGGTTCAGTTTCTAAATGTTGAAAGATTCCAGGCTTAGTAGGAGATTGGAATGGTGGTCCGAATTGGATCAGAGGTTTTCTACAATGTTGTACAGGAAGCTGTCCAAATCTGATGGGTAAAAGCAACAGAATCATCTGGGGCTGGAACTAGGAGGATGTAAGATGTCAGGGTCCATCATGCTGGGGGGAATGATTCCTGTCAGTTCTGATCTAGCTGGTTATTTTGTTCTGAAAACAATTTCTCACAAGCATTACACAGTTCTAACATTATAATTGTATGAGGTATGTAGGATACACAGAAAAATTAAAGCCAGGTTTCTGGGCATTGTATGGGTCGACATAAGGCATTTGCAAATCTTCCTTTATGCCTAACTATTAGTGTACTCTAATACTTAGTCACAGAGAATCTGTAGTCAACATGAGGCCTCACTATGCCTTTACATTTCTATCTTTGCCAGTCTGAGAACTATTTCCATGTAGTGGGATTAAGCCTGCTTATTCTGTAGTTTGAGTTCTTTACATCTCAACTGTAGCCCTCTCTCTCTCTCTCTTTCTCTCTCTCTCTATCTATCTATCTATCTATCTCTATCTCTCTCTCTCTTCCCCTCCTGATTCCACCCCCCTCCCTTATCTACCCCCCATACCCTCTCTCATCCCTTTTCCCTTCCTCCCCTAGTCCTTAAATAGGGCAGCTCTCCTCCCCTAACCTCTGACCTTAGTTTATCTAGTGTACCCTGTACTACATATAACCTCTTCCTCTGTGGCCTGACAGGGCCACCCTACACTCTCAGGACTCTGTCCAGTGTCCAACCTTCAGTCTCTGTAACTGTCCCTATACCCTGCTGGGTGGAGTCTCTCCTAAGTTGTCTATGTTGATTTAAAATCCACATATGAGTGACTATATGTCATGTGTGTCTTTTTGGGTCTGGGTTATCTCACTTAGGATGCTCATTTCTAATTCCATCCATTTCCCAGCAAAACTCAAGATTTCCTTGTTCTTAATAGCTGAATAGTACCCCATTGTGTAGATGTACCAGTTTTTTTTTTAAATCCATTCTTCAATTTAGGGACATCTTGGTTGTTTCCAGGTTCTGGCTATTATGAATAAGGTTGCTATGAACATAGTTGCACAAATGTCTTTGTTGCATGGTGTGCCATCTTTCGAGTATATGCCCAGGAGTGGTATAGCTGGGTCTTGGGGTAGAGCTATTCCAATTTTCTGAGAGTGCCATATTCCTTTCCAGAGTAGCTGAACAAGTTTGCACTCCCACCAACAGTGGATAAGTGTTCCCCTTTCACCACATCCTCACCAGTATGTGTTGTCACTCGAGTTAATCTTCGCTAATTGGATAGGTGTAAGATGGAACCTCAAGGCCATTTTGATTTGCATTTTCCTGATGAGTAGGAATGTTGAGCACTTTTAAAAGTGTTTCTCAGGATTTGATACTCCTCTTTTGAGAATCCTCTGTTTACTTCTGTACCCCATTTTTAATTGGGTTATTTGGTTTGGTGATGTTTAATTTCTTGAGTTCTTTATATATTTTGGATATTAGACCTTTGTCAGATGTAGGGTTGGTGAAGATCTTTTCCCAGTCTGTAGGCTGTTGCTTTGTTCTCTTGACAGTGTCTCCTGCCTTACAGAAGCTTCTCAGCCTCATGAAGTCCCATTTATTAATTGTTGATCTTAAAGCCTGAGCTGTTGGTGTTCTGTTCAGGAATTTGTCTCCTGTGCCAATGAGTTCTAGGGTCTTATCCATTTTTTCTTCTAATAGATTTAGGGTGTCTGATTTTATATTGAGGTCTTTAATCCACATAGACTTTAGTTTCATACAGGGTGATAAATATGGATCTATTTGCATTTTTTTTACATGTAGACATCCAGTTTGACCAGCACTGTCTGTTGAAGATGCTTTCTTTTTTCTAATATATTGTTTTGACTTCTTTGTCAAAAATCAAATAGCCATATGTGTGTGGATTTATATCTGGGTCCTCAGCTTGATTCCATTGGTCAACTTGCCTATTTCTATGCCAGTACCATGCTGTTTTTATTACTGTTGCTCTATAGTACAGCTTGAGATCAAGGATGGAGATTCCTCCAGTAGATCTTTCATTGTATAGGATTGATTTAGCTATTCTGGGTTTTTTGTTTTTCTATATGAAGTTGAGGATTGACCTTTCCAGTTGTGTAAAATACTGTATTGGTATTTTGATAGGGATTGCAGTAAGTTTGTAGATTACTTTTGGTAGGATGGCCATTTTTACTATGTTGATTCTCCCAATCCATGAGCATGGGAGATCTTTACATTTTCTGATGTCCTCTTCAATTTCTTTCTGTAGCAACTTGAAGCTTTTTATCATAAAGGTCTTTCACTTGTTTGGTTAGATTTACACCCAGATATTTTATATTGTTTGAGGCTATTGTGAAGGGAGTGGATTTCCTAATTTCTTTCTCCACCATTTTGTCATCTGTGTACAGGAGGGCTACTGACTTTTTTCTGTTAGTTTTGTATCCTGCCACTTTGCTGAGGCTGTTTATCAGTTGTAGGAGTTCTTTGGTTGACTTTTGGGGATCACTGATGTATATTATCATATCATCTGCAAATAGTGAAACTTTAACTTCTTCCTTTCCTATATATATATCCACTTGATCTCCTTTAGCTGTCTTATTGCTCTAATTAGGACTTCAAGTACTATATTGAAGAGCAATGGCAAGAGTGGGCAGCCTTGTTATGCCCCTGAGTTCAGTGGGATTGACTTAAGTTTCTCACCGTTTAGCTTGATGTTGGCTATAGGTTTATTGTATATTGCCTTTACTATATTTAGGTATGTGCCTTGTATCCTCAAACTCTCTAAGACTTTTAGCATGAAAGGATGTTGGATTTCGTCAAATGCTTTTTCCGCATCTAAAGAGACAATCATGTGATTCTTTTCCTTCAATTTGTTTATATGATTAATTACATTGATGGATTTCCTTATAGTGAACCACCCCTGCATGCCTGGTATGAAACCTACTTGGTCATGATGGATGGATGAGATATTTTATGTGTTCTTCTATTCTGTTTGCATCTATGTTCATAAGGGAGGTTTGTCTAAAATTATCTTTCTTTGTTGGCTCTTTGTATGGCTTAGGTAGTAAGGTGATTATGGCTTCATAGAATGAGTTTGGCAGTTCCCTTCTATTTCTATTATGTGTAATAATTTGAGGAGTGTTGATATTAGTTTTTCTTTGAAGGTTTGGTAGAATTCTGCACTAAATCCATCTGGTCCAGGGCTTTTTCCGGTTGGGAGCCTTTTGATGACTGCTTCTATTTCCTTAGGGGATATAGGATTGTTTAATTTGTTTGCCTGATCATGAGTCAACTTTAGAAAGTGGAATTTATCAAGGAAATTGCCCATATCCTTTAGATTTTCAAATTTTGTGGCATATAGGCTTTTGAAGTAAGACCTAATGATTCTTTGGATTTCCTCAGTATCTGTTGTTATTTCTCCCTTTTCATTTCTGATTTTGTTAATTTTTATACTCTCCCTTTGCCTTTTAGTAAGTTTGGCTAAGGGTTTGTCTATCTTGTTGACTCTCTCAAAGAACCAGCTCTTGGATTCATTGATTCTTTGAATTATTTTCTTTGTTTCTAACTTATTGATTTCAGCCCTGAGTTTGATTATTTCCAGCTGTCTACTCCTCTTGAGTGTGTCTGCTTCTTTTTTTTCCTAGAAATTTCAAATGCTCCATTAAGTTGTTTATATATGTTGTCTGAAGTTTTTTTGAAGGCACCTAGTGCTATGAATTTTCCTCTTAGCACTGCTTTCATTGTGTCCCAAAGATTTGGATATGTTGTGCCTTCATTGTCATTGAATTCTAGGAAGTCTTTGACTTCTTTCTTTATTTCATCCCTGACCCAGTTGTCATTGAGTAGAAGATTGTTCAGTTTCCATGTGTTTGTAAGCTTTTTGTTATTTCTATTGTTGTTGATGCTCAGTTTTAGGCTATGGTGGTCTGATAGGACACAGGGGCTTATTTGAATTTCTGTATATTTCGAGGCTTGTTTTGTGACCAATTACATAATCTATTTTGGAAAAGGTTCCATGTGATGCCAAGAAGAAAGTATTTTCTTTTCTATTTGGGTAAAAAGTTCTGTGAATGTCTGTTAGATCCAATTGATTCATGACCTCTGTTAGCTTGATTATTTCTCTATTTAATTTCTTCCTTGAGGATCTGTCCATTGGTGATAGTGGGGTGTTGATGTCTCCCACTATTATTGAGTTGGGATTAATGAGTGATTTAAACTTTTAAAATATTCATTTTACAAATGCAAGTGCCCTAATATTTGGGGCATAGATATTTAGTATGGTGATGTCCTCTTAGTGGATTTTTCCTTTGATTAAGACAATGTGTCCTTCTTGATCTTTCTTGATCAATTTTAATTGAAAGTCTATTTTGTCAGATATTAAAATGGCTACTCTTGCTTGCTTTCTGAGACCATTTACTTGAAAATTTTTCCAGCCCTTTATTCTGAGGTAATGTCTATCTTCGTTGATGAGATATGTTTCTTGAATGCAACATATTGAAGGATCTTGTTTTTGCATCCATTTTGTTAGCCTGTGCCTTTTTACTGGGGAGTTGAGGCCATTGATGTTGAGAGATATTATTGAGCAATGGTTATTGGATCCTTTTATTGTGGGGTTAGTGGTTATTATGTGTGACAGTGTCTGTTTTGTTTTTGCTAATGCACAATTTTCTGTATGCTACATTTTCTTGGGTGTGTCTGAGCTCATTGTGATGATGTTTTCCTTCTACTATTTTCTGTAGAGCAAGGTTGGTGTTTAGATACTGTTTAAATTTGGTTATGTCATGGAATATCTTGTTTCTCCATCAGTGCTGGTTGAGAGCTTTGCTGGATATAGTAACCTGGGTTTGGTTTGCAACTGTGGTCTCTTAGGGTCTGCATTACCTTAGTCCAGGCTTTTCTGGCTTTCATAGTCTCAGTTGAAAAGTCAGGTGTAATTCTAATGGGTCTGCCATTATATGTTATTTTGCCTTTCTCTCTTGCAGCTTTTGATATCTTTTCTTTATTCTGCAGATTTATTGTTTTGATTATTATGTGTCTGGAGGAATTTCTCTTCTGGTCTAGTGTATTTGGTGTTATGTAAGCCTCTTGTATGTTCAAGGGCATCTCTTTCTGTAGATTGGGAAAGTTTTCTTCTAAGATTTTCTTAAACATGTTTTCTGGTCCTTGGGACTTTGCATCTTCTTTTTCATCTACTCCTATAATCCTGAGATTATGCCTTCTATGGTGTCTTTGATTTCTTAGATGCTTTCTGTCACCAATTTTTCTGTTTTAAGATTTTCTTTGAGAGATGTATCAATTTCTTCTATTGTATCTTTAGCACCTGAGATTCTCTATTCCATATGTTGGATTCTTTTAGTTATGCTTGTCTGTTGGATTCTTGCTTCCTTTTTTAATGGTACATTTCACTGTTTTTCTCAATTTGTGATTTTTTTAATATTGTCTAATTCTGTTTTCATGTCTTGAATTGTTTTAGTTAATTCCTTCACCTGTTTGCTTTGGCTTCCCATTTCTCCTGGATGGCTTCTATTTGTTTGTTTGTGTTATCCTGGATTTCTTGGAAAGATCTATTCATTTCCTCTTTTTAGTTCTCAAATAGCTGTATGAGCATGGTTTTGAGGTCATTTTCCTGTGACTCTGCTATAATAGGGTATCCATTGGTTTCTGGGCTTTCTGGTGCAACCATACTATCTTGATTTTTGTTATTAGACCTCTTATTTTTTCCTTTAGGCATCTGCTTAGAGGGCTTGGACTTTCTGAGCTAGTAGTCTCAGAGATGAGTACCTTTGATAGGGAGCTGTTTTTATACTGGCTTCTCAGACTCTGCCTTCCTGTATCTATATTTGTTTGAGCTCTGCCACCTAGATTCTGTGATTGTATAGGGCTCCTCTCACTACTTGATCTCCTCTGAGGGATTCATCACACAGTGGACCTGTGATTTGGATGTCAGATGCTGTGTGACTTCTGTTTTGCTAATCTTTTGCTCTGTAGGCAGGCCTCTGCTTTGGAGCATTGATCCATCCAGCAGCCTGATCTTCCCTTTCTCCTTGCTGGTTGCAGCCTGCCACTGAGACAAGGTGCTGGGCCACTCTCTGTTACCCACTGCCATGGCTCACAGTCCCTTGCAGCCCCTGTTGCTTGCCACTTCCCACGGCTGATCTCATGGATTCCCCTCTTCCCAACAATCACCTCTGTGGGTGTTTTGTTCCCCACAGCAGGCCTACCTCAGTTAGTGCCACTTGTGTCGCTGCTGTCCCACCAGCACGGATGGTCTACTCCACTGGGGGTCCATGCTTTTTCTCCGTGTTCTGTGGTGCACACGGTTGTCCCTAGTTTGTTCCTTGTGCACTATGGTTTCTCTCACTGTCGTAGAGTAGGGATCTTGGTGTTTCTGCTTAAGAAATAAGTCCAATTTTCAGACTTTATTTCTCTGGTTTCTAAACAGAGTCCACACTACTTGGAATCTCCCTTTGACAAAATCTAATACCCCTTTATGATGAAAGTCTTGGAAAGATCAGGGATAGAAGATGCATAACTAAACACAGTAAAGGCAATGTACAGTAAGCGGAAAAATTAAATGGAGAGAAACTTAATGCAATGATCTTAAGGAGATACAAATTGGAAAGGAAAAAGTCAACATTTGTCTATTCACAGATGATAGAATAGTGCATGTATGTGACCCTCAAAATGCTACCAGAGAACTCCAACAGCTGAGAAACAACTTTAGTAAAGTGTCTGGATACAAAATTAACTTTAAAAAGTAGCCCTTCTTTTCTACAAAGGATAAACAGACTGAGAAAGAAATTAGGGAAGCAACACCCTTCACAACAGCCTCAAGTTATATAAAATATTTTGGCATAATGCTATTCAAGCAATTGAAAAACTTCTATGACAAAAAAATGTCGTGTCTCTAAAGAAAGAACTTTAAAAATATACCAGAAGCAGGGTGGTGGTTGTGCATGCCTTTAATCCCAGCACTCGGGAGGCAGAGGCAAAGACAGAGGCAGGAAGATCTCAATGAATTCAAGTCCAGCCTTGTCTACAGAGAGAGTTCCAGGACAGCCAGAGATATTACACAGAGAAGCCCTGTCTTGAAAAAAATACACCAGAAGATGAAAACCTCCCCCACGCTCATGGATTGGTAGGAGTAACACAGGAAATAAACCCTTCTACAGATGCAATGCAATTCTCATCAAAATTCCAAAACAATTCTTCACAGACCCAGAAAGATTAATTCTGAACATCAAATTGAAAAATAAAAAGTACAGGATACCTAAAACAATTCTGTACAATAAAAGAACTTCTAAAGTGTCACCATCCATAATTTTAAGCTGTACTATAAAACAATAATAAGAAAAACTGTGTGGTATTGGCACTAAAACAAGCTGGTTGATAAGTGGTATCAAATTGAAGACCTAAAAGTAAAGACCTACACACTATGGACACTTGATTTCTGACAAAGAAGTCAAAACCATACAATGGAAGAATGAAAGCATATTCAACAAATTGTGCTGGTCTACCTGGATACATGCATGTAGAAGAATGAAAATGAAAATAGATCCATATTTATCACCTTGCACAAAATTCAAGTCCAAGTTGATCAAATACCTCAACTTAATACTGCATAGATTAAATCTAATAGACAAGAAATTAGGGAACAGCCTTGGATTCATTAACACAGGCAACAACTTACTGAACAGAACACCAACAGCTTGAGCACAAAGGTCAGTAATTAATAAATGGTACCTCCTGAAACTTAAAAGCTTCTGTAAGGCAAAGGACATCTTCAATAGGACAAAATGGCAGCCTAGAGTTTGGGAAATGATAATTACCAACCCTACATCTTACAGAGAGCCAATATCCAAAATATCCAAAAAAAAACTCAAGAAATTAAACACCAATGTGTAGAATAACCCAATTTTAAATGGGATACAAAGCTAAGCAATTTTTATCAGAAGCATTACTAGTAGCCAAGAAGCACTTAAAGAAATGTTCAACATCCTTAATCATCAGAGAAATGCAAATTAAAACAAATCTGAGATTCCATTTTACCTGCATCTGAGTGGCTAAGATCAAAAACCCAAGTGACAGCACATGGTGATGAGAATACAGAGCAAGGGGAACACTCTTCCACTGATGGTGGAAATGCAAACTTGTACAACCACTCTGGAAATCAGCCTGGAGATTCCTCAGAATACTGAAAATGGTGTTACTGCAGCACTCAGCTATACCTCACCTGGGAATATAACTATAATATGCTCCATCATATCACAAGTATACTTGCACAACTATGTTGGCAGTTTATTCATAATAGTCAGAAACTGTAAACAACCTAGATGTCCCTTATCCAAAGGTTGGCCAAAGAAAATGTGCCACATTTACACAATGAAATACTACACATCTATTAAAGAGAAGAACATCATGAAACTTGCAGGCAAATGGATAGAACTAAAATATATCATCCTAAGTGAGGTAACCCAGACCCAGAAAGACACAAATGGTATGTACTCACTTATAAGTGGATATTAGCCATCAACTATAGGATAACCCAGGCTACAATCCATAGACCCAAAAAAGCCATGTAACTAGAAAGGCCCAATGGAGAACACTTTAATCTTATTCAGAAAGGAAAATAAAAATAAACATCTGAAGTATATGTAGCAAGGTAACTGGGTGGAAGAGGGGTAGGGAAGAGAACATGTGTAGGGATCAGGAGTGAAATGGGGGAAGGCTCAAAGAGAGAAAGGAAATCTGTGAGAGCGCATCTCTGGGATGGAGGAGGCTTCCAGGTGCCTATTAGGGTAGCCATATCTGAGACACCTAGCAACAGGAGATATGAAGCCTGTAGGGGCCACCTCCTGTAATCAGGCTGGACTTCTAGTGGAGGGAGGGGAACAGCCAACTACCCACAAAACTTTTGACTGAAAATTTGTCCTGCCAACACTATCCCAACAGGGATGTCCCCTGAAAGTCTTCACTTAGCAGGAGATTGGTATAGATACTGGGACGTCCTAATGGGACTCCAGGGGAGAGATGTGAGGGAGAATGGGGAAATACAAGGATACAGAGGGTCCTAGAAGCCTACAAGAGCATTTAGGCTGGTGGATCTGGATGCAGGGGAGTCTCCTCAAACTACTGTACCAACCGAGGACAGTGCATGCAGTAAACCTAGAACTCCTACATAGATCAAACCAATGGATACTACATTCTCTACAATTGTGTGGAGAGCAGGTACTGACTTGGACATGAATTCTGGTGCCCCCTATTTGAACATTTCGCCTTGGTGAGGAGGCCCGGTGATACTCAGAGGGAGGGTAAGCAGGCTACCAAGATACAACCTTATAAACTGTGATCATACGATAGGGGAGGAGGTCCCCTTCTGTCATAGACCTAGGGGAGCGGAATAAGATGAAAAAGGGATGGAAAGAGGAACAGGTAGATACAAGTGAGGGAATAACAATTGAGATGTAATGTGAATAAATTACATAAATAAATAAATAAATAAATAAATAAATAAATATTGAGCAGCAGTGAGCAAATGGGCAACTGATAACTGGCTGAACTTGAGACCCACTCCATATGAAAGAGCCAACCCCTAACACTATTAATAATACTCTGCTATACTTGCAGACAGGAGCCTCATGTAGCTGTCTTCTTCATCCAGCACCTGATTGAAACAGATGCAGAAACTCATAGCCAAACAATAGGCAAAGCTTGGGGAGTCTTGTGAAAAAGCGAGGTGGGGCCATTGAGGGAACAAAAGGGACCAAAGATACCACAAGAAGAGTTACAGCCCATGGGGTCTCAGAGAGACTGAATCACCAACCAAACAGCATGCATGAGCAAGACATAGGCCCCCATACATATGTGGCAGATGTGCAGGTTGGTCAACATGTGGGTCCCCTAACAATGTCAGTAGTGGCTGTCTCTGACTCTGTGCCTGCCTTTGGATCCCTTTCCGCTATCTGGGCTGCCTTATTTAGCCTCAGTGGTAAAGGATGTCCGTGGTCCCACTGAGACTTGATGACTCAGGGTGACTTGGAACCCTTGGAGGACCTCTCCTTATGAGAAAGATGGGAGGGCAGAATCGGGGAAGTGGGTCATGAGGATGGGACCAGTAGGAGAAGTGGGAAGAGGCTGCGGTCAGACTGTGTGTGCATAGTTCTGTCTTTAACATATAGTATTGGTTTTGTTATTCTCTATGTGGATGGTTTGGTAGATAAGAATTCATTTAGACTGTTTATAGTGTAGAAACCTTTTTTTCTTTTTTAATGATGGTAGATGAATTTTCTGGATCAACTGGTTTGGGTTTGTATTCCTGGTCTTTTAAATTTTGAGGTACATTTTTCACAACTCTTATGTATTTTTTCCTTTAAGAAGTCAACTGTTGTGAGAAATTATATGCTTTCAAAACAAAAGAGACAGACACTGACGTTGGATCAGACCTGACAGGATTCATTCCTCTCAGCATGCTGAAACTGACATCCTGCATCCTCCATGTTTCAGCAGCAAGTGCTTCAGCTGCTGTTCCTCATCAGAACAAGACAGGTTCCATGACACCTTTGAAGAAAGCTTCCAATCCCAATTTGCCCAGCACTTCAGACTGTACCACACAGGACTCTAATTAAGCATGGAACTTCTCAACATTTAGAAACTGGACAACAAATGTTATTCCTAGTTTGTTTAACCATTTCCCCAAATTTCACCCCAAATCAGTGAGAAGAAACCTTAAGAGAATGATGCCCCATTTCCTTTAAGGGGGGTCAGGTAGGTATTTGGTTGGATTATTGGGCTATAGAGGGTTATTTTCAATGAGAGTTAGTTACAAGTTATTAGTGGCCATATTTAGAAAGAAAACAAGGTTGGACTCAGGGATGTCTCTTATTTCCTTTATTTTCCATTCTTAGGGTTGAAGATGGGGGTTTCAAAGAAAGAAGGGGGAATATAGAAATATGTTTAATAATATGAATGTATATGTAAAAATAAAAAAATACTTTTTTAATTTTTAAAATTATTTTATTTTTGTACATATACATTTATGTTATTACACATATATACAATAGATTAACTTAGGTAAGAAGAACCGTGGCACAATCAGGAATTATATAGATGTTACATTCTTAGAGTTTTGGCTATTTCCATTTGACAGCCTTGAAGAAGACATCTTTCCTATCTTGGTGCATCTAAATTTCTGAGTGTCAATCAATCTCCATCACATATTGTCATTATCAACTTAGAACACCTATCTGGACCTAAAAACATCTTAACTCCTAAATAATTAAGCTTCATTGTAAAACTAAGCTACCTGGTCTTCAACTCCTTCAGAGACTTGAGAAGGAGTAAACTTGATTATCTGAGTATGCTGGGAGTACAGGTTAGTAGATTTTCAAATGAAAAGATGACAGAGACAGTTTTCTACCTGAGTAGTCACCCAAAATTTTCTATAATATTGGAGCATCTTTTTCAGCCTTCGGGCCCAATATATCTGACAGACATATTTGTGAGGCAGGAGCTAATGAGGACTTGCTTACCCTGTCTTGGCAGAGTTTAGCATTCGACTCTGCCTGCATCCAAGCTTGCCCTTTTTTAGGCATAATTCTGTCTGTCATAGAAAAGAGGATCTTTTGGCCAGCAGCTAGTTTGCCACATTTGAAGCCATCTCTATAAGGAGGTTCTTTGATTCTCATCATCTTCTTTGAGGTAGGCTGTTTGTTGCCTGGAGTTAACCTTTGTCATTGTCAATGAATATTTAAAGTCATTTAAAAAAAACATTTTTAAATCCCATATTCTGCATGCCTCTGAGGTTTTGAAGACCTTCTCTTTCTATAGAGTCATATGCTGTACCTAAGATGTATACTCTTGTTATAAAAGTAAACTAGCAATTGACATGACCATGATTTAATCTACTAACATTTAATTTGTGTAACTTATTTCTCCTAAGCAGCTTAATAGAACTTTCAAAGCATTGTAAGTAAACCTTGTATTATAATTGTGTTGTATGGGTACAGTAACTCATATTAGAGAAATAAAGCTATAAATTTATAAAATAAATAAATAAATTCATAAAAGCGTTACAGCATTTGGAGATCAAGATCTCAGGGGTGAAATGAGTGAATCTCTTGTGCCGGTTTATACAAACATAAAATAGCTAAAAATTATTTTCCAAAACTATTATCTAATGAATTACTATTTACTTTCCTTAAATGCTCATATATTGCTTCAGAAGCAAAGAATGATGGAATGTAACAATGTCCAACCATCCTTCTAATTTCAAGAATTTGCTATACAGTCTCAAGTACCGTTGAGGCTGTTGTTCTTATAATTTCCTTCGTGTATGTACATTTAAAGTTATCTACATCCTAAATTGGTTGAGAAAGTTTGTGATATTTTTTATTACTCAAGAAGCAATCATTAGTATACTTGGTAAACACAAGCTGAAATATGTACCTGGCAGTCTGGAAGCATAGATAGCCAGAAATTTTAATCCAGTTTTTGTTTGGTTTGGTTTTTGGTTTTGGTTTTGGTTTTGTTTGGTTTTTTTTTTTTTAACCTCAAACCATGGAGATGAAGTTGTTCACTAACAAAGGCACTTTGGGATTTATTCAAGACAAAAGAATGTTCTTCAGAAGATCTTAATTGGAAGAGTAGCATTTGGGAACTCATTAAATCACACTTCTGGGATTAGGATACAAAAGGTTTTAACTTGTTTGGCAGAGGTGAGCACTCTGAGAGTTTGTTTAATGGATGCTTCATTAACAAGAGTTACAAACTTTATTTTGTCCTCTTTCAGCTTTTTAATTGGAACCTTAATAACTTAGTGGAAGTGAAGTGACTTCATTGTCTCTGAATAATATGAACCTTGTGTTGTTCTGTTGTATGATTGCTGTGGCAAAAGTAAAAAACAAGTAAATAATTATATAATAATAAAGTTACCATGAGGAAAATATACCAAACTAATTACATGACGTTAGAATCTGCTTGATATTTAATAATTACCAATTACATAGCAAACTTGTAACATTTGAATTATTCCAAATTCCCCTGATACATACATGGTTTATCTAATATTAATAACATGCTAGCCAAGTGAGGATCATAATTCATCTTGACTCTTTATCTCAAAGAATTTTCTAATCAAATGTGATGTTAAAATAGGATGTATTAAATAAAAAATGCAAAATAATTAGATCCATCCACAATATTATATAATAAATTTTCCCTTTAAAATATCATTTATAATTTAATCTGAAACACATATTGATAAAATTGTCTGCTTTCTATAAATGTGCTGGAAGACAGTAACCAACTATTTTACTTCATAATTATCATTATACATTTAGGCAGAAATCTTTTTAGGAGAGTTTATAAACATTTGGAATTTTATTTTTTATAAAATCACAATCATGAACATTGTTACAATTAGAGACCCTCTTGGTTTTCCACAATGATACTGAGCATGCCCACAAGGAGTTCTCATTGTTAACTCTTAAACATCCATCTTTAAAAGGAAACAAAAACCAAAAAAACAACTCAGAAAACTACCATTTAACTTGTTTTAATGATTCTTCATAAATGGTGAAAATATTAAAGTACAGTAAGTAATAATCATAATGTTGTAGCCAAAACTATAAATATGGAATTATAAATTTAAAATATTTTCTGGTTTAAAAAATAAACCTGGTCATCAGTGCAGCTCTGCAGGTCTCTAGTAGGGCCAGTCTCTGCGTTCTTGATGGTGTGGTGCTTGCCTTTATCCATTTTCCCAGGTCCTCCACACCCACCTCTGTTTCCCATCTGTTCCTCCAAAGGTCCAGGAGGCCCCCCAGGACCACCTCGTCTTCCTCTACCAAAGCCACATTGGTCCATGCCATGGACAACTCAGAAGCCACCTTTGTCCCCCCCTCTGACACCTATGAACATTCCTCCAGGACCAACATGGTCCATTAGTCCACCTCTTCCCCCTCACATGCCACCAGGGCCACCTTGGCCTTGATCACCACCCAGAAGTAGGAAGGGTAGCAGAAGGAAGCCTTGATTTAAGAGCATTATACTGGTTGTTTTCTGTTCTCCAGGCTAAGTTCGAGTTTCCACAGCCCAGGTTGGGATACTGCCAATCTCCAGCTCAGTGTTGGACATTTCCTCCCCACCCCAGAGGGGTTCCCTCTTGAACCCCAGGATGCTCCTCTGTCTCCTCCATGACCTCTCATGCAAACCATGGGTCTTCCAGGACCTTGAGGGCCACCTCCATGCAGTGGTGGTGGCATCCCTCTGCCCTCACGAGGTGGCATGCCACCACACATGCTGTTCATTGGAGGCTTCTTTCAGACAAGAATAACTTTAAGTTTGCTTCCTTGAAAATCTTTCCCATCAAACCATTCCACGGAAGCCTTGGCAGGTGGCTGATCTTCATAGGGCACTGTGGTGTCACCTTTAGACCTTCCTGTCTCCTTATGAAGGTAGATATGGATCATGGGTTGCCCACTTTTTTGTTCGTCTTGACAAGCCAACACTGCTTGAAGAAGTCTACCAGTTCATCCAAGGTCACATTGTCATTTAATCCTTGCACATAAATTGCACTGTTGTCAGTCTTCATCGGGATCTACAGGAAAGCCTAGATCAAGATCTGGTCTTTCATCCATGGGTCCACCAGGCTTACTGAAGCCATCTCACTCTACAGCGCTGCCCATTCCACTGCATCTCCTCCCTGCCCACCTCTGCTCATGCCTCCTTGATCAACCCCCCCCCTTCTCTTCCCCTGCCCCAATTATCAGGGCCACTCCTGCTCTGGTTCTCTCCTGGTCTAGACTCCTGCCCATAAATAACCGTGCTACTGGTATGGTCCTGTCAGAATGAACTCTGCTGCCATTGCTGCTGCTCTGTTGCCTGTACTGACTTGGAGCTGGGCTGTAGGATCCAGTCTGAGGCGGGTAACTAGTGTGCAGCTGCTGTCCATAGCTGCTTTGTTGACCATAGCTACTCTGCTGTCCTTAGCTGCTTGGCTGCCCATAGGCGATCTGCTAAGAGTAACTTCTCTGATCCTAACAAGTCAGCTGTGAGGAGGATTAGCTGGTAGGATAGGATGGATGGGAGGTGACTGGCTGTGTGAGGCAGCTCCCAGGTACCTGAGGATAACTGTAGTTACTCTACCCATATCCTAGGCTGGGTTTGTTATAACCCTTTGTGCTAGATTGAGGTTGACTAGTCTCAGTTGGCTTGTTACCATCCTGTAGTCTTGTAGGTGTGGTGGTTGCTGGCCATAAGCTGGGTAGCCAGACTGGGTGCCATAGGCAGACTGCGCTCCATATGAGGCCTGGGTGTGGTGACTGTAGCAATGGTGGTGTCATAAGCACCAGTGCCATATCCTTGGGCAGGCTGGCTGTATGCATGGGGGCAATTGGAGTGGTATCACTAGTGGGAGGCTGTCCATAAGCAGTCGCATGTGCAGTCTGCCCATAGTTGGCAGTGGTCTGAGCCTGGGTGTGGCAGACATCAGTGGGCTGTCCATAGGTTCCATAGCTTTGTATGCCTTGGCAGTCTGTGCATATCCTTGAGTTGGCTGGGCAGTGTAAGCACTATAGCCTTGTTGGGCTGTATCTTGGCTGTAGGTACTGTAATCCATGAACACCATTTTCTCTCCTTCCTCCTCATTCTCTCAACCCATAAATCTCTTTTTCACATTCTTTTAGAATAAGAAATTATCTTAATTTATTTTGAAAGTAGGATAGAGGAGAGGATATCCTATTGGGACTCTCGGTGAGAGAAATATGGGAGAATGGGGAAATAGAAGGATCCAGAGGGTCCTAGAAACCTACAAGAAGAACATTATGATGGGCAGATCTGGGCCCAGGGGTCCTGCTCAAACTATGGCACCAGCCAAGGCAATACATGCAGTAAACTTTAAACCCCAAACCAGACCTAAACAATGGACAGGGCATTCTCCACAGTTGAATGGAGCATGGAGAGTGGGGACTAACTTTCATATGAACTCAGGTGCACCATATTTGACAACATACCCCTGATGGGGAGACCTGGTGTCCCTCAGAGTAAGGATAGCAGGCCACCAAGAAGAGACTTGATTACCCTATGAGCATTTACAGGGGAGAAGGTCCCCCTCAGTCACAGTCATAGGGCAAAGGGAGTAGGGGGCAAGTGGAGGGAGGGAGGAATGGGAGGATACAAGGGATGGGATAACAATTGAGATGTAATATGAATGAATTAATTTTAAAAAGATGTAAAAAAAAGAGACAAAAAAGAAAGTAAAAAAAAAAAATAATGATATGACTCTATAGGCTCCTGGTGCTAAAAGCATACTAGACAAGCATATCACACAATAAAAGGAAAGGTGCATGATAATTCAAAAATAAATAAGTAAATAAATAAACAGAAAAAAATCGCAATATCATTCAAACCACCATAAGTTGTGTATTCACAACTGAATCCACCAGGCTTCAACTGATAGCTCCAGCCAGTTGTGGTTTTCTCTGAATTAAATTTTTTCTGATGTAAAAAGAAGCTTCTTTGGTGATTGGCATGTGGGGATATGAAAGAGAAGCCATAGGCTCCAATATTGTAGCCCTTGGTCCCCAATGGGCGGTGCTGCTGAGTCCCTCGTATCATTACCAGTTTGGGGTGGGGCTTTTTTTCTTGTTTTAGGAAAACAAATGCATTTTGTATCCAAAACTATAATAGGACTGGCATGTAAAGATTTTTTGTTTCTGTATCTTCTCTACTTTCTCTTCATAAAAACTAATTAAACAAGCTAATTCTTTTTCAGACATCACTGTATGCCTATAATCTTGGCCAGCTCCTGTTGAAATGTAAAAATCACACCTCAGAGTTTGTGAAATAGAGAAACAATAAATAAGAGCTTTAAAAATCTCAAGAAACAGTAAAGTGTTCCCTGGACTTGCAGGAGACAAAGACTATAGTTTAATAATAAAATGTGTGGAAATAATATTAATTTGTTATGCATGCTACAAATGTAATTTGGATTCCACTATGTTTTTAATAATTTGGAACCTTTATTTATGTTGCTACGTATAATTTTTTTTAAAGAAGAGGATACAGTAAGTAGAAAAGACTAAAAATGTTTAAAAGTATGTTAAGTAAGATGATTTGGATTTGGTAAGAGTCTAAAGGAAAATTGTTTAGAATATAAATGATTTTAGACTATAAATTATTTCTTTCTTAAGATAATGGATGGTTCCAAAGTAAGTAAAAGATAAGGAGAAAACTTAAAGCTTAAGATATAAAAAAAAATTGTAACACATAAGCAAAATAACATTAGTATAACTAAATGGGCAATAATTAAAAGTTACTAAAATGTGTAAGATCAAGATTTAATGCATGATATACAGGTTGACATATAAGCAGCTGCCTCTAGGCTGCTCAATGACCTATGACATTATCTCCTGCCACCTCCAAGTGTGCCAGACTATAAAGGGGCCAACCCACCACCATGTCTCTCTCTTATGCTGTCTGCTACACTTGTACTTCTCTCTTGCACTTTCTCTAAGGGAACCCCCTTTCTTTCCCTCTCCCTCTTTCTGTTTCTCTGTCTTTGTCTCTCTACCTTCATGGCCCACTCAGGTCCTCACTCCTCTATGTTTCTATTCTCCCCTAAAAAATCTCTCCATGTCATATATATTGTATGTCATTCTATTTATTTCTAAACCCTAACAGTATTAATATTAGATCTCATTCTGTTTCTATCAGTTTAGACCTCTTAAATTGATCTATTTAGTAACATTAACAAAGCTAGTTTATTTAAAATTGTAAAGTAAAACTTGTATTGTTACAGAATTTTATATTTCACATTAGTTCATACTATATATATAATATATTTTGTGTAAATAATATATTTTTTGTTATATGTCATAATGACTAATTTGGTGTGTAGGTATATTGAAAATTTATTAAAATGTTAAATTTTAGTGATATATGGTTTATTTTTCCTATAGATTTAGTCATGTTTGCAGGGATATGGCCCTCAGGCCCAACACACTCCCATTCCCAAGGCACACTAAAGCAGAAAAAGAAAATAAAAATCAAGAATGATGACCTCCCAGCATGCTTCTCCTGATGGAATTACTATTTAACATCCAGCTCACAGACACACCTAAGAAATGAAGGCTATTCATCTCTTAAACTGGGCAGACAACTAGGTTATAGTCATCATCTGCCTGAAGGGGGATTTAAGAAAAACTTCAGATAAAACTGAAGTTGTGGGGCAAACTGTGACTTCCCTGATAGACACAGAAATTTATTATGTGGGAATAAAATAATCCCTCATTAAATCTGACATGAAAAGCATCTTGGTAATTTCAATATTATGTGTTAATATTCAATAGTAAAATTAATGTTTACTATTATAATTTAATATTATAAATGCTTTGTTCTGAAAAAAATCAGGGGAAAGCACTGGGGACTTGGCATAAAAGGGTGAATTCATCACTCTTACTCCAAGCAAAGCTAGGGAAGTTCACATATATAAATAATGTTCTGTGTTGACACTTCTGTGGGATTGTAGCATCATTTCTCACCCATGACTAGAGTAGCCATAGAAATAGTTAAAGCCCTGCAAAAGAGAAATTATCTCTTGTTTTTGGACTGCCTGATGGCATTCAGTGTGATAATGCGCTTGCTAAAAAACCACACTTTAAAATGGACAGTTATAAAATGGTGCCAAGAGATACCTCCATTGTAACCAAGGCCTACCTTTTGACCAACTAGAGACTTAGAGTCCTTACTATTTTGTCTATGGATAAATGCTATGAATGTTGCTTAAACTGAAACTGTAAATAGATTAGAAACTGAAATATTATATATTATCTACAACATATTTAAAGCTCATTCAAAATGGATACACATATCAAATATTCTGCTGTTACAGGTCCTGTTCACTTGTTAAAGCCAAATGTCTGAATTTTATTTCAAATCTACAAACCAGGAATCTCTCAGGATTGATCAAACTTAACTTGGGCAATACTTTAATCTTGCTAGTAACAAATTCATTTCTTACCTTACAAAATATAACTCCTTAACTCATAGTAAAGAAAGAACAAGAGATAAAAGACTCTAGTGAGCCTCTAGGTGCCTATTCCTAGGAACACCAGTATTTCCATTAAAACAGGATGTCAAATAATGGAAAAGCTCCAACAACAAATGAAACTGTTAACTCTGCCATCCTGGTTTGTTTGTCTCTTTTTTTAATTTTTTTATTAATTTATTCTTGTTACATCTCAATGGTTATCCCATCCCTTGTATCCTCCCATTCTTCCCTCCCTCCCATTTTCCCCTTATTCCCCTCCCCTATGACTGTTCCTGAGGGGGATTTCCTCCCCTGTATATGCTCATAGGGTATCAAATATTCTTTTGTTTGACAATTCTTTTTTCATTGTCATTTTATTATGACATGTAACCTGTTTAGTCTATATAAGGTTACTTGTATAAGGCAATAGTTTTTCCAAAAGTGTCGAACCAGAACCCACACCAGACTAACAACACACTGAAAAGGCTTCCACTTTTTATCCTGACTGAGGTAAAAGCAAAGATTATTATCCTAGGCAAAACAGAGAAATGTCAAATCAAAGCTACACTGGATATTATTAAGCCAGTATGTATGATGGCTTCCCTATACCTGCATAAGTGGAGCCTCCTTCTCCTTAGTCTTTCCCAGACCATATAGTCTTGCTTCTCCCCAAAACTACAAAGCCATGTGCAATTATGTTGTTGCATACAAGTGGCTAGGAGGAGAGTTAGGATGATCAGTTAAGGATCAAATGACTTTCCTTAGTTCCCCTTCTGTGAAGGAACATATACAATCAACAAGCACAGATATCATAATCTTTTATAGGAAGCCATATCTGCTCTTATCAATATGGCAGTTTTTACACTACAGAATATTGCTTGGCAATACCATCTTGATAAAAGAAAGCTGAATCCAAACTACACATCAATATTATCTGTATGCACACTGTTAAACAACAAGACTTTGTTAAGCTCTTAGCTAAACATCATGAAAAATACAACGCAGTCTTTATACATACACAAAGTCACTATCATAGCTGTGATCTTGGTTTTTTAATAAGTGTGTGGAGCAAATAGAGAGAAGAAGCAGATACATGGAAAAATCGTTAAGTGGATGTTTACCACATCCATCAAAACTCAACTAAGGAATCCCTGTTAATGATGCTGGAATTACTATTCAGAGTTTTATAGAGAGAGTCCTCTATCATCTCTGTGTATGAGCATCCCATTAGCTGTTTTGCCACAGACATCTTTATCTCATGAGATAGGATAGAGTACATCCAAATGTGTTGTTCTTTTATAAAACTGGACGCATTGGTTTACAGTGAGCAGGAGGCTTGCTGTTGAGTTCAGTGATAGAGAATCGATCTTCCTTAGAATCTCTACAGATTTTGTTGAGATGAGTATTTTTCCAGGTGAGTCTTGCTATCTATTCAGTGATACAGAGAAAAAAGTGATTAACAAGAGGTGGAAACACATATATGAAGTCTTTAGTAAATATAAATTAATTTTCATGCAGCATGGCCTGCATCTTGAGCCTCCCCAAAGCAGGCTGGCTCCCTTTGCCTCCAGCTGAACAATCAACCCCTACTCTGTAAAATGATGTCTGAGTTAGGTAAAGGTATGGACCAAAATGACAAAGCAAAGAAACAGTAAGGAATTCTGTGCCCCCCTTGCAAGAAAGATGTGTCTTACCACACAAATTGTACCTTAGGTGCCAGTTCCAGGCAGCAGATTTTGACCAGTACCTGGATATTGGGCATATGGATTAGGAAATAAAAAAGATATAGGAAAAGATATAGCAAAAGAGATGAGAAAAAAGAGACAAGTATTCAGGAGGGCTAACAGTAAATACTGTAGCCCTGAGTTTATTTCTCTCAGAACTTTTATACAGTATTTATCTGTGTAAACCAGAAGATTATTGGATTAGAAACAAAAGTTACCAATTACTTTAGTTATCTATATCCATTGTTCAGTTTTAGTTGGAGATGGAGGTTATATGAAACAGGGTTAGGATTTGCTGGGTTATCCAGAGAAGGAGCTCCCTCTCCCTGTTTTGGGGTGGGAGGAAATTACCTGTTTTCTTTCTTTGGTTTGTCCCTTTTTTTTTAAGCTCTATGCTATTTCCCATCCTGGCCTACCTTAGTCTCATTCCCTCTTTTTCATGAGATTTCTTGCATCCCAAGTGGTTATTTCCTATGCCAGCCTTTCTGAGTTTTGTTCAAGTCACTCCAACTTTTATATACTTTTCTTGCACTCTCACATAAAAGACATGTCCCAACTTCCAGGATGATCCAATCACCAATGGAGTGTGCTGCTTTTCCTCAAAGCATGTCTCACCTTTGGCCTATGCATAGATTTGTTTGACCATATGTGTACTTGGCCCCTCTTCCACATTGCCAAGAAACTTTCCATCCTGAGCTCACTACTCCAAAGAGAGAGCTATCACCACCTGTTGGGGGACATATCTTTCCCAAGAAAGGGATCTGAATATACTCCCAGATGGGTTTGTAATCCCAGACAAACCCACAAATTGTTAGAAACAAAATAATCTTGATGTCGCATAAAGGAAAACACAAAATGAAAGTAGCTCAAGAAGGCGGGTCTTTTTGTCAAAATGTTGCAACAAAACCCAAAACAGGCAAGAAACAAAACAGGCCTACTCTCTTGTATTCATAACCTAGGTGTTGACTGTATCTCATATGATTGATGAGAACTCAGCTTCACAATCTGATGGATGCAATGGCTAATAAACACAAAGGAGGGAGATACAGGAAATAGTAGTTCTTATTGAATGAACTACCCATGAGTTGTTTTATTCTTTAAGTTTCTCACACCAGGACATTAAGTCTATATTTCTGAGGTCCATAAATTACAAATGTCAAGTTTATTGATTTTTTCATGATTCTGTTATATTTAGATGTTTATATTTCAATGTTTCAGCAAACAATAAATGCACTTCTATCCCTTTATCTACAGTAATACACTTATCCCAAACCTTCTACATCAAAATAATTTTGTTCTTATAACTAGGAAGATATAATAACACTATCCATAATTAAGTAAACTCAGAATATGACCTTAATCCCTTGTATCCTCAAGAATGAAAAGAAAACTATTTGGGTTGGGGACAAGGTGTTGTAGTTGGGCACCTTCAGAGACAGATTGCTGTGTTAATGTACTTTCAAATACACTTTCCTTTATTCTCAACTAATTTTATGATGAAAGCTAAGCATGCCAAGACAGAGACATTTCAGTTCATCATTTTAGGCTTTTACATAAGTGCTTCAAGATTTGGAGGTAAACATACCCAAAACTAGTCTTTCTTTTTGAATTATGATCTTAAATTGAGCTTACTAGGGAATGTACTTTTAAAAGGCACATACTTAGGAGCTGGTCTTCTGCATGTGTATATGTATGCTAAAATGTATGTATGTTTAAAATGTTGAATGGTGACATCAAAAGTAAGCCTTAATCTGCCACTCCTTTATGTGAGGTTATTCTTCCCAGCAGCTTTAGGGGCTGTAATTCGGGACAGGCTCATAACCTTATATTTATCTAAGATTAAAACAGCTGCTCAAGGTTGCATATTGTTCTTTAAATTTACACTTTTCTTTTCAAGTTTTAACATTTTATTAATTTTTCAGAATTTTTAATCTTTCATAATTTTACAAAATGTATTTTGATCATATTCACCACTTTCATAACTCATTCCAGATCCATCTTCACTTTCCTACCTACACAACCTCCAGTGTTTCTAATCTTTGTGTGCATGTGTGTTGTATTCTTTTTTTATTAATTTATATAGATTACATCTCAATTGTTATCCCCTCACTTGTATCCTCCTGTTCCTCTCTCCCTCCTTCTTTCACTCTATTCCCCTCTCCTAAGACTGTGACTTAGAAGAAGGGGACCTCTTCCCCCACAATATGGTCACATCCTATCAAATCTCATCCTGGTAGCCTGCTTATTCTTTCTCTGAGTGCCATCAGGCCTCCCCACCAAGGGGAAGTGGAAAAATATGGGGCACCAGAGTTCTTGTCAGAGTCAGTCCCCACTCTCCACTCAACTGTAGAGAATGCCCTGCCCATTGGCTAGATCTGAATAGGGGTTCAATGTTTACTGCATGTGTTGTTCTTGGTTGGTGCAGTACCTGAGCAGACCCCCCTGGATTCAGATCCACCCATCATAATGTTCTTCTTGTGGGTTTCTAGGACCCCCTGGATCCTTCTATTTCCCCATTCACCCATATTTCCCTCACCTAGACTCCCAATAAAGTCTACACATCTATCGTAATCTCCTGGTAAGTGAAGACTTTCATGTGATATCCCTTTGGGGCTGGTCTCCAATTATAAGTGAGTAAATACCATATGAGTCTTTCTGAGTCTGGCTTAACTCACTCAGTATGATCATTTCTTGTTCTATCCATTTGCCCACAAATTTCGGTAATTCCTTGTATTTAATAGCTGAGTAGTGTTCCATAGTATAAATGTACCATAGTTTCTTTATCCATTCTTTGACTGAGGGACATTTAGGTTGTTTCCATATTCTGGTTATTATAAATAAGGATGCTATGAACATGGTTGAGCATATGTCCCTGTTGTGTGATGGAGCATTTTCTGGGTATATTCCAAGGAGTGGAATATGTGGATCTTGAGGAAGCCCTTTTTCCA
This sequence comes from Acomys minous, assembly GCF_964271855.1. NCBI lineage: Eukaryota > Metazoa > Chordata > Mammalia > Rodentia > Muridae > Acomys > Acomys minous. The sequence goes on along the minus strand of NC_140492.1, from coordinate 71,511,539 downwards.
GTTTTCTCAGAAAGTGACAGATTGATTTCCAAAGTGGTTCTACACAAGTTTGCACTCCCACCAGCAATGAAGGAATAATCTCATTTCTCTACATCCTCACCAGCATGTGCCGTCATTTGAGTTTTTGAAATTAGCCATTCTGATGGGTATAAAATGGAATCCCAGAGTCATTTTAATTTCCATTTCTCTGATGACTAAGGATGTTCAGCATTTCTTTATGTGTTTCTCAGCCATGCGATATTCCTCTGTTCAGAATTTTCAGTTTAATCCTGAGCCAAATTTTCTAATTGGGTTATTTGGTTTGGCAGAGTATAATTTTGTGGGCTCTTTATATTTTTTGGATGTTAGACCTTTGTCAGCTGTAGGGTTGGTGAAGATCTTTTCCCAGACTGCAGGCTATTACTTTGTTCTCTTGACAGTGTCTTCTGCCTTACAGAAGCTTCTCAACCTCATGAGGTCCCATTTATTAATTGTTGACCTTAGAGCCTGGGCTGTTGGAGTTCTGTTAAGGAAGTTGTCTCCTGTGCAATGAGTTCCAGGCTCATCCCTACTTTTTCTTCTAACTGATTTAGTGTCTCTGGTTTTATGTTGAGGTCTTTAATCCACTTAGACTTCAGTTTTGTGCATGTTGATAAATATGGATCTACTTGCACTTTTCTACATGTAGACATCCAGATAGAACAGCACCATTTGTTGAAGATACTGTCTTTTTTCCATTGAATATATTTGGATTCTTTCTCAAAAATGAAGTGTCCAAATGTGTTTGGATTTATTTCTGGGTCTTTGATTTGATTCCATTGCTCAACCAGCCAGCACCATGCTGTTTTAATTACTGTTGCTCTATAGTACAGATTGATATCAGGAATGGAGATTCCTCTGGAGGATCTTTTATTGTACAGGATTGCTTTAGCTATTCTGTTTTTTTTTTCATATGAAATTGAGAATTGATCTTTCAATGTCATTAAAAATGTGTAGGAGGGCTGCACAGAGCCTCATGGTTTGAAAGATGAAAGCCTCAGTGCATTCTGAGGAGGATGATTGTGTTCCAGAGCTACACAAAAATATTCACCTCCTGAGAGCAGCCTGATTGGGAGGAAACACTTAGCACAATGTATTAGAAATAACCTAGCCAAGATCATCCAAGATGGCGAAGATTACACACTATCTCTGATCCATGGAACAGCAGTGACTTCACAGACACCAAAGAACCATACTGAGAGATCCAAAACACAGAGCTGGTGTTTCCCAGAAAGAAGGAAATGCTCTCACGTTGATAGTCCATACCTTCCCACAACAGGACAATGAGACCATGATCTAGTGAGCTCCCAGGAACTCTGGGACACCACCTCTGCTGCTGGTTTTTGGGTTGCAGCCTGGCAGGGTTTGGGCCAAGGAGAGGGCATTCAAAGAGGAGGTGATGTTCAAGCCGAGCCCAAGCGAGGACTGTACCACCCACACCACAGTCCTCACTGGCCTCCTTTCATGGGCTGGGGTCCCATGCTCAGTGCAGAGAGCTGGATCATGCACAGGTGGATACTAGGGGCAGCACTGAGGTGGGGGCCCATGGTAGATGGAGCACACAATGGAACCAGCGACTCAGGAGACACAAATCAACAGAGCCACAAGACAAGAAGATGAGCTTGGCCAATATCAGTGGTTTCTATGAGCTACTCAACAAAGACTTTCAGGGACCACCACTTGCCACATGCTTGATGACCAACAGATCCAGTACTCATAGGAGTAGGAGACCACCCAGGCCTTGACAACCAACAACAATCTGTGAAATGAATGGGAACAGGAGAGCTGGCCCTAAGAACATGAAAGCAGATGAACAAGTCTTGGGGACATGAGAACTGGAGAGCTGGCCCTACCCTGAGAACACAGGAGATGAAGAGCTGTCCCAGCCTTTAGGACATGGGAGTGGATGAACTGGTCCTGCTCCAATGGCAATGGCACAGGAGCAGGAGAGCTGGTCCTGCCCTGAGGACCTGGGAACAGAAGAGCCAGCCCTGCCATGATAACAGCTGGCCCTGCCATGATGACATGGGAATGGGAGAGCAGGCCCTGCCCTGAAGACATGGTAGCAGGTAAGCCAGAACTGCCCTGATGACACAGCAGCAGGGGAGCCATCCCTGCCCTGAGGACATGGGAGCAGGAGATCTGCCACTTCCCTGAGGACATAGGCGTGGGAGAGGAGGCCCTGCTCTGAAGACACAAATGAGGAGAGTTGGCCCTGCCCTGAGGACACAGGACCAGGAGAGCTGGCCCTGCCCTGAGGACATGGGAGCAGGAGAGCTGGCCCTGTCCCAAGGACATGGGTGTTGGAGAGCCAGCCCTGCCATGATGACATGGGAGTGGGAGAGCTAGCAACAAGGGATTGGGCCCTTATCCAGGGCTCTGAGTCAGCCTCATCCCAACATCTACCCCATGTATAACCTGGTGGAGCACATGAAGGGTCACAATCTGCAGATTCAATATTAAGAAGCTCCTTGACACCCAGAAACTACAGGATATCTTGTGGCAGTCCCAGTGAGAATCCAGCAATGATAGTGTAGGCCTCAAACCAGACCCATGACTTGTAGCAATGAACATTTGAAAGTAAACATATGTGGGCAAAAGGCTATACTGTGTGATATACAGCTTCTGTGACAATATTTATGGTTTATTGTTTGTCCTAATTTTGCTGGGGAGAGGAAAGGGAGTTTGGTGCATGACATGTAAATCACACACATTCAATAAAACTAAAAAAATTGCATATGAATTTTTATAGGGCTTGCATTGAATATGTAAAGAGCCTTTGGTAAAATGGGCATTTTTACTGTTAATTCTCCCAATTCATGAACAAGGAAGACATTTCCATCTTCTGATATCTTTTTCAATATCCTTCTTCAGATATTTCAAGATTTTTCAAAACAAGCTTTTCACTTGCTTAGTTAGAGTTATTCCTAGATACCTTATATTGCTTGTGGCTAACATGAAGGGAGTAGTCTCCTTAATTTCTTTCTCAGCATGTTTGTTGTTTGTATACAAAAAGTCTACTGATTTTTTGAGTTAATTTTGTATACAGCCACTTTGCTGAAGGTGTTTATCAGTTGTAGGAGTTCTCTGGTGGAATTTTGGGGATCATTTATGTACACTATCATATCATCTGCAAATAGGGATAATTTGACATCCTCCTTTCCCATTTGGATCCCTTTGATCTCCTTTTGTTGTCTTCTTGCTCTGGCTAGAACTTCAAAAACTATATTGAAGAGATATGGAGAAAGTGGGCAGCCTTCTCTGGTCCTCAATTCTAGAGGAATTTCCTTGAGTTTCTCTCCATTTAATTTGATGTTGGCTATTGGCTTGCTGTATATGGCCTTTATAATGTTTAGGTATATGACTTGAATCCCTGATCTTTCCAAAACTTTAAACATGAATGGGTGTTGGATTTTGTCAAATGCTTTTTCTGAATCTAAGGAGATGATCATGTGGTTTTTTTCTTTCAGTTTGTTTATATGATGGATTACATTGATGGATTTCTGTATATTGAACCATTGCTGCATTCCTGAAATGAGGCCTACTTGGTTATGGTGAATGATATTGTTGATGTGTTCTTGGATTCCATTTGCAAGTATTTTATTGAGTATTTTTGTATCAATGTTCAGGAGAGAAATTGGTCTGAAATTATCTTTCTTTGTGGGGTCTATGTGAGGTGTAGGTATCAAGGTGACTGTGGCCTCATAGAAGGACTTTGTAATGTTCCATCCATTTCTATTTTGTGGAGTAGCTTGAAGAGCATTTGAATTAGATCTTCTTTGAAGGTCTGGTGGAATTCTGCACTAAACCATCTGGCTTTGGGCTTTTTTAGCTTGGGAGACTATTACCGACTGCTTCTATTTCTGTAGGAGAAATAGGACTATTTAATTTGTTTATCTGATCTTGATTCAACTTTGGCAAGTGAAAAAATAAGAAAGTTGTCCATTTCCCTTAGATTTTCAAAATTTGTGGCATATATGCCTTCGAAGTAGGATCTTATGATTCTTTGTATTTCTTTCATGTCTGTTGTTATGTCTCGTTTTTCATTTCAGATTTTGTTGATTTGAATAGTGTTTCTCTGCCTTTTAGATAGTTTAGCTAGCGGTTTGTCTATCTTGTTGATTTTTCTCAAAGAACCAGCTTGTGGTTTTGCTAATTCTTTGAATTGTTCTCTTTGTTCCTAATTTATTGATTTCAGCCTTGAGTTTGATTATTTCCAAATGTATACTCCTCTTGGGTGCTTCTGCCTCTTTTTTCCCCAGGGTTTCCAGGTGTGTCGTTAAGTTGCTTATATGACAGGAGGTTTCCAACTTCTTTACAAAAGCACTTAATGCTATGAATTTTCCTCTTAGTGCTTCTTTCAATGTGCTCCACAAATTTGAGTATGTTGTTTCTTCATTTTCACTGAATTTCAGGAAGTCCTTAATTTCTTTATTTCCTTCCTGATACAGTTGTCATTAAGTAGAGAGTTGTTTAGTTGCCATGTGTATATAGGCTTTTTGTTATTTCTGTTGTTGTTGAAGTCCAGCTTTATTCTATGGTAATCTGATAGGATACAAGGTATTCCTTCAATCTATTTGTATCTGCTGAGGCTTGTTTTGAGACCTACTATATAATCAATTTTGGAGAAGGTTCCATGAGTTGCTGAGAAGAAAGTATAATCTTTCATATTTGGGTGAAAAGTTTTGTAGATATCTGTTAGCTCCATCTGAATCATGACATTGGTTAATGTCATTCTTTCTCAATTTAGTTTCTGTTTCATTGAACTATCCTTTGGTGAAAGTGGGGTGTTGATGTCTCCCACTATCAATGTGTGGGTGTCAATGTGTGCTTTAAGCTTTGTTAATATTTTTTTTACAAATGTTGGTGCCCTTGTATTAGGAGCACAGATTTTCCAAATTGTGCTGTCATCTTGTTGGAATTTACCTTTGATGAGTATCAAGTATCCTTCCTTATCTATTTTGATTAATTTTGGTTGAAAGTCTTTTTTATTAGATATTAAAATGGCTACACCAGCTTGCTTCCTGTGTCCATTTTCTTGGAATACCTTTTTCCAGCCTTTTATCCTGAGGTAATATCTATCCCTGTGGCTGAGATGTGTGTCTTGGATGCAGAAGAATGTTGGGTCTTGTTTATGCATCGATTCAGGCTGTGTCTTTTTATTGGAGAATTGAGACCATTGATGTTGATACATATTAATGAACAGTGACAGTTAAGTACCTTAATATTGATGTTGGTTGAAGTAGAGTATTTGTGTGATTTTGTTTGTTTGTCTTTGCAATGGTATAGTTGTCTATTTCAAGTGTAATTATTGTTGTAGTTTGTCACTTTCAGCTGGAGTTTTCCTTCTAGTGACTTCTGTAAGGCCATATTTGTGGTTAGGTACTGTTTGAATTTGTTTTTATCATGGAATATCTTGTTTTCTCCATCAATGGTTATTGAAAGGTTCACTGGATAGAGTAGTCTTACCTGGCATCTGTGGTCTCTTAGGGTTTTCAGGACCTCTGTCCAGGCCTTTCTGATTTTTATGGTCTCTGCTGAGAAGTTGGGTGTAATTCTGATTGGTTTGCTATTCTATGTTATTTGTCCATTTTCCTTTGCTGCCTTTAATATTTTTTCTCTATTCTGTACATTTTATGTTTTTATTATTATGTGATGGTCTATTCTATTTGGTCTTCCTCAATTCCTATTATCCTCAGATTTTGTCCTTTCATGCTGTCCTTGATTTCTTGGATTTTTTGTCAGTAAGTTTTTAGATTTAGCATTTTCTTTGATGGTTGTTTCAAGTTCTACCATAGTATCTTCAACTGCCAAAATTAGTTCCTTCATCTCTTGAATTCTGTTAGAGAAGCTTAGGTCTGCATTACTTGCTTGCTTCTCTGAGTTCTCTTGTTCCAGGCTTTCTTCTGTCACTTTTTTTAACATTGTTTCCATTTTCTTCTTCAGATCTTGAACTGTTTTTATTGATTTTCTTCACCTGATTGTTTGCACTTTCCTGAATTTCTTCCAGTGTCTTTCTATAGGCCTCTTTAATGTCTTCAATTTGTTTGGCTGCATCTTCCTGCATTTTTTATTAATTTTATTTATTTCTTCCATTATCATCTTCATTACTATGGATTTGAGGTCATTTTTTGTGTTTCAATTGTGTTTGAGTTCTCAGGGTTGATGTTTTTGTGATAGTTAGGATCTGGAGATGCCTTATTGTTTTGGTTCTTGTTGTTTATGCTTTTTACACTGACCTCTAGTCATCTTGATGTCTCTGACTTTGGGACCCCAATCTATGCTCTCCATTCCCCCTGGGCTAGCAGTCCCTCAGATCGGTCAGAGAGGGAGACAGTGGTCTGAAGAAAGAACCATCCATTTTCCTGCATGTTTTTCTGGACCAGTAGCTCCAGTCTGGAGTTACACTGCCCACAGTTAAGTCTCAAATACCAAGCTCATGATTATCACTTGCAGGAATGGGTCCAGAGGCTGGGAAGTGTGCACCCTTCCTCCATGTTCTTAGATAAGTCAACCTGAGTGCAAAGCTTTAGAGCTGTGACTGGATGGTGTGTCCACAGGTGACTGGGCCCTGGGTCCCTCCATGGAGTGGTAGGCCCTGATCTTCCCTCTTCAGTCCCTCTGGGACAGTCAGCCCACAGATCCATTAAGGAGGGAGATAGAGAGTACAGGGGAGGCAAGCAAGCACACTCAGCACTGAGCTTTGGCTTTGTGCCCATGTGGTCACCTGCCATTGGGGCTTTCACAGGACTTGTGGATCAGTCTGAGGACAGAACCAGCTGTTTTCCTGCATTTTCCTCAGGGACAGAAGCTCCAGGTTTCTGGGGCTGGTAGCTAGGTTCCTGCCCAGTTCCATTCCACAACTGTGGCTGGATAACATGTCCACAATTGCCTGGGCCACTGTGTGGCACCTGGGGCTTTCTGTGGACTTGTGTGGGCCGGGTGGGGTGGGGTCTGAGGACTGATCCACCTGTTTCCCTGGGATCTCTCCAGGCCAGGAGCTCTAGTCCTTCACTGGCCAGAGTTCAATCACATATACCGAGTTCATGCAATAGGGTACAGCTACAGTTCTCAGTTTGCAGGCAAGTCCAGGCACAGTCTCTGGGGACTGGGCTCCTATCCTCTATGGGTCATTGGATGACCGGAGGTCAGACCTACCTATGGTTTGCAATGTGTAGATACCTCTCACCTAGTGATCTCCAGGTCTTGCAGTCTGTGGCTTTCAGTAGGGCCCTTAGTTTCCTTCCTATAGATCAGATGCAGTGTGTGGTCATATCCACCAACTTGGAAAATCCCAATGTTTCTAATCTTAAAAGTAGGGACCCCTCTTGTAGTGTGGTTAACCTATCAGGCATCACAGGATTAAAGAAAACTGACTTGTTCCAAAGAAAACTGTATTTTTCATTAGTTCCTTACCTAGGGATGAGACTTCTTGTCCATCTTCCTCACTTCATGGTATGATTTTTGTCTTGCTTGAGGTTGCACAGGTTCTGTGTGTTCTGACAAAATCACTGCCAGTTCATATGTGCACCTGCCAAGTTGTGCCCAGAAAACAATATTTTTTTTAAGTTCTTCACCACCTCTGAATCTTACAATATTTCTGTGAAGATTCTTGATCCTTTAGGAGTATTATATGCATGTTCTATGTAGTATTGAGTGATACACAGCTTTATAATTCTCTATCCACTGACCAGTTAATGGTATCTCTGTCAATATGTCTACAATGGGAAGATTCTCTAAAGAACCTTGAGAGATGCACTGATCTATGGCTATAGCAATAAGTCACTAGGAATTATTTTTATTATATGTCTGTTTAGCAGAATAATAGTAGTATATTTTCTCCTACTGAAAAGAAAGCATCATCATGAAGGAAAGATTAAATATAGTTAAGAGATTATAAGGAATATATAATTTCAAAATAATTAACCAAAATATTTCTAAGAAAACCAAAACACCACAACAAAATTACAGGAATTAATAATTAATTATTCAATAATAATTATCATATTAACTATCTCAATTCACCAATAAAAAGACACAGACTGAGAGATTGAATTAGAAATCTAATCCATCTTGCTGCTGCCTCAAAAACCACACTTCTAATCAATGATAGACACAACACAACCTTTGTGTGAAAGGATGGAAAAGGTTTTCCAAACTGTTTTATTTACTTTTTTATTATCATAAAGAGACACCAGGACCAAGGTAACTCATAAAAGAAAGCATTTAATTTCAGGTTTGCTTAAAGTTGTAGAAGGTGGCCTCCTTCCCCACCATATAACTACAGCCTATCAGGTCTCATCTGATAGCCTGGATTCCCTTTCTCTGTGTGCCCCCAGGACCTACTCACCAAGGGGAAATGTTCACATTGGGGACACAAGAGTTCATGCTAGAGGCAGTCTTTGCTCCTCCCACAACCATGAAAAATGAGCTGTCCATTGGCTATATCTAAACAGGTGCTCTAGGTTCACTGCAGGCTTTGTCCTTGGTTGGGGCAACAGTTTATCCAGGCCCTGTGGGTCTAGATCTGCCAGCCTTCATGGTCTCCTCATGGAGGGCTCTTGAATGTTCAGATATCCTTCCATCCCCTAACTCTTCCATACCACTCTAAACATTCCAACATGGGTCAGGATGTGAGTCCCAGTATCATCTGTCCCATACCCTAGTGGGCAGAGTCACTCAGAAGACATCTATGTTGACTGATATACATTTATAAGTGAGTACATACCATGTGTGTCTTTCTGGGTCTGGGTTACAACACTCAGGATGATAATTTCTAATTCCATTCATTTAACTACAAATTTCAAGATTTCTTTTTTTTTAATAGCTGAGTAGTATTCCGTTGTGTAAATGTACCACAGTTTCTTTGTCATTCTTCAGTTGAAGGACATCTAGGTTGTCTCCAAATTCTGGCTGTTATGTATAAAGCTGCTATGAATGTAGTGGTATAAACAAATCTCTGTATAGTTACATATGTAATCTGAATCATGTACTCCCACAGCTGAACATCTAATTTTCTAACAACTACATTCAGCTCCAGGTAATCAATGTGGTACCTTACAGTTTTGGATTAAACAACCAACTGGTAACACATTGATCCCATTTTGTGTGCAAAGGGAAACAATTTTGCCTCACTAGAATGAAGTTATTTACTCAAATATGTTTTCACTACTTTGCATGGAAGTACTAAACAAACATCTATTCATAGGTAGAGCAATAATAATAAACCAAACACATAATTCTATCAAATACAGATTTATAAACCAGAAAATTTATTAGGATTGCTTGCAGGGGTTTGGATAAGAGGTTCCTTGCATCCAGGAGAATGGATAACTGAGCAGCAACAATGTCACTAAAAAGCAAACTCCAGTCTGGAGTAACTCATGAAAGTTAAATTTCTACATTACTTGTCTTACAGACAAATCCACAGGTCATAAAGTCTCCTCTTCCATCTGTGTTTGCTGTTTATATGACCTGGGGTGTGGCTTATGAATCATGTAAATTTTAAGAACTTTTTGAGACTTGTCAGTTTTTTATATGTTGAACCTTGTAAGATTTATCTACTTCTTGAGTCTTAATGAGAAGCTCTTCAGAATGGAATATTTCAATTTAGAGGAATTGTTACTTAACACCTACCAACTATTCTTCTGCTATATCCAATGTGGAGCTGTTGAATGTTAATAGGAAAATGACAATAACCACACAGAGATAGTACAACAGGTGATTAAAGTTAGGTGTGTTCACCCAGGCAAAATCCCTATCCATATATAAACTTAAGTAGAGTAAAGGAAAATTAAATAGGTAGTCAAAATCATAATTAAACTACTTTTTACTTCCTATTGCTCATTAAAACCACAGACATTTGAGTCTTGCTTTGGTTAAAAGATTTATTTATTGGTCTTTTCGCTCACAAGTATAACTCACTGAAAAAATTTTTCTTTTAAATAGTAGTGATTATGCCTTTTTCATATTCTGCATGTTTCTCCCAAATAAGACACATGCTTGTTTTGCAATGGGAAGAATTAGAATTAGACCTTTGTGTCAATGCACAGCTTAAAATGAAGTTGGTACTCTTGTAGGCTATCAGAAGTAGAGTATTTTACAGGAACAAAATGCATTTAAATCAATCCACTTTATTGTGATTGATGATCGTGAGATCCCTGAGCACTCTCTAAATCATTAATACACACTTTAAAACATGACAAAAAGCTTCTACCCAAATGCTGGTTTGTATGCCTATCTCTAAGGTAGCTGTGTCTAAGGAGTATTATATTCGAGATGGAACTGCCACATTAAGTAAAATATACATGTAGATTCCTACCCCAGCAAAATGACATCATTTTAAGTAACAACACTGAAGTGTTACTGACCACAGTGGCAAGATTTATGATAGGCTGGTGGGCATTTGAAAGGCAGTTCTCAGAAGGAGAAAGTTAGGGTAAAATTGATGCAATTGGCCAGCACCTTGAAAACTGGAGATAGGACAGAAAGCAAACCCATTCCCGAGAAAGTTCAACCTATCTTAGGAAACTCAAAAGTTAATAACCTCAAAGAATTTGAAAATTGGGTCACAATGCTGGATGTTGGGCTTTTCCATCCAAGGTGAATGTCTCTTTTATTATTCCACAGGCCAGAACAAGGAATCAACATTGACGATATAAAAATGCCTAAATGTGGTTAAAATATAAGTTAACCCAGAAGCAGAAAGACTCAAATGGTATAGACTCACTTATATCTGCATATTAGCCCAAGGGGCATGTCCCACAAAAGCCTTCACTTACCAGGAAACTGAGACAGAGGGGAGGACATTCTAGTGGGACTATAGATGAGAGAAGCATGGGAGAATGGCAAAGTAGAAGAATCCAGAGGGTCCTAGAAGCCTACAAATAGAACATTATGATAGGCAGATTTGGGCACAAGGGTCCCGCTCAAACTAAGGCACCAGCCAAGGACAATACAGGCAGTAAGCCTTAAACCCCTACCCAGATCTAGCCAATGGACAGAACACTCTCCACAGTAGAGTGGAGAGTGGGATATTACTTTCTCACGTACTCTAGTGCCTCACCTTTGACCATATCCCCTGGAGGGGGAGACCTGGTGGCACTCAGAGGAAGGACAGCAGGTTACCAAGAAGAGACTTGATACCCTATGAACATATACAGGGGGAGGTAATCCCCCTCAGGAACAGTCATAGGGAAGGGGAATAAGGGGGAAATGGGAGGGAGGGAAGAATGGGAGGATACAAGGGATGGGATAACCATTGAGATGTAACAAGAATAAATTAATAAAGGAGAAAAAAATCTAAAAAAATAAAATAAAATCAACAGCAAAAAAAATAAAAAAATAAAATAAAATATATTTATTGATTGAAAATAAAAATCATTATATTTATGATGTAAACTTTTGGAAGAAAAGGTTAGTGAAATACTCTTGGCTGATAAATCTAGTTCCTGTAATAACTTAGGCAAAAAAGTATTATTTTTTTAGAACAAACCTCATAGTAACATGAATGTTTTGTTTCTATTTTACAAGAAATTGAAGGAAAGGTGGGCCATTATATACTGTGTTGTACTTTTGGATCTCAAGATGTTTGTGATTTTGTAAATAAATGAAAGATCGTTTTCTTTAAAATCAAAAGTTGTAGAAGGTGAGTTCACAACCATCAAGTGAGGAAGCAGGCAGGAATAAGTGAAGCATGTTTCTGGGGAAGTAGCTGAGCCATTATGTCTGACCCACAAGTTAAAGACAGAGAGAGCCTGGGTCTGGAACAGGCTCTTGAAGCTTCAATGCCCAATCTCAGTGATACACTTCCTCCAACAATTCTCTGCCATGTAATTCTCTCCAAAACACTTGTATCAAGTAGGGACCAGGCATTTAAATATATAAGCAGATGGGGGCCATTCTTATTCAAACTATTATACAAACAAATGGTACAAGGAAATAAGTAGGCATAGTTAACTTAGTATTTGGTGTTAATCCAAAATTAATAAAAAGAGACAAGGAAGGATATTTCATACCTATTAAAGGAGAAACTTCCCAAGATGGTAATATAGGGCCCATCTGGGACACAGCAAGCAAACGGGTATAGCTGAGTCAGACGTGAGCCACAACCCACATTAGCTGCCATCCTGAGAAGGACTGTGGGACAGTTCAAGCATCTTTCCACTTGAATCTCTTCTAGCCTGTCCCATCTTGAAAAGAGAGAGACTACCATAGAGATCCTCTGAAAGACTCTAGCCAGCAACGAATTGAAACAGAAGCTGAGACATACAGCCAAACTTTGGGGTGGAGTGTGGGGAGTCTTATGGAGGAGAAGGGGGATAGAAGGACCTGGAGGTGACAGGAGTTCTACAAGGAGACCAATGGAACCAACAAATCTGGGTGTGTGTGGGAAGTGGGGTGAAGTGCCTGATGCACCATCCACAGAGCATGCATGGTGAGGACCTAGACCCTCTGCTCAGATGCAGTAAATAGACAGTACAGTCTCCTTGTGGGTCCCATAATATTGAAAGTAGGGCCTACTTCTAACATGGACTCTGGTGCCCCTTTATTGATCATTTCTCCCTGTTGGGGTGGCCTTGCCAGGTCACATAGGAAGATGCTGCAGGCAGTCCAGATGAGACTTGATAGGCTAGTGTCAGATGATAGGGGAGGCCTCTCACCTTCAAAGAATTAATGGAAACATGTGGGGGCATGAGGGATGGATGGTCAGACCAGGAAGACATGCAGTGGGGATGTAAAATGAACAAATTAAATATTTTTTTAAATTTTTAAATGTAAAAAAAAATGAAAAAATTCAAAAGGATTACACACTGGCTAGTCTTGTGGGGGTATGTTCCTCAGTCAAGATTCCTGCTTCTCAAATGACCCTGGCTTGTCTGAAGTTCACGAGTCTAATGAGGACAGTGGGGCATTGGTAGATCTCCCTGAACCATGATAGAATTTTAACTGGCTTGATCTCATGCTAGTCTTCAGGCTTGTGTGGTTAAACTCAGCTGCGTGAGTTGATGTGTACAGCAGCTATGCCTTGTCCTCATCACCTGTGACACTCTTCACCATCTCTCTCACAGTGCTCTGACTTGTGGACAGGTGAGCTTGATACAGACGACTCATCCTTTGCCAAGCACTCGGTCATGGTTTGCATTTGACCATCTGTGATTCTGAATTAACTATTTACTACAAAAGAGAAAATTATCTGACAAAGCTTGTAGAAACAGAAGTCTATGAAGTAAGAATAGATATTTAACCTGGGGCAGTGATGCACACCTGCAATCTCAGCACTCAAGGAGGCAGAGGCAGGCAGATCTCTGTAAGTTCAAGGCCAGTTTGGTCTACAAAGTGAATCCAGGACAGCCAAGACTACACAGAGACATCTTGTTTCAAAACAAAAACAATAATAATGATAATAATAATAATAACTAAGTAAATAAATATTTAGAAGTCAATTTGACAACAAGACCATTAAATATACAGTAGTCTATTGTTCTGTATAGCCAATGGCCTCAACAGTCAAATGATTTTGAGCAGGTTTATAGTATCAGGCATGAAAGCCCTCCTTCATCCTAATGTCTAGTCAGAAAGAGTTGTTACCCCATAGCTGCTGGGCCACAGCTGACATATCTTGCATGCCAACTCAGTATTTTAGAATGCAGAGCCCTTTACAGGTGAAACTGCTGTTATCTTTTCTTCTGCATCAGTCTGTGTGGCACTTCACACAGCAGAAGATACCCAGCAGAAACAAAGTTTCCTTGTCAGTTTAAGCTTATTACCATACACTCAAAATAAATTTTAGCTAAGGCAATAGGGTCTCATCTTTCGGTAGTGACAAGCCAAAAGCAATGGCAATATTTTGTGTTGTCTAGGGTACATCTGGGGCCACAATGACCAATAACTCATAGGTAGGTATCCTTTGCTAGCAATGATATTTCATTTATTAGCCATGTCTTCTGAGAACAATATTACCCACCAATGAAGGAAACTTCTGTTCAAACTCCTTTTCAAAATATTTTGTTTATTTTGAATAGTTTTCAAAGTAGTGGATTTCTGTGAGACTTCATACATCCACAGTTTGGTTAACCTTCTATTCTCCCCATAATTTTCCCCAGCCTATGTAAATGTTTAACTCTGAGAATTTGCTCATTTCTCACTTCATATGAACTTTATTTTACTATCCCACTTAATTTCTTTGCCTTGAGTTAGAAGAACACAGGTTTCCATTTAGTTTTTCATGCACACTTGATCTTAGATAAGCCTACTGTTATCACTTATTTTCCTATCTCCCAACTCCATTTACTTTGGAATCTTTCTGGCCCCAGTTTGACCCTTCTGTAGTTACATTTTACCCATATCTAGTTTCTTGGTTTCTATGTGTACCCAATTTAAATATATTAAACAAAATATTTGGAACTAGAATCTCTGTGTCAGGCAGTCCATGTGATATTTGTCTGTCACATATAATCCTTCAGATACAATGATTCATTTGAAATTTTTATGATTTTTCTTTATAAGCTGAGTAACATTATATTAATATTGCACATATTATAATATTACATATAATATAATATTATGTGCCATGTTTTCATTATCCATTCATCAGTTGATAGACATTTTTGGTAAATTACATTTATTAGCTGTTGTGAATAAAAAACAAAATGAACCTATATGTGCAAATATCTCTATAGCCAAATATAAAGTCTTTGGGTATATGCCCAGAATGGTATAGCTGGATCACATGGTAGTTCTATTTCTGAGTTTGTTTGTTTGTTTGTTTGTTTTGAAAACTCAAGAATTCCAAATTGGTTGTAAGAGTTTACACTCCAGCATCCGTGTACAGGGTTCATCTTCCCCTATTCCTATAACACTAGTACTGTCATCCATCTTCTTGATGGTAGCCATTTGACTAGGGTGAGATAGTATTGCTTTTTCCTTGACTGTCCCTACTGTCACTCTGTAGACCTGGGTGGCCTCAAACTCAGATCTGCCTGTCCTTGCCTCCCAAGTGGCATGCCACCATTACTTTTTTTTGCTTCTTTGTGAGTTTCTCATCATGTATCCTAGTTGCATTCATCTTCCTATCCCCTCATATCAACCTTTTGCCCTTGCAGCCTCCCCTGCCTAAAATAACAGAGAGAGAGAGAGAGAGAGAGAGAGAGAGAGAGAGAGAGAGAGAGAGAGAGAATCACAGAAAACATCATCTCATTGTGGAAGCTACAGTATGTAAATGTGTCCCACAGAGTATCCCTCTGTGTACACATCTTCACTTTCAAATGTTTATTGCAATGAGTCATTAATCTGGTTCCAGATCTCTGACTTCCATGAAACCATCAATATTGGATCCTCCCCAGGACCCCTTCCAGTTACCCTCTTGTCAGGAAGACCCTGTAGCTTTGGATCAGCAAGACTGAGCCTTTCACAAGTTGCAACCACTCACGGATGATATATATTTGGGAGGAGACTAACTCAGAGCCCTGGAACTAGGCTTGTGTGGTAGTTGACATGGTCAGACTATAGACTCTCCCTCATCCACACCACCAGGATGAGTTCTCCAACACTGCTCTGACTCAACCACCCAGTGTTCACCATGTACAAGAAGCAGGGTCAGCTCTCCTACCCTCATGCCCTGGGGACCACTCCACTGTGTTGCCTATTCAAGGCATGGGTACCACCCTCCCAGGAGCTGCCACCTGTGAGGTGATGGGTTGGAACATGTTCACACTTGCTGGACTGGCTCACCCATACCTTCACAGCATCACCATCTTGCCCAGGTGAGGTGCATAACCTGCTCTCCTGAGTGCTGCAGCCAGCAAGGGACAAGGACAGTTTTCCTGCTCTCATGGCCCTGGGGCCAGGTCTCAACTGAAGCAACTGAGTATGGGTAAAGTGAGGAGTCCATCACCTTCACACCCTCAACACTTCATGGCAGAAAAATGGAGGCCAGCTCTCCTACACTCTCACCCTTGGAGATTGCTCACCCACAGGCTCATGACCAGATCCTGTTATATTGTGCTGACAAGGCAAGATGCAGAGTCCTTCTCCTGAGTGCTACTTTCAGTGAGAGGTAGGGACAGGTCTCTAACTCTCATGACCCTGTGAGCAGATTTCCCTGAATGCTGGTAGTAGAGAAGTTGGAGTGGACATCACCGTTGAGCCTCTGCCACTCCAAGGTAGATGAGTAGCAGGGTCAACTTTCCCACTCATGGACTCGGGCTAGCACATCCATACCCAGGCTACCAAGGCCAGCCCCACCATGCTGCCTGAGCGAGCTACAGGGTCCACTGCCCTGAGTGCTGCCTCTAGAAAGAGGTTGGCCTAGCCCTCCAGAGCACTACAGCCAGTGAACTGGTGGGGCCAGTTCTGCACAGCCCCTGGACATCCACATTGACTCCAACCAGGGAAGTCCTCATGTTCCCAGGTGGTAATATGAGCCACAGACAACTACTCCTGATGCTGTGTAGCCACAGACTCAGATGTGCCCCTCAGTGCCAGCTCAGGCTAAAACCTCACCATGGCCCTAGGTGGTGAGGCTGGCCATGTACAACAAGCCACTCTTCCCCAACCTCGAATCTCCATTTCCATCTCTCTTCCTA
This sequence comes from Acomys minous, assembly GCF_964271855.1. Taxonomy (NCBI): domain Eukaryota; kingdom Metazoa; phylum Chordata; class Mammalia; order Rodentia; family Muridae; genus Acomys; species Acomys minous. The sequence continues at coordinate 71,494,935 of NC_140492.1, read as the reverse complement.
ATTCTCAATATTTTTCACTTCTCTTTCTTTCTAATCTAGCCACCACTTGTGATAGTTCCCACTCAAGGCTGGACATGCAGCTGGTAATACCCTAGTGACAAACTCTGGGCAAGCAGGTGACTATGGCCCACCTGTGGCATGGGCCTGAAGGCAGGTCTCAGTGTGTGTGGGTCTATGTCTGTCTCTCTCCTTCCATGCTACACCGAGGGTGGTTTGTGGGGCTCTGTGTTCCTATGGCCTGCCTGTGCCATGGGACAAGAGGGAAGGCCTGTGGGTGTATTTCCCTATCAGTACCATAAGACATAGCAGAACACAAGTCTCTCTCTGTCTTCCTCCTCCTGAGCTACATTGTTTGGACTTGATTTTATTTGGTTTCATCTGATGCTTACATGTCTTAAGTATAAAACAGCTTTGGCCACCAAGTCAGTCATGCAAAGGACCACCATCTTCTCTGGCCCTGACTGATATAAAAACACCAACAACAACAAGGTGTCTCTTTGCAAATTGCCTGGAGACCATGACATGGCACCTTAAAACACTTTTAGTCTGTATTCCCCTTGTAACAATGGCTCCAAAACAGTTTTTAAATGTTTTAAAGTCATTTATACTCTTCATTTTTAGAACTTTTGTTAAATTTTATATTCCATTTTAAAATTGGGTTTTTGTAATGGATTGAACTAGAAATTATCATAATGAGTGAGTTAACCCAGAAGCAGAAAGACTCAAATTGTATCTACTCATATCTGGACACTAGCCCAAGGGACATGTCCCATGAAAGTCTTCACTTACTAGGAAAGTGGGATAGAGGTGAGAACATGCTATTGGGACTCTAGGTGAGAGAAGTACAGGAAACTGGGGAAATAGAAGAATCCAGAGGGTCCTAGAAACCTACAAGAAGAGCACTATGACTGGGGGATCTGAGCCCAGGAGGTCTGCTCAAGCTATGGCATCAACCAAGGACAATATGTGCAGTAAGCATCAAACCCCTACCCAGATCCAACCAATGGACAGAACATTTTCCACAGTTAAGTAGAAAGTGGAGACTGACTTTCACATGAACTCTGGTGCCCCATATTTGACCATGTCCCCTTGATTTGGAGGCCTGGTGGCACCCAGAGGAAGGATAACAGGCTACCAAGAAGAGACTTGATACCCTAGGATCATATACAGGGGGGTGAGGTCCTCCTAAGTCATAGGGGAGGGGAATAGGGTAGAAGTAAGAGGGAGGGGGAATGGGAGGAAACAAGGGATGGGATAACAATTGAGATGTAATATTAATCTTATCAATAAAAATATAAATAAACTGGAGAAAAATAAAAAATAATTGGGTTGTTGTTTCCTTGCTGTGTAGTTTTAAGGCTTTTCGTATTATACAGACTCTGTATAGGATGCGTATCTGGTAAAGATTTTGTACCATCTGTGGGAGCCTCTTCATTCTATTTACTGTTTTGTCTGATAACTCACAGAATGATAAATGTTATGTGATCATATTTGTCAATTGCTTATCTTGCTTTCTGTGCTAGTGGAGTCTATTTAACGAAGTCATTGCAAGTGTCTCTGCATTGAAGCCTACTCCTTACTTTTTTCTCTAGTAATTTCCCAGGACCAGGTCTTATGTCCAGATCCTAGATATTTGAAGTTGATTCATGCAGGCTGAGAAACAAGAGTTTAGTTTCACTTTTCTACATGTTGAAATCCAGGATTCCCAAAAACAATTGTTAAACATGCCATCTTTTCTTTGGCTTCTGTCACAACTCAGGTAGCCGTAGTCATGTGGATTCACATCTGAGTTCTCTATCCTATTCCAGTAATTTCTGTGTCTGTTTTTGTGCCCATATCTTTCTGATTTTGTTAATATGCTGTGTATTTTGAAATGAGGTAATGTGATGCTTCTAAGAGTATTCTTTCTGGTCAAGATTGTTTTGTATCTACTTGGATTTTTATTTTGCCATGTCAATTTTGAGATTTTTTGTGTGTGTGCCTTGGAATTTTTACTGATATTACATTGAATGTGTGTAGAAGGACTCGGGTGTGGTAGCCATTAATAAAATATTAATCCTTGCAATGAATGAGTATAGGAAGTCTTTCTACCTTCTGGTAGCTCCCTGTTTGTTTATTATCTTAAAATTTCAGGTTTAAAGGTCTTTTATTTCCTTGGTTAGGTTTATTCTGAAGAATTTTTGTAAGTCTGTTTTATACATACATATATATATTAGAGTTGCTATCCTGAATTCCTTCTCAGTAATCTTGTCATTGGTATACAGGAATGCTACTGATTAATGTGTTTTGATTTTGTATCACTATACTTTGAGGAATGTATTTATTGAATGTAGGAGTTTTGTGGAGTCTGTACAGTCTCTTATGTATAAAATCATGCTGCTGGTACTATTGATGTTTTGACTTTTTTCCTGTTTTATGGAACTCAAAGCATTATGTTGAATAGGATAGGAAAGAGTGTCATTTCCTTTCTTGTTCTTGATCTTAGTGGGAATATATTGAGGTTTTCAGAATGTACCCCTCAGAGGAAAAAGGAAAAGTATCTTCACTGGACTGTTGCTGCCCATCAGAGATAATTTCACCATTTTTCATGGTATAGATCTAGGCTGAGGACATCAGCAATTAAAAGGAAGAAACAAGAAGACACTGAATTCAATACCAGTCTCAGTTAACACACAAAAAAAGAGAGAACTTTCACTGAATTCAATGCCAACTTAGATTACACAAGAAATAAAACTAAGTGTCACTAAAGAAAATTCTTTTACATTGAATGAAAATATGAAGCAAAACAATAGCTGTGCCCGTTTATATTTTCTCATTCCAAATGTCACCATTATTAATACTGGGTTTTTTTTTTCAGATTATCTACCAATCATCTAGTCACTATTCAAAATAATTATCTTGTGCATAGTTATGCACAGCATCAATTCTCTGCCCCTCCCTTGGCTCCAAAATTATCATGATTATCAATATTATCTCTTAACCAGGATCTGGCCTGTGGAGACTCCCTGTGCTGATATAAAATCACCACCACTTCTCAGGACCAGTTTGTCTTGTCCTCCCAAACTCAGTTGTCCCTAAGACACTGAAAAAGATTTCTGACTCATTCCAAGTCCCTGTTATCATGGAGACATCATGCCAGAGAAATCCGTTTTCTCTCATCACTCTTTTAAATCACAGCTCTCAAAGCTCTTTACCCATAATCCTCGCACCACCACTACAACCTACTATTGAAAGCTTCTACCTCTGTGCACATAAAACGGTGAACAGTCACAATGCAGATACTTCACCTTTCACACCACAATTATAGAAAACAAATAATTTTAATATGTTTGGAGGGTGGTCCAATATCACAGAAGACAGGAAAAGACAGAGGTGAGAAGACATGAGCCTCATGCATGATACAAGGAGGTAGAATCAACCCATAGTAGATAGTATTGTGCATTGTTGTTACATACAAAACTGAGAACACCGTGCAGAGGGAGGGAAAAATAATACAAGCCTACATGCATTTAGAACTTTCCTACTACTACCTATAAAGATAGTGGAACCAATTGATAAAAGTGTATACATTATGTTTTGGTCACATTAGTTGGTAATATTGAGCACAATGCTATTAAATAATATTCTCTCATCTATTTTACTAATATGTGAACTAAGCTGTACATACACATCTTACATAGCTTTACATGTTCACTAATCTATTTTTAACAATATGTATGTTAGCAGGACAATAAGGCCCTCAATTCAACTCATCCCTGTTTCTACAATACACACTATGCAAGCAGGTGTTCTTAGGATGATACTCAAATTATAGTAGACTTAAATAATTGTCCACAAGTTTTAATTTGTGACAGAATTTGTGAACTTGATTTCTTAATCACTGGTGCCATGCCCCTATAAGCCTGGATTGAGTCTGAATATTCACTTTGTCACAAGACCTTCACATCAACCTGTAACATTTAACATAGAATTTATGTCTAGAAAAATGTTTCAGTATATCAATTATATACACCTTTGGTGTCCAAAATTTTTAAATGAGGGGCTTTAATACAGGTTGCCTGACATTCCCTAAGGTATTAATTCAAAATCTGAAATAACCCAGTATACCTCCTTAGTCTATTTTTAGGCATCCTGTGATTGCTAGAGAGGTCATTGTCATACTTTTTCCACTAAGTTCAGAACTGAGCTACCTCAGACCAGTCAAGCCAGGGGAAATGACCAAGGCTTTTTGTCTCTGTAGACTTAGACATGAGGGATCAATTAGAAGAAAAAGAAGAATATCTAAGGCTTTATGATCCAAGGTAGCACACATAAAATACGGCATTTTGCCATCCTATATTTCATCACTATAATATGTGAGAAATAGACATGAAATGTTCCCTGGGTCTCACCCAAGCAAATAACTAGTAAAGAAAGATATGGCTAAACAAACGGTGATCATACAACCAGTTCAGGAAAGGAAATGAAATTCTTCCTGGTCTCATCATAAATGACTAGAAAATACTTCTTGAAATTTTCTTTCCAATGATTTGGAAGACTAAAAAGCATTCCTGGGTAAGAAGCAGAGGTTTGGACTGAGGTAGACTGCTGTACCAGAAGATGATCTTGTGGTGTACATGGCAGTCTTTGTAAACAGAGAGGTGTGCTGAAAGCTTCCCAAGAACAGACTGTCGGCTGACAAAAATTTCATTCTAAATGTACATTCTCTCACAAAAACAAAAACAAGACATTTGGACAAGGTGAGTCCAGATGACAGGGAAGTTGTTAGGGAAGCATTATTTTCTTGTCATGAAAAATTCATTTCTCCTGAATAGAGAATGTGGATTTTGTTTGTTTGTTTGTTTTTGTTTTTGAGGCAGGCTTTCTCTGTGTAGCCTTGGCTGATCTGGTCTCACTTTGTAGACCAGGCTGGCCTCAAACATACAGCTATCTGCCAGCCTCTGTCTCCCAAGTGCTGGGATTAAAAGCATGAGAATGTCGATTTTTATAACCAACTGAAAAATAAAAAGTGAGCTAACAGTGCAAATGTGTTTGGATTCTACATGGTGCTTTTTTAAGGTTGTGATCATAAATGAAAGACTGAATTTTTCTGTTCTTGAGGTCTCTCCAAAGCTAAGATATGTAATGGAGGAAAAATGTGCACACTTCTTGAGGACCTAATATATGCTGAATGCAGAGGCCTCATTGAGGTTCATATTCGTAGGTGTAGCATGGTGTTTAAGACTAAGCAAAGACTCTGAAGGTCAACTTCCTGTTTGGTTTTGTGCTCTGTAGATTTTGTGCTAGCTGTGTATCTCAGTTGTGTGTGTACATACCTGCAACTGTGCAAAATTAATACAACATGCTGCATTGGTAGCTCTGCTGTATAATAGTTTTCTTCATGACAGAGGTTTAAACAACTTTGCTTTTCAAGCCTTTAGGAATAGTCAATGAGCCACAAATATCTACCTTGCAGCCACTGGAGGATTTTTAAATTAAAGTGTAACCAAGATCATGATTCATTGTGTGACTCTGGTGCGTTAAATAAGGCCCAGACCCAATAAAGAAATTGTCTGGGAATAAATGAAAGATCTGTGACTCTGGCTCAATGTCTAAAATCCTAAACCTTTGAGTCCAGGTATCTGTCCTCATGAAAACAGATGTTCTCAAATATAATGTGACAAAATGAGTTTCTAACATTGAAAATAAAATAATTACTTTACTAACTGTCCTGAAACCCTTCTTATGAACCACTGAGAAGCAATCTGAGGGCACACACCTGTGCATCCCTTTCATATAAATTGAGCATGTAAATGTTAACATGTAAAATATAACCTTAATGCAGACTCCATGTCCAAAGCTGACTATTGTAAACATCTCTCCAGAGGATGACTGGGATGTCCCTTCCTTTTCAGCTAAAACTGTGTTCAAGAAAGTAAAAGAAGTTCCCCTAAGAGACCTCTCTTTGTTTATAAGGCATGATGCCAGACACTAGGTTTATAAAATGATATTGTCACCTTTATCAGTATGAACAATAATAATCTATCATCTCTAATGAAAGTGTTTTACTCGTCTCAACAGGCAGACTTTGAGAGCCTGCTGTAACTAAGTGTTGTGCCAGATGTCAGATATCAGTGATTTATCAGACAGGAACCTATATTCAGGTAAGGAACCCACATTCCTAAAGTGCCTAGGTATCAGTGGTTTTCTGAGATGTGTGGCTCTGTTCTCAAATCCTCTTAATCTGAAGATATTTTCACTCCCTATAACCAGTCTTCTTTGTGTGGTCCTCCTGGCAGCTCCCTTCTGAACAAGAGCATCCTGAATGAGGTCCAGAAATGTACCTAAGAGTACACCACTCTCCCAGTTTTCCCATATGATCCAGATCAGAATCTAAGTCCCTTTCTCCCTCCACAATTGCCCTCACACGTGCCCTTCACAAACTTGTCTCATTGTTTTTGTCCTCATTGGCTTTCCCTCTTGATCTCGTGCTTGCTCCTCACTTTGAGTACCCGACTTCAAAAAGACCGATTTAGATGACACCTGTACACAATAGCCTCAAAACACAAGTTCATTCGCCTTTACGCAATTGACCTCATGCATGCTCTTCTTAACCATGCTTCTGCTTGTTCTCATCAACTACCCAAGCCCCCAGCCCTGTCCTTTACTCATAATTTTGAGTAAGACACTTCACAAAGACCTGTTTACATGACATTTGTACACGGTACTTCAAAAAGGCTCCATTGCAACAGTCTCTCTCCCTTTGTCTACCTCAGTTTTCTTCATACAAGGAATCACAGCACAACATTAGACCATGTGTCTGAGTTTGCTGCTCGAATCTTGGCTACAGATTGCATGATATTGCATGTATTAATGAGCAAAGCATACAAGAATCTAGAAACAGGGAATATGCTTTAATGTCATGAGTGTACCACAGTAGTGATGATTTTTATTTATGCTTTATATTTGTCAATTCATAAGAATTTATTTTTAAAAAGTAAGAGGAGCAACTATGTTTGCCATGTGATTTTTACTTGGGCCTGGTAGTCCCATGCACTCTCCATGTTTCTGCCTATGCCTTTCTCATTGTCAGTATTTCCTTATTAGATAGCTATAAAAGAATATTCCCATTTTTCTGTAACAAGCTTTTGATTGTTTATTGTATTCATGCCTACCAGAGGAATATGAAATGCCAGGTGATTTGTTACTATATTTGAATAATTGCATAAACTGCTCTTTGCTTTAGATTTTGACCCTGGAATATATATAATATAGGGCCAGTTGAGGAAGGATAGTCAGAAAGGACAGTGTTTCAGAGGACAGGGTAACAGGGATACAGAAAGTCTGTACTTATTTACATTAAGTAAGGTGCTGTGTGCAGTTACTAGTAGGAAATGTGTTAGCTTTCTAACTCATGTTGCTATACCTTTGAATTGAGGATGTGGCCAGAAGTTAAGTGGGAAAGAATGTTCAGTTCAGATTTCAAAATAAGTTCAAAGGAACAATGCTGATGGAAGAACAACTGAGTGTAACCATTCATTACAAGCCAGTTCCACTTCATTCTCCTCTTTTATTTCATATGATAAGTGTATTTATTTGCAGGTCACCCTTTTCAAGAAAGATAAGAAATAAGTTTCCATGGAGAAATGGAATCAGAGCTCAACTGATTTCACGTTGCTAGGGTTGTTTCCTCAAAACCAAACTGGCCTGCTGCTTTTGCTGCTCATCATCTTTGTCTTCTCTCTGGCCTTGTTTGGCAACTCAACAATGATCCACCTCATTCGTGTGGATCCCAAGCTCCACACCCCCATGTACTTTCTTCTCAGTCAGCTCTCTCTCATGGACTTGATGTACATTTCTACCACTGTGCCCAAGATGGCATTTAACTTCCTCTCTGGCCAGAAAACCATTTCTTTCATGGGCTGTGGAGTGCAATCCTTCTTCTTCCTGACCATGGCCTGTTCTGAGGGCTTGCTCCTGGCTTCCATGGCCTATGACCGCTTTGTGGCTATCTGCCATCCACTTCATTATCCCATTCGCATGAGCAAAGTAATGTGTCTGAAGATGATCATCGGCTCCTGGATATTGGGCTCCATCAACTCTTTAGCACATACTGTCTACGCCCTTCATATTCCTTACTGCCGTTCTAGATCCATTAACCATTTCTTTTGTGATGTTCCAGCCATGTTGCCCCTGGCCTGTATGGACACTTGGGTTTATGAGTACATGGTGTTTGTGAGCACAAGCCTGTTTCTCCTACTTCCTTTCCTTGGCATCACAGCTTCCTATGGACGGGTCCTTTTTGCTGTCTTCCATATGCACTCAAAAGAGGGAAAGAAAAAGGCCTTCACCACATGTTCAACTCACTTAACTGTGGTGACGTTTTACTATGCACCTTTTGTCTACACCTATCTTCGACCGAGAAGTCTCCGTTCCCCCACAGAGGATAAGATTCTGGCTGTCTTCTACACTATCCTCACCCCCATGCTCAACCCCATAATCTATAGCCTGAGGAATAAGGAGGTCCTGGGGGCCATGGCGAGAGTCCTCGGGACAGCCTCTTCCACGAAATCTTAATCATTCCTTCTCTACTCCTCTTTCAGCTCCCTTAGGAAATGTCATAGTTCAATGCTGTCTATTGGAAATGTAATGTCTGCCACACACATTCATAACTCTGGTATTTTATTATGAGTTAAGGTTAAATTATATGTTCATCATTATATACCATTATACTTTTCACATGTTTATTTAATTCATCATGTTATAATAAATAATGTTAGCAGTAAATATTAACATATTGCTACATTATTGATGTATGGTATATACATTATGAATGCATGAATACTATTGTAAATGTGAAAGTATTGAACAATTGTTTCTCCAGAATTGACATGCAATTCTTTACTCATGCATTTTGTTTTCATTCTTTTCATTCTTCAAAGCCTTTTGTATGCTGTATATTTATAACCCATTGTAGTTTGGACTATGAACATTTCAAATGACCAATACCCACATGGGAAACTCTGTTGAATATGGAACAACATGCAAGTCATGAAATAGTCTAAGAATATAAAAATTATCATGCTATGAACATGGTTGAGCAAATTTTCTTGCTGTGTGCTGGAGCATCTTCTGGGTATATTCCAAGGAGTGGAATAGCTGTCAACAATTAATAAATGGGACCTCATGAGGCTGAGAAGCTTCTGTAAGGCAGGTGACACTGTCAAGAGAACAAAGCGACAGTCTACAGACTGGGAAAAGATCTTCACCAACCCCACATCTGACAAAGGTCTAATATCCAAAATATATAAAGAACTCAAGAAATTAAATACCACCAAACCAAATAACCCAATCAAGAAATGGGGCATGGAACTAAACAGAGAATTCTCAACAGAGGAATATCAAATGGCTGAGAAACACTTAAAGAAATGCTCAACCTCCTTAATCATCAGGGAAATGCAAATCAAAACAACTCTGAGATTCCATCTTACACCCATCAGGATGGCTAAGATCAAAAATTCAAGCGACACCACATGCTGGCGAGGATGTGGGGAGAGAGGAACACTCCTTCATTGCTGGTGGGATTGCAAACTAGTACAATCACTTTGGAAATCTATCAGGTGCTATCTCAGAAAAATGGGAATAGGGCTTCCTCAAGTGCCTAAATTTAAAGAGAAAAAAGTCAAACTTTTTAAGAGACATATACCCCCACACTTATGCCAGTTGCTTTCATATTAGCCATACTAGGTCTTGGTGTGCTATGCATAATATTTCATATATCTCAAAGGAGAGGATGTTGTATGTATTCATCTTAAGAAAGTAAAAGGATGCAGGTGATAAATTGGCTAATTACCCTAATTCCAACAACTTATATATGTATGAAATATTATATCATACCTTATCAATGAGGTCAGTTATCACTCACTTAAAACATGTTTATCATATAGATATGGTACTTTAGTTTGTATCTATGGTATACTGAATATTAAATATACTGAATATGAGACACAATAAAATATGATAGCATGAAATTGATGATTTGAAGAACTCTTATGTGTTTCTTTTATTACTTCCATGGTCTTCTGGACTATAATTTACATATGGAGCATCTCACCCTACCATCTCTGTATCAGGCAATTCTATATTAATTTATGTGACTTATTATTTTTCTTATTTTGTAAAAACATTGTGATAAAATTACTGGCAAGGTTATATAAAATCCATCTTGTATTTAACATTTTTTAAAATGATTGCTCAGTTTCCTGGATAAGTAAATGGAATTTGTATTCCTTATCTCCCCATGCTAGCATCTCATGATCTTCCCAGTGCTATTAAATATCAACTTACTGTTGTTTATATGTGCATGAATTGAAGATTGACAAATTATGGCCTGATAATGTCCACAGGTTTGTCGGTGGGGAAAACAGATTCTCTGTATATATAAATAGCCATTACATCCTGTTGTTCTTCATCTCATGATTGGGCTTTGTGAAATTTCACCCATCATGTTGCTATTTCATTTGGTTTGGTCACAAAACGAATCATCTTTAGAAAATCATATCTTTGAGATTTCATGGATTTATCATCCCTCTTCCATCTGGAAGACACTATTTCACAGTACTTCTCCCAGTCTTTTGGCTTCTTATGCTGATATTTCTACAATGTTCCTGAGCCTTGGCTGGAGGGGGTTTGTTGTAATGTACCAACAAGGGCCAGGAACCACAGAGTAATTTATTCACTCATTTTGACCAATTATATATTTCTGTAGTAGCCTTCATCTGCTACTGAAACCTCTTTCTCTTCGATTAATTTTTATGATACTATGATATAGTTATATCATTTCCTATTTCCTTTACTTTCCATATATCCCTCCTTGCTGACTTTCACATTCATGGAAATTTTTTAATTAATTGTTTGTTTGTATGTGTGCATGTGTGCATGCATGTGTGTGTTCCTAAATACAACTTGTTAATTCTGTATAATGTTACTTGAATGTGCATGTTTTCAGGGCTGATCATTTGCTCTTCCCTGGCAAAGACTTTCCCCCTGCTCTCATCATCCTTTTGTTCCTTTGTTCTTTGTCTAGGGTTGACGCATCACAAGATTTTCTTCACTCAGTGTGTCTACTGGTGTCATCCTTGCTTAGTTCATGTTTAGACAGCCATGTTGTTGAAATTATATATGAATAGTTTTGTCATTCCTCTGAGACACAATCAAACAGCAAACTCTGCTTTGCTAGCTCTAAAATTTGGTTTAATCTTTTTAAGCAATGATTTCTGAACCTAAGGTACAAGAATGCTGTTACAGGTGGGTCACTGGGATTGTGCTCCACAACTTTAAATATTAATTGGTTGTGGTTGTCTGTAACTGTCTTAGTCTATTGCAAAGAGAGACTTTTTTCCAAAGAATTTGGAAACTATTCATTTATCTACAATGGACATGTTGTAATTCACAGTACAAAAACAGAAACAAAACAAACAAAATTATTTTATGTTTTATTGTTCACAATCTTAATAACACAAATTTTAAATTTTTTTGAAATGTCACACATTATATAAAAAAATCAAATATCAATTAGATCTATTTTTTCTCTTCTACCTCAGGAATATATTTGAGTTTAAAAATAAAAAGAAATATTTCTTTTAATGTTAATTTGTTAGGCTGAATCTCTCAAGGGCATCTGGGATATAATCAATCATGTTTCTTAACTCTTTCAATCAAGATATCCCACAACCAATTTGAAACAGTACAACTCATCTAAAGAACAATGTCAAAAGATGTATAAGTCCAATATGAATAACTCTAGAATATTAGCCTTTTGGATGTCACTGGTAGACTTTTTAATTTTATGATACAAAGGACACTATAAATAGATTATTGGAGGAGTGTTTGTACAATAAATTTGTGGTAAATTTTTTATCCATTTGCTTCCGAGCATGGGAAATCACAGCAAACCAATTGTTGTATTTAATAATTTATTTTTATTTTATTTTTCCCACCCACCCTCCTCCCTCTCCCCCCTCCTCTAATCATCAGAAATGGGGACCCTTCTTCCCCTAACATCTAACCTCAGCCTATCAAGTGTCATCTGGACTGTCTGTATCCTCTTCCTAAAGACTTCTAAGTAAGGATTTAGCTTGGAAAGTCTCAACAGATATGACACTTGTGAAAACACACTCCAAAGAAAAGAAATGTACCTGAAATCCTTAGGCAGTCAGGAGCACAAAAAGTCAAGTAGATGAGGTCTGGAAACCTCTAGGGACAGGGAAAGAAACAGTTTTTTATTTAATTTATTCAGATTACAACTTAATTGTTATCCCATCCTTTGTATCCTTTCTTTCCTTCCTCCCTCCCACTTTCACCCTATTCCCCTTCCCTAGGTCTATGTCCAAGGGGGACCTCCTCCCCCACTATATGGCAATATGCTATCAAGTCTCATCTTGGCAGCCTGCTTCTTTCTCTGAGTGTCATCAGGCTTCTCCACCAAGGGGAAGTGGTCAAATATGGGGCACCAGAATTCATGTCCGAGTCAGTCCCCACTCTCCACACAACTGTGGGGAATGTCCTGTCCATTGGCTAGATTTGAGAAGGGGTTCAATGTTTACTGCTTGTATTGTCCCTTTTGGTGCAGAAGCAAACCCCCCTGGGCCCAGATCCTCCCATCATCATGTTCTTCTTGTAGGTTTCTATGACCCTCTGGATCCTTTTATTTCCCCATTCTCCTACATTTCTCTCATCTAGAGTCCCAATAGGATGTCCTCACATCTATCCCAATCTCCTGGTAAGTAAAAACTTCCACAGGACATGCCTTATGGACTAGTGTCCAATTATATACCATGTGAGTCTTTCTGCTTCTGGGTTAACTCACTCAGTATGATAAATTCTGGTTGCATCCATTTGTCCACAAATTTCAGCATTTTCTTGGTTTTAATAGCTGAGTAGTATTCCATAGTATAAATGTACGACAGTTTCTTTATCCATTCTTCAACTGAGAGACATTTAGTCTGTTTCCAGGTTCTGGCTATTATGAATAAGGCTGCTATGAACATAGTTGAATATATGTCCTTGCTGTGTGCTGGAGCATCTTCTGGGTATATTCCAAGGAGTGGAATAGCTGGGTCTTGAGGAAGCCCTATTCCCAGTTTTCTGAGAAAGAAGAAAAGAGTTTTAATGGTATGTTGTAAGTTGCAGTTTTGAGTGGAAACAGCTGTTCCTAATCTATGGGTTCTTAGGGTATATACACTACATTAAATAACAAATCTACTCTGTAGTCATTATTCTTAATCCCCTCACTTACTAATTTTAGTTAATGGTGAAGTTTTAATTGTTGTTGCTTATTCTTGTGGCATAACTTACTGAAGACGAGCCCTAAATTCACTAGATGGAACACCATGTTTGTGTTAGTGTCACAGCACAGTGGGTTTATAGGCTATCCCACTACAGTTAGATGATAAATAGATAAAGATGAGAACTACTAAGTTGATCAATTATACCAATGCAATATACTTCCAAAATTTTAAAAACATCCAGTACAAAGGATTGAAAACAAAAAGTGGTAAGATTTTTGGTGCTATTGTTGTTTGACAAGTCTACTCTAAAGTGCCAAGAAGACTCGTGCAGTTAAAGTACAGCAGTCTGTTTCCACTGGGGAAAAAAGAGAAGTTTTCTTAATGAGAGGTAAGAACTATATTTATTGGTGCTCTTAACTGCTGATCCATATCTTCATCCCAAATTTGATTATTTTTAAATATCTCTAGATTATAATAATCTTTATTGAAAATACTAAACAAGTACAATTTAAGTTGGAATTATACTGCACAAAACAATATATAGTAGACATATGCTCAGTTTCAAATGTTCAAATGTGGGTATAGAAAAAGATAAAAGTACATCAGTTTAAATATTGGTGGTGATTACCACAAAATGAAATACCATCTGCTTTAAAGATTTGTATTCTCTAAATGGAAGTGTTAGTTTTTAGGCCTTCAAAAAGAATGTTGCTACCTGAATAACCATAGAGGATAAGTATAGAACAAGGAACTATAAGAGAAAGAAGGGTGTCCCAAGAAAAGGAAAATAAAATAGAATAAATAGAGAGGAAATAAGGAAGTGACTGAAATGAAAAAATTAAATAAAAAGTGAGAGTGGAGAAGGGTCTAAGTAAGGGAATATGAAGGGAGGGCCATTTGAGGGATTATATGGAAACCTGATGAAGTAGAAGCTTCTTAAAATATATACATATATGAAAGAAATCTAAATGGAATCACCAAATAACAGGGAGACAAAGCCCCAATTAGACATTTTTCTCCTCCAAATGAAATTTCCAGGGCCAGAAATGAGTTACATATAATTGAGTTGTTGGCCAAATGAGGCCCATGAAAACCCCAAATAACTAAGACTATTGCCAAAGCTATTGATTGTTAGCTATCCATTGACTCTTAGACCCTATTGCTGAAGATGACACCTATATATCTCATTGAACACGGTAACATTGAGTTGGTGCCTAAATAGAGCCTTCATCCATACTGACTTCTGTTTATGATACTGAAAGGCACTCTGCACAGTAGCAGACGAAAAAATCCAGCTGAAAACCTTTTGATATACAATGATAACCTGCCTACATGATGTGCTGGCATAATAGTGGCACAAACGAACGCTGTGGAGATAACTAACAGTTATTTTATTGGATTGAAGACCTACTCTGTGAGATGAAACCCATGCCTGACGCTGCTCAAATGACCAAGAATCTGACACTAGATGGGCCTAGAGGAAAACCATACATTATTTTTCTGCTAAAGGAATGTAGCAATGAAATGACTTCTAAGTTATCCATCATCAAAGGAGCTTTCTCCTGCAGTAGAGAGTAACTAATACAGAGGCCCACAACTTGACAATATGCAGAGAGTAAAAGACTTTGGAACATTCCACCTTTATTGTTATTTTTTTCCTTTTTTCTTCTTTTAAATTTAATTAATTTATTCAGACTACAACTCAATTGTTATCCCATCATTTGTATCCTCTCCTTCCTTGCTCCCTCCTGCTTTCACCCTATTCCCCTCCCCTAGGCCTACAACCAAGGGGAACCTCCTCCCCCACTATATGGTCATAGGTTATCAAGTCTCATCTTGGTAGCCTGCTTATTCTTTCTTTGAGTGCCACCAGGTGAAACATTCCATTTTTAATGAATGAGTACATGAAATCCCTCCCCATAAAGGCTCAGAAGACTTTGGGAAAGAGTTGTTAAAAAGAAAGTAAGAGCCAGAGGAGATGGATGACACCATGGAACTGATAAATGGCACAACAGGACTGATAAATGTATGAATTCATAGCAACTGTGGCATTATGCATATACCCTGCACAATTCAGGCCAGCTATGGTCCCAGCACTGAGGTAGGGCAATAGACACAACCCCATCTGCAACCAAGGAGCTTTCTTCAATTAGTTTCTCCAAGGGATTCTCACTGGAGGTACAGACCACAGTTAAATGCAGGCTCCATACACAGCAGTAGATGGCCAGTACAAAATAAACTCAATGATATTTTTTGGTGATTTTTATTTGTTTGTTTCATATTGCTTTGTTTGGGCCATCTCATTTTTTTAACCTTTGTGGTCTTTTGCTTGTATATTATGGTTTCTGGTTTGTGAGGGTTTTGGAGTGTGTGTGTGTGTGTGTGTGTGTGTGTGTGTGTGTGTGTGTGTGTGTGTGTGTGTACATGTGCATGCATTTCTCATGATCTTTCTTGGTTTCTTTGTTTCTTTGTTTTATTTTCCTTTGTCTTTTATTTGCCTGTTTGTTTTCTTAAAATAAAGATAAGGCATGGAGTTGGAAGGCTGGACAGTGAGAAGAATCTGGAAGGAGATAGGGTCGAAGAACTGCATTCAGTATATATTTCAGGAAAATAACTTTATTTCGGGGATCAACAGCCCTTGGCCATCCAAAAGACACCCAAGTGCTGCCCTGGTACCATGGTTCTGGTTAGACAGACATCACTACAACAAAAAAAATATGTGATAGAGAGAGTTATAAAAGAAAAAATGGAATAGTGCATGTTCAAGGGATGGAAGCAGAGTTGGAGACTTGATGGTGGTGACAGGTGAGAGAGAAGACTGAGGTCCAGATACAGTCATTGCCTAGTAAGGATGAGGGGATGTTGTGCAATATATTCTCTGATGCATGGAGCTCACAAAATCTCAGCCCCAGAATATGCTGCTGGTCTGTGGGCTCCCCCTGGATCTGGACAACAGCCTAAGCCCAATATAAGGAAAGTTTCACTTTCGGAATTAGATCTTTTTGAAGGATGAAGATGGCTAAGATAATGTTTGTGGACCATGCTGCCACCTCAGGACACAAGGAAGTTTGAATTCCGTGTGGGCATTTGCTGTCTGTCCCACTGCCTGATTCTTTGATGATGGCCACAGGCTTGAATCTTTGGAGAGCCATGCTGATGTGAGTAGCATGTGTAACCACCTGAGACAATATTTAGGCTTGTGGTCCATGCATCCTTTGAATGTCATGAGTGAATCAATGATCCTGATTTGGCAAAGGGCCATATTGATGTCTATACCTGTATTACTACTGAAGCCATGCCAATGCTGTGGTCAGGGTTGCCACATGAAGCTTTGTTAATGTCAGCAACCTCAGGAGAGCTGCCCCCAACCCACTGGCCCATAACAGTCCAGTGTCATGGGTGTGGGAGAGCCCCTCTCAGGCCACTGCCTGGATCTCCTCAACTAATGACTTTTAGGGAAGCTACAGGTGGAGAAAGACTCATCCTCCCTTGTAAGGTTGGCCACTAGGAATTTGACAATGCTCCAGTGAATATGTGGACCATAAAATATGGACTTTTATGGAATGTATGGACTTTTTCCTCTTTTGGGGGTGGGTAAGGTCATGGTGGAGGATGGTCAGATATGGGAAGTCTGCACTGTTATGTGAGTGCAATTGGGGCGGATGATGTGAGATTCCCAAATAAGACAGAAAGGAAGGAAGGAAGGAAGGAAGGAAAGAAGGAAGGAAGAAAGAAAGAAAGAAAGAAAAAGAATGAAGGAAAAGAAGAAAGACATTATTTTCAATAAAAAATTAAATTATTACAAAGGATTTTCAATCCATTTATGGCAACTAAAATTGTATTGATGAATCAATATATCCTACAGTTAGCAATCACCAATTTTTCTACATGTTTTATTGGCTCATTATGACAGATCTATCTGTGCATTCTGTTATTAGGACATATAATTGGCTAAAAATCTAGAAAAAATGCCTATATTTAGAAATCTTTTATGGATGGATAATTACATGTAATTACACATGGACAAAAATCTCCCTAGAGGCTCTTAGATGCAATATACTCCAAATGGAAGTATTCACTAACTCTTAAATGAGTAACTGTGTTATCACAACATCATTCAATGAGCTAATACATGGCAATAAAAGTGAAACACAAAGACATGAATGAATCTTGCCAAAATGAAGTGAAATAAGAGGTCAGACATGGGGGGCAAAGCAGTCGATGTTGATTGATTCTGTTGACACATACTTTTTAGACCTTTATAAATGAGAAGAAAATATCAATATAGTATTTGGTAGCATTTTCTAGACAGAAAAAGGTGTCTTTGTTTGGAAATTGGTATGCAAAGACTCCCTAAGAAAGCTGATTTTACTCCATATCTAGAAATGAAAAACAGTTAAATCAATGCTAAAATTAAATTTCATTGTTACTTCCTGATTCCCAAGGGCCACATTCTACAACTTGCAGATGTTTGAAAGCATAGGCACTACCTAAATCACATAATACAGGAAATAGAAAAGTGTAATTTTTTAGGGAGTGGAGAGGGAGGTAAATTCAGAAATAATTAAGTAGATATAATAACAATGAAGATGTCTCAAAAACCACAAGGAATCCTACAATTAACTATTTACCTATAAAAAGATAGATAGATGAAAAATAGATAGATAGATAGATAGATAGATAGATAGATAGATAGATAGATAGATTTAGATAGATATATACATATATATGTTTCCCACATACATACATACATACATACATACATACATAGTTTTTTAATTTCCTCATTTGGGCTGATGCTATTCCCTCCAATATCCAAAGACCATGTAACAAAACTCCTAATATTTTAATAATGTTTTCAGCCCTCTTTTCAGTTGTTGGCCAGGGTTGAAGCACAACACACATCTTATTTATCACTATTGCCCTTGGTTGCCCACCTCCACAGACATGGAAGATAAATTCCTATTATTTAAGATACAATGCACTTCAGGAATGGTACCAGAGACTCTTGAGCTGGAACTAACATGAATACACCATAGCTGAGGACTGGCTTTCACAGTACTATGAGGCACTATGAAAACTTACAAAAGAAGGAGGCAAGCAACAGTCCTACCAACTATAATGCCTATGAACAACATCAATGGCCCACAAGGCATTATAACCCTAAGGGTGTAGTAGTAACATGCATTCCTTGGTGTCAACCAATAGCCCTATAATTTGACTTAAGACATATTGAACAAGGGGGATACCATGCCTGGTACTAGAAACCTAGGTAACTACTCAGTGCTAGTAAAATCATGGTTATTGGAAGACGCTCTACAACTACAAGCTTACTAAACCAGCATAATCCATAACAACAATCTATAACCATATGCCCTTATATGTATAGATACATATAGTTTTTACCCTCGTCAAGGAAATTTCTCTTTGCAACTGATGGAGAAAGCCACAACCATTTGAAACAAAGAGTTGTAAAGCCTAACTCCAATGGATATACCTATAAAATAATCCCACTCTTAAGATTCAGGAACACTGTGGAAGATGGCATGGGTGGAAACATTGTAAAACCCAGAAGGCCAGGGACTTCTGTTGTGAGTTTGTGTCTTCTGGTAACTTCGGAATCTACGTGCATAAAGTCTCACCAATATGACTGCTAAAACATGAGCTAAACAGGAACACCAATGGATATGCAAGTTGACAAGTAAAAGAACCCTACACGACAACTATAGGCAACTGAAGAAAGCAAAGCTGGGAGCTATAAAGGTGGTCTTCACCAACAAAGAGAGCACCCACTTGTTTGGTGCCAAACGATCAGCGCAGAAAACATAGATGCTAGTAGCATTATATCAAAAGAACATGTTATGTTTATTATATATGTGTGTATACTTATATGCATACAAAAACAATTACTGAATATCTCTTTAATATAGTTCTTGAAGTTCTAGCCAGAGCAATAAGACATCAAAAGGAGATCAAGGAGATCCAAATGGGAAAGGAAGAAGTAAAATTATCCCTATTTGCAGATGATATGATAGTGTATATAAGTGACCCCCAAAATTCCACCAGAGAACTCCTACAGCTGATAAACACCTTCAGCAAATTGGCAGGATACAAAATAAACTCAAAAAAGTCAGTAGCTTTCCTATATACAAATGACAAACAGGCAGAGGAAGAAATTAGAAAAATTACTCCCTTCACGATAGCCACAAGCAATATAAAATATCTAGGAATAACCCTAACCAAGCAAGTGAAGGATTTATTTGAAAAAAACTTTAAACCTCTGAAGAAAGAGATTGAAAATGACATCAGAAGATGGCGGGATCTACCTTGTTCGTGGATTGGAAGAATCAACATAGTAAAAATGGCCATCTTACCAAAAGCAATTTACAGATTTAATGCAATCCCTATCAGAATACCTACTAAATATTTTGAAGATATTGAAAGAATAATTCTCAACTTCATATGGAGAAACAAAAAGCCCAGAATAGCAAAATCAATCCTATACAATAAAAGATCCGCTGGAGGAATCTCCATACCTGATCTCAAGTTGTACTATAGAGCAACAGTAATTAAAACAGCATGGTACTGGCACAGCAATAGGCTAGTGGATCAATGGAATCGAACTGAAGACCCAGAGATGAATCCACACACATTTGCTCACCTGATTTTCGACAAAGAAGCCAAATCCATTCAATGGAAAAACGACAGCATCTTCAACAAATGGTGCTGGTCTAACTGGATGTCTACATGTAGAAAAATGCAATTAGACCCCTATTTGTCACCATGCACAAAACTCAAGTCCAAGTGGATTAAAGACCTCAACCTAAAACCACAGACATTAACCCAGTTAGAGGAAAAAGTGGGGAAGAGTCTGGAACTCATAGGCACAGGAGACAACTTCCTGAACAGAACACCAACAGCCCAGGCCTTAACATCAACAATTAATAAATGGGACCTCATGAGGCTGAGAAGCTTCTGTAAGGCAGGTGACACTGTCAAGAGAACAAAGCGACAGCCTACAGACTACAGAAAAGATCTTCACCGACTCTTCATCTGACAAAGGTCTAATATCCAAAATATATAAAGAACTCAAGAAATTAAACACCACCAAACCAAATAACCCAATAGAGAAATGGGGCACAGAGCTAAACAGAGAATTCCTAACAGAGGAATATCAAATGGCTGAGAAACACTTAAAGAAATGCTCGACCTTCTTAGTCATCAGAGAAATGCAAATCAAAACGACACTGAGATTCCATCTTACACCCATCAGAATGGCTAAGATCAATAACTCAACTGACACCTCATGCTGGCGAGGGTGTGGAGAAAGAGGAACACTCCTGCATTGCTGGTGGGAATGCAAACTAGTACAACCACTTTGGAAAGCTATCTGGTGCTTTCTCAGAAAAATGGGAATAGGGCTTCCTCAAGACCCAGCTATTCCACTCCTTGGAATATACCCAGAGGATGTACTACTACACAACAGGGACATATGCTCAACCATGTTCATAGCTGCCTTATTCATAATAGCCAGAACTTGGAAACAACCTACGTGTCCCTCTATAGAAGAATGGATAAAGAAACTGTGGTACATTTACACTATGGAATACTACTCAGCTATTAAAAACAAGGAATTTCCAAAATTTGTGGATAAATGGATTGAACTAGAAATTGTCATAATGAGTGAGTTCACACAGAAGCAAAAAGAGCTAAATGGTATATACTCACTTATATCGAGACACTAGTCCAAGGTGTACGTCCCCATGAAAAACTGTACCTACCAGAATAGTGGGTAAGAGGGGAGGACATCCTATTGAAACTTTAGGTGTGAGAAGCCTGGGAGAAAGAGGAAATGGAAGGATCCAGTGGGTCCTGGAAAACTACAGGTGAGTCTGGGCCCTGGGGCCCTCCGCAAACTGTGGCAACAGCCAAGGAAAAAATAGGCAGTAAAAACCTTGAACCCCTACCCGGACTAGCCGATGGACAGGACATTCTCCACTGTTGAGTGGAGAAGGAGATCTAACTTTCACACAAACTCTGGTGCCCCATATTTGAACATGTCCCTTGGACGGAGATGCCTGGTGGCACTCAGAGGAAAGATAATAGGTCACCAAGGAGAGACTTGATACCGTATGAGCATATTCAGGGGGAGGAGGTCCCCCTCAGACACAGACTTAGGGGAGGGGAGGGGAGTAGGGGGGAAGTGGGAGGAAGGGAGGAATGGGAGGATACATGGGATGGGCTAACAACTGAGATGTAATATGTATAAATTAATAAAAATGTATTAAAAAATAAAAATAAAAACAGACAACTACAAAAAATGTAAAGGGATCTAAAACTGTAATTTTTAGTAACCTACATAAATGTGCATATAGAATGTAAGATTTCATGTAAATGGATACAAATAAGTTTGTCAAGTTTTAAAAGTTAATAGTATTTTATTCTTTCATCCTGAATCAGTAATATTGTGTCATAGTGAGCATAGTAAGCATGGAATTTTTGATATAACATTATATATTTATGTCTTTGCTAATAAAAGTCAACTGTCCTTTTACTTAAAAAAAAATTACTGAAAAAGCAGCCATAAATTTGAAGGAAAGTTGGAAGGGGTAGAAGGGAGAGTTGGAGAGAGGAAACGTAAGAGAGAAATGTAAACATATTATAAGCTCAAAAATAAAATTAAAGAAAAAATGACATTTTTATGCTAATTTTTACTTATGAGACTGAGCCCATTGTTTAAAAGCCCTTAATCATCCCTGATCTCTTTTGGGATATTTCAGTTTGCATGCTTTAATTGGAGAAGGCCAATGCTGAGTATACTTGTACCTGAGTCCTGGACTCAGGTAGGCAACTTGTCTACATTTTTGCAAAGAAAATTCTGTGAGTCGTCCTTTTCAGGGCCCCCATCACTTCCTTGTTTCTTAGGCTGTAAATGATAGGATTGAGCATTGGGGTGAGGACTGTGTAGAATACTGCAAGAATCTTGTCCTCTGATGGGGATCGGAGAGATCTTGGACGTAGATAAGTGTAAGCAAATGGTGCATAGTAGAAAGTTACTACAGTGAGGTGGGTGCTGCAGGTAGAATAGGCCTTCTTCTTCCCTGCCCCAGAATGCATGCAGTAGACAGCATGGAAAACACGACCATAAGAACACACTATGCCAATGAATGGAAGCACAAGAAAAAGGATTGTGCTCACAAATACTGTATACTCATAGAGCCATGTGTCCATGCAGGCCAGAGTCAACATAGCAGGGACATCACAGAAGAAATGGTTGATGGCTCTGGATCGGCAGTAAGGAATGTGCAGCGCATACCCAGTGTGAGCGCAGGAATTAATGGAGCCCAGCACCCAAGACCCTGTTATCATCAGCACACAGACTCTTTTATTCATACGTGTGGCATAGTGGAGAGGAAAACAAATAGCCACATAACGGTCATAGGCCATAGAGGCCAGCAAAAGGGTTTCAGCGCCCCCAAAAGTCAAAAAGAGGAAGATCTGAAACCCACACCCGATGAAGGAGATGTGCTTATTACCCAATATAAAGTCAGACACCATTTTAGGGACAATGGTAGAGATGTAATTTAAGTCAATGAGAGAAAGTTGACTAAGTAGAAAATACATGGGTGTGTGGAGCTGGGAATCCAGGAGGATGAGGAGGATCATGGACAGGTTGCCAATCCAAGCTATCAGGAAGACGAGAACAATGAGAATGAAGAAGAACAAACCTATTTTTGATGGGGGAAACAATCCCAATAAAATGAAGCCTGTAGACGTTTGGTTATAACTATCCATTGGGGCTCATTTAGATTTTCTTAGAAGCACATGCAACTGTAAGTTACATAAAAGACAATAAAATGATTCAATTCCTGATTTTCACCAGATTATGACTGATCCTAACTGCAAAGCAAATAACAATGTACTTTGACTCATCTTTTCTTCCATATATAGATCTGGAAGAAACCAACATATATAAGCAAAATACCTTACTGGAACCTGAGAACCTATAAGAATAATACACTTATATAATGACCTTAATTAAAAAATGGATATTTTCTTTCCTAACAAAATGAGATGTCATGAACAGGAGGCTTCTTACTGCATTTTTAGAACCAATGTAAATGTCTACCAAACAGGCCCATTTTCTTTCCTATCAGGATGACTGTTTTTTTCACATACTCAGACCCTAAGATACACACAAAGATCTAACAGTTAATGAGATCAAGAAAATTTGTATTTCTTCCTTATACACACCCTTCACATTAATAAAAACCAAGATCTTCAAAAAGCTATAAATAATGCTTATTGACAAGTTTCAGGTGCACAACGTCATTCCCTTTTTCTTCTTCATTAACACTTGGAGCACTCTAACTAAAACCTGTCTATGGACACCTACACATCACATTCATTCCACAGAAGCCCCTTCTTGGAACCACATGGAGTATTTTGCTTTTTCTTCTCTCCTTCTTACTTTTCTCTCTTTTATCTATAACTTAAGATGAAAATTTAAACACACACATTTATGACTTTTCCATCTTAGAATTAACTGGAATGATAAAAAAAATGAATGTTGTACTTTTAAAATATGCAATTGCAAAGCAGATAGATAACTACTAAAGAGGACTCTGGATGTTTCAGACTTCACTGCCGGGTCATTAATGGTCTGCAATCAGTAGTTAATGCTGTGAGAAGAGGAGTCCTGGGTCCACAGAATGAGCATGAGCATGGTCCACTCTCTTCCAGAAAGATTGCTGTCAGCAGCAGGAGGAGAATGTTGGCCCCAGAGAATGTGTCATGTGTCTCTCTTCACTATGCCCCAAGACTATCAGCATAGTGTAGATATGTACAGAAGATCTGTAGACTGAAGAGGGAGATACAGCACTTAGGAATACACAAACACATATACATTTAAACCCAGAAGCACATCCCTGGGATGAGTAATAAATGATTAGGAAATTGTTATTTCATCAGAAAAAAAAATTGGCATCATTAGAGGCAAATGGAGAGTTATTAAGTCCATAATACAGATATCAATTATTTTAACAGGGGAAGGACAGATGCTGGTAAAGAATTCATGGAGATCCTAAAATGACCAGGGCTGATAAAATACAGTCAAAAAAGCTACAAAGTAAGCTGGGGAACATTTGAAAGAAAAAAATTCAATTAAACATAGAAGACTGAAGTTTTTTAAAAGGCAAAGTAATTGGAGTTTTCAGATTAGGTAAGTATGCATATTCATACTACTTATGTGTTCTAGTACAAGAAACACTAATACATTCGTAAAAATGGAACATAGATGTCAACTTCTTTCAAAAACAAAGAAAATTGTGGCTTCATTGGGAAGGTAGAAGGATGCAGAGAAGGGGAAAGGTGTAATATTCAGATGGATTTGCTGTCTGACTGCTCTTTACAGACAAGTCTATTGTTTAAAATATCACAGACATAAGAGAAATATAGTGAAATATTTGACCTGAGCAGCAATAAGAGTGGCTGTGGAGTTCTCATCTTTTGGGATGTTGCTGCTCTAGCATAAAAATTTGCCAGACTTAATCATTTCAAAAGAGTAAAATTATTTCATGCATGCAGCTTGTAACAAATTGTGAAAAACAAAGAGTGTCTTTGAGTCTACACTTAGCAAATGAATCTCAACTGGGTACTGAAAACATGAAATTCTGGGAAAGCAGATTTTTTATACAGTCATATTTGGATTCATCATGAGACCAACATTCTAGACTGACATTAGAGTTCATCACTTACATTAATATTTTAAGTGACCGATTGAAATGTAATGCTGATATTATCCATGTGATTAACATGGCGATGGCCACCAACATTTGTACTTTACATAGGATGTAACAATATTTCCATGATCCACGTTAATGCTGAGATGAAAATCACAAAGAGAAATAATGGCTGATATATCAAATCAGTTCTTGAATGTGACATATCTGAACTTTAAAAGAAACAATTTCAGTTCATATGTGACAATAGTGAGTAATGTGCCATTATTTAACAGAAAGTTGCATCTGACAGGGAAGCAGTTTCAACCACTGACTATTTGTCTCAAAGTTGAAAGTAGAGAGAGCATTTTTATTTATTTAACAAATCAAACCATGTTATCTTCTTTCTTTCCCAAGGCGAAATAGCAACAATTCTTCTATTTACAAATCATACAAATAAAATTTAACTAGTCTTGATTCCCCCAACCAATTGTGGTCAGAGCACTACACATGGGGAAAAAATTAGGAAAAGGTGGAAAGAATTTCATAGTGATTGGAGGTATATTTTATAATCTCCTCCATATTGTACTTCTTTTCTTCTTGGCCATTTAACTTGTAAAATAACACAACCACTATTGACTACAAAGTATTACTATTTATCTTTGACTAGCGTAAAATTTTTCCATGTAGACCAGCATTACCTACACAGAACTCACAAGGCTCTGCTTACCTCTGCCTCCTAAGTGCTGGGATTGCAGACCATGTGCCAACATGCCTGGTAACCACTAGCATAGAAAATAAAATCAAGCTAAGAAATTTTAAGCAAATATGCCTTGATCTCTTTTCAGAAATGTAGATAAGACAAACCAGACACAAACATAAATATTACATATCAATTTATCTTTTAATAGATACCCTGTCTTATTCTTCACACATGTTAAGATATTCATGAAGCAATATAACAATTGGCAGTATATACTGGTAAAGATGTAGAGAAAAAAGGAACACTTATTCATTGCTAGTGGCAGTGCAAACTGACACAGCCCTTATGAAAGTCAGTGTAGAATTTCTTCAAATAGCTGAAAATCAATATACTGCAAGACGCAGCTGTGCCATTCCTGGGCATCTACCCAAAGGGCTCTATATCTTCAAACAGATTCTTGCTTATACATGTTCATTGTTGCTCTATTCAAAATAGCCAGACAATGTAAATAGCCTAGATATCCATAAATAGTGGAAAAGGAAATGAAAATGTGGTACATTTATACAATGGAATATTATTCAGCTGTTAAGAAAAAATAAAGTCATGAAGTTTGAAAGTAAGAATGGATCTAGAAAAAAAAAACTCATCCTGAGTGAGGTAACCCAGACTCCAACCATAGGTCTCATATTTTCTCTGATGTGGGTGTTAACTTTTAAACTTTAGATAATAGCAGATGTCTCTTTAAATATCCAAAATTTTATTAATTTAGATGAACATTAGTGAAATCAAAAAAAATCACAGTTTCATGAGTTTACTGGGCAGGGAATTCACATTAAGTTCCTAAACTTGTATTCACTTGAAATTTTTTTTCTCAAAAATTGCTTTCTTTGAATTACCCATATATTTATGGAAACATGCATTTTTAGATATACTTTTATTATTTTGAAGATGCAATCCTCATTTGTGCACTTAAAAGGGAAATTGTATTGTGCGCACGGGACCTTTGGGGGTGGGGCCTAGCATTTATTCAGGAAAGTGCTCCTACAGCAAGATGATTTCCAATTGTTCTTTTTCTTTACAGTAGTGCTGCTCACTAACTAAATTGTTCTTAATAAATTTTGACAGATTATTTAAAGTTTTTTTTAATTTTATGAAAGAAGGCCAGGTTTCATTGGTTATACTTTTTTTCCAACATTTTTAAAGAATCTAAGACTGTACCTTGAAAGTCTTGTGAATCTAAAAATATTTGGCACCAACGTTCACACAGGCTTGAGCCATTGTATCTCATCTTGACTGCAAGAAATCCTAAAGAACTGAAGCTTTCCAATGAGGGGTTTGTTAACCACATGCTATACAGGAGCCTATAGGCCAGAAGGCACCTAGTTTCCCCAAAAATGCAGTGTACTCATTTTCTCCCAGAAGATCTCTATTTTTTTCTCCTTTATTAATTTATTCTTGTTACATCTCAATGGTTATCCCGTCCCTTGTATCCTCCCATTCTTCCCTCCCTCCCATTTTCCCCTTATTCCCCTCCCCTATGACTGTTCCTGAGGGGGATTACCTCCCCCTGTATATGTTCATAGGGTATCAAGTCTCTTCTTGGTAACCTGCTGTCCTTCCTCTGAGTGCCATCAGGTCTCTATTATTATAATTCTTCAGTTGCTTTGTTTTCTGGGATATGGTCTCAATCATTCCATGCTATCTTCAAATTTGCTATGTAGCTGAGGATGCATCAGCTGGGGATACCCCTGCCTACAGACACTGGTGTTACCTGCATGTGCCACTGAAAATAGGCTTTGTACTTTCGTTTCACTCCTGACCATACATGAATCTGCAAATCCATAGACAATATTTTTCAGATATATAAATTTATAATGTTACAGTTTACATAGAACCCAAATCAAATAACCTGGAGGAGTGAACTCTGGAGTATAAATAAACATTGTTCTCAACAGTGTCTTTCCACTGAAGCGTGCATGAGATCCCTCATTCTTTCAACATTTTCACAACACATTTTATGAAATAAAATAATGTGTAATATCTTCCGTTATATCACTGTTTCTTTCCTAATGTTTTCCAATCAATTATAAGTTGTGATTATTTTGAAGAATATATAGAATGAGAACTATAATTATTTTAGTTAAATCATAATTTGTACCTGCAAGTGTGCTTCAAAATCACATACATCTATGTACTATTTGAGTTACAATTTGTACTCACCATCTTGGAATCCTACAGTGATAAATTATCATTCATAGATAGTTGGATATTGCTTAAGCATAAATGCTTGGACAGATGAACAGATACATACGTCCTTTGAATTTTAGTCAGACTGGAGAACTGTTTATAATGCTGCATCTTTACAGAGTCTGGAATAAAAACTTGACATAGTTCTACTTTGTTGTAAGCTTGGATTGTTGAACACTAATTTGGAAGCTCTGTAATTGATGAGCAGACTTTTTAAAAATAAGTTATTGGAAGATTACGTGAGATAATCCACAGGGAATTCATGCAAAGAATCTTAGATAGATTAATAATGAGTAGTGGCTTTAACATTTGCTACTTGCTAATTATCAATGTGTGTATCAGCTGGGCCACCAGCATATGATTTCTAACCACATATTTGTTACCACTATATTGTTCTGTGATTTGGTATCTAGATTTTATTGTACTACTTTACTATGTAGAGGAGTGAAAGATTTCCCATGAATCATTGTTTAACTAAAATTTTAGTGATTACACAGAATTAAAAGAAATAATATGAAAAAAATAAAATATATGGCTCATAATAAAACCCAATTCAAGTTGAAATAATGAATAATTGAACATGCCATTTGCATTGTTTCTTTCAATTTCTCATATACTTATAGTAATGTCTTAAGTTTACAAATTATACTACTGCTACATAGACTGGTAATTTTATGCAAATTTTATGGGAAATACATTTGCCTACTCATAATAACTTTATTTTTTTTTTGGTTGTTATAATGATGTTTATTGCTTCTGGTCTTTAGGCCTTTCCAATGTTTAGAACTGTGTGGAATGCAAATTTTTTAATGTATTTTTTATTAATTTATTCATATTACATCTCAGTTGTTAGCCCATCTCTTGTATCCTCCCATTCCTCCCTTCCTCCCACTTCCCCCCTACTCCCCTCCCCTATGTCTGTGTCTGAGGGGGACCTCCTCCCCCTGTATATGTTCATAGGATATCAAGTCTCTCCTTGGTGACCTATTATCCTTCCTCTGAGTGCCACCAGGCATCTCCATCCAAGGGACATGTTCAAATATGGGGCACCAGAATTTGTGTGAAAGTCAGATCTCCTTCTCCACTCAACAGTGGAGAATGTCCTGTCCATCGGCTAGTCTGGGTAGGGGTTCGAGGTTTACTGCCTATATTTTCCTTGGCTGTTGACATAGTTTGCAGAGGACCCCAGAGCCCAGACTCGCCTGTAGTTTTCCAGGACCCGCTGGATCCTTCTATTTCCTCATTCTCCCAGGCTTCTCACACCTAAAGTTTCAATAGGATGTCCTCCCCTCTGATCCACTTTCCTGGTAGGTACAGTTTTTCATGGGGACGTACACCTTGGACTAGTGTCTCGATATAAGTGAGTATATACCATTTAGCTCTTTTTGCTTCTGTGTGAACTCACTCATTATGACAATTTCTAGTTCAATCTATTTGTCCACAAATTTTGGAAATTCCTTGTTTTTAATAGCTGAGTAGTATTCCATAGTGTAAATATACCACAGTTTCTTTATCCATTCTTCTACTGAGGGACACGTAGGTTGTTTCCAAGTTCTGGCTATTATGAATAAGGCAGCTATGAACATGGTTGAGCATATGTCCCTGTTGTGTGGTAGTTCATCTTCTGGGTATATTCCAAGGAGTGGAATAGCTGGGTCTTGAGGAAGCCCTATTCCCATTTTTCTGAGAAGGTGCCAGATAGATTTCCAAAGTGGTTGTACTAGTTTGCATTCCCACCAGCAATGAAGGAGTGTTCCTCTTTCTCCACACCCTCGCCAGCATGAGGTGTCAGTTGAGTTATTGATCTTAGCCATTCTGATGGGTGTAAGATGGAATCTCAGTGTTGTTTTGATTTGCATTTCTCTGATGACTAAGGGGGTAGAGCATTTCTTTAAGTGTTTCTCAGCCATTTGATATTCCTCTGTTGAGAATTCTCTGTTTAGTTCTGTGCCCCATTTCTCTATTGGGTTATTTGGTTTGATGGTGTTTAATTTCTTGAGTTCTTTATGTATTTTGGATATTAGACCTTTGTCAGACGAAGGGTTGGTGAAGATCTTTTCCCAGTTTGTAGGCTGTCGCTTTGTTCTCTTGACAGTGTCACCTGCCTTACAGAAGCTTCTCAGCCTCATGAGGTCCCATTTATTAATTGTTGATGTTAAGGCCTGGGCTGTTGGTGTTCTGTTCAGGAAGTAGTCTCCTGTGCCTATGTGTCCCAGACTCTTCCCCACTTTTTCTTCTAACTGGGTTAATGTCTCTGGTTTTAGGTTGAGGTCTTTAAGCCACTTGGACTTGAGTTTTGTGCATAGTGACAAATAGGGGTCTAATTTCATTTTTCTACATGTAGACATCCAGTTAGACCAGCACCATTTGTTGAAGATGCTGCTGTTTTTCCATTCAATGGATTTGGCTTCTTTGTCAAAAATCAAGTGGGCAAATGTGTGTGGATTCATCTCTGGGTCTTCAGTTCGATTCCATTGATCCACTAGCCTATTGCTGTGCCAGTACCATGATGCTTTAATTACTGTTGCTCTATAGTACAGCTTGAGATCAGGTATGGAGATTCCTCCAGAGGATCTTTTATTGTATAGAATTGTTTTTGCTATTCTGGGCTTTTTGTTTCTCCATATGAAGTTGAGAATTTTTCTTTCAATATCTTCAAAATATTTTGTAGGTATTCTGATAGGGATTGCATTGAATCTGTAAATTGCTTTTGGTAAGATGGCCATTTTTACTATGTTGATTCTCCTGATCCACGAACAAGGTAGATCCCACCATCTTCTGATGTCATTTTCAATCTCTTTCTTCAGAGGTTTAAAGTTTTTTCCAAAATATAAATGAGAATTTTTATAACTACAGTTTATATAAATAAAATGTTGTAAAAGAAACAATAAATTTACCCTTGGAATCATATAGCACTGCATTCATTAGTAAATACTTTTTACCTATTTTCTTATTTAATTAATTTATTCAGATTACAACTCAATTGTTATCCCATCACTTGTATCCTCCTGTTCCTCCCTTCCTCCCACTTTCACACTATTCCCCTTCCCTAGGTCTAAGACAGAGGGGGACCTCGTCCTCCACTGCATGGTCATAGACTATCAAGTCTCATCTTGATAGCCTGCTTATTCTTTCATTGAATGCCATCAGGCCTCCCCACCAAGGGGAAGTGGTCAAATATTGGGCACCAGAGTTCATTTCAGAGTCAGTCCCTGCTCTCCATGTAACTGTGGAGAATGTCCTGCTCGTTGGGTAGACCTGAGTAGGCATTCAATGTTTACTACTTGTATTGTCCTTGGTTACTGCAATAGTTTTATCAGGCCCCACTGAGGCCCAATCCACCCATCACAATGTTCTTCTTGTAGATTTCTAGGACCCTCTGGGTTCTTCTATTTAGACATCTCCTATATTTTTTACCTAGAATCCCCATAGGATGTCGTCACATCTATCCAAATATCCTAGTAAGTGAATGCTTTCATGGGACATGCCTTTTGGGCTAGTGCACAATTATAAGTGTGAATGTACCATGTGAGACTTTCTATTTCTGAGTTAACTCACTCAGTATGATCATTTCTAGTTCCATCCATTAGTTCACAAATTTTGGGATTTCCTTGTTTTTAATAGC
Organism: Acomys minous; assembly: GCF_964271855.1. NCBI lineage: Eukaryota > Metazoa > Chordata > Mammalia > Rodentia > Muridae > Acomys > Acomys minous. The sequence goes on along the minus strand of NC_140492.1, from coordinate 71,463,372 downwards.
TGAGTAGTATTCCATAGTGTAAATGTACCACAGTTTCTTCATCCATTCTTCAACTGAGGGACATCTAGTCAGTTTCCAGGTTCTGGCTATTACAAATAAGGCTCCTATGAATGTGGTTGAGCATATGTCCCTGTTGTGTGGTGCAGAATTTTCTGGATATATTCCAGGGAGTGGAATATCTGAGTCTTAAGGAAGCCCTATTCCCAGTTTTCTGAGAACGTGCCAGATAGATTTCCAAAGTGGTTGTACATGTTTGCATTCCCACCAGCAAGGAAGGAGTGTTCCTCTATCTTCACATCCTTGCCAACATGTGTTGTCACTTGAATTTTTATCTTAGCCATTCTGATGGAATCTCAGAGTCATTTTGGTTTGCATTTCTCTGATGATTAAAGACATTGAGGATTTCTTTTGGTGTTTCTGGTCCACTTGATATTCCTCTGTCGAGAATTCTGTTTAGTTCTGAGTCCCAATTCTCAATCAGTTTATTTTGTTTGGTGGTGTTTAATTTCTTGAGTTCTTTATATATTTTGGATATTAGACCTTTGTCAGATGTAGGGTTGGTGAAGATCTTTTCCCAGTCTGTAGGCTGTGGCTTTCTTCGGTTGACAGTGTCTCCTGCCTTATAGAAGCTTTTCAGCCTCATGAGGCCCCATTTATTAATTGTTGACCTTAAGGCCTGGGCTTTTGGTGTTCTGTTCAGAAAGTTGTCTCCTGTGCCAAAGTGTTCCATGCTCTTTCTTACTTTTTTCTTCTAACCAATTTAGTGTCTCTGGTTTTATGTTGAGATCTTTAATCCACGTGGACTTGAGTTTTGTGCATGGTGACAAATATGGGACTAATTGCATTTTTCTACATGTAGACATCCAGTTAGACCAGCATCATTTTTAAAGATGCTATCCTTTTTCCATTGAATAGATTTGGCTTCGTTTCAAAAATCAAGCACCCATATGTGTGTGGATTCATTCTGGGTCTTCAATTCAATTCCATTGATTAAACATCCTATTGCTATGCCAGTACCATGCTGTTTTAATGACTGTTGCTCTATATTACAGTTTGAGATCAGGTATTGAGATTCCTACAGAGGATCTTTTATTATATAGGATTATTTTATTTATTCTGGTTTTTTTGTTTTTCCATATGAAGTTCAGAATTCAACTTTCAATATCTTTAAAATATTGTGTAGGTATTTTGGTAGGGATTACATTGAATCTGTAAATTGTGAAGGGTGTAGTTTTCCTAATTTCTTCCTCTGCAAGCTTATCATTTGTGTATAGGAAGGCTACAGATCTTTTGAGTTAATTTTGTATCCAGCCAATTTGCTGAAGGTGTTTATCAGCTGTAGGAGTTCTCTGGTGGAATTTTGAGGGTCACTTATGTAGACTATCATATCATCTGTAAATAGGGATAATTTGACTTCCTCCTTTCCCATTTGAATACCCTTGATCTCCTTATGTTGTCCACAAGCAATATAAAGTACTTAGGAGTTACTCTTACTAAGCAAGTGAAGGACCTGTTTGAAAAAAATTTCAAAACCCTAAAGAAAGAGATTGAAGATGACATGAGTAGATGGAAGGATCTACCTTGCTCATGGATAAGGAGAATTAACATAATAAAAATGGCCATCCTACCAAAAGCAATCTACAGATTCAATGCAATCCCTATCAAAATACAAAAAATTGTGCACAATTTTTTAAAGACATTGAAAGTTCAATTCTGAACTTCATATGGAAAAACAAAAAACCCAGAATAGCTAAAACAATCTTGTACAATAAAAGGTGCTCTGGAGGAGTCTCCATACCTGATCTCAAACTGTACTATAAAGCAATATTAATTAAAACAGCATGGTACTGGCACAGCAACAGGCTGGTTGATCAGTGGAATCGAATCGAAGACCCAGATATGAATCCACACACATATGGGCATTTGATTTTCGACAAAGAAGCCAAATCCATTCGATGGAAAAGGGATAGCATCTTCAACAAATGGTGCTGGTCTAACTGGATGTCTATGTGTAAAAAAATGCAACTGGACCCATATTTGTCACCTTGTACAAAACTCAAATCCAAGTGGATTAAAGACCTCAACATAAAACCAGAGACACTAAATCACTTAGAAGAAAAAATGGGAAAGAGCCTGGAACATATTGGCACAGGAAACAACTTCCTTAACAGAACACCAACAGCCCAGACATTAATGTCAACAATTAATAAATGGGACCTCATGAGGCTGAGAAGCTTCTGTAAGGCAGGTGACACGGTAAAGAGAACAAAGCAACAGTCTACAGACTGGGAAAAGATCTTCACCAACCCCACATCTGACAAAGGTCTAATATCCAAAATATATAAAGAACTCAAGAAATTAAATACCACCAAACCAAATAACCCAATCGAGAAATGGGGCATGGAACTAAACAGAGAATTCTCAACAGAGGAATATCAAATGGCTGAGAAACACTTAAAGAAATGCTCAACCTCCTTAATCATCAGGGAAATGCAAATCAAAACAACGCTGAGATTCCATCTTACACCCATCAGGATGGCTAAGACCAAAAATTCAAGCGACACCACATGCTGGCGAGGATGTGGGGAGAGAGGAACACTCCTTCATTGCTGGTGGGAATGCAAACTAGTACAACCACTTTGGAAATCTATCTGGTGCTATCTCAGAAAAATGGGAATAGGGCTTCCTCAAGACCCAGCTATTCCACTCCTTGGAATATACCCAGAAGATGCTCCAGCACACAGCAAGAAAATTTGCTCAACCATGTTCATAGCAGCCTTATTCATAATAGCCGGAACATGGAAACAGCCTAAGTGTCCCTCAATACAAGAATGGATAAAGAAACTGTGGTACATATACACTATGGAATACTATTCAGCTATTAAAAACAAGGAATTCCCGAAATTTGTGGATAAATGGATTGAGCTAGAAATGATCATAATGAGTGAGATAACCCAGAAGCAGAAAGACTCAAATGGTATATACTCACTTATATCTGCATATTAGCCCAACGGGCATGTCCCACGAAAGCCTTCACTTACCAGGAAACTGCGACAGAGGAGAGGACATTCTAGTGGGACTCTAGATGAGAGAATCATAGGAGAAAGGCAAAGTAGAAGGACCCAGAGGGTCCTAGAAGCCTACAAGTAGAACATTATGATAGGCAGATTTGGGCTCAGGGGTCCCGCTCAAACTAAGGCACCAGCCAAGGACAGTACAGGCGGTAAACCTTAAGCCCCTACCCAGATCTAGACAATGGACAGAACACTCTCCACAGTAGAGAGTGTTCTCTCTACTTTCTCACATACTCTGGTGCCTCACCTTTGACCATGTCCCCTGGACGGGGAGACCTGGTGGCACTCAGAGGAAGGACAGCAGGTTACCAAGAAGAGACTTGATACCCTATGAGCATATACAGGAGGAGGTAATCCCCCTCTGGAACAGTCATAGGGGAGGGGAATAAGGGGAAATTGGGATGGAGGGAAGAATGGGAGGATACAAGGGATGGGATAACCATTGATATGTAACAAGAATAAATTAATAAAGGAGGAAAAAAAAGAATCTGTAAATTGCTTTTGGAAAGATGGCCATTTTTACTGTGTTAATTCTCCCAAACCACGAACCATGGGGATCTTTCCATCCTCTGATGTCATCTTCAATCTCTTTATTCAGAGATTTGCAGTTTTTTCAAACAAGCCCTTCACTTGCTTGGTTAGAGTTACTCCTAGATGTTTTACATTGCTCATGACTATCATGAAGGGTGTAGTTTTCCTAATTTCTTCCTCTGCATGATTGTTATTTGTATATAGGAAGGCTACTGACTCTTTTCAGTTAATTTTGTATTCAGCCAAAATGCTGAAGGTGTTTATCAGCTGTAGGAGTTCTCTGGTGGAATTTAGGTGGTCGCTTATGTACACTATCATATCATCTGCAAATAGGAATAATTTGACTTTCTCCTTTCCCGTTTGGATCCCCCTTGATCTCCTTTTGCTGTCTTATTGCTCTGGCTAGAACTTCAAGAAATATATTGAAGAGATATGGGGAAAGTGGGTAGCCTTGTCTGGTCCCCAATTTTAGAGGAATTCCCTTGAGTATCTCTCCATTTAATTTGATGTTGGCTATTGGCTTGCTGTATACAGCCTTTATTATATTGATATATATGGCTAATATCCCTAATTTTTCCAAGACTTTAACATGAATGCATGTTGGATTTTGTCAAATGCTTTTTCTGCATCTAAGGAGATTATCTTGTTTTTTTCTTTCAGTTTGTTTATATGGTGGATTGCATTGATGTATTTCCATAAATTACACCATCCCTGCATGCCTGGAATAAAGCCTACCTGGTCATGGTGAATGATATCTTTGATATGTTATTATAGTTATTTTGTGAGTATTTTATTGAATATTGTTGCATCAATATTCATAAGAGAAATTGTTCTGAAATTCTCTATTTTTGTTAGGTATATGTGGGGTTTAGGTATCAATGTTACTGTGGCCTCAAAGAATGAATTTGGTAATGTTCCATCCATTTCTATTTTTTGGAAAAGCTTGAAATATCGGTATTAGCTCTTCTTTGAATGTCTGGTAGAATTCTGCACAAAAACCATCTGTCCCTGGATTTTTATTGGTTAGGAGACTATCATTGATTGCTTTTATTTCTATAGGAGAAATAACACTATTCAATTTTTTATCTGATCTTGATTCCATTTTGGCAAGTGGAGTCGATCAAGAAAATTGTCCATTTCCCTTAGACTTCCTAATTTTGTGGCATATATGCGTTTAAAGTAGGATCTTATTTTATATTTCTTCAGTGTCTGTTGTTATCTCTCCCTTTTCATTTCTGATTTTGTTGATTTGGATACTGTCTCTCTGTCTTTTGGATAGTACTAACGGTTTGTCTATCTTGTTGATTATCTCCTGGTTTTGTTGATTCTTTGAATTGTTCTCTTTGTTTCTAATTTATTGATTTCAGCCATGAGTTTGATTATTTCCTGACATCATCTCCTCTTGGGTGTTTCTGCTTCTTTTTTTCCTATGGCTGCCAGATGTGTCATTAAATTGCTTATGTGGGATGTTTCCAATTTCTTTTCAAAGGCACTTAGTGCTAAGAATTTGCTTCTTAACACTGCTTTCAAAGTGTTCCACAAATTTGGGTATGTTTGTCCTTCATTTTCATTGAATTTCAGGAAGTCCTTAATTTTTTTCTTTATTTCTTCCTTGACTGAGGTGTCATTAAGCAGAGAGTTGTTTAGTTTCCATGTGTGTGTAGTTTTTGTTATTTCTGTTGTTGTTGAAGTCCAGCCTTAGACCATGGTTATCTGATAGGTACAAGATATTATTTCAATCTTCTTGTATCTGTTGAAGCTTGCTTTGTGACCTACTATGTGATCAATTTTGGAGAAGGTTTCATAGGGTGCTGAGAAGAAGGTATTATCCTTTGTGTCTGGGTGAAAAGTTCTGTAGATAATGGTTAGATTCATTTGATTCATGACATTGGTAAATGATCTTATTTCTCACCTTAGTTTCTGTTTCAATGGCCTATCCTTCAGTGAAAGTAGGGTGTTGAAGTCTGCCACTATTAATGCGTGGGGATAAATGTGTGGTTTAAGGTTTGTTAATAGATCTCTTACTAATGTGGGTGTCCTTGTATTTGGCACGTAGATGTTCAAAATTGTGATGTCATCTTGGTTTATTTTTAACTTTGATAAGTATAAAGTGTCCTTCCTCATCCCTTTTGATTAATTTTGGTTGAAAGTTTATTTTATTAGGTATTAAAATGCTACACCAGCTTGCTTCTTGAGACTGTTTGGTTGGAATATTTTTCCAGCCTTTTACCCTGAGGTAATGTCTGTCCTTGTGGGTGAGATGTGTTTCTTGAATGCAAAAGAATGTTGGATCTTGTTTATGCATCCATTCAGTTACTCTGTGTCTTTTTATTGTAGAATTGAGACCATTGATGTTAGAGATATTAATGACCAGTGACTGTTAAGTCCCTTAATTTTTTATGTTGTTTACAGTAGAGAGTTTCTGTGGTTGTGTTTTTGCAATGGTGTAGTTATCTATTTCCTGAGTAGTTCTGGTTATAGCTTGTCCCTTTGGGGTGGAGTTTTCCATCTAGTACCTTCTGTAAAGCTGGATTTGTGGATAGGTACTGTTTGAATTTGTTTTTGTCATGGAATATTTTGTTTTCTCCATCAGTGGTTATTGATAGTTTCACTGGGTGTAGTAGTCTGGACTGCCATCTGTGGTCTCTTAGGGTTTGCAGGACCTCTGTCCAAGCAGAGGCTTCTGGCTTTTATCGTCTCTGCTGAGAAGTGGGGTGTAATTTGGATAGGTTCACAATTGTGTGTTACTTTGCCTTTTTCTCTTACCACTTTTAATATTTTTCTTTGTTCTGTATATTTTTTGTTTTTATTATTATGTGGCAGGAAGATATTCTTTTCTGATCTCTCCTATTTGGTGTTCTATAGGCCTCTTGTATTTTTATATGCATCTCTTCTTTAAATTGGGGAAATTTTCTTCTATGATTTTGTTGAAGATATTTTCTTGGCCTTGGAGTTGGATGTCTTCTCTTTCCTCAATGCCTATTATTCTCAGGTTTTGTCTTCTCATGGTGTCCTTCATTTCTTGGATGTTTTGTGTCAGGAGTTTTTCAGATTTAGCATTTTCTTTGATGGTTGTTTTGAGTTCTCTAATTGTATCCTCAAGTCCCAAAATTCATTCCTCCATTTTTTTGGACTCTATTACAGAACATCACCTCTGTGCTGCTTCCTTTATTCTCTAAGGCCTCTCAATCCCGTTTTTCTTCTGTCTGTGCCTTTATCACTGTTTCTATTTTCATCTTCAGATCTTGAACTGTTTTTGTTGATTTCATCTGGTTGTTTGTATTTTCCTGAAATTTTTCCAGTGCCTCTCTATAGCCCTCTTTTATGTCTTCCACCTGTTTGGCTGAGTCTTCCTGCATTTGATTATGAATTTGATTTGTTTCCTCCATTATCAACTTCATTACTATGGATTTGATGTCATTTTCTTGTATTTTGATTGGGTTTGATTTCTCAGAGTTGCTTTCTTTGGGATAAGTGGGATCTGGAGATGTTGAGTTGTTTTGGTTTTAGTTGTTTGCATTCTTATGCTATCCTTTAGTCATCTTGCTATCTCTGATGTTGTGTGATAGCTTCTGGTGTCCTTCACTGGTCATTGAGAATGGATAGTTGCTGAGTGATTATAGGTCACGTGTCCTTGCTTGTGTGGATCAGAGAGTTCTTCCCTGGAACCAGCAGGTGACATTGTTTCTGCTCCAGGGAACTTTGCTCAACATCGTAAGCTCCTGCCTGGGTCAGCAGAGGTAGGCCTTAAATCTGTTTCTGAAGTTCACTATTCCTGTGTGTGTTACTGCACTGTTTCCTGAAATGTAAAACTTACATTTTCATAACTATGAAACTGTTCCAGTCCACACAAATCCACACTGCCAAAAGGAATAATACCAGGAAATCAGTGTGGATGTGATAACCACATACACTTGCCTGGAAACAGCCTTCCTTCTCGAAACCATAACTGATATTGACTGTTCTTTTTTCCATACTAAATAGTAGTGATCCTGGCAGCATTCTTTTTCCCTAAATATCTTGGTTTATTTAAAACCAAAGCACGCTCATACTTTAAGTGTGTATCTGAATCCATATACATTTTAACATATATGTTTTAGCCATTACTTTTATTATCTTTATAATGGACATATCAAGAAATTGATATCATTTAGTGCAAATGATATACTAAGGGTTTTTACCATAAATACAGGAAATTTTAGAAAATACATTGTATGCTCAACTTTAGTATCAATTCATTTTATATGTCATTAATCACAGGTTTGTCAAAATTATATAACCTTGCAGATTTAAAATAGCATATCATTTCTCTCTCCACATATATATGATCTGTAATATAATATAGATACATACATATATGATTTTATATAATACTGTTTCTTTAGTCCAAAATATCACTGTTCATGTTCTCTGATGAAGGAAAACTTTAAATATACTAATACTTTATAATCTTTAAATATGCTATATACTTTATAAATAAAAATAATCAATTCTAAAACAAATTTCCCTCAGTATTTTCTAAAGTTTAGATGCATATATGATAACTAAATATAAAAGCTAGCTTAGTATACACACCACTTTTATCTCTCCAGGATCACAGTTGGCCTGATGTTGGTCCCTCAGAATTTTTCTACAGTCAGTGAACATACTTATCTCCCATCCTGTGCATACCAATTGTATTCTTCCATGAAAACAGGGCCTATTATGTCCAATCAAACCCTAATAGATATTTTATTCTATTTATTCCTCCCCCTCTGTGTGTGTGTGTGTGTGTGTGTGTGTGTGTGTGTGTGTGTGTGTGTGTGTTCTCTTCACAAGGTCCACAGAGGCCATCATGTTATGGGATAAGTTAGAACAAGATTGAAGAAGGAATTTTAGCAATTTCTTTAAAGGTTCCTAGGACTGATAAGGCAATTCAAAACATTTTGTGATATTATCCTAGCAGCAAAATATTTCATAGTTTCATGAATTATGTGATTTTTTAATATTTTGTTTAAATTTTACTTTTTAATTAAAATATAATTGCATCATTTTCAAACTTCCCCTTTCTCTTCAGATCCTTCCACATCTCCCTACTCCAACCTCCATCTCAAATTTATGAACTTTTTGTTTTTAACTGTATAGATACAACACGCTGAGTCAATTCACTGCTGCATGGATGTACATGGTCCCTAAGAACCATCAGCAGTCCTAGTTCCCTGTACTTTTTTATCTTGGGGTAGTACTCTCTATGATTTCCTTATTCTATGATACCATGTCTATTGGCATTGGCATTGTTCTGGATTATTTAGGCAGCCATATTTGAAAGATATCATGGCTTTAGCTTTCCTCTCATTTCTAGGGGACATAATATAACAGCTAACTTGTGGCTCTCTACTTTTGTAAATCTTTATGCCCCTCTTCCATAATGTTCCCTCAGCCTAGGGTACAAGATTTGCCTTGTAGATGTGTCCAGTATTAGTAACTCATAGTGAGGAATTCTCCTCACTTTGACCAGTGTAGTTTTCTGTAATTGCCTCCATATGATATGAACAGAAGCTTTTATGATTGATAATAATTACACTTGCTTTAGATATAAGAATGGGTATTTAGAAGGCCGTTAACAATTATTCTGGCTTAGCAAAATGGCAGTACTATGTTCTCCTCTAAAATCAATCACAAGCCCAGAGGAGTTGAGTAGGTTTCCAGTACCAGACAAAGTTTTCCTCCTGTTGAGTGATACCTCACTCCAATTAGACAGCTTTTCATTGCCACCAGGATATGAATGCCACTAATGGGTATTTAAGATAACTTGCCATGCTGGTAATTGTTGTAGTTTATAGGGGCCAAATCTGGGTAAGACTGTTGGTTGCTACCATCCCTTCACAGCGTATATAATATCTTCCTATGAAAGCTAATCTTCTGGGAAGAACTTTCAGTGGTTACATCTCTTCTTCCTGTTTTCCTCGCTAGGTTTTCTATCTTCTGGATTCCCTCAGCTTGTTTTTTCTTTATTGATTCTTCTGTTTTAAGATCTTGAACAGTTTTATTCATTTCCATCACCTGTTTGATTCTGTTTTCCTGTATTTCTTTAAGGAACTTAGTCATTTCTTCTTTAAGGTCTCTATCATCTTTAAAACATTGGATGTAAGCTTATTTTCTCATGCTCCCATTGTGTTAGGATATCTATGGTTTGATGTTGTAGGATAGATGTGCTCTGAAGGTGCGATATTGCCCTGGTCTTTTTGATTGTGTTCTTACACTGGTCTTTAGCTACCGGGTTGTCACTGCATATCCCTGGTGTAGCAGGTATCTGGAAAGCAGACCTAACCTAGATGTCCATGATGCAGCATGCCTTTGATGGGAAGGTTTGGGCTAGATGCTTTTGGTGGTGCAAGCCTGGTAAAGGCTGGCAGGGTGATGGCCAGACAATTGAGCTGGGGAGACACACAATTCAGGGCATCTGAGTATGCCCCAGGGAACACAGAGAGCAGGGGATTATGTGAGGAAGGGATATACCCTGGGTGTTCCTGGAGCAGCAGACCTACTGAGGTCCAGTGGAGTGCTCATCAGACAATAAAGCTCCTGGGTGGGGGATAGGTAGCCAGAATGCAAATCAGGGAAGTTGGGCATACCCTCTATGATTTTTATTTTATATATAAATAAAGTAAATAAATAATATTTATAATATTATATATAATATCAAATCAAATAAAATGGAACAAAACTAAAAGTATCAGGATCACATGGTATACTCACCTCACTGGCATTCAAAACTGACTCATGAAGGACTCTTCACTGAATGTCTCACACTGAAAGTAAATGGTCAGCTTTCTCAACCATGCATGTACACGCAAGTGTATGCAAGAGACACAAAAGCCATACTTCCTACATTAAATCAATCACTCAGCTTACAAAAAAAATATTCACACTTATAATGTGTGGTTATGGTAACCCTGAAGCTGTATATTAACTTTGGCTATGGGATCCAGTGAGACTTTCAGTCTCTTAGGATGTAAATGATCTTTATATATCATAATTAATTGCTACAGTATACAACAGATAAACACCCATCATTATTCTTAGTGGAGGGAAACTGAAAGCATCACCTGAAATCATAAAGGAGACAAAGATGTACACTATCACAACTCTTATTTATGTTGATGTTAGAAATTTAGCCAGAAAAGAAAAAGAAAGAAAGGAACTAAATATGTATTTGTGGACAGAAAGGGAAGAAGTAACATTATTCTTACTTGTAGACAATATGGTCTTATGTGAAAGAAACTCTGAAGACTATACTAGATGACCCAAACCTGATAAAAACTTTCAGCAAAGACTTACAGAAATTGCTTATATACCTAAAATACATCCTTTAAGAAATAATTTAGGAAAGCCATCACATAAATAATAACCTCCAAAAAACTAAATATGTAGGCATAATCTGACCAAGATACAAAAGACTTCTATAATGAAAAATATAAACATTGAAGAAATAAATTTTCCTTTCTGGGAAGAAGGTATTCGAAAGTAGGAAGTAGAGGTGAAGAGACAGTTCTGTTGACAAAGTGCTTACCAAGCCCCAAGTATGATCTGCAGACATCATGGTGGTATTCAAGTAGTTCCACCACCAAGGAAGTAGAAATAGAAATATTTCTGGGACTCACTAACAATCACTCTGGCCTAATCAATCAGTTTCATGTCATTATAAATGTAACTCAAAATACAAGGTGAATGGTGCCCAAAGAAATGGCATCTGATATTTTTCTGTAAATTCCATTAGCACATGCACAAACACCAGCATCCACATGTGTACACACAGAGATAAGAGGAAGAAAGGAGGGAAAGAGAAAGAGAGAGAGGAGAGAGAGAGAGAGAGAGAGAGAGAGAGAGAGAGAAGAGAGGGAGAGAGAGAGAGAGAGAGAGAGAGAGAGAGAGAGAGAGAGAGACAGAGACAGAGACAGAGACAGAGAGACAGAGACAGAGACAGAGACAGAGACAGAGAGACAGAGAGAACTTACTTATGGGAGTGCTATAAACATTGTAAGAGATGGCCAGATTGTCCACATATCAAAAGCAATAGGCAAGCCAAAACTTCTATATAATCACCAGAAAATTTCTAGGACTTTTTCCAGAACCAGCAAAATTATTGTTATTATTTTCTAAAGAAAAATAACTGTTAATTCTCCTGATCCATGAGCAAGGAAGATAATTCCATCTTCTCATGTCATCTTCAATCTCTTTCTTCAGAGTCTTAAAATTTTTTTCAAACAAGTCCTTTACTTGCTTGGTTAGAGTAATTCCTAAATATTTTATATTGCTTGTGGCTATCGTGAAGGGTATAGTTTTCCTAATTTCTTCCTCTGAATGATTGTCATTTGTATATACAAAGGATACTGACTTTTTTGCTTAATTTTGTCATAGCAGCCTTATTCATAATAACCAGAACATGGAAACAGCCTAAGTGTCCCTCAGTAGAAGAATGGATAAAGAAACAATATACACTATGGAATACTACTCAGCTATTAAAAACAAGGGATTCCCAAAATTTGTGGACAAATGGATTGAACTAGAAATAATCATAGTGAGTGAGTTAACCCAGAAGCAGAAAGAGTCAAATGGTATATACTCACTTATATCTGGACACTAGCCCAAGGGGCATGTCTCACGAACATCTTCACTTACCAGGAAAGTGGGACAGAGAAGAAGACATCCTATTGGGACTCTAGATGAAAGAAGCATGGGAGAATGGAGAAATAGAAGGATCCACAGGGTCCTAGAAACCTACAAGAAGAACACTATGGCAGGCAGATCTGGGCCCAGGGGTCCTGCTCAAACTATGGCACCAGCCAAGGACAATATGTGCCATAAACTTCAAACCCCTACCGAGATCTAGCCAATGGACAGGACATTCTTCACAGTTTAGTGGAAAGTGGGGTCTGACTTTCACACAAACTCTGGTACCCCATATTTGACCATGTCCCCTTGATGTGGAGGTCTGGTGGCACTCAGAGGAAGGATAGCAGGCTACCAAGAAGAGACTTGATACCCTATGAGCATATATAGGGGGAAGAGGTCCCCCTCAGTCACAGTCATAGAGGAGGAGAGTAGGGGGAAAATGGGAGGGAGGGAGGAATGGGAGGATACAAGGGATGGGATAACCATTTAAATGTAATATGAATAAATTAATAAAATATATTTTAAATTTTTTTCAAAATAAATAAATACTATGTAGTAGTACATCCTCTGGGTATATTCCAAGGAGTGGAATAGCTGGGTCTTAAGGAAGCCCTATTCCCATTTTTCTGAGAAGGTGCCAGATAGATTTCCAAAGTGGTTGTACTAGTTTGCATTCCCACCAGCAATGCAGGAGTGTTCCTCTTTCTCCACACCCTCGCCAGCATGAGGTGTCAGTTGAGTTATTGATCTTAGCCATTCTGATGGGTGTAAGATGGAATCTCAGTGTCGTTTTGATTTGCATTTCTCTGATGACTAAGGAGGTCGAGCATTTCTTTAAGTGTTTCTCAGCCATTTGATATTCCTCTGTTGAGAATTCTCTATTTAGCTCTGCGCCCCATTTCTCTATTGGGTTATTTGGTTTGGTGGTGTTTAATTTCTTAAGTTCTTTATATATTTTGGATATTAGACCTTTGTCAGATGAAGAGTCGGTGAAGATCTTTTCCCAGTCTGTAGGCTGTCGCTTTGTTCTCTTGACAGTGTCACCTGCCTTACAGAAGCTTCTCAGCCTCATGAGGTCCCATTTATTAATTGTTAATGTTAAGGCCTGGGCTGTTGGTGTTCTGTTCAGGAAGTTGTCTCCTGTGCCTATGAGTTCCAGACTCTTCCCCACTTTTTCCTCTAACTGGGTTAATGTCTGTGGTTTTAGGTTGAGGTCTTTAATCCACTTGGACTTGAGTTTTGTGCATGGTGACAAATATGGGTCTAACAGGGACATATGCTCAACCATGTTCATAGCTGCCTTATTCATAATAGCCAGAACTTGGAAACAACCTACGTGTCCCTCAATAGAAGAATGGATAAAGAAACTGTGGTACATTTACACTATGGAATACTACTCAGCTATTAAAAACAAGGAATTTCCAAAATTTGTGGACAAATGGATTGAACTAGAAATTGTCATAATGAGTGAGTTCACACAGAAGCAAAAAGAGCTAAATGGTATATACTCACTTATATCGAGACACTAGTCCAAGGTGTACGTCCCCATGAAAAACTGTACCTACCAGAATAGTGGGTAAGAGGGGAGGACATCCTATTGAAACTTTAGGTGTGAGAAGCCTGGGAGAAAGAGGAAAGGGAAGGATCCAGTGGGTCCTGGAAAACTACAGGCGAGTCTGGGCCCTGGGGTCCTCCGCAAACTATGGCAACAGCCAAGGAAAAAATAGGCAGTAAAAACCTTGAACCCCTACCTGGACTAGCCGATGGACATTCTCCACTGTTGAGTGGAGAAGGAGATCTAACTTTCACACAAACTCTGGTGCCCCATATTTGAACATGTCCCTTGGACGGAGATGCCTGGTGGCACTCAGAGGAAAGATAATTGGTCACCAAGGAGAGACTTGATACCATATGAGCATATTCAGGGGGAGGAGGTCCCCCTCAGACACAGACTTAGGGGAGGGGAGGGGAGTAGGGGGGAAGTGGGAGGAAGGGAGGAATGGGAGGATACATGGGATGGGCTAACAACTGAGATGTAATATGTATAAATTAATAAAAATGTATTAAAAAAATAAAATAAATAAATAAATACTATGGTACCTTCAAAATAAACACGAGACATTTTTTGTCATTTCTGGAGATCCTACTCTGGGCTCTGGATCACAGTCTGTGTGCTCTGCGTGTTTAACAGAATCTAATTCTACCACCTTAAATCCACCTTTCATACAGAGATAAACACTAATATGTTCTGTTCTGGCAGAGTTTACAAAGTAAGAGAATCAATAGTTTGTCTTATACTAGTAGCAGTCACAATCTGATAGCTGGATGGCAGGGTAAAACTTTTGCATGTTAAATCACACAGCTTAGATTTCAAGCTTCAATATGATCATTTCCCTTGAAAAGGAAAGCTTAGGTAAAGGCTAGTATAGGAACATCTGGGTCCTCAGTCCCAGGGTGTCCACACATGCATGCCATAGCCCATCCTGTTCACACAGGAGTATAATCCAATGGGATGGCTCCTCGAGACCACTACTTAGGCCCATCCAGATCTCTATTCCCTGTGTCACCCTACCTACCCAGAATAATCTAGAATCCCATTCACATACTGTATCAGTGAGTTTACTCGGGATCAGTTACATACCTCCGTCTTTCTACATTCAGACCCAGATAGGAGTTATATTAGCACACCTTTGGTTACCTGTGAGTTAGAATCAACCCAATCTCACCTAATATAGGAATAACTTACCTGCAAACTCTCCTTACTTCATCCGAAATCAATCAAATCAGGGCAACAGCAAAAATTTCTGATCATCAGAGGAAGCTCATAATACCATATCAGACGCATATCCAAAGTGATAAGTCCACGTGCCCAGGTCACATCATGAAACTTCAAGCAATATGAAAGTTTAAGAC
Organism: Acomys minous; assembly: GCF_964271855.1. NCBI lineage: Eukaryota > Metazoa > Chordata > Mammalia > Rodentia > Muridae > Acomys > Acomys minous. The sequence continues at coordinate 71,448,199 of NC_140492.1, read as the reverse complement.
AATATGTCTCCTTCTAAACCAATAGTCCTATAGAAATGTTGTTCAATGAGAATAACCCATACTAACCTCAGGACACAGAGTTTAAAATGAGAATTACAAACATGATCAAGGAGTTCAAGGACTTTAAAGAGGACAGAAATAAATGAATGAATGAACTTTATAAGAATACAAATAAATTTCTGGTTGAAGTCTGTGTGGATTGAGTGAAAACTGACCCCTGTAACCTTGGACATTTGAACAGGTGGTCCCCAGTTGGTGGTGCTGTTTGGGGAGACTTAGTAGAAACAGTAGTGCTAGAGGAAGTATGTTACTGGGGGCTGGCTTTGAGAGTTTAAAAACTCAAGTCACGTCCAGTTCTCTGTCTGTCTGTCTGTCTGTCTGTCTGTCTGTCTGTCTGTCTGTCTGTCTATCTGCTTCCTGCCTGAAGTTAAAATTATGAGCTCTCAGCATTGCGCTCCAATTGCTGTGGCCTGGAACTATAAACCAAAATAAACTCTTTACTCCACGAGTTTCATTGATCATGGTATTTTATCACAGCAACAGAAAAATAACTAATACAAAACAAAAATAACATTATAGCTGAGTAAATGGTAAAGATAACTCAGGATTTAAAAAATGAACTCAATAGAGAGGTAACAGAAAACAAAGAAAACCCAAACTGAGATGAAGAAAGAAATCAAAATTCAGTAGCACAATTTGAAAAGTAAGGGGAAAGTTTTGCTGATAAAATGACTCAGGTTGAAGATGGACTATCAGGACTTGAAGATAAAGTAGAAGAATTTAATCACTAAGTTTAAAAGTATACTCAATTTTTTGTTGTTTTTAAATTTTTTATTAATTTATTCTTGTTACATCTCAATGATTATCCCATCCCTTGTATCCTCCCATTCTTCCCTCCCTCCCATTTTCCCCTTAGTCCCCTCCCCTATGACTATTCCTGAGGGGGACTTCCTCCCCCTGTATATGCTCATAGGTTTAAACATGAAAGGACTATTCAACAACCTTGGGACAGCATCAAAAGACTAAATCTTTTACTTATAGGAGTGGAAGAAAAAGAAAAATCCCAAGACAATGACACATTATGATGTTCACAGAAGAAAATATCCCCACATAAAGGAAGGCAAATCCACACAGGGAAGAGGAATCACATGGAACATCAGAACATCAAATAGATATGACCAAAAAGGAAGCACAACTCAGAACATTATAGTTAAAACCCTAAAGACACGAAACAAAGAAAGGGCAATAAAACTACAAGAGAAAAACCACAAGTGACAAAGGGAAATTCATCAAAATAACAGTTTTCTTGGCGACAACTTTAAACCTCTGAAGAAGGAGATGCAAACATTTATTGGATTTTATTGAATCTGTAAATTATTATATAGTCACTTTCAGAATCACAATTATACCAACTCATGAACATGAACTTCCATTTATGAGTGTCTCTCAATCTCTTTCATCAGAGGTTTAAGTTTTTTCATTTTAGAGATCACCTCCTTGATTAGGTTTATTCTCAGATGTCTTTATCACAAATGGGAGTGTGTCCATGATCTCTTTCTGTTGTTGGTTTACAGAAATGTTATGGATTTTTGTAAATTGATTCTATATCCTGCACATGTGTGTGTTATACATTTTTTTTGAGATAGTTGGTTATTTTAGGAGGTTTTTGGTGTAATTTTAGGAATCTCTTATGTATATCATGGCATCTGAAAATAGGCATAGTTTGATTACTTCTTTTCCTGTGTGTATTCTTTTCATTTCTTTCTTTGGCCTCACTGGTTCATGAAGTGCTTCAGGTGCTATACTGAAGGAGTCTTGAGATAGTGAATAGTTCTGTGTTGCTGAAAGATGATTAAAGGGGATTTACATTTAGATTTTTTATAGATTTAAAATGATTTTGGTGGTGAGGGACAAGATGGCAGCGCACAGTATAGACCCTGTGTAGAGGGCAGAGACCAGAGGCTGGGAAATGGACTGAAGGAAGCAACCCAGGAGCACCAAGCTCCGCACACCCCCACACCCCTCCCACCATTACAGCTGAACAATTCCCAGTTCGGAATGCACAAACAACGAATGCCCTGTGCTCCTCCAAATAAGGGAGAGCACACAGACTCCCTGGAGAGCAGACAGTCCACTGAGGTGGCTGCTGCACTGCAAGCGGCTGTGCTGCACAGAAAACAGGTGAGCAAACGGGCCACTATCCAAAACACAGTCTTGGGGACTTCTCAGACTAAACAAGTGGGGATGGTAAAAAAGAAGCTCCCACCCCCACCCCCACCCCACCACAGCTGGACTTCCCCCAGGGCTTCGGAACCACAAGCTCCAAGAACAGTGCACTCTTGAGTACTGGAGCAGGGTAGGCCCTCAACACAGTGTAAGGAACATGGCATTCTGGCATGCAAGCCTCTGTTCTACCCTGTGGCTGATTCCTCTGAGGAGAACAAGTAGCCAGAGGAACCCTAGGAAATCACAGGTCCTAGGCGGCAGAACTCGGACGATCTAGATCCAGGAGGATAGTGTCTGCCAATCCAGTATATGAAGCAGCTGCCTTCCAAAGGTCCTCACCCCCGTGACTGCCAGCTTAGAAATCCCATCTCTCTCAGCCTAAAGAAAAGGGTAAGAAGACAAACAACAAAAACCAGGACAGCATGGCTCACCAAAAAGCCCAGACATCAACAGACACTCTAATGCAGCTGAATCTCAGGGAAATGACCTTAACGCTACACTTACACAGTTATTTGAGAATTATAAAGAGGAAATGAATAGATCCTTCCAAGAATTTCAGGATAATACAAACAAACAAATAGAGGCCATCGAGGAAAAACAAGAAACCACAATCAAACTGGCAAAAGAAATGAGTACAGTGGTTCGAGACATGAACCGGAACTAGCCACCATTTTAAAACTCAAATTATTGATCTTAGCCATTCTGATGGGTGTAAGATGGAATCTCAGAGTTGTTTTGATTTGCATTTCCCTGATGATTAAGGAGGTTGAGCATTTCTTTAAGTGTTTCTCAGCCATTTGATATTCCTCTGTTGAGAATTCTCTGTATAGTACCATGCCCCATTTCTCAATTGGGTTATTTGGTTTGGTGGTGTTTAATTTCTTGAGTTCTTTATATATTTTGGATATTAGACCTTTGTCAGACGTAGGGTTGGTGAAGATCTTTTCCCAGTCTGTAGGTTGCCACTTTGTTCTCTTGACAGTGTCTCCTGCCTTACAGAAGCTTAATTCAAGCGACACCACATGCTGGGGAGGATGTGGGGAGAGAGGAACACTCCTTCATTGCTGGTGGGAATGCAAACTAGTACAACCACTTTGGAAATCTATCTGGTGCTATCTCAGAAAAATGGGAATAGGGCTTCCTCAAGACCCAGCTATTCCACTCCTTGGAATATACCCAGAAGATGCTCCAGCACACAGCAAGAAAATTTGCTCAACCATGTTCATAGCAGCCTTATTCGTAATAGCCAGAACATGGAAACAGCCTAAGTGTCCTTCAGTAGAAGAATGGATAAAGAAACTGTGGTACATATACACTATGGAATACTATTCAGCTATTAAAAACAAGGAATTCCCGAAATTTGTGGATAAATGGATTGAGCTAGAAATGATCATAATGAGTGAGTTAACCCAGAAGCAGAAAGACTCAAATGGTATATACTCACTTATATCTGCATATTAGCCCAAGGGCCATGTCCCACGAAAGCCTTCACTTACCAGGAAACTGAGACAGAGGGGAGGACATTCTAGTGGGACTATAGGTGAGAGAATCATGGGAGAAAGGCAAAGTAGAAGGACCCAGAGGGTCCTAGAAGCCTACAAGTAGAACATTATGATAGGCAGATTTGGGCACAAGGGTCCCGCTCAAACTAAGGCACCAGCCAAGGACAATACAGGCGGTAAACCTTAAACCCCTACCCAGATCTAGACAATGGACAGAACACTCTCCACAGTAGAGTGGAGAGTGGGATATTACTTTCTCACATACTCTGGTGCCTCACCTTTGACCATGTTCCCTGGAGGGGGAGACCTGGTGGCACTCAGAGGAAGGACAGCAGGTTACCAAGAAGAGACTTGATACCCTATGAACATATACAGGGGGAGGTAATCCCCTCAGGAACAGTCATAGGGGAGAGGAATAAGAAGAAAATGGGAGGGAGGGAAGAATGGGAGGATACAAGGGATGGGATAACCATTGAGATGTAACAAGAATAAATTAATAAAGGAGAAAAAATGAAAAAAAACTCAAATTAAAATGATTTTGGCTGTGGTGTTGCATGTATCGACTTTACTATGTCAAAAACGTTGGTCTACTCATATTCTATGACTTTTATTATAAACTCATGATGGGTTCTGTTAAAGTCTCTTAATGCATTTACTGAAATGATGAAGTAATATTTTGTTTTATGTCTATTTATATGATATATTACATTAATTGATTTGGAAATGTTGAGGCATCTATGCATCTCAAAGATAAAGATAGAGCCTTGGACCAATTAAACAAAAGAAAAGGAGAGATTGCTCAAATAGAGAGAACCATTAATGGACTGGGAAGCATCACAAAACGCACATGGCAGTGCAACTACTATGAAGAAATATATGAGTAACCTATTCCGTATTAAGTTGAAAAATATAAAAGAAGTGGATAATTTGTAGATGCATGGAATCCGCCAAATTTAACTAAGAAAATATCAACTATTTTAACAGACCTATAGTAAGTGAGGAGATTCAAATAGTAATAAAAGCCTGCCACATAAAAAGCAAGTCCATATCAAGATAGATGAACAGAAGCTCAACTAGGCTTTCTCTGAAGATCCTCCTTAAATTACACAAACACACAAAAAGAAAGACAAGGAGCATTTCTAAACATCTTTTACAATGCTAGTCAAAATAAGGCAAAATCACAACAACAACAACAAAAACTATGGGTCAATAGCCTGATAAGCATACTTTCAAAAATCTTCAATAAAATACATGCAAACTGAATATGGGCAGATATCAAAAATACTATCCATAATGAACAAAACAAGTTTAACTCTAATTAAAATGCAGATAAATCCTATATACTCTTACCTATCGCTTCATTTCCATGTTTCATGGAAATTAGAAAAAAAAGTCTGGGTGAAGCAGTCCATCTATAATGGTCGTACACAGATATTAGGTAAGATGACAGACATGTATAAATTCCACCCCTTAGGACAACGCCAAAAACAAAAGGAGAAATTGAGAACATCCAAGGTCGTCAAAATCATCAATGTCACGCATTCATATGTTATTGCTTCTCATCCAATCAATACCTAGTATGCCACTGACAGATTAGAAAATATCACACATATATGATAAATGTTTCAACTGAAAGACAAGTATATTTGTTTATGAGGTACAATGTGATATTTTATGCATGTAAACACTGCATATTGGTGAAATCGGGACAATTAGCCCTTTATGCATGAAACTTTTAACTTCCTTGGGAAGAATACATTAAACATCCTCTCTTTTGAGAGATATGAAGCATTATGTTTAATTATATTTACAGCATAGCATACCCAAACCTCTTCTAGCTAATGCAATCATCACTTTATTAAATTGTGGGTGTGTGTATTGTGGGGGAATATGGGTGGAGTCTCTTAAATACTTTGACTTTAGTTTATTTCAATTTGGCCTAATAGGGAAGTTGACCAATCCCATAGTTTCTGGATTTTTATGTTATTGATGAAATATACTCTTCCATAAGGACTGTGTTAATTTTCACTTCAATGAATTTTGTATAATAGCTTTGCATACTTCCATTCACAACAGCGTTCGATAACCATTTTCTTGTTGATAATAACCACTATACCTGGGATGAGGTAGTACTTTATTGTGGTTAATTTTGATGCTGTGAAAATATTCCATGACTTTGAAATTGCTCTATTTTTCTACATAGTAGGCACAAGCCCCATGTGAGTATTGGTCACATGAGTAGGAACATTCCAGACTGCAAAATGTTGTAAATATTCAGCATACACAGGCTTTTAATAATGAAAAGAATTTGAAGCAAAATATATGATTGAAGCAATTAATTCATGTAAATTTTGTATAATATGTAAATATCAACATAAGTATTATCATGTCACAGTAATATTTGTGCACTTATAAAGTATAATGTATATTATGTTTTATAATAATATTCAATGTAATGTTGTGAGTTAAACATGTGAATAATTATACTAGTTTTTAATAATAACATCATTTATTCATAAGTCATATGAATTATGAAAAAGCTATGAATGTGTATGACAGACATTACATCTCCAACAGACAGCATTGAACTATGACATTTCCTAAGGGAGCTGAAAGAGGAGTAGAGAAGGAATGATCAAGCTTTGTGGAAGAGGCTGTCCCGAGGACTCTCGCCATGGCCCCCAGGACCTCCTTATTCCTCAGGCTATAGATTATGGGGTTGAGCATGGGGGTGAGGATAGTGTAGAAGACAGCCAGAATCTTATCCTCTGTGGGGGAACGGAGACTTCTCGGTCGAAGATAGGTGTAGACAAAAGGTACATAGTAAAACGTCACCACAGTTAAGTGAGTTGAACATGTGGTGAAGGCCTTTTTCTTTCCTTCTTTTGAGTGCATATGAAAGACAGCAAAAAGGACCCGTCCATAGGAAGCTGTGATGCCAAGGAAAGGAAGTAAGAGAAACAGGCTTGTGCTCACAAACACTATGTACTCATAAACCCAAGTGTCCATACAGGCCAGGGGCAACATGGCTGGAACATCACAAAAGAAATGGTTAATGGATCTAGAACGGCAGTAAGGAATATGAAGGGCGTAGACAGTATGTGCTAAAGAGTTGATGGAGCCCAATATCCAGGAGCCGATGATCATCTTCAGACACATTACTTTGCTCATGCGAATGGGATAATGAAGTGGGTGGCAGATAGCCACAAAGCGGTCATAGGCCATGGAAGCCAGGAGCAAGCCCTCAGAGCCTGCCATGGTCAGGAAGAAGAAGGATTGCACTCCACAGCCCATGAAAGAAATGGTTTTCTGGCCAGAGAGGAAGTTAAATGCCATCTTGGGCACAGTGGTAGAAATGTACATCAAGTCCATGAGAGAGAGCTGACTGAGAAGAAAGTACATGGGGGTGTGGAGCCTGGGATCCACACGAATGAGGTGGATCATTGTTGAGTTGCCAAACAAGGCCAGAGAGAAGACAAAGATGATGAGCAGCAAAAGCAGCAGGCCAGTTTGGTTTTGTGGAAACAACCCCAGCAACGTGAAATCAGTTGAGCTCTGATTCCATTTCTCCATGGAAACTTATTTCTTATCTTTCTTGAAAAGGGTGACCTGAAAATAAATACACTCATCATATGAAATAGAAGAGAAGAATGAAGAGGAACTGGCTTGTAATGAATGCTTACACTGAGTTATTCTTCCTCCCACATTGTCACTTTGTTGAATATATCTTGAAATATGAACTGAGTGTTTCTCCCCTCTTACCTCTGACCATATTCTCTATCCAGAGATATCTATATGGTCATTTTGAAATCCAGGATAGCAACATGAGTTTAAATAGTACACACATTTTCTCCTAGATAACTCCATGGAAGATGATTACTTACTTACCTTACAACACAAAGAGACTCATGTCCCAGCTCGCCCTGTCATCCGCATCACTTGCTTCCTGGCATCTTCTCCTAGCTGGCCATACTTCAGACAGATCTCAGCATCTGTCCTTTGTTTCTCTGCCTCTCAAATTCTCTAATGAATCTTTCCTTTTCCTGAAAATTCCCTCCAGTCATAATTCACTGTCCTGGAATGAAAATGTTTTGTGTGGGTTCAGATCGACCTTAGTCATAAGATGCTATTTGTGTGTATTCACTTGCATAAGGATCCTTTGGTTTGTGAAATTTTACAGATACCCACTGAAGACACATTCATGATTAAAAATTTAATACTATAAAACATAATAGGCACATGTTGCATATGTTTTTTATATTTTATCACTGCAAATATTATACTTTGAAATGCTTATATTCACTGCTTTCTCTCCTTACTCTGAAGTTCATGTTTTTGCACTCCATTTTCAGGAGGGAGAAGCTTTTAAAAACCTGTCCTTTTGGGAAGAAAATGTGCAGTAGTGAGTTCTTGACTTTCTGCTCACCAATATTTTTTAAATTATTATGCTTTTTTCATTTATTTATATGTATTTGGAAAGATGTGTATGCACTACAGTACTTGTAGAGAAAATGGAGTACCATTAGGAGAGTCCATTTATTTCCCCCCACCCTGAGAATCAAACTTAGATCATCAGGTTGGAGTCAAGTGCCTATACTTGCTAAGCCATCTCAGTAGCCCAAATAACAAAGTAATGCCTTACTCTTATTTATTAAGCATTTATGTCACATATATTTTATTTACACATGTTAGACTTATTCAACTGAGGACAATACAACAAAAATAATTTCCTATATTTAGAATGAATAAATTGAAAATAAAATTAGTGGGTTGCATATATGTATGTGTATATATTTTGAAATATAGATATCCATCTGAATAACTTACAGATATCTATATGTTTTCAAGAAGAGTTGTTTGGTATCAGATAATGAATTGAATTTTCAAGAGAGCAGACAGATGACATGATACAACCTTGACATGGAAAATGATATGACTATATTAAGATCTGAAATACAAAAAAAATTATCATCTAAAAAGCATAAACATTCCTGCCAGGATAATGTTTCCTACTTTTCTATGACCTCTGTAGATTTGTCTCTTCCTGCTCTGTTTTCTGTCATCTGATTCTTCTTTATTCACTCTCTCGAGATTGCAAAACCCATAATTATGACTCATCATCTTTCCAGTATATGTTTTCTTTCTTCTCTTACATGTTTTCAGTATAAGAATTCATGCTTTACATATATGTGCCCTTGTATCTGAAAGAAATACTGAGGACACAGCCTGAGAATGCTACTGGACCTGGTTATATTGGGCTACTGCTGTTTTTCAATACTAAAGAACAGAAAACGGCACTTTGTGAAAATTATTCACATGTACTAACAAATCATTTAGCATTCTATATGTCTATGCTGAGTACAAAAGCAACTATAAAGCAATATGTAGAAAAATGAAAATACAGTTTACAGTTATCTAATCAAGAAACACTGACTAATGAGGAATTCATAGGTAGGAACATGGCAGGTGCACAGAACTGCTTGGCATAGAGTAAATATGAGATCAGAAGTATCCTGTGCTTCTTTACTACATTTTAAAGACACATGCTGGTAAGCGGACAGGTAAATATGAAGCAGAGATAAAATCCACAACCACCACCATTATGATATACACTCTAATAACATTTCCTGTTCCTAGGTGCTTGCCTTCTCCGTTCATGGAAGATCATGTAATCTGTTGCACAAATTAACAACGTGATGACAAGGCTAGACCACCAAACAAGAAACTCAAACATATGACCTGATATTACATAATAAGTGTGTGTGTGTGTGTGTGTGTGTGCGTGCGTGCGTGCGTGCGTGCGTGTGTGTGTGAACATGGTAGACAAAGGCTAAGAGACGGCTGGACTGGAAACCTGCCCTGAGCCAATAGGTTTAAGTATCTAGTGTAAACATGTCTGTTTGTAGTCCCTTACTCAAGTGATGAGCAAGGAACAGGGTTAGGAGGGAAAGTCAGTGAGGACAAAAACAATGAGACAAGCTTGTGAAGGGCAGACGTGAGGGCAATTGTGGAGGGAGAAAAGGACTTGAATTCTGATCTGGATAAAATGAGAAAACTGGAAGCATGATATGCTCTTGAACACATTTGTGGACCTCATTCACGATGCTCTCGCTCAGAAGGGAGCTACCAGGAGGACCATGAACAGTAGGCGAATTACAGAGAATATCTGCTGATCGACAAGGTGTGAAAACAGAGCCACACATCTCAGAAAACCAGGGATGGCTGGGCACTTAGGAATGTGGGTTCCCTGTGTGAATATAGGCACCTGTCTGATAAACCACTGATATCTGGCATCTGGCACAGTACTTACTTACAGCAGGCTCTCAAACTGTGTGCCTGTTGAGATGAATAAAACACTTTCATTAGAGATGACAGATTATTGTTGTTCATACTGACAAAGCTTGCAATATAATTTTTAAAAAAATATTCTCCTGCATCATGACTTCTGAATAAAGAGAAGTCTCTTAGGGGAACTTCTTTTACTTTCTTGAGCACAGGTTTAGCTATAGAGGAAGGGACATCCCAGCCATCCTTTCAGGAGATGTTTCCAACAGTCAGCTTTGGACACAGAATCTGCACTAAGCTTACATTTCACATGTTAACATTTACATGTTCAACTTTTATGAAAGGGGTGCACAGATGTGCACTCTCAGATCGCTTCTCACTGGTTCATAAACAGTCTTTAAGAACAGTTAGAACAGTAATTGTTTTATTTTCAATGTTAGAAACTCATCTTGTTATATTGTATTTGAGAGCAGCTGTTTTCATGAGGACAGATACCTGGACTTGAAGGTTTAGGATTTCAGACATTGAGTCAGAGCCAAAGATTTTTCATTTATTCCCAGACAATTTCCTTATTGGTTCTGGGCCTTATTTAATGCACCAGAGTCACATGATGAACTATATTCTTGGTTACACTTTCATTTTTAAAACTCCCAGTGGCTAGAAAGTAGATGCTCATGTTCCCCTTAATTATTCCAAAAGACCAGAATACATAGAGTTCTTTAAAAGCTCTGTCATGAAGAGATTATTAGACAGGAGTGCTACAAACACAGGATGCTGGATTAATTTTGCCAAAGTTACATATGTAGCCACACAACACAGTGAGAAAAAACTACAAAGCACAATAAATTGATCATCAGAACCTCTGATTATTCTTTGAAACTCCAGGACACTCGGGAACATGAAGCTCAACGAGATTTCTGCATCCTGCATGTATTAGGTACTCAAGAAGCATCTGTTTCCTCAATTGCACATCTTAGCTTCTGAGAAACCCCAAGACCAGAAAAAATTCAGCTGGGTATTTATGGTCCCTGGCTTGAAAACAAGCACATTGTAGAGTTCAAACACGTTTGTGTCATTTCTCCTGCATCTTAAGCTCACCTTGCTTTTCTACTTTGTTATGAAAAACCTAGAAAGAGCTTGCATATGGCATGGGAGACATCCATCCAGAATCCACCCTACTGACCTAACCCAAACCAGCTCTGCCTGATAACGTCATCTGGACCCAGATCATCCAAGGATCTTATACTTGTGCTCATGTTTATGAAAAAGAAAAGTACCGTTAAAACACAGACATTCTCTGTGGACAATCCTTGGGTCTTGAGAAGTCTTCAGCTTCCTTTTCTGTTCTCGTCCTCTGCTCAGAATACCACAAGATCATCTCCTGTGCAGCAGTCCCAACTGAAGGCTGAAAGTCTGCATCTTACACAAGAACCACTTCTACCAAAACATCAGGAAAGAAACTTTCAAGAGTTACCTACTAGTCGCCTTATTCACAATGAAACCAAGAAGACATGATTAACCCACCTGAAATGTTCATGCCTATTGCTCAGATAAAGCATCCTTTCTTACTAATTATTTTTAAAATGAAACACAAGAGACATTTTAGATTTATTTCCCACATACTATATTGGTGCAAGACAGAATAGCAAATGCGATATTTTATATGCACAACCTTGGATCACCAAGACTTAGATATTCCTCTTTTTCCTCTAATTATTCCCTCATGTCTAAATCTAGAGAGACAAAGCCTTGGCCATTTCTCCTGACTTGGCTACTCTGAGGTAGCTCAATTTTGAACTTAGAGAAATGAATAGATGACAATTACCACTCCTGTAATCACAGGATGCCTAAAAATAAACTAAAGAGGGTGATTATTCCAGAAAATGACTTGAGAGCTGTCAAGGATATTGGTCTATCTGTATTATAGTCCCTCTTTTTTATGTGTTGGACCCCAAAGAGGTACACACTGATACACAAAAACATTTATCTAGAGATAAATTTTACTTTAGTCACAGGTTAATGTTGAGGTCTTGTGATAAAATCCATATTCAGTCTCAGGGTGATCCATGATGACATATTCACCACTGATCATATCCCAAAACAAATGAAAGGCTGTGGCCTGCATGGTTGGATTTGATGTGTTGTGGGCTTCCTTTTCACCTAGCTAATGATTTTTCTGCTGTACTTTTTAGAGTAAGTCCCATGTGTCAACTATTGGCCTTAATTCTTGAACAAATGGAGAATTATTTTAAGTCCTTTCTTACACCATTACCCTGCAGAGTACTGCATAGGTTTTATTCTACCAGTTTCAATATTTTGGGTTTTAAGCTTAAGTCCTTGATCCAGTTGGAGTTAGTTTTTATGAAAGGTAATAGATACAGGTCTAATTTCATTATACTGCAGTTTTCCCAGCATCATTTGTTGGAGATGGTTTTCTCAGCTTATGGGGTGCTTTGGTTTTGGTTTTTGGTTTTTTTTGGAATCTTTGTCAAAAACTAACAGGCTGAAGTTATATGTACCCATATTTTTGATAGTCTATTTTATTTTATTTGTCCTCCTATCTGTTTATGTGTCATATGGATTTTATTACTCTGGCTTCATAAATCATCTTGAGCTTTGGACTGGTAGCTCTTCCAGTATTGCTCTTTTTTCCATAATTGTTTTTAGCTAATGGGGTATTTAATGATTTATTATACATTTTAGGATTTTTTCTATCTCTATGAAGAATAAAGTGGAGTTTAACAGGAATTACATTGAAACTGAAAATGGCATTTAGCAGAATGGTCATTTTCACAATATTAATTCTACAAATCTATGAGCATAGGATATCTTTCCATTTCCTAGTGTATTTATCTCTTTCATCAGAGGTTTTAGGTTTTTATTGTAGAGGTTCCTCACTTCTTTAGTTAAGTTTATTCATGTGTGTGTGTGTGTTTGTGTGTGTGTGTGTGTGTGTGTGTGTGTGTATGTATGTATGCATGTATAGAGGAAAACTTGATTTAAAAACTTGTACTGGGTTCAACTACACAATTCTCACTGGAGAGCATTTGTGAGGAGACAGGTGAATTTACAGGAAGTCATGCTGTTTGACATTTTGTGTTGTCTGTCTTTTGGTGATGATTCCTGGGCATGTGTCCTTTTTTCGTTTTGGTTGTGTGTCTGATGTGGACTCAGTAGATCTGACTGTAGCAAGGATAAATATCTTGGACAAAGATGTATGTTGCAAAAGTATGGATAGAGATCCACAGACTGAGCTAAAGGACTGCATATTAGAACCAGGCTCCATCTTAGAACTGAGATTAATACTATGGGTTAGAGTTACAAGAGCAATGTCACCAAGAAGAATCTGAGCGCAGGGTGTATGAGCCAGATTGGATCATATGACAGATTTGGTTTAGGGTGTGATGGGTTAAGGTATGATGGACAGAGGGCGCTGGGTTAGGGTAAGATGTTACTCTTGGTCTAAGCCTGGAGCTAAATCAATCCTTTGCTCCTTGGAATAGAGAATTTAGAATACTTAGTTTCCAGATTGAAGCAATTATTCATTAGAAGAAAGTTGGTTCATCTTCTTGAGCAGTCAATGTCCTTGGGAAGCTCTTGAGGAACTCCTTGGACCAACTTGTAAAATAAGAATTGAGACGAGGATCAATGTGACAACACGCTGACATTTGTCTTAAGAATCTATTTTAAAACTAAAGCTCTTGTCAGGTACCCAAAAGACAGGCTGAAACTCATCAGATTCCTGTATTCTTTCCCTGAGTGTGGTCACACTATGAAAAACTCATTCTGCCCCCTCATTGTCGTACTTTATCTTTATTTCATGCGCCACAACAAGTATCCAAACCTAACTAGTTAGAGTTGCAGGAGCCAGGATTTTTTTCCATTAAAACTTAACTTACAATGTGAACTGAAATTAATTCAGGCTAAATTTAGTGGTTATTAATTACATGAGACATTCCTTGTCAACCCATTTAGCACAAAACAAATGATATAAAGACCCAAGTACACATAAACAATGCTTATATACACTTACAAATATTTAGTGTCCATGAACTAAAAACATAAATTTATGCTTCCATAAATTCTATGCTTTAATGAGATAACAATTTCATTAAGTTTTATAGCAACAGACTGTCATAAATTACCATACTTTTCAAGTACAATAGCATACCTAAGAGGCAAAGCAGGAAAACCCCTGGTACAGTCTCAGATGCTACTTGATGATATTCTTAGCTTTTGGGTTGGTGTAATCCAGGGGTCTGTTAACCCATTACAGAGGATGTACATAATAGTCGTGAGGATGTTAGGTCACACACAGAGGTGCCCTGAAAATGGCTAGGTAAGGGAGCTAGTTATGGCGCAAGAGAGTTTCAAATTAGACTCTGGGCATGGAAAATTCAAATCTCTGTAAGATCATTGAAATTCTAATTGATCATTATCTTCAAGAACTTCTTTCTGGAAACTTTCATTCCTAAGAGACATTGAAATATATCTGTATTTTCTTTGTTTTGACTTTTCTTTTTTGCTTCTTTTTTCCTTTGAGAAAGAGAAAATGAAGGTGAGTTGGTAGGGGTGTGAGGAGGATCTGGAAGCAGTTCGGGAAGAGAAAGTGGGGTCAGCATATACTGTATGAATTTTTTAATTACAAAAAAGGAGAGAAGCTAATATATATGTAAATATTAGGATTCCATTTAACCTTTAATTTTTCCTAGCAAGAGCTTTGTGTGTATTATTATGCTAGTAATTTTTACATGTTTTATAATGAAATAATACTCTTTAGTATAATAAGGACATAAACATATAAAATGTTTAAAGTTCTGCTGTGAGAGCAAGATTTGATTAAGAGTATAAATTCCTCATGTATTTCTATATCACCAAATTTTTGAAATTCAATAATTAAGAGATAATTTTATAGTACATTTAATGCTCTAACCTTATTTTCCAGAATATTCTTTTTAAATAGTTTGTGTTATAGTTCCAGTCTATAAAGTCTATCTCAAAAAATAACCTGCTCGATTTTTCTTTATATTATAATTATGTCATTTCCCTCTTTCCTTTCCTCCCACCAGATTCTCTTATATGCCCTTCCTTGCTCTCTTTCAAGTTCATGATTTTTTTTATTAATTGTTGTTACATGCTAAAAGTTTTTTTATTTCTTTGGTTTAATTTTTTGCAATTTGTTGTTAATAAAAAACGAAGTCTGTTTTCCCACTGTTATTGCAGATGAACCAATTTATTTAGAATTACAGTCTCTGTGATCATATTGACAATAGTTTCACTTTAGCTTATGTGCTTTCATAATCCTTCTGTGTACTGAGAGTCTTCATAAAGAAAAGATGCTAAGTTATAAAATTCTGGCAGTAACATATTAGAAAGCATAACAAATTTTTATTAACTAAAAGTAGTATAAATTGTGCCTTAGTTATGATCTTATTACAAAGAAGAGACACTATAACCAAGGCAAATCTCACATAGGAAAAACTTTTACTTAAGAGGGTTTACAATTCAGAGTCTTGGCTGCTTATAGTAATGGCAGGAAGCATGGTAGCACATAGGTAGGCATGGTGCTGAGAGGCAGCTGAGACTCCTACATCTGGATCCGCAGGCAGGAGAAAGAGAATGATGCACACTAGGCCTGGCTTGAGCTGCTGGGAGTTCAAGGCCACCCCTAGTGGCACACTTCCTCCAACAATGCCATACCTAATCCAAGAAGGCCACGCCTCCCAATAGTACCAGTCCTTATGAGTCTATGGATCCATTTTCATTTAAACTACCACAAACTGTGATAATTTATCATCTTTGCAAAAACATATAGTACTCCAATCAGAGAACTAAAGATTGAAATTTTGACTAAGTAACAAGAGCAATCAAAATAATCCATTCAGCAATATGAAATCAGTAGGATAATAAACCCTAAACTTTCATATTGAGCCCTTTACAGAAAACTATACCATACAGAAGGGAACTGTGCAGCACCCATCAATAAGGACTACTCTTAGCCTAACAGTGGCTATGAAATGCCTAGAGAAGTTATGAAATGCTAAAACATCTTGTGATTCTTGTAGAAGACTCTACTGTAAAGGACAAATTAGTGAGTTTCCATCAATTATACCCTCATATGATGTCTTCTCATTTTAAATGACTTATCATATGTTATTGATTAACAACAACTATTCAAAACATTGGAGATTATATGATTGAAACTTTCCCCAATTAAAATATAGTGTTTTACTTTGTTGCTGTTTGTAAAATGAATTAATTGCTTTTAGTGGGATTTTTTTCTTTGCATTAAGTTTGGATGTTTGCTAGAACAGTTTGCACACATAAATCCACAATATTTACTATACATACATTAGCAAACTTTTCTATCTTCTTATATAATATTTTATGGTTGCCTTATCACAGTATACCATAACTTTACCATGGACATCTGTATATAGATATAAATATATATCTGTTTACAGTTATTATCCTAAAGTAAATGTGTGGACCAAGCTAAGAAGGTGAATTTAGAAAACACAAAAGTGAGACATTTTTATATTCATTTTTTATTCAAAAAATTACTCTGGACCATGTTTTTCACAGCCATCAGGACATCTTTATTCCTAAAGCTGTAGATTATTGGGTTGAGTGTGGGTGTCAGGATGGTATAGAATATTGCCAGGATCTTATCCTGGCCTGGAGTGTGATATGAGCGAGGTCTCATATATGTGAAAATGAATGGGCCATAGTACATTATCACCACAACCATGTGGAAGGAGCAGGTGGAAAAGGACTTTTGCCGAGCTCCTGATGACTGCATTTGGAAGACAGTGAGGAGAATTTGCACATAGGATATAGAAATCATGGAAAATGGAATCAGCAGGAAAATAATGCCACTCACATAAACTCCTCGCTCATAGTGTGATGTGTCTACACATGACAACTTCAACATGGCAGGGACTTCACAGAAAAAGTGATCAATGGCCCTCGAGCGGCAGAAGGGAAAGTGGAGTGCAAAAGCTGTGTGGACTGTGGAGTTGAGAACCCCCACAAGCCAGGAGCCTGCAGCCATCAGCCCGCTGGAGTTGTCCCTCATCAGTACAGGGTAACGAAGTGGGTGGCAGATGGCCACATATCGGTCATAGGACATGGCTGCCAAGAGAAGGCACTCACCACCTAGCAAGGTGAGAGACAGGAATATCTGGAAGCCACAGCCTGCAAAGGAAATAGTTCTGCTGCCGGAGAGAAAGTTGGCGATCATCTTAGGCACGATGTTGGAAATGTGCAAGATATCCATGAAAGAGAGGTGGCTGAGCAGGAAATACATTGGGGTGTGGAGTCGAGAATCCCTGTGGATTAGGAGGATCATGAGGGCGTTTTCTATTATGGTCATGTTAAAAATGAAAAATATAAATGAGAAAAAAACTAAGTTTGTCTGGGAAGAAGAGAACAGTCCCAGAAGGATGAAGTCACTGCTGGCTGTGTGGTTTTCGTGTCCTATCATGTCTCCTCCAATTTTACCTACGAAGAGATGGTTATTTTATTATGAAAAAAGCTGTTAAGTCTAAGTCTTAGACTCACATACATATGTTTACATAATACAATTAGTTCATGCATAATTTATATCCACCACCAAGTGCCTCATAGAGGGTTTCAGAGTAGATGTACAAGAACATTTTTTGTTCTAACAAATTATAAAAATGAGTGTGGAATAGACCTCTTTGTATTTTAGAACTCATAGCTGCAATTACTTTCATATGCTTTGCTTAAGTCCAGTCATTTCTTAAATATACCTTTCACAACTGAACATCCTGTGTAAGCTCCACTGGAGATTTCTTTGGGTGGGGCTCTCCCTAGAACCTGCACATTGCAAGACCATCCATTAATTAACTGTGTATTCCAACTCAAACACAGACTTTCCTAATCTTTTGCATTGCTCCACCTTAAAATCTTGGATATTAAACAGTGGGACCTAGTTATGAAAGAAAAGAATGAAGAATAATAACAGCGTGAATTGTGTAGGTGATTCTGTGCTGTTTAACACCATGAAGGAAACTGCCCAAGATAAGTTGTGGAAACATTCAATACTTCTTTCAAATGACTCTGTAACTAAATATCAGTGTGTGTGTGTGTGTGTGTGTGTGTGTGTGTGTGTGTGTGTGTTTGTGTGTGTGTAAGAGAGAGAGAGACAGACAGACAGACACAAAAACAAAGATGGAGGCAGAGATTCTCCATATATCTAAAAAGCTCTTCTTCATGAAAAGTTATTTAGGATCCTTAACTTACATAATTAATTATTAATGCAGCTAGTTATTAATAATTCATAAGTATCTTAGCTGATTTCCACCTGGGAAGCCCCATATAAGACTTGTTGCTCATACCCACTTAGTGAGCCAGACTATGCTTAGCTAATTACTCAGGAATGTTCCACTAAATTCACTTTGAAGTTACTTCCTAGTTTTAGGCACAGCTATAGATCAACCTCTTATAGACTACATAAGCTTTATACTGCTTTCTATCATTTGCTTTCATTTTATTTTATTTACTAATGTGTACATGCATTCATACATGTGTACACATGATGTGGGAGCACACACATGCAGCAGTCAGCATATCAGTTCTTTAAAGTCTGTTATGTCTTTCTGTGTTTTAAAAATTATTTATGGCATTATTACATAATTAACATCATTTCCCCTGCCTTTTCCTATTTCTAAATCCCTCCTTTCTGTTTTTCAAATCCATGGCCTCTCTTTTCATTAATTGTAGTGTGAGGGTTAATAAGTGCTCAGTCAGTATGGTACCTGTATGTTTGTCTTTATAGCTGACCATTTGGTATTTGGAGAAGACTATTTCTCATGCTCTCCGCATTCCTTACTTGTCTGTAATTCTTTATCTAGGGCCAAGTCCTCCTGGGATTTCCCCTGTCCGCAGTAACATGCCTATTGGTGTTGTCCTTGTTTCCTTCTATTTTTTACATATGTTCCTACGATCAAGTTAAGATCACCAGGTTTGAGTGACAAGTGCCTTTACCTCTTGAGCCATCTACCTGTCCTCAATTAAGTAGTTATGGTAGTGTTATACACCAGATATTCATTAACTTAAAATTTCTTAGATTGCATTTTCACTTTACTGCCTGATGTATATTCTCCAGATAAAGTATGCAAACTTTCTAAAATTTTAACTAGTAGCCATTGTTCACTAATATCAGTGTAACTATACATTCATTTCTATCTGAGAACAATACTTATTGGGAAAGTATTTGATATGGAAATTGTGGAGAATACTAGATTTAATTGCTTACTTACATGAGAGAAGCATTATTACTGTTTGAACCTGAAAATGACTCATTGGTAAATAAACCTCAAGAATCTAACTCACTTAGTTGGTGACCATCTGCTTGTGGACTATGACTTAACTCATCTATTGTGCACATGTCCCTGGGTTTAACTCCTAGAAGTTGGTTCCTATAAATTCACCCATTAGAATTTAAACATTCAGTAAGCACTGATGTGAACTAACTCATTTCTAGAAGATATGTAAGGTTGGGGGTAATAAATGCAATAACAGGTTTCCTGATAAGAATTGGAGTACTGTTAGCTCAAAAATATGTTTTTAAATAGCCATATAAACTATATCATCTCACTGTCTTAAAACAAGATAATAAAATTTAATTCAAATAAAATATCTTAAAATATAGTTTCTGTCTCATTGAACAAAAACATAGACCAGATACAAACTATGTAAAAATTTGTATTAAATTTTTTCTGAAATTCAGTCAAGATGATATCAGTTCTTGCTTACAGAGTTGCTTTTAACATTAAAAGAAAAATAAATAGATAAAAATATTGAAAGAAACATATTAAATACCCACCAGAGGGAAAGAAAACACTCCTAGGATAGCAAATCCTCAGAAACAATGACTGTTGCTACAATCATTATATTAGTAGTCTTTTATAGTTTCTATAACTATTGTTATTTCTGTATTCTTTAATATTCTAAGCTTGTTCATATAGGAGAGAGACATGAGGAAGAGGACAAGATAGAGAGTGGGAAAGCCTTACAGACCATGAATGAAGATCCCAAGATGTTACCCAGCCAGGAGAACTTGTGCTATATTATCATTCACTGTATAGTTAAGTAAAATTGTGACCTCACTAAATGAGAAAGAATGCAAGATATTGTGTGGGAATGTCTGGGTAACTTCTCACTAAGATATACACATGAACATACGCCTGGAAAAGCTAAGTGGCACTCCTGAGCCAGCCAGTAAACCACTCATAAATTCATTTTCCACCAACCAATGTTTGTTTGTTTGTTTGGTGTGTGTGTGTGTGTGTGTGTGTGTGTGTGTGTGTGTGTATGTGTGTGTGTGTGTATATGTGTGTGTGTGTGTGTGTGTGTGTGTTTTGTCCTTTTAACCCTTCAGATACATGTAATCATTGCAGAGTTACCATCTGTCTACACTTTTTACTGACAGCCAGATTTAATAGAATCATATATCACACAATGTCATCAAATTAGTAATGCAGGATGGTGAGCTATTAGAACAAACCCCTTAGAATAGCCTCCTGAATCAATGCCATGAATGGGCACTTATAACTCCAGATCTGGTGGATGTGGGATGTTGTTATTTTGTGCAGTTGGAAAAGCCCCAAATCTCCTTACCTCTATCCTATACACAAATCACACTTACACATAAATCATACTTCCATAAGTTCTGCCTCCATATGCAGTGTGCATGTACTATGTCCTCTCAGATCTTTTGAACTGTGTGTAGACCTGATGATTCTAAATCCCTCACCCTCTTCTTCAGTTGAACAAAGTTTACACAGATTCAGCGCCACATTTGTAATCCTGTGCTGCTCATTTTTCCTGAAGCCTACAGATTGTAACTAACTGATGCTGGTCTCCCATGATAGACCGTGAGGGTGGGAACTAAGGCAGTATACCCTTATCACTTCCCTTATATAGATTTCAGCATACTATTATGAACAGACTCAAGTGGAAGGGTTACAGGAGCAGAAAGATGTGAGTCCACTCCCCCCACTATCAAAGCAGTACATTCTCAATCACAAGATCTGCTCCTACAATAGTAGCACCTCCTTCCTTTGAAAAATTATAAAAATCTTGTTTTATATTCATGACTTGCCTGCCTCACTGAAGACAGAACCTATTTCTGTTGTATCATATACCTTACAATACCAAATTACAGTACCTTTAAAGTATTTCCCCATACAGTAAGGTTGGCTGAAAGAAAAATAAATAAAGTCAGATAATCTAGAAAATTACCTTGTAGGTTGTTGATTCCATTTATCTATTCTACCATAAAAAAAACAGAAGTTGTAGCAAGGAAGATTTTGTTGCTATTTTCAAGACCAGAAACGTACAAAATATTGAACATGTACTTGGCATTATTGACTGATTCCAGCAACTGTGACATAAAGTCAGGCTATAGTTAGCAGAGGTGAAACATTAGGTTTTGTAGACAAATATGTATATGTCTTACACGCAGATGTGTATTACACAAGTCTTATGACTAAGTGCATGGTAGGAATAAAATCTTAATGAGATCTGTACCTACATAAATGAACATTGTTTCCTGCACTGCAAACTTATTATTATAATACACTTTCAGTACACTCCATCTTTGACTAATTTTTTGAACAATCAAGAACTTAAAATCTCTTGACAGCACATTAGAATCATGTTGCTTTAAGATGGAGAAGGTGAGATGCCCACTGTTAGTGAAGCACAGGGACTGCCAAGACATAGGTTTGACTGTTGCCACTTTAAACTCTAAATGGTAAACCTTCCCCTACAGCAGCACTGGTAAAGGTGGCCACACAGTCTAAGAGCGACCTCGCCTCTCCTACAGATCAGATGGGCGAAGAAAAAGATCTCAATGTTAAGGCAACATCAAAGTTGCATCATCATGTGGGCACCGGAGCTTCTTCAAAGGGCCAGATAAGCTACACAGCTTCACCATGGAAACCAAGCTCTTCACTGTGGCTGTCTATCAAGAATCTGTGAATTATTTCTTTGATGTTTAGCAGTTTTTGACTGGAGAGACAATAGGTTCATTAACCATGGCCTTTCTAGTTCTGTTTCCTTATCAGTTTTTGTTAGTATATCAACACAGTGAATAACATTGTCTCTCTCCTTTCTAGAGATAAAACAAAACAAAGTTTAAAAAGATATACTACACATGTTCATATTTCTTCTAAGTTATTTCAAAGAAATGTTATTGGGTGTTATTTTTTTAATAAGAAATTGCACTCAGTCAATTTTAGAATATCCAGATGGTTTATGAGACTTCGTAAATTAATTTTAAAATAGATATAATATGCTACTTATATAACTATTACAGAATGGTCTGCATTTGTGAACAGAATAGTAATGAAATATTAATAAGGATTTTTTTCATAAATTGGGTTCAAAATATCTAATAGGAGAGTAGCTATTAGCACCTATTATAGTTGCTTACTACTCTGAACACTTGAATTATTTGTAAACTTGTGTAATCTCCAGTTTGATATCACTCTCGTCTATTGTAGTCAAACCATGTAACCCTTATTTTGCATCACATAGAAGTTAAAGATATTGTATCATACTGGTGAATTTCCTGCCTCTAGAGTCTCCAAACGTTCAGTCCTAAGAGTCAGCACTATAATACAGCTTCAAGGATGCAAATGTGTTCTGTCACATCCCTGTAATTAAAAACATATATGAAATCTATCTTTATTTACTATTTCCAGTGAACTTTTTTGTATTTACACAATTTAATGTGTTGCCTATCTTTCCCATACTTTGGTTACTACCACAGAAATGGTATACCCTAATCATTCCAAAGGTTCCAAGGTTTTCCATTCTTCAAGTATACATTAGAAATCTCTCTTCCCTTGGATCACCATGCTTTCTGCAGAGAAACTGGCTCTGTTCCATTCAGAATCAGCCAACTGCCTCAGGACATCTCAGTCTGTCAGTGAGGTGTTTACATGAGTTCACTTACTGCTGGAGCAATGAGCTGGGGCTAACCACAGCATATTCCAGCACATGGTGAGCTGGCCTGTGCATCTCAGCAGGACCCCGTCTTCCCTTCTGCCATTCATACTCACCACATCAGACCACAACTTATTTATCCGACAAAGCATACTTTATCCTCTAGGTTTAGCAGTGTACAGAGCATCTCCACTCAGAATGCTAAGCACTTGCTTATGTTATTAATAATACCTCTATGGACATGATGCTTGGAAGGTACCTCAATTCCAGCATCCCCTTCAGATAAGCTTGAGCTGAGCAATGGATCCCTTAGACACACCATGGGAAAATGTGGAAGACATCTAGTGTCCTTGGAGTTCTTAGTGTCTGGTTTCTGGGAGAGAAAGCAGCCATCTTTTTATAGAGGATCATTGGGAATTGAATCCCCTGAGAGTCAGATAGGAGTGTAGAAGTAGTTTGTGTGGGGAAATGGGTGCACTGCAGCATTCTATGTGATAAAATAGAGGGGTCTGAGCATCGCATCATCACCAAAGAAACTAGATATATAAATGAACATAGTATTTTGATAATTAATTTAGTTGATTTAGTCATAAGTTATGACCAAACTTTTCTCTGCACTTCAGACTTTCATGCAATACTTCAAGCATCTCTTGTTCATTAACACCTTACAGGAGTTGTTCTAGTTTTAAGACATGTAGCTCAAGATGACCTAGAACACACCATGGAGCCAAGGCTTGGGCTCAGCTGGTAACAATCTCCTGCCTCAGCATTGTAAATACTAGAATTATGGGCAGCCATATGTAGTATAACTATTATTTTATTTGTCAAACTACAATATGAGGCCCACAAAGATTGTACAGCATTCCCTTCCAGGGCTGTATAGCTTAGCTCCAGTGTAGGCTGGTGCTGCTGTCAGGAGTCATAGTCTAAATGGAACATCATGTCCCCACAAACTTCACTCCTTCATTCAACAAAGAACTCCCAGTTTTTATAACACATTGTTCTTCAGGACAGAAGAGTAAGTCTTTCCCGCTTAGGTATATGTTACCTGAATGCTGATGCACGTTGCGTGGCTGTGTGGTGTTGAGGCTATTACAAGTGGCCCTTTCCAAAGGAAAGTTTTTCATTTCAGAAACTTGGCTCATTTCATTGAGAGAAATTGCCTTTGACAAGCTTCTCTCCGTTTCTCAATAATGACAGTTAAAAACCTATGTGCCAGTGCATCCTGCCACTCGTGAGCTTGCCTGTGCCATACTCAACCTTTAGGCTTTTCCAAAGTCACCTATGCTGTGAGCTGGGCCATAGGACCTTAGACAAACTGCACCACATTCAAACTCAAGGAATCATCTGGGATACATAAATGTTGGTTGGCCCAGTCTGGAGAGCCCCTGAAACCTTACTTATTTATTTTGCTGGCCCTCAGGCATAGCCTAGTCATAGCCTGCATTCTGAGATACCTAGATGAGTGCCCTACGCCTTGGCACACTCATGCTGTCCTTACACTTCCAGGCAAAGCTCAGATAACTCAGAAAAAAACATGGGAAACTTACAAGCCAAATGGATCAAATAAAAGATAAATATAGGCATTCATAAATAAAGTAGAGGAATTTGACCTGGCAAGCAAAACAATACGAAAAAATAATATGAAAGTTTGTGTAGAGAGCATGCAGGAATTATGAGAACCAGGAAAACAGCCATCTTCAACTAAAGGCATTAATGACAGAGAATAATCCCAGGATAATGGCATATACACTTCCCCAAAGTTAAGAAAATGGCAATGCATAAAAATACAAGAAGCACAGAGAATTTGAAAAAAACATAAAAGTTTGTTCCTTGGCATGTCATAGTTAAAACAATAAATACAGCAGAGAAAGGGTGTTTAAAGCTACAAGAGAAAAGAGTAAGTGACACATAAAGAAAAAAGTCACCAGAATAATAGTTGATTTCTACTTGGAAACTTTTAAAGCCATAAAATTCTGTAGCAACATAGTTCAAGTTCTAATATACCATAAATGCAGACATAGACACCTGTACCCAGCAAAAGGCATCTTTCATAGTTGGAAGAAAAGATAAACTTCATGTTTATCAACCCAATTGTAAAGATACTACTGAAAACATTGGCTATAGAGAGAAATAGGATGCCCTAGAGACTATAGAAAGAAATGAAGCTATGATTGTTGAAACACAAAGTATGACTAAGAATCCAAACAGCAAGGAATAACTGCAATCAATGTATGCCCTTCAATAATAACTATAAATATCAATGGCATAAACTCTATAATCAACATACATAGGCTAGCTGAATGTGTAAAGAAACAAAATCCATCTTTCTGTTGTCTACAAGAAACCCACATTAGCTTTAAAAATAGGAATCACCTTAAAGTAAAAGGTTGGCCAAGGTGAATCATGAATTAAGTGGGTGTTATTTACTAATATGAAATAAAATAAACTTCAAACAAAAATTAATCATAAGAGATGAAGAAGGACATTTCATTCTATAAAGGGAACAATTAATCATGAAGGCATTACAATCCTAAACATGTATACACAAAATGCTGATGAATTCTATTTCATAAACAGAATACTGCTGTAATTTAAGACGCAGATTAACTCTAACTCAAACTCAGTAATAGCAGATGGTTTTATTACTTCACTCTTTCCAATAGTCAGGTCATCTGAACAAAAGTAAGTAGAAAAACATCAGAAGTAAATAACATCATATATCAAGTGGATCTGGTAGATATCTATAGAACATTCCACCCAAATACCAAAGAAAATACATTCTACACAGGATCTTCTGGAAACTTCTCTAAGACAGAACATACCCCAGGACACAAAACTAATCTTTACAAAGCAGAAAAAATGAAATTACTCTATGTAGCCTGACCATAATACAATAAAACTCATAATTACACAAACTCATGGAAATTAAACATCTCATTACTGAATGATGAATGGGTCCAAGAAGAATGCAACAAAGAAATAAAAATTTACATAACTAAATGAAAATAAAAACTAAACAATGAAACATCTAGCACAAATTACAAAGTCCCATAAGAAAAATGTAAAGCTTTAAGTGCCTACACCTGAAAAAATTAGTCAATGGCTGGTCCAGCTTGAGACCCATGCCACAAGAGGGACCCCACCTCTGACATTGTCTGGAGGAGGAGGAACCAGAGACTGTATAGCAGAGAGATCTAAGAATTTAAAAAAAAACCAGACACCAGCAAAACTCAGGTTATAATGGAATACTTTTAAAACTTAGAATCCATTCAGTCAGGCAATCTAAAAGAAATATATGTATTTCTAGATTCATCCAACCCATAAAATTTATTTTTTTAAATACATTTTTATTAATTTATACATATTACATCTCAGTTGTTAGCCCATCCCATGTATCCTCCCATTCCTCCCTTCCTCCCACTTCCCCCCTACTCCCCTCCCCTCCCCTAAGTCTGTGTCTGAGGGGGACCTCCTCCCCCTGAATATGTTCATACGGTATCAAGTCTCTCCTTGGTGACCTCTTATCTTTCCTCTGAGTGCCACCAGGCATCTCCGTCCAAGGGACATGTTCAAATATGGGGCACCAGAGTTTGTGTGAAAGTTAGATCTCCTTCTCCACTCAACAGTGGAGAATGTCCATCGGCTAGTCCGGGTAGGGGTTCAAGGTTTTTACTGCCTATTTTTTCCTTGGCTGTTGCCACAGTTTGCAGAGGGCCCCAGAGCCCAGACTCGCCTGTAGTTTTCCAGGACCCACTGGGTCCTTCCATTTCCTCTTTCTCCCAGGCTTCTCACACCTAAAGTTTCAATAGGATGTCCTCCCCTCTTACCCACTATTCTGGTAGGTACAGTTTTTCATGGGGACGTACACCTTGGACTAGTGTCTCGATATAAGTGAGTATATACCATTTAGCTCTTTTTGCTTCTGTGTGAACTCACTCATTATGACAATTTCTAGTTCAATCCATTTGTCCACAAATTTTGGAAATTCCTTGTTTTTAATAGCTGAGTAGTATTCCATAGTGTAAATGTACCACAGTTTCTTTATCCATTCTTCTATAGAGGGACACGTAGGTTGTTTCCAAGTTCTGGCTATTATGAATAAGGCAGCTATGAACATGGTTGAGCATATGTCCCTGTTGTGTAGTAGTACATCCTCTGGGTATATTCCAAGGAGTGGAATAGCTGGGTCTTGAGGAAGCCCTATTCCCATTTTTCTGAGAAAGCACCAGATAGCTTTCCAAAGTGGTTGTACTAGTTTGCATTCCCACCAGCAATGCAGGAGTGTTCCTCTTTCTCCACACCCTCGCCAGCATGAGGTGTCAGTTGAGTTATTGATCTTAGCCATTCTGATGGGTGTAAGATGGAATCTCAGTGTCGTTTTGATTTGCATTTCTCTGATGACTAAGGAGGTCGAGCATTTCTTTAAGTGTTTCTCAGCCATTTGATATTCCTCTGTTGAGAATTCTCTGTTTAGCTCTGCACCCCATTTCTCTATTGGGTTATTTGGTTTGGTGGTGTTTAATTTCTTAAGTTCTTTATATATTTTGGATATTAGACCTTTGTCAGATGAAGAGTCGGTGAAGATCTTTTCCCAGTCTGTAGGCTGTCGCTTTGTTCTCTTGACAGTGTCACCTGCCTTACAGAAGCTTCTCAGCCTCATGAGGTCCCATTTATTAATTGTTGATGTTAAGGCCTGGGCTGTTGGTGTTCTGTTCAGGAAGTTGTCTCCTGTGCCTATGAGTTCCAGACTCTTCCCCACTTTTTCCTCTAATTGGGTTAATGTCTGTGGTTTTAGGTTGAGGTCTTTAATCCACTTGGACTTGAGTTTTGTGCATGGTGACAAATAGGGGTCTAATTTCATTTTTCTACATGTAGACATCCAGTTAGACCAGCACCATTTGTTGAAGATGCTGTCGTTTTTCCATTGAATGGATTTGGCTTCTTTGTCGAAAATCAGGTGAGCAAACGTGTGTGGATTCATCTCTGGGTCTTCAGTTCGATTCCATTGATCCACTAGCCTATTGCTGTGCCAGTACCATGCTGTTTTAATTACTGTTACTCTATAGTACAACTTGAGATCAGGTATGGAGATTCCTCCAGCGGATCTTTTATTGTATAGGATTGATTTTGCTATTCTGGGCTTTTTGTTTCTCCATATGAAGTTGAGAATTGTTCTTTCAATATCTTCAAAATATTTAGTAGGTATTCTGATAGGGATTGCATTGAATCTGTAAATTGCTTTTGGTAAGATGGCCATTTTTACTATGTTGATTCTTCCAATCCATGAACAAGGTAGATCCCGCCATCTTCTGATGTCATTTTCAATCTCTTTCTTCAGAGGTTTAAAGTTTTTTTCAAATAAATCCTTCACTTGCTTGGTTAGGGTTATTCCTAGATATTTTATATTGCTTGTGGCTATCGTGAAGGGAGTAATTTTTCTAATTTCTTCCTCTGCCTGTTTGTCATTTGTATATAGGAAAGCTACTGACTTTTTTTAGTTTATTTTGTATCCTGCCAATTTGCTGAAGGTGTTTATCAGCTGTAGGAGTTCTCTGGTGGAATTTTGGGGGTCACTTATATACACTATCATATCATCTGCAAATAGAGATAATTTTACTTCTTCCTTTCCCATTTGGATCCCCTTGATCTCCTTTTGATGTCTTATTGCTCTGGCTAGAACTTCAAGAACTATATTAAAGAGATATGGGGAAAGTGGGCAGCCTTGTCTGGTCCCTGATTTTAGAGGGATTTCCTTGAGTATCTCTCCATTTAATTTAATGTTCAACCCATAAAATTTAAACTAGGATATGAACAATATAACAGTCCTATAACAAATAGGGAGATCAAGACAGTAATATAAAAATAACAACAGCTTATGATTAAAAGAAACTTAGACCCAGCCAGAATTTTATCAGTTGATGAAAAGAAAAAGAGAGAGAGAAATAGAAATATAGAGGGAGGATATAAATAAGGTAGATGATTGAACCTACTCCTTAACTCAAGGCCTTAATTGTTACTCACAAAGAAGGTTATTTTTAGTTCATTAGTATAGAATTTTGGTTATTGATACAAATCATGAACATATCAAATACTAGTTTAATTTTATCACAAGAATATATACCTAGGTCTAATAGATAAATACGATTCTATAAATATATAAGATAAAATAGTTAAATAAGGTCTTCAAAAGCCTAGACCTACAGAATATGTCATTTAAAGATGTTTTTGTTATTCTAAAGATTCTTTAACAAGACAAGTTAACTCCTAGCAACACTTAGCTGACCTCAAAAGAACTCCCTTATGGAGTTGGCTCCAATGTGGCAAACTAGGCACTAAATAAAATGTCATTTCTGCCACAGACAGAATTCTGCCTAAAATGGGCAAGCTTGGATGCAGGTAGAGTCAACAGCTGAACTCTGCCAAGACAGAGTAAGCAAGGCCTCAATAGTTCCTACCTCACAAATATGTGTCAGATATATTAGACCAGAAGTCTGAAGATGCTCCAACATTATAAGGAGTTTTGGGGGACTATTCAGGTAGCAAACTGTCTCTGTCATCTTCTCATTTGGAAAAATGCTAACCTACACTCCCAGTATACTCAGGTAATCAAGTTTATTCCTTCTCAAGTCTCTGATGGAGTTGAAAACCAGGTAGATTAGTTTTACAATCAAGTTTAGTCGGTTAGGGGATACGCTCTCTTTAGATCAAGAAAGATGATTTAAGTTAATAGAGGTGAGGTATGATAGATACTGACTTTCATTCAGAAATTGAGGCCCAAGAAGACAGGAAAGATGTCTACTTCAAGTTTGACAAATACAAATAGCCAAATCACTATGAACGTAACATTTATGTAACTCATGATTATCTCTTGGTTCTTCCTGCTGTGTGTAGTTTATTTTATTCATGTGTAATAATATAAATGTATATGTTAAAAAAGAAACATAATAAAATAATAAGATAAAAAGAAAAAGAAAAAAGAAAGAACTACTGCAAATATTGATTAAATTATTGCAGAATACATAAAGGAACACATAAAATTTTAAAAAGTCAGAAAAGTTAGGAGATACATTCCACTAAAACACACTGTTGAGGAAAGGTGTTTGATTAATCAGAAATAATGTTCTTGCAGTTAGTGTCAACAAATGACAGCCCTCTCCCTTTTTTTTACTTATAAACCACTTCTTTCTCAAGAACTTAAATATGCATTCTTTCACATCGAGAATACAGCATTTAAGGCTAGGTTCACAACCAAAAGTAAGAGAATACATCCTGTACAAGCATTAAAGAATTCCAGTTAGTACAGTACAGCTGCTAAAAGTGAACACACCTCACACTGTCTTCTCTCGTAGAGTATATGAAGCAAGCACAACTTTGGGCTACTTGAGTCTTCCCTATTTCTGTCCTAATGCAGATTTGTATTACCTAAATGTTCATCTGAAACACAAAATCCTGAGGCCATATGCATGATTCATCACAAACTTTCACTGATGAGTGATAAAAAATAAACCCCATTCACATCATGTTGAACACATTATCTTTATTTTTCATTTATTTATTACTCCAATCCCTTTACAGCCTGATCCCCTCTATGCTTTCCTCCTGGTACCACCATAAGATCCCTCCCCCCTCACTTCCCCTTCTCCTTTTTCTCAGAGAAGGGGAGGCCCTCAAAGGGCATCATCCCACCCAGGCACTCCAAGTCACAGCAGGACTAAGTGCATCCTCTCACACTGGGGCCTGACAAGGCAGCCCAGCTGAGGGAGGAGATCCAGTGGCAGGCAACAGAGTCACAGTCCCTACTCCCGCTCCAATGTTAGGGGACCCATATGTTGATCACACTGCACATCTGCTACATATGTACAGGAGAGCTAAGTCCAGTTCATGCACTCTCTTTGGTTCATGGTTCAAACTCTGTGATCCCATGGTCTGTTGACTCTGTAGATCTTCCTGTGGTGTCCTTGACCACTCTGTCTCACTTTATCCTTCCTCCCACTCTTCTGCAGAAGTCCCTGAGCTTGGCCTATTATTTGGCTGTGGGTTTCTACATCTGCTTCCATCAGTTGCTGCAAGAAGCCTCTCAGAAGACATGTGCTAGGTCCCTGTCTCCAGTCATAGCAGCGTATCACTAATAGAGAGGCTGACTTTTTTCCATGGGGTGAGTTTCAAGTTGGCTCAGTCATTGGTTTGCCATTTCCTCAACCTCTGCTCTATCTTTACCCCTACACTTGTATAGGTAAGACAAATTTTGGATCTAAGGTTTTATGGGTGGTTTTCCCTTCCCTCCACTGGAAGTCCTACCTAGCTGCAGGAAATGGCCACTTCAGGCTCCTTTTTTTAAATATATTTTATTAATTTATTCATATTACATCTCAATGGTTATCCCATCCCTTGACTCCTCCCATTCCTCTCTCCCTCCCATTTTCCCCTTACTCCCCTCCCCTGTGATTGTGACTGAGGGGACCTCCTCCCCATGTATATGCTCATAGAGTATCAAGTCTCTTCTTGGTAGCCTACTATCCATCCTCTGAGTGCCACCAGGCCTCCCCATCCAGGGGACATAGTCAAATATGGGGCACCAGAGTTCATGTCAAAGTCAGTCCCTATTCTCCACTCAACTGTGGAGAATGTCTGTCCATTAGCTAGATCTGGGAAGAGGTTGAGCATGTATTGTCCTTGGTTGGTGCCTTAGTTTGAGCAGGACCCCTGGGCCCAAATCCGCCCATCATAATGTTCTTCTTGGAGGTTTCTAGGACCCTCTGGATCCTTCTATTTCTCCATTCTCCCTTGTTTCTCTCACCTAGAGTCTCAGTAGGAAGTCTTCCTATCTGTCCCACTTTCCTGGTAAGTGAAGACTTTTCATGGGACATGCCTATTGGGCTAGGGTCCAGATATAAGTGAGTATATACCATTTGAGTCTTTCTGGGTTAACTCACTCATTATGATCATTTCTAGTTCAATCCATTTGTCCACAAATTTCGGGAATTCCTAGTTTTTAATAGCTGAATAGTATTCCACAGTGTAAATGTACCACAATTTCTTTATCCATTCTTCTACTGAGGGACACTTAGGCTGTTTCCATGTTCTGGATATTATGAATAAGGCTGCTATGAACATGGTTGAGCAAATGCTCTTGTTGTGTACTAGAGCATCTTCTGGGTATATTTCAAGGGGTGGAATAGCTTAATCCCCTCAGCTAGAAGTCTCAGCTAGGGTCATACACACCTCCATAGACTCCCTGAAGCCTGCCCTGTCACAAAGAGCCCCCAATTCACTGATTTCCATTCTCTCTCACAGTCATCACATACACACACATGTGCATACACACACACACACACACACACACACACACACACACACACACACCATTCTCTGCACTGCTGCCAGCCACCCCTGTTATCCTTCCCATCCCCTTTCCCACAGAGTTAACTTCCTCCATCTACTTCAGATGTCTGTTTTATTTCGTGTTCTGAGTAAGATTCAACCTCTTCCTTTGGCTTCTTTGGATCTGTGGGTTGTAGCATGGTTATCTTGTACTTTATGGCTAATATCCACTTCTAAGTGAACACATATCATGCCTGTCTTTCGGGTTCTGTGCTACCTTACTCAGGATGATGGATTTTCATGTATTGAACCATCCCTGCATGCCTGGTATGAATCTTACTGGATTGTAGTGGATGATATTTTTCATGTGTTCTTGGATTTTGTTAATATTTTGTTGAGTATTTTTGCATCAATGTTCACAAGGGGAATTGGTCTGAAATTCTCTTTCTTTTTTGGGGGGGGGTCTTTATGTGGATTAGTTATCTAGGTGACTGTGGCCTCATAGCATGATTTTGGACATTTTCCTTCTGTTTCTATTTTGTGAAATAGTTTGAGGAGTGTTGGTTTTTTGAAAGTCTCATAGAATTCTGTGCTAAGACTGTCTGACCCTTACCTTTTTTTGGTTGTGGATTCTTTCTATGAGTGCCTCTATATCATTAGGGCTCGTAGGACTGTTTTATTTGTTCACCTGATCTTGATTTAACTTTGGAAATAGAATATATAAAAAATGACCCATTTCATTTAGATTTTCCAATTTTGTGGAGTACAGGCTTTTGAAGAAGCCCTAGTGACTCTGATTTTCCTCTATAGTGTTATGTCATTCTTTTAATTTTTGATTTTGTTAATTTAGATGTCATCTCTTGGTCTTTTAGTTAGCTTGGCTAAGGGTTTATCTATCTTGTTGGTTTTCAGAAAGGATGAGATCATGCATTTATTGATTCTTTTGTTGTTCTCTTTGTTTCTAAATTATTGATTTCAGCTCTGAGTTTGATTATGTCCTGCTATCTAGTCCTCTTGGGTGTGTTTGATTATTTTTATTCTAGAACTTTCATGAATGAAATTGTGTTGCTAGTATGAGATGTCTTCAGTTTATGAAGTCATTTACTGTGAGGAACTTTCCTCTTAGTACTGCTTTCACTGTTTTCCACAAATTTGGGTATGTTGTGCCTTGTGCTTTCATTTTCATTGAATTATAGAAACTCTTTCATTTCTGTCTTTAGTATTTTTCACTGACCCAGTGGTCACTGAATAAAGAGTTGTTCAGTTTCCATGACTTTGTAGGCTTTTTGTTGTTTCTGTTATTGTTGAGGTCCAGTTTAATCCATAGTGATCTGATAAGAGACAATGAGTTATTTCAGTGCTCTATTCACAATAGCAAGGAAGTAGAAATAACCTGGATATCTAGTAACTGAGAGATTAATAATAACACTGTGGTATATTTGCACAATTTAATATTATTGAGCTTCAAAAAATTAAATTCATAGAGAATTGGATTAAGCTCTGAACAATCAGTCTGAGTAAGATAACCCAGATCCAGAAAGATATATTTCACACACTTTCATTTGTGAATGTTATTTTTAAAACATCAAATGTGTGTGTTATATTTAGAATACTCTTAGAGATTAAGAAATCACTAAAAAGCTATGGGGAGTGGCTTTAAATGGAAGAGATAGAGCACACTAGTATAAAGGCTTAAAGGAAAACACAGAACAGGAATGGATAAACTGAGGTGGAGATGGGAGGACAGGATAGGGGACGGAGTGTGGGATGAGATAAATAACTCTAAAAACTTTTTAAACAAGTCCTATGGAGCAGGTGGGCCCAGAATGGCTTGAGCACTATGAAGAGATGTGGATCTGGAGACATGAAGTTGGGAAGGAATAGCCCGATATGAGTAAAATTCTCTGACACCTGACCTGAGGCCATGGAGAAGTCCTAGCCCATGCTGCCACTGAGGGCTGCATCAGGATCTGTGGCCATGCAGCAGTGGGGGCTTGTGTCAATGCTCATGGCTTATATTGCCAACAAAAGTTATGTGGATGTACCTGGTCTGGGATGCCACCTGCCACCATGTTGATGTCCAAGCATTGTGCAGAAATTGCCCTGCCCCTCACTGGCTTCAGCACTAAGTAGAGCTGGTCCTGGTGCCAAAGTCAACAGTGATCCAGCCCTAAGGGCAAGAAATTGGGAGAACTGTCCCTGATGCTTCACAGGTGCAGCATTGGGTGAGCTGTCTGGGACAGTGCTGGAGAACTCACAGTGGTGGTATGGTTGTGGGAGACCTAGGAAGCTGACCAAATCAGCTACCGAGGCCTATCTCCAGGGTGCTGAGTTGGCCCATACCAACATCTACCTCATCCATAAACTGCTCGAGTGTGTGAAAGGATCAGTCCTACAGATCTAAAGCTGCAGGATCTCCATGACTCAGAGCAACAACAGGATATCCAGTATTGATGGTGTAGCAGAAGCCAGAGGACTCAATCTAGACCAATGACTCATTCAAATGAACATTTGTAAGTAAAGATGTGTGAACAAAAGAGGATACTGTCGGACACACTGACACCCTATAGGTTCCACAACAAGCTTTTTTGTTTGTTTGTTTATTGTTTTATCTTATTTTATTTTACTTTATTTGGGGGGTGTTGCAAGGACAGAGGGCAAAGGGCAGAGAGCAGATATGAAGGGATGGGGAAATGCATGGCTCAAGAATCACTGTTGAAGAAGGAGTTGTGAGAGACAGAGGCAGTAGATGACTACAAGGTAACAGAGGGCTGATATGGAGTCCTTGATTTTTATTCCATTAATCAATGTGTCATTTTATTGGCAATACTACCATTTTTTTCACTAATGCTTTAAGACAGAAAGCAATAGGGCAGTATAAAAACATTTGAAGAGCTTTGTTGTTGCTCTTCTCCTTGTGCCAGGCTTTGTAGATGGAGATGCTGCTGCTCAACTGGATGGATTAAATGCCCTGGGTTTAACTGAACCATCAAATATCAGGGGCCAAATGGCAGAATTGAATTACCAAAGGCAATGTGAGTATAGTTATTATAGTGGGCAGTTCAGTCAAACCCATGTCTGTAATTGCAGTCCTCCCTTCCCCCAGAGGTCGTTGGTCACCGGCCCATGAAAACAACGGGAGCAGAAGCACTAAGTGGGGTTCAACCAACCCACAAGAATGATGGACAAGACTTCCAGGATCAGCTTCTGAAAGGTAGCTCATTTTGTTGTTTCAGGGATGAAGCATATAAAGATTCTTAGAGCAGAGGGCAGGAAGGAGTGTCTGGCCATAAGACAGTGCCTAATTATCATGTAGACAGGAAAGGCTGATTGGCCATAACACAGTACCTAATTATTATATGAGCAAGCAAAGGAGTGGGACTCCTGCATTGAGTGGTGTAGCTCTTGTGCAAGGTCACACTCCAAATATGGTCTGCCATTTGTGCTTAGATATGCTCTCCAGATAAGGTCAGGCAGAGAACACGAACCCCTAATGAGAAAGTGAATCCTCTACTTTCTTCCAAGCTGGGAGGGCCATCCAGACATGGTAGACTGCAACATAAATGGCAGGGTCTTCAAATATATATAATAGCCTAACTCATAATAGACAGTACATTGAAAACAATATCTATAATGACCACCTGACATGTGTGAACCTTTGGTACAGGCTAATCAATCATAGTTTTTCCAGTAATGAAATATATCAAAAGTCTACTAATTTACTGACCTTTTAGAGAACCATGACAAACATGGTGTGAAAAATAAGAAATACAAAATACCTTTAAAAGTACATTTCTTTCTCTTCTCTTTAGAGCTACATGGCTCAATGCACAAGTCCCACTCATTTGCTCACTCATATGATACTTAGGCACTGTGTTCTGACCAATCAGCCTTTCCTGCCTGTGTGATAATTAGGGACTGTGCTATGGCTACATAAGTTCTAGTTCTGGTTTTTCTCTCTGTTGAATAGATGAAGGCAAAGAAAGAAGAGTCCAAGAGTCCAATGCTGGTGATTAGTGGCAGATTTTATTTTCTTAACTCTGTGAGTCATCTGTTAATTATGAATACTCAAAAAAATATACAGTAAATTTCTTAGGCCACCACATATGTTATATAATTAAGGGTCATGATTATTGATGCTTATTTATTTTTATGTCATCTATAAGCAGCTACTTCTTAATTTTTATTAATTCTTCAGCAATAATCAAGAAGGAAAGTAAATTTTTAAAAAGTAATCATGCCAGACATACATGCATCAAATAAGCACAGATGGTAAATACATCCAGTAAAATGTTCTTAAAATAAACATTTTAATGCTAAAATAACTTTCTCTAAGCAAACACAGGTAAGATTAATTAAAATCAAGTATTTTGGTATATAATTTTGAACATTATGCTAATACAATGTGTCTCAAATGTTCATTTGAATAAATTTTTCCAACAAATAGAAAATAGTCTTAAATATCTTCCTTAGTCTTTCATGATATGAGTAAAAATATTCAGAACTGATATACTGCTTCAATTTGAATCACTAACCACTCATTGGTTTTAGTAGGAAACAGCAAGTAAAAGAATCCTCCACCATACTGGAAATAATTATTTTTTTCTAAAGTTCATTGTTACCATTTCCTTCGGTTACAAATTAGATTCTCTGGTATCCAGATGACTGATGCTTTTGGCGGATTTTGTAGACACCCAGACCTACAACACAGAGGATGACCACGATGGCTCCAACCACAGGAAGCACAATTGTATAGTCAGACAAACACTCGTCCACTATAAGAGAAAACAAACACAATGTATCAAGTAAAACTGGGTGATAATAGACCAGAATAGAAAGGACATGAGATTTGGAGTCAAACATATCTGATCTCAGCTTTTATTTTGTTGGCTGACTCATAGATTGGTTGGTTGGTTGGTTGGTTGGTTGGTTGGTTGACTGTACTTTTGGGCATCTAACCCACTTTTTGCATAGTGAGCAAGCACACTACTACAGAGCTAAATCCACAATACTGGGAATAATTTTTGGCATATTATTTACCCTTGAAATTCTCTCATTCATAAAATAAGCACATAATATATATGATTATTGTATAGTTATATAAATTTTCTTTACAATTGAATAGTATCCCAAGGTGTATATTACCATATGTTCATTACCTGTTCATCTCCTGAAAAGCATTTAGATTGTTTCCACATCCCAGCAATTGTAAATAGAATTTCAATGAAACATTCTGAGCAAGTATCCTTGGAGTAGAATATTGAGTCCTTTGAGCATATGCCACACAATAAGGTCATATGCTCAACCATGTTCATAGCAGCCTTATTCATAATAAACAGAACCTGGAAACAACCTAAATGTCCCTCAGTCAAAGAATGGATAAAGAAACTGTGGTAAATTTACACTATGGAATACTACTCAGCTTTTAAAAACAAGGAAATCCAGAAATGTGTGGGCAAATGGATGGAACTAGAAATTATCATACTGAGTGAGTTAACCCAGACCCAGAAAGACTCACATGGTATGTACTCACTTATAATTGGACACTAACCCAAAAAGGATGTCCCATGAAAGTCTTCACTTACCAGGAGATGGGGATAGATGCAGGGACTTCCTATTGGGACTCTAGGTGAGGGAAATATGGGTGAATGGGGAAATAGAAGGATCCAGAGGGTCCTAGAAACCCACAAGAAGAACATCATGATGGGCAAATCTGAACCCATGGATGTCTGCTCAACCTCCTGCACCAACCAAGGACAATACATGCAGTAAACAATGAAGCCCTATTCAGATCTAGGAAATGGACAGGACATTCTCCAAAGTTGTGGGAGAGCAGGGACTGAGTCTGACATGAACTCTGGTGCCCCATATTTGACTGCTTCCCCTTGATGGAGAGGCCTGGTTGCACTCAGAAAAAGGATAAGCAGGCTATCAGGATGAGACATGTTAGGCTGTGACCTTATAGTGGGGAAAAAGGTCCCCTTCTGTCACAGACCTAAGGGAGGGGAAAGGGTGAAAGAGGGAGGGAGGAATGGGAAGATAAAAGTGAGGGGATAACAATTGAGATGTAGTCTGAATAAATTAATAAAATAAATAAAAATGGGTTATGGATCTAAATAGAGTGGTCTCAAAATAAAAAATAAAGGTGGATAAGAAATAACTCAAAATGTTCATCATCTCTAGAAAATAGGGAAATGTAAGTGAAAACAACTTTGAGATTTTACCATACCCCAGTCAGAATGGCAAAAGACAACAAAAAAAAGCTGACAACATTTTGGAGAGGATGTGGGGCAAGGGCTCCCTCAGTCACTGTTGCTGGGGTTGTAAACTATTCAGGACACTCCAGAGATCAGTCTAGTAACTCCCAAAAGACCAAAAATAAATACTATAGTACCCTGTAACGCCAATATCTATGCTTCCCAGATCAAAGGAGGCATCCTGGGAGCTAAGTATACACAGTTCCAGGCACTCCCCCCTATGGACAGTTCCCACATCCACTAGGCTCCC
This sequence comes from Acomys minous, assembly GCF_964271855.1. Lineage (NCBI taxonomy): Eukaryota > Metazoa > Chordata > Mammalia > Rodentia > Muridae > Acomys > Acomys minous. The sequence goes on along the minus strand of NC_140492.1, from coordinate 71,409,374 downwards.
AGCACCAGGCACCTTCTGCCTATTCAAACATGACTCCCAAGTTCCAGAAATGCAAGGCTCAAGCATATGGACCCCAGACTCCTCCCAACTTCCAAAGACAGCTTCTAGATACCAGAGACAGGGCCCCAGTCTCCAGCCCATGGTTCTCCCAGCCTCCTGGTAGAGACTGGCTGGACACTAGGAGCACACAGGGTCCCGTTCCAAGATGGCAAAGACCCCCAGAGTTTGAGCACCAGGAGTACACTGTCTGCAGGGCCAATTACCCACCGTGCTTCAGATTCCAAAACACCAGCATCAGTTCCTGTTTTCCCAGAGAGAGGCACCCTCAGACCTTCCAACTGCTGACATCCTGAGGAAGTCTCTGGAGTTCAGAGATGTACATATTTAGCCTATAGTTCACAGCTCTACTGGCCATCTTGAGAAGACCTGCAGGACCTCAGGACCACACACGTTAGAAACTCATACCCTAATGCCCTGCTCATAGGACCAACTAGGACACAACCAGCAAAGAAGAGCTATAGACAACTTGAGAATATCCAGCCCCCATCCCATAACCTAGGACTTACACACACACACACACACACACACACACACACACACACACACACACACACTCCAAAGAGGCCAGAAGGCTTCAAGAACAACCAAGCAATGCCAGGGACAACCAGATAGTTTAACAGCAAAATAACACAATCAATAAAAACTAGATCAATATAGCAGCAAGTTTTAGGTATCCTAATACAGCTGAAACACATGAAAACAACTTTAAATCTACATTTATGAAGATGGTAGAGATCATTAAGGAGGAAATGCATGATTATCTCATTGGATGCCAAAAAAGCCTTTGACAAAATCTAACACCCCTCATGATAAAAAGTCTTGGAAACAAGGATACAAGGTACATACCCAAACACAATAAAGGCAATATACAGGAAGCCTATAGCAAACGTCAAAGTAAATGGAGAGAACCTTAAGGCAATCCCACTGAAATCAGGAACAATATAGTACTTGAAGTCCTAGTCAAAGCAATAAGACAAGTAAAAGAGATCATGGGGATACAAATTTAAAAGGACAATGGAGCAGCATGGAAACTCTAATACAACTCAGGTTATTGCCAAGGCTATTGATGCTCTCCACAAGCTGATGGTAAGGCCATATTGCTGAAGATAACACCTACACAACTCATTGAACACAGAGGAGTCAAGATGGTGCTGAACTAGAGCCTTCCCTCCTACAGATTAATATAATACTACTGAAAGGTACTCTGCGTGCTACCAAAGGAGAAAGATAAACTGGGTATCAAACCCTTCTATCTATAGGGGTGATCTGACTACAAGATATGCTGTTGAAACAGTGTCACAAAACTTGTGGTAGTAACCAAGCACTAGCTGATTTGTGCTAAGGCCCACTCCATGAAATGGAACCTATACTCAGTGTCACTTGAATAGCCAAGAAATTGAATCTAGATAGCCTGAAGACCTAGGATATCTAGTCCCAAATACTACTGTTCTGCCCAAAGAACAAAACAATAAAATTACTCCTAATGAAGTTCAGCTGTACCCGTAGATCTGTGACTTGCTCAGCCATCATAAGAGAAGATTCCTCCTGTAGCAGATGGGAACAAATACAAAGATGTCCAGCCAGACAATACATAGAAGGTGAGAAAACTGAAAAAACCTAGTTCCAAAAGGGATGTTTCTACCAAGTCTCTCCCCCTTAGGGCTCAGAGAACTCTACAGAAGAAAAAACAGAAAGAGTGTATGGGCCATGGGCAAAGGAAGGACACAGAGGTAACAAGGTCTTCTACATAGGAAATTATAGGTACATATATGAACTCACAGAGGTTGAGACAGCATATGCAGGCTTGGGTAAGTCTGCAGATAGTGTCTTAGAGCTGGAAAGAGAAGTGGACACATGCCCCCAACTCAAATGCAGAAGCTATCTTCTATTGCTTTCCACTTACTAATGAAAAATTAGTTTTCTCACTGGGGAAACAAACCACTCTTAAGGGTAGGTACCATGCCCAGGAATAGATGGCCAACAGAAAATGAACTCAACAACATCTTTGAATGCTTTGTCTTGTACTGTAAAGTCAGGACTTTTTTAACCTTACAAGTCCTTTGTGTACATATTATAAATTCTTTGGGGGGGTATCAATGGGATTCCAATATATGTGAATGTCTGTTTCTGTGTCTACTTGTGATTCTTGCACTTTTTCCATGGCTCTTTTTATTGTTTGGTTGTTTTGTCATATTCTGATTTGTTTGCTTTTGGTTTATCTTATAGTATTTTATAGTAGTATCATTTCTTAGATGTCTGCTGTTTCCAGAAGAAAAATAAGAATGATGTAAACCTGGAAAGGAGGGTAAAGTAGGAGGAACTAGGGGACTTATGGGGAGGAGAAACAATAATAAGAATATATTGTATGAAAATGTTTATTTTCAATAAAATAAAGAATTCATGAATCTAATGATGCCAACATATTAATCTTTGCTTCCATCTCCAAGAACTGTGAGAACATAAATATCTGTTGCTTAAGACACATAATCTGTAATACTTCACTATGGCATGCCTAATAAAGCAATACCTCTAATAGTTCATCCATTTAGCTTCAAGTATTCTTATAACTTTCTGCAGTGTTTCTTCCAGTGGTCATGCACTTTATTTTCATCTTGCTCACACTTAATCATGGCAATCCAAACATTCAATTTTCTTTAATACTATATGGATAACTTCCATACCTCATTCCTATTGTCATTCCTATGTCATTCCTCATTCCTATGTCAATAAGTCTCCTGATTTTTTGGAATCTATTATTTTCTATAAGTATGGGATGAGTTATCAGGTAGTTTGGGGTAGCTTTCAGCTCACTTCCTTCAACCACTATGTTCACTCTCTATTTTCTATCCTTGGTTTGAAAAGAAAGACTGTGAAGTAAACCATCCTTATTTTATTCAAAACAAAAGGAAGTGCCCACAGAATTCTGTTCATTTGTTTAAGGTTTCTAAGAGAGGATAAGTGTGCTGGGCTAGAAGAGGAAGGCAGAGTTAGGAGCCTGCCTCAGGTGAGCCTCCACTCTGTGAGGGAGAAAGTAGGCAATGCTATGAGAAATGCACATATTCAAATATTGACTTTCTAGTTATCCCAACAAAACCCCTGTTCTTCATGGCTACTGGCACATTAATCCAAGTTAATGTGGAGGATAATATATGTTAGCTGAGGCAGATAACCAAAGTCTACAAGCTGAAAGAACTCACTAAAGGTGGTGGAAATAAAAAAATTACAATTTTATAAAACACCTTATTGTTCTAATCTTCATGTTAAGCTCTGCTTCTCGTTCCTATCTAGTTTGGAAGACATTTCTACAAAATAGATAAACTTTAATGTGGTTGTTCTTCAAGATGGCTAGGGGCATCATAAGTAAACACCTCTCACTCTGATCTGTAAAGCTTTACAAGGGCCCTTGACTCTGCATACCTTGAAGTCTAGAAAAAAAAGCGTTTGACAGAGGAAAAATGAGACCACACCTCTCAAAGCCAGGTGTGTGCTTTTAACTCTGAGTCATAAGAAAACTAGGCTCTCACATCTAGTCTTCCATCAACACCTCCTATTTTAAGAGGCAATGGGTGTTTCTCAGAACTCTGGATATGTTTAGGGGCTCTTCAGGTTCTCTTGAATCTTCCAGATGCTTCTCTCAACCCCTTGGGAATATGAAAAGAGCTAAGACACTTCCAAAAAGAACAAGTGCATTTCGTAAAGGAGCATTAACCACAGAGTTGTTGCCAAATTGCATGACCTTCCTACTTAAAGTAATGAGTAAAAATGTGGGAAATGTAGAAAATTTCTTTGATCTACCCCTCATCTCTATCACTGTGCTAATCTTGTACTCCTTGAGTGCCCATGGCTTTTGTATATATGTTTTTAAGTCCCATTCACACAGTAACTTTCTCCATTTTTGTTTTTGTTTTCAGAGTTAATTTACTTTATTTTTCTTCTATAAAAGCCCCTATGTGGTAGCCACAGCTATCAGTCCTCTGAACAGACACTCTGGTGTGGGTTTTCACAAGATGATCACTGAATTCCTGAGGAGACTTGGTGAACACAGTTTCTTTCCAGAGATCGGGTGTCAGGCAGCTGTAGGTCTTGGAAAGGCATCAAAAGTGGCCTTGGCAAAGTTGCCCAGGGTGCCAGTACAGCCCCTGGCTGATGTGCAGCAGTCATCAATATTGGCCATCATCAGTAGCTTCTTGGGCACAGGAGCAGAGACAATACCAGTGCCTCTGGGGGCAGGAATCAGACTCACCAAAACAAAGCCACAGCGGCCTGTCACCTTGCACAGGACAGTGTGTTGCTTGCCAATCTTGTTCCCCTAGTAGCCTCTCTGCACAGAGACAACGGAAAGCTTGGCCAGGATGGATGGCCCATCGGATGGCAGTGGCTACCTCCTTGGAGCACTTAACACCAAGACCAATGTGACCATTGTAGTCCCCAATAGTGACAAAAGCCTTGAACCTGGTCTGCTGGCCAGCCCGTATCTGCTTCTGCACTGGCATGATCTTGAGAACCTCATCCTTTAGGGATGCGCCCAGGAAAAAGTCAATAATCTTGGATTCCTTAATGGGCAGGGAGAACAGATAAATCTCCTCCAAGGACTTGATCTTCATGTCCTTAACCAGGCGGCCCAGCTTGGTGATGGGGATCTACTCCTTGTCTTTGGCTTTACCTCCATGAGCCCTGCAGCCTTGACCATGGCCACACCCATGGCCTCAGTGGCCCCATGGGCTGCTTGGAATTGTAGGGGTTTGTGAGAGTTCAGTGAGGTGAAGTAGAGAGAAGAGTAAAGTTACATTGTCCTATTGCTCAGGGTCTCCTTAACTTTCTAATTTTTTTCTTTAGGAAAAAAAAGAAGTAGTTTTCATATATCTGCCTGTGAGCATTAATAATAGTAATCAGACATGGGAGAGGTTTTATTCACCAGACCTACCTCTTTCTTGCTTCACAGAGAGTCTTCACAAGTAGACAAACAAGTGTATGCCTTATTTTGAAACCACAGGATTAATGTTAGAGGATTCTTTGCAAAGAAGTAAATATTTTTTTAGAAGTTAGACACTCTAAGATCACCTTTTAACAGTTTAGCTGTGGTGATGCTAACATGAACCCTATGACAAAGATACAGAGCCAAAGTAGAAACTCTAAGACACAGAAAACCTTCAAGAGCATGGGATCCAATCAACACCTGAGTTCTTCATTTGCCAAGTAAAAAGTAGTGGTTTTTCTAGACACATTCTTAGTTGTGTAATGGAACCCAAAGTAAAATCAGATTCATATTAAAAGTTTATATGGAGCCTCTATTTATGATGCTTTAAAAGTACTCAGAATATTTTTGAGTACCTACTAGAAATATATTTAGATGATGCTTATGATTCTTCTCGTCAAATGTGCGAGTCTTAGTAACACTGTTTTCTAGACACGGGAAAGGCCTGTGGAGGTCTGAATAGGAGTGGCTCCCATAGACTCATAGTTGAATGCTCACTCATCTGTTAATGGCACAATTTAAGAGAGACTAAAAGAATTAGGAGATGAGGCCTTGTTGGAGTAGATGTGGCCTTGTTGGAGTAAGTGCACCAATGAGGGGTGGTCTTTAAGGTTTTAAAAGCTCACTCCAGGCATAGGTTCTCTCTTTTTCTCTCTTTGCTATTTATAGATCAGGATGTAATGCTCTCAGCTCCAGGGCTGTGCCTCCCTGCATCCCACCATGCTCCCCACTACAAATATAGATAAGGGACTAGCCCTCTGAAACTGTTAAATACCTTTTTTAATGAGTTGCTGTACTTATAGTGTTTCTTCATAGTAATAGAACAGGGACCAAGACATAGGCTTTTCTAAAAAGTGGCCTACCTTACCCTGAGCTTCACCTAGGGGCTAGTTTTTACCCTGGAAACTACCAGACAAGCTCTGTGTTGTGGTTCAAATTTAAAAAAAAAAAAGTTAGATGTAAACTAAATTGGCTGTGAGGAAATATCCAATGAAAAGCTTTAGAATCCAGAAAAAGGACTCCCACATAAGTAATTTCTTTCTTGAAATTAGTTCTCTGCAGGTGGGAAAAATCTATCATGAAATAATAAAAACAAAACAAAACTCAACCATGTTTGGTGGTACATGCCTTTGATCTCAGAACTCAGGGAGGCAGAGGTAGGCAAATCACAGTGAGTTCAAGGCCAACCTTGTCTATACAAAGCAAGTCCAGGACAAGATATGTTTAAAGTATCCTCTGAGCATGAACATGCTAGAGTTATTACAGAATCTACAAGAGGTGTCCAAAGTATTCTACTTGGAGTATGTGTTCGTGTGTGTGTGTGTGTGTGTGTGTGTGTGTGTGTGTGTGTGTGTGTGTGTTTAAACGAGTAAGAATGTTATGTTTCATTCAAATAGTCATCCTGCTTTGATAAGGCAGTGGACTTGCCTATGTATATGGCTTTCACATGTAAGTGTTAGGGGAGCACAGCCTTTAAAACCGCAGAGTTTTTCCATTACAGTAAGCTTTTTAACAGCGTCAGAATAAACATGCCTGAAACTGGCCCCCTGGGTTTCTGAAGGCTACTTGTAACTCAGGATGCTTAACTTACCATTTCCAAAGAAGTCTCCTTCAAAATCAAAGGCTTGGAGATGGATATTCATTGTTTTTATTTGAAGCTGAGATGACAGATGGATGGTCTGCTCACTCACACACTTGAAGGAATGCCCAACTACTGTCTCAAACATCATCATAGTATTCTTCATTCCCTGGTAAGTCTTCTCTGAGAGTGAAAGGTAAAATACAATCAGCAAGAATCCTCACAATATCAATTAAGTCCAAGGCGCCACTGGCCTGCTTATGTACAGTCAGTTGTCTTCTTTCAGATGAAGCACCATCTTTTGTCATGAAAAAAAAAAACTCTAGCAGATGTTTTCTGTTGCTCTGTCTGAAATATATGTGAGATGTTTCACAAAGATTCTATGTAGGAATGGTGAACTAAGCATTTTCCCTCTGGTTTTGTTTCATCTTATTGGAGATAGAGTTGTCAGTTCCTGAGGCTATAGAGAACTTCTTAAAGACTTTAGAAAGAGAAGTGAGATTGTTTTGATACTTAGAGTGCATGATAAATGAGTCAGAACAAAGAAAGACAAGATCACAAGTGGTGCATCTGCATGCCGTAAGACTGGATCGATACAGCAGGAAGGAGAACCATCAAGAAGTTGCTTCCATCCTTGGAAACGTATTCCAGTCCTTCTGCTTGCTGTTCAGGAAAGGAGCATACTCGTTATGTCAGGCATATGGCGACCTTTAAGGCAGACACCAAGCACTCTTCTTTTACTCATACTTTGGCTTCATGACTGATAAATAATATCTAATGGGCCCAGAAGCCTGTGTCTTGTCCCATTGCCAGTTACGGTAAGAAATAGTCTCATGAAAATTAACAAGTTGACCAAGAAAGAAAATTAACAAGTTGGTCTGAAATGGTGTACTAATTCATCTATTTACACTTTTGTGTCATATGACAGATTCTGAAGCTTTATTTATCTATTATCTAATCTATTATCTGTCTGTCTACATGGATATCCTATTGTTGCCATGCCCATTAACATTAACCTAAGTATCAGTACTGTCATGACAATGAATTACTGTTACTAACACTAGCACCAGCACCACACTGACATGAAGACCATAATTACTGTGTCTACTACTCTTCTTTCTGATAATGCTGAGCATAGGATCATATGAACCTAGAACTTGTTTCTCCATCAGCCTCTAAGTTAATCGCTAGCCTGATATTCTTTTCTCACATTGAAAAAGTTGCCCACCCTACTACTGGCTAAAATCTGGACCACCCTTAGTGATAACATTAAGCAATTTCTATTAGTACTCATATTACTTACTCTCTAGCCTAGATGAGACAGGTGTAAGTTAACATATATAAAAATTAATTATCAAAAAAATTAATTATCAATTGTTGGGCTATTTTTACTTACATTTAATCAGCATTACTAATAAAAAATCTTCTTGGATAATATCAATAAAATACAGCAAATTTTTAAATAGACTTTGTCCCTGAGTTTGATTTATTAGCAAATGTCATTAGTGATAGATTATTAACTAATAATATTTAAACCAATCAAATGATAACAATTAAAAAAAGAAAACAGAAAATTTCAAAACCAAAAGTGGCACAGCAGAGAAGTTCAATGCAGATGTGTTATCTAAGGCTAGACTTGCTGGGGGAATTATCTGAGGGGCTCCTTAGATTCATTTGATTCAGTTGGGAACACTATCTTTCTAAACATGAACATTTGTAAGGCTTTTTTTTTTTTAAACATATACCTCTATGGGTAATTTCCCATAAGGTAACCGAAGTGAATATTCATAAATGCAAATATGCTATACCATTTCCTTAGCCCAACATTGCCTATGGTACATATGCTTTAGAATAAAATGTCAAGTCTTTAGGTTGCCTGCCCATAGGCCCCACATGCTCTGGAATGGCATTCGCTGGGACCTCATCTACTGTGTGTTCATTCACTTTCTAGGACACACTAGTACTGTTCATTAGCTGCTGTGGTAGCTTAAATAGTGATGTCCCTCATAGGCTCTCGTATTTGACTATTTGGTATTCAGTTGTTGGCACTGCTTGGGGATGTGGGTTTCTTGGAGTAAGTTCATTGCTCTGATCAGACTTTGGGATTTCAAAGCTTCATGCCATTCCCAATGTGCTCTTTCTCCTCTCTCCTCTCTCCTCTCTTCTTCTTCTCTCTCTCTTCTCTCTTCTCCTCTTCTCCTCTTCTCCTCTTCTCCTCTCCTCCTCTCTTTCTCTTCTCTTCTCTCTCTCTCTCTCTCTCTCTCTCTCTCTCTCTCTCTCTCTCTCTCTCTCTCTCTCTCTCTGCCTCAGCTTACAGATCAAGATTTAAGTTCTCAGCTTCCTGCCTCACACCCCAGTTGCTATGCCTGCCTGCTGCCACACTTCTCTGTCATGATGCTAATGAACTCTTATGTCTTTGGAACCATAAGCCAAATAAACAATTTCTCCTATAAGTTGCCTTAGCCATAGAGCTTTACTGCAGCAGTGTAAAAGTAGTAAACATAGCTCTTTTAACAATCTCATTCCTTAAGACCTTTCTTACTGCCACCTGGAAAAGGTGCCTCAGACCAAATGCCCCGAACTGAAGATATTATGCTCAAACCTCCCATCTTCAAAATATTCTTTCTCCTCTGGAGGCTTCCCAAAGGACATATGAACTAGCTCTCCATTCTTTGGCATTGTGATTTGTGTTTGCTCATAGAACTGATTACCACTTAAAATATAATTTAACATGACTGTGTATGGTGTTCTTTCCTTCTGGAAAGAAAGCTCTGCTATGACAGAATCTTATCAGTTTGGATAATTATGGCTCCTCATAATTTTGTAGCATAATATACAATTAAGAGTACAGAGTAAGTCTCACTCAAATAACAAATTAGTTTAAAAGGTACTGAATTTGTAATATCTAAAGATAACAACTGTCAATATAATCTAGACCACCATCCTCTATGATCAGATAAAATGAAGTATATAAGGTTTTGAGTTCCCCCAGAGTTTTATAGATACACTACTTCCTTATTGTTGGGTTTTTTTTAACCTTATTTAAAAACTATCAAAGTCAATAATAAGAAAATGAGCTAACCAGAAACAGTGATATGATACATGTTCTCTACTAACCTGTATTGGAGATGGTCAAATAGGCTCCCACTTCACTGACATAATATGAGTTTTCTTCCTGTAAAACATCAAAGTGTTAACCCTGGGGTAACATCAATTTTTATGTTTATGATTTTGGATCTTGAGTTTTGATATGAGGGCTGAGGTACATGTTTGTGCTAGACATGATTATATTTTAAATATTCAAAAAAGTAAACAAAACATATAATAAATTCAAAAAGAAATGAACAATTACAAGATCCAGATTGCTCTATTTCTTACTTTTTTCTAGATCCTGAAACTAAAATGCCACTCGAAGAATTTCAGTTCTGTCAAGTTTCCAAATTGCAATTACATCAGGAAAAGCAGAGAAGAACAGTAGTAACCGTGGATGGTATTAACTTAGACTACCCATCCTCACGAACACATTGGATGGAGTTTGAAGATTTCATCGACCCTCAGGTGAAAATAACATAAGCAAAATTATATGTGCATTTTCCTATGTATAAAGTCAATCTCTAAAGAGATCAACAGATCCATATTTTCAAATTGGTTAAATGGGCCACAAGGCAGGATGCTGGGAAAACTCTTTTCCTCCTGGAGCCCACATTTGCCTCCATTTTTATCTAGGAGTTTTCATTTGGAAATCAAAAGTAATTACACAATAGCCCTGCAACCCCATGAAAGACTGGAGGCATGGAGCACTCAATAGAATTTAATTTGAGTATGAAGGAGTCAATTTAAAAGGAAATGTATGTATTTTTTTGGCAATGAGAATTGAATCCAGGGTCTCATACCTAACACACACATATTCTACTACTGAGCTACCCCTTTGGCCCTTTTCTATTTCAAAGTTAGTGATTTACACTGTTACAACCAGAAAGATGTAAAAATCATGATAGTTTAATCAAAATAAGTATATAAAATCAAATTACTTTTAAAAGTTTCACATGTAATCATGAAAGAAATTTAACAATAATAGTTATCATCACATTATAGGCCACATTCCTGTTATTTATAGATGAAATGATAATTCATACCACAGTACAACCTACTTTAGTAAGATACAGAAATTCTACATCCTGAAATTCACTCACTAGTCTATCACAGTAGCTTCTTAATTTGTCCCAGATGCTTCCATACATTGTCCTAATTAATTCTCACAATTATGAGGTAAAAAAAATGAAGACTGAGTGTTATGCAAGGCCACAGCCTATGGGTGGCAGGACAAGATATGGCGACCTGGTGCTAAACTCAAACCAGAATTAACTTGTTTTTAACATCTGCTCCGCTTCAGGCATTGTTCAAGGACCTAGCAGAAGACAAAGCTCTCCTCTGAAATATTTAATCTCATCAGTCTTAAAGGAAAATAGAATAACACACTGTTTGCTTTAATGGAAAATATCTATGGCCCAAATCCTGTCTGAGTTGCCTTTACATGCAATCTAGTTGGGTTTTTCTTCAACTAGGATTTATTCCAGCATAAATAGACCTTTACTTTTGTATCCATAGTCCAGGTTACAAGACTCCTGCTCCAGCTGGGTGTGGTGGGATACACCTTTAATCTCAGCACTTCAGGGACAAGGGAAGGCATGAGTTTGAGTTTGAGGCTAGCCTGGTCCACAAAGTGAATTCCAGGCCAACCAGGGCTATCTCAGGCCAACCAAGGCCACAAAGTGGCCTTACTTCAACCAACCTTATCTCAACCACTGCCAAAGAAAGACCCAGCCAGGTGCAGTTCCCACACCTGTAATCCCAGTACTCTGGGAGGCAGAAGCATGTTGAGCTCTGTAAGTTCAAAGCCAAGCTGGTCTACAAAGTGAGTCCAGAAAAGCCAAAGCTACACAGAGAAACTCTATCTCAAAAAAAACTGAGAGGAGAGACACAGAGAGAGAGAGAGAGAGAGAGAGAGAGAGAGAGAGAGAGAGAGAGAGAGATCCTATCTCATTCTAAAGGCAAAGATGGGATCTATTAAAGGATAAGGTAATATGCTGGATGTTGTGTTTAGAAGCTACTTAGATTATGGAGTTAATCTGATTTAAGGGACAGTGGAGGAATGGCTACAATACTACTCTGAATCTTCTAGAAACTTCCTTACTTTGGTATCTCTGTGACCTTAGGTTTAGGTATGTGGTGTTTTTAGAAGGGCATCACAGTTTACCAAGTACACTATTTCCAACCTGTTGCATCATTTGTCATTCATAGTAACCCTCTATATAACAACCACAATAAATATCATCAGCCAGTTTTAGAACTGAGTAATCAGAAGTTTCAGAGTAGTTATGTATTTCCCTCAGATTCACAGTTTATAGGTGAGACAAAACAAGAGATCCTGCTTTTAAGATTATGCCCTAGCTTACTCTCCAGAAAGTCACAGTAAGACTATTTCTGAAGATACCACAGACTTAAGTCATAGAACATGGAGAAATCAAGCTGATGCTCACCTGGAAACTCCATCTCTACTGACTATCCTTCATAGTACTGGAAAGTTTCAGTGCGCACAACTGAAGAAGGAAGGTACTCATCAGTCTCACGCAGAGACTCTCTGTGAACCCAGCGAACTATAATGACAGCCATGGTGGCAAGACAAGTCACTGCTCTATTTGTGGCACAAATGTTGTGGAAGTGGCCACCTACTCTACGGTTGGATCTGTGGCTCAGTCCACGTGATGGAACAAGGTCATCATGGGTAAGAACCTCTGGCTAGATACGTCATAAACCACACTGGAGAACTTGCTACTGCTATTCCTCTAAATGGACATTAAACTGACCTGGAATGACTTACTGCAGACCTATAATTTAGTACATCTTCTCATCAGAGAAGATTCTTCTTTCAAAAGATTGTTATTACCAGCAAAGTCCCACAACTGGTCAGTATTCAGAGAGTAAGAGGCTGCAGAGGGATTAGCTCTAAATAAGACATCTGTGTTTTACCCTTCCTCACAGGACCCAGGAATCATGGAAAAGGAAGAAGAAAGACTGTAAGAGCCAGAGGCGGTGGATGACTTTGACAAAACAGGTGTGTTATGGACACTTCAGGTCACTTGCACATGTGTATTCTCAGCAGCTGTGACAACACACACAAAACCTGTACAAATGCAAGCCAGACAAAGCCCACACATTATTAGAGGAAGTGGGCACAAAGTGCTATCTCTTGGTAAGGAGCTATGGGCAGCAGATAGCTTCTGAGAAACAAGGAGCCAGTTTTCATTAAAGGTTGACCACCATACTCTGAGGGTTGTTCCTACACTCAAAGGTATTTGGGAAATATAAATTGGACTTGATGTGCTTTTAATGAATAAATAAATAAATAAACAAACACATGGGTCAGAAGAAAGGGAGGGGATCTTGTAATAGTTGGGGTAAAGGAGTGATTATATATAAAATATATTGTATGAAATTCTCAAGAAAATCAATTAAACATTTTCAATTATGTATAGAAAACTGTTTTTACTTATTTTAACTTCTATTTGAAACAACTCCCAACACAAGCAGCAGACATGACCAGGACAATACCTGACCCTCAGAAGAACACTAGAGATAAAGCCTTTGGCCCTAAATACCAATTCCACAGAGGATACCTCAACCCAACTGTGACTTACTCTTCTCATGAACATTGTAAACATCTACACTGAAAGAATAGAGACTTGACTTTTTTAAAAAGTGAAGGAAAAAAGGGAAAAAACTCAACAAACTAACTCCAGATGTTCAAGTCTCAGCACAGAAACAAAATTCTCAGATATCTTCCTCCACAATTTATCCTATAGTGATGGCTCCCAAAGGAACAAAATCAGAAAAACTAGAAAAGAACCATTATAACTATATCCAAAGAGTTCATTTAAAAAGACACAAGTGAAGAAGAGAATAAAAATAAAAAAGCTGAATGAAATAAGGAAGTATATTCAAGATACAAAAATAAAATTCAATAAAAAGAATTGCTGAAAAACCAAACTAAATTATACTGTAAATGAAAAACTCAATAAACTAAATTGAAATCTCACTGGAAAGCCACAGTGATTGAATGTAACATATGGCAAACAAACCTCTTTGTTCTTTTCTCTTGTGGATATGTTTGTTGCCACAAGAAGAAGAAATTATATTCCTGTGGTCATAAGAGGAAATTATATTTCTACCCCACAAGCCATCTCCAGGGAAAGACACCAGTTCAGCAATTCTCATCCACAAGAGTCCTATTAATCATTATCTCCTATTATTCTGCCACTTGGCTCTAACTTAGGACATCTATTATTTTGTAAACTCCTTGTGATTGTAGGATTTTTCTTTTTTCTCAAGCAGGAGTCATTTTTCTTTCTGAGAGATATTTGATAACAATATGGAGAATATTTTAGGTTCAAATTGAGTGTGATCTATTTCTAAAAACACATAAAATTTTTTACAGAGGCCAGGAATATTATTAAATGTTCTATAAGATATAAAACATACCCCACACCCAAAGTTTATCTGCCCCTGCCCCCATATACTGATGCTACACTTATTAAGAAATGTCAGTTCAGCCAGTAACAACATTTAAAAAGTGATAAGATTGAAGTGTCATTTTACCCTTTTGGGAAAATCTACAGTATTTTATTGCCAACATCTATTTCATAAAATATATTTGTCATATCAGAATCACAAGACCAGGCTCAGTCTGGCCTGAATCTATATCTCATTTAGTTGACATAGTATTGAAATGTTGAAAAAAATGTGTTGTAACATTTACAATCATATTTTTAAGGAAAAAAAGCCTGGGTTTCTGACTTTTTAGAAACAGACTATCAAGCTATCCCCCATATGAAAATTATTTAACAATGGGGATAAATGGTAGATGCTCAGTGTGCACTTGACCTTCCTGGATAAGGTGTCTGCTTGAAAGGATGATGAATGGCCTGGTGGTATAAGCCTTTAATTCTAGATAATTGGAGAGGCTCAGGGAAGGAAATAACAATTTCAAGGTCATCAAGATCTAGAAAATGAGCCCACCTGGATAATGTTAGTGACACCCTATCACAGACTAATAAAATAAATGTTTGGTGGTAGAACACTTGCGTAGCATGTAGAGCTCCTAATTCAATCTCCAATACTGGAAAAAAAATACAATGAAAATTCCCAGGTCAAGACACCAGCTCTGTTGCTTGTTCCTTATCATTTCACACTCACCTTACTGTTTTCTTTATTACCTTAAAGGAGGAAATAAAATCTTTTTTGTATTGAATTTTTTAGGAAAGTTCAGTGTTTTGGGGGGGTTAGTTTTTTATTTTATTTCATATACGAGTACTGTATTTACATCATTCCCCCTTCCAAATCTTCCCATGTCCCCCTACCCTTCTCAAATACATGGGCATTTTTCTTTATTGTTGTAATTATGATTGCTGAGTTGCTTGCATGCATATGTGTTTAGGACTGGTCATATAAGATTGGATAACCTATCAGGGGCCTCTCCATGAAAAGCACTGAATGTTTCTTCCTTGGCAGCCCTGAATGCCTGTAGCTCTTAATCAAGAAGGGATGCCTTGTGATATTTCCCTCATCTATGTTGGCAAGTCAATTAGTATTGCCATTGTTCACATCTTTTTAGGCAACTCTATATTTGGGATGTCACTGGTGCAACTTCCCGGTCATCTACAGAAGACACAATCTCATAGGAGATATCCTTGTCCTCCTGCTCTTAAAATCTACCCCCTGCCTAGTCTTTCTTTATACTCCCTGAGCCTTAGATAAAAGATGTATGTTATAAACGTATTAATAGGGGATAGGAACCTGTGGTCAGTTGTTTTCTTTATTTTGACCAGTTGTGCACTTGGGTACTGATCTCTGTTGAAAAAAGAATCTTCTTTGATGAGGGCTGAAGGGTAGATGTTTCAATTTAGATATCGTACTAATTTAGGAAATTGGCCTCATCAGAATGAATAGTTGTCTAGGTTTATAGCATCAAACATGAAAACCCTATTGAGCAGGTTTTAAGTCCAATTAAGTGGTTATTAGCTACCACAAGATATAAGTGCCACTATTGCCTCTTTAGAGATATCTTTCTGTGCATCACAGCTGGGTAGGACTATTGGTCACTTTTCTCTTGTGGTGGCTTACATAGCACCTTCTGAAACTATGAAGGTTAGTCTTCAAGAAGGAGACTTCCACATCAGATCCAGTGCAGGTCTCCTAAGTCCTAAGAAAGGTCACTTTTAATCTTCATCAAAATATTTAAAGTGTCTTTAAATTAAAAACATCGACAGGAAAAATACTTTTTGCACTCTGCTTCTACTATGCTGTGCTTAGCTACTAAAATCTTTGAATTTTAATTCACTATGTTGGCTTAAACAAAATACAGAAATTCTGTAAGAATACAAAGGCTCAGAGCCTCCTTGATCCCCTCCTTCCATAGAAACAAAACAGACGCCTGAGGAACTTATGCTGGAAACTGAAGATGATTGGCTTGTGATACCTAGCAAAGAAGCCAAGGCTACACTTTGGGCTGCTGTTGCAGAGTGGCTCTGGGATGTTGGGTGGAGGCAGGAAGGGCTTCTAAATTAATATGAATCCTCATTACCTGTCCACTCATCTGGAATAATCAGAATTCAGGAATATATATTCAGAAAGACAAGGATTCAAGACTTAGACGGTATCTGGTCAAATTGTCCAGCCTAAAGGCATCAAAAAGACAGGTAAGGAGCATCAGAAAACAGGAGGAGAGACAGATATAGAGACTGACAGAGAGAAAGAGATAAACAAAAATTGAGAGGGGGGAGAGAGCACAACACTGAAAGACACAGGTCTGGTGGCAGTGGCCATCACATTTCACAACAGCTACTTACTACGTGCTTCTCATGAGCACTTAATCATTCAGGCATATGGACAAGTTCCATGTGACACTGAGCCCATAACAAACCATAGATGCCTAGTCGGCATACTTCATTTTCTAAGGTGACCTTTAAAAGATTTCCTGACAGTCATATAATTTTATGCTAGCTAGCCATGGATAGAGTCCTTATTATGTCCTAAGAAGCTTCTGGAACCAGGGAGAGATGCTTGTGGTATGGAAAGGAAAATACTCATTCTCAAATGTATCTCCATCCTAAGTTAATAACAGTAGTTACTGACTCTACATTTTGTTGAACAAATTAACATTTTTAAACATAATACATAGAAGGGAGGTTATTGACTTGTCCTGTTGGAGCTCAGTTTACCTGATCTGCCCAGAAATTGAGAGAGAGATAATAGTCAAATCTTTATATAGTCAGATTTAGCCAACACACACACACACACACACACACACACACACACACACACACACACACACACACACACACACAATCCTTCTGCTTTGACTCTATAAGGAAAATAATGAAGGATCTACTTTATGTTTTACTTCTGCTTCCCCCAGAAACCTCCTTCTCTATTAAGTTAAACTTCAAGGATGAGCTCATCCCAACACCCTATCTTATAAAATAATGTCAGTAGATCCAGAATCACAAATAAGAGCCAATTAGGATCTTTAATTTTGTCCTTAACAAGAATGTTCCAAGCTAAGTCATTTCCATGCACACATAAATACTGTGAAGTTCTCATCCTCCTAAGAGTCAGAGCAACTTGTCTCATACCTCCCATTGTGCATATTAAAAAACAAACCCAAGTGGCTTGTGCACATGCAGCTACTATCAGCCCCTCTCAGCACCACAGAAGGGTGAGTCTCTTCTGACAGTGAAATGCCAGGTTCATCCTTTTTGCCCTTACCCAGATATCTTCCCATTGTATTCACTTCAATTACAGTAAGTAGCTCCTGAATATTACTATTCTCTCTATAATGAATATGATTTTATAGAGCTGATCTCTTTTCTCATTTCTAAGAAATAAAATAGAACTGAAAGAGATTAGGACTGCCTACTTGCTGCCACAAAACCAAATCAGGGATTGAGTCAAATTTACAGCTGACTCGGATTTCAACAAGCTTTTTCCACTCTACTTGTTGTCTCTATCCCATCAGGGAAACTCAGAGCCTTCCTAGCCCATGCAGTTTGCCTTCGATAATTGGAAAGAACCTATTCTGGTATTTGATGTTGGTTTTAGAATAACCCCACTTATTTGATGCCCACTAGAAATTTCAACAAATCTTTTCATCTGTGCCACTTCCTCCTCAAGTAATTTGCAAAGGGCACTGGTGAGTGTAGCCCCCAGAGGTAAGGCTCCCCTAAGAGGCACTCAAGCCCTTTTGGGCTGGCCAGAGGAGGCTTAAGGAGAAGAAGGTAAACATGATGTCAAACCCTTTCTTCCTCTCCTTCCTGAGCTTCTTATTCTTATCTGAAGAGAACTCAAGAGGCACTTTTATACTTCTGGCCGGCTCTCGCTTGAAAGCTGGCACTAGATTGCGAAGTCACTCCATGGTGGAGCCAGTCACTGCATATCTCACCTTTGTAAATGTGACATTCACAGATCCACCCTGGAAATTCAAGAACAGGTTAGATTTTCGGAAGCCACATTTCCCAGATGAGTGGGTTAGGCTGGGGTCAATGTTGAAGTGTCTCTGAGTTGCAGACTCCTAAACCAAATAAGATAGATCCAATCAGTAAGAGGCAGGAGAAAACACAAGCCAGAGACCAGAAGTATAGGCTATTAAATGAATAAGTGGGTATTCATTTAAAAGCCACAAACTCCCCAGCTAGGTAGGTGTACGACATACGCGTACTTACAAGCATATGTGTAAAGACTCTCTTAGAAGGAATACTCCCATGGTAGGGATGTGTAATGTGTAACTCATAGGTAGCAAACTACATGGAATTCAATTTTTGTTCAGTTCAAGGTATTGAAAGGTGGCAGAAAGAGGAGTTTGTGCTCTAAGGTATTTCTGCCCCAAACACAAATATGTGGTTTTTTTTTTGGATGAAGACTACATAAAAAAGAAAACAAAAATTTATGATGACTTTTCATTATAAAAAAATGCTTTATACAATCTCTTTCCCTAATATTCTGGTTAATCTGCATCTTCATGTTAATATTACAGTGAGCTGGAACTGTGGAGAACACCAGACTCTAATGTCTCATGTCAGAAAGCAACTGAGGCTGAGAAGGCATGCATAAGAACAAGCCCGGGATGTGATTACCATGTAGCATCCCTAATATTGACAGTGGAGGCTCCAAGTGAGAGGTATATACATTGAGGTTCTCTCTGCTTTCTCTATTTTCTTCTGTAACACCTTCCTTTGGGATAAGGAATGCTGGAAACATGAACCCACAGCTCCCTCTCTCACCTAAAGACTGCTCACTCTCACCAAAACAGCTACAGTCAGATTTTAAAGATATTATCATTCTATGACCACCCCCCAACTTACCAAATCCTTTTCTTGAACAATCAGCTCTATTCCCATCTCTGCTTTTATACAGAGCCTGCTTCCATTTAGAACTTCATAAGTTCCAGTCTTGGCTAGTAATGCCTGAGTTGCAAGAGTGGGTCCGGGAACTACAGGGGCATGTGAGGTTGTCGGGCTGTCTTTGGGTGTAGGTTTCTCTGGGACACGGGTTGACAGAGTTGGCCCCTGATTAGCTGTGCTTTTGTGTGATGCTGTGAAAGTGGTTTTGAGAAGGGTAGGCTGACCACCAGGTTGGGTAGTTCTCCCAGTTATATGGTCGACAGTAGATAGACTAGCTCCAGTTTTAGGAATTGGCAAATGTGCCCTTGAACCAGGACCACTGGTAGAGGAAACAGTCATATGTGAGTTATTAGATGTGACCAAGGTGTAGCTAGCTCGGCTGCTGGGTAGAAGAAGACTTTTTGTAGTTAGTGGGATTGCTGTTTTTATTGTTGTGTGAGCTGTGTTTTCAGAGGTGGAGGTTTCAGAAGCCATTTGAATGTAGTCTTCCTTTGATGTCACTGCTGAAGTTACGTGAGGAGTTTGGTCAATCAGCTGTAGTGGAGGTTTTGCTGTGGTCTGTCCTGTTGCTGTTGAAACATGTTGAAGATAGCCTCTGGATTTTGGAAATTCTTTTTCTCTTATTTGATGGCCATCTAAAATTAATGCAAATTTTTTTAAAAAGTGTTAAAAGCACTGACCAAATGCTTAAAAGGCCCCTCCTCCATTCCCACTTTAATATGTTCATAAGTAAACTTGCATACAGTTTCATATTTAGGGAAAGATTTCAAGAGTTGCAACAATAAAGTGAAGATCATCAAAGACTCTAGAACCAGGCCATCACTCTAATGTTTTGGTTTGCACCTGTGTTCAATACATGTTCATGACCATATGGCAGACATTCTGCATGTAACCCATATCTGCATAGGTTATAGTACCATTGCGTGCCAAAGCAATTGTATTCAACTGTGAGACCAAAAAGAAGTCATAAAGTGCTCAGATGAGCAGCAGCTATGACAACTGCATAGACTAAGGCAGCATTAGATATTTATAGGGTTTTATTTTTTCATGGAATCATGTAATTCCAAGTTTGGAATAAGCCTTTGAAGCCATTTAGTTTAAATGATAACCTAATGGATAAATTGTGCTTAGCTGGTATATATTCACGAAATCTATGCATAACTGCTCCCAATGATGAGAGACTATTTTCTTGCAAGATAGCTCCCCTCACATTATTTTTCTAAATATAAGCCAACTTCTATTCTTTTCTTAATCTTTTGTGCAGTCCAGTCTTTGTTAACTAACAGAAATTTTCAAGGTATAGTTGCTCATGTCCTTCATGTTTTGGTGTAAGTGCCAGCTTTTCAGAGTGCCTTGCCTTGTCCTCCTTATATTCAATAGCCCCTATCACCATGGTTCTTCGTCTCAGTGATATATTCATTGTTTTGGCTTCACCAATCACATCTTGGGGAAGTGCTCACATGTGGGGACAGTACCAAAATAATTAGTGAGTACATTGCCAGTGAGTAGGCGTGAAATGTCATCCTGGAAGAAATGTTAACTTGCTTATTTACTTCTTAGTTATACATCTCACTTTAGATTTAAAACCTACAGTTGAGAATTATGCATACAATTTTGACCACAAGTCATTGTGCATTGAAAGTGTTTAGTAAACATAAGTTGGATGAGTGAATAAAAGACAGTAATAGCTTTAAAGACATTCTAGAATTACTACAAAGCTCAAACATGTTAGTTTCAGGAAAAACCTGCAGGACCCTTGAGTACATCGTGCCTGCTGTTGTCACAAATTGTCTCCAGGGATATTGTTTAAGCAGTTGAAGACGTGTGTCTTTACTTCATCCAGATTCTATCCTTGCCTCTTTTTAGGCACATAAAACGAAATTCTTAAATGGTCCCTTGGAAACTTTTAATGAAAACGGCTTGGCCCATTCAAACTTCTTTGTTTATATTGCATTTCTCAGACATTTATAGAATTTGTAGTTGCTAAGTTCTGGAATGAGACTTGGGGAAAGGTGAAAAGAGTGAAAAGGGCATGCATCTGCCCTGGTATTTATGATATCCTTGGGTTCATAACAGTCAATACAGTCTATAAGTGTCTTTAGGTCTCCTTCCATCTGATACATTTTAAGTGGTTTATTGTTCTGCATTAATAGATAGCAACAAA
The DNA here is from genome assembly GCF_964271855.1 of Acomys minous. Lineage (NCBI taxonomy): Eukaryota > Metazoa > Chordata > Mammalia > Rodentia > Muridae > Acomys > Acomys minous. The sequence goes on along the minus strand of NC_140492.1, from coordinate 71,388,141 downwards.
ACTCTTGGTGTGTCTGCTACTAAGTGTCAAACTGTAGGCTTTGTATATGGTGGCCAAGCATGGTACTGAGTGACACTCCCTACTCTTAAAACTTCCCAATTACTGGACATTAACTACATGGAGGCTTCAAGCCTAAGGTACTTTCTCTTCATCCTACCACAGAGTCACTTTCTCAGCCATGCTCATTGCTGCTCTATTCATAATAGCCAGAAATTGGAAACAACCTAGATGGATAAAGAAAATGTGGTACATTTACATAAGAGAGTATTATTTGGCCATTTTTAAAAGAAAAGATGAAATTGTGAACTAAATGGGTGGAACTAAAAGAAATCATCCTGAGGTATCTCAGACCTAGAAAGACAAATATGGTATTATTTGCTTACATGTGAATATTAGCTTTTAAGTCAGAGATAACCAAACTACAGTGCACAGAACCACAGTGGATAGGCACAGAGCAAGGAACTATGAAAGACAAACAGATCTCCTTAGAGAGGAGAGATAGAATAGTTGGTTATGGATGGATGAGGGGCTGGAACAGGAGGATCAAGTGGGGAGATGAAGGGAAGAGAGGGACAAGAGAGGAAATCTGGGGAGAGACAGTTAAAATTAGGGACAACTTGAGGGGTAGAATGGAAATCTAAAACAATAGATGCTCCTAAAACATACACATATATGAAGGCAATCTAAATGAAATCATCAATAATGGGGAAGACAGGGCCCCAACTCAACATTTCTTGTCACTAAATGAAGCTTCAAGTACAAGGATTAGATTACATTGAATTGAGTTCTTTGCCAAAAGGGGCCCCCATGGGAAAATTCAAGCAATCCAAGCTATTGTCAAGACTATAGGTTTCTCTCCACAAATTGATGGCAAGGTCCCATTACTAAAGATAAAACCTATGCAACTCATTAAACATGGAGAAGTCCAGCTAGTGAATAGAACCTTCAGCTCTATGGGCTAGCATCTTTGGTATAGGATGCTACTCTGTACACTAAACTAAAATGGGAACATAGACATCAACCCAGCCACAACCCTTAGATCAACAATGTTGCCCTACCTGCAAGATATGCTAGACCAATGGTGGCACAAAACCTGTGTGTAAATTACTGAACCAACATCTTATTTGACTTAAGGCTCACTCTATGAGATGGAACCCATACCCAGCACTGCTTGGGTGACCAACAGCCAGATAATAAACATCACAAAGACCTAGGGTAAAATCAAATACTACTGTTCTAAAAAACAGTAGCATTAAATTGACTCCTAATGATATTCTGGTATGCTCATAGATCAGTGCCTTAATCAGCCATCATCAGAGAAACCTCTTCCTACAGCAAATGGAAACAAATACAGAAACTCACATCCAGATTATGTGCAAAGAGAGAGAGACCTCGGAAGACTCAGCCCTAAATGGGATGTCTCTATCAAATCTGCCACCACCACCCCCACAAACCCCCACATCAGGGCTCAGGGAATCCTGTGGAAGATGAGGTAGAAAGAGTATAAGCCAGAGGAAATGGAGGATTCCAAGAACACAAAGCCCTCTAAATGGGCACGAGCATAGCTCTATGAACTCACAGATGGAAGTAGCATGCTGTCCTACACAGGTCTGTACAAGGTCCCTCCTTTGCATATATATTATGGGTCCAGTTTAGTGTTTTTATTGGATTCCTGAGTGTGCAAACAAGTGGGTCTCTAATTCTTGTGAGTTCTCTTGGGTTATTTCTCTTCTGTTGATTGGTCTTATCCAACTTCACTATGACAGCTTTGTTTTATCTAATTATATTTTGTTGTGTTTTTAATCAATGAATGAACGAAAACCTAGCCACTAGCATAAGCTTAGCAACTACACTGTTACTTATACCTGCAAGGAAAGGGAAAAATCATTTTTCTACAATAAAGTGACACTGGTTATATCAATCATGCTAAGATACATCTCATGTTCAGAGTAGTTTACCAACATATGGATCCCACAGTTATTCAGTCTGTTTATATTTGATTACAGTTTTGGGGGGAGTTGTTGTTATTGTTCTGTTTTTCTTTTGAGTGTTGTTTTAATTTTTTTTACCTGATAGAGAGGTTGTTGTATTGGGTTTTCTTTATTTATTTTTTTTATAAACTTTCCAGGAAACGGAGACAGAGGGGAGGACATTCTAGTGGGACTCTAGATGAGAGAAGCATGGGAGAATGGAAAAGTAGAAGGATCCAGTGGGTCCTAGAAGCCTACAAGTAAAACATTATGATAGGCAGATTTGGGCACAGGGGTCCCTCTCAAACTAAGGCACCAGCCAAGGACAATACAGGCGTTAAACCTTAAACCCCTACCCAGATCTAGACAATGGACAGAACACTCTCCACAGTAGAGTGGAGAGTGGGATATTACTTTCTCACATAATCTGGTGCCTCACCTTTGACCATGTCCCCTGGAGGGGGAGACCTGGTGGCACTCAGAGGAAGGACAGCAGGTTACCAAGAAGAGACTTGATACCCTATGAACATTTACAGAGGGAGGTAATCCCCCTCAGGAACGGTCATAGGGAAGGGGAATAAGGGGGAAATGGGAGGGAGGGAAGAATGGGAGGATACAAGGGATGGGATAACCATTGAGATGTAACAAGAATAAATTAATAAAGTAAAAAAAAAGAAAGAAAAAGAACTTAAAATTGTGTGACCACAGAGGGGGAAGGGTCTGGAATGTCTTGGAAGAGAGGAGGAATGTGACCAAAATATGTTTAACTTTAAATTTTCTTTTAAATAATTAAAAATACAATTAAAAAATAAATTGATGTCATCTAATCTCAGAAGAAAAAAATCCATTCCTCATACATGAATATTAGCCAATAATATGTACACATAAGCAAACAAATGTGTTTACTGTAACACTTAGAAAAAGAGAACATGAAATGGTAATAAAAATACAAAATGCTTATTAATGTGTTCACACACACACACACACACACACACACACACACACTCATGCACGCACACACATGCATGCATGAACAAGGTGGGAAAGTGATACCTTTTCTTTCTTAGCAATAAAACCTTGATTATAAGCTGAGCCTGTGTTTCCTGGAGTAAATAACCCTTCATCCTACTTTTGCTTCTAGATGGATGAGAGTATGTGCATGGCAGAAACGTTTACCTTTCATATTAGCTTAAAACAATAAGTTGTGGGGGGGTTATTCCCACAGTGCTAGTGAGTAGATCCAATGCTAAGCCAACACTGTCATTGTGCTACATCTCCAAATTAACTCATTTCTTTTCTGTACTTCCGATAACATGAAATCATAATACTGAAAGCATGGCACAAACAAAACATACTTGGATTAAGGCAGCTGCCATGACCCTTTACACAGCTCCTATAACATTCATGCAACAGCTGAGGCCACTATGTCCTCCACTCTATGTCAGCACCATAGTGTAGACTAAGCCAATGGTCCCACAAGCTAGACTCAGTGGTTCTAGAAGGAGCTGGAAATCAGCTGGTACACTTTCTGGCAGAACATCACAATAACCTAGTAGAACTCAATATGTTGGGTATAAAATACTCAAGCAGGAGAAGATACTTAAGACAGCCATTCTAAGCTTGGCTTCCCAGGCAACCTCTCTAAGTTGATATGCAACAGCGATATTGTAATAGCATTTTTTGATGCTTCAATTTACACCTTTGTGAAGTGATACAGCTATTCAGATGACATCAGATATATCCTCACATGTCACTGTTTACCTAAAATAAACAATGTTCGCATGTAATAAAAGCAGATAACGCAGAACGTAGCCAAATATCAGCTCTGATTCCTAAGCCCTGGCCCAGGACTCATAAAATAAAGTGATTTCTTTTTTTTTCCTCCTTTATTAATTTATTCTTGTTACATCTCAATGGTTATCCCATCCCTTGTATCCTCCCATTCTTCCCTCCCTCCCAATTTCCCCTTATTCCCCTCCCCTATGACTGTTCCTGAGGGGGATTACCTCCCCCTCTATATGATCATAGGGTATCAAGTCTCTTCTTGGTAACTTGCTGTCCTTCCTCTGATTGCCACCAGGTCTCCCCGTCCAGGGGACATGGTCAAAGGTGAGGCACCAGAGTATGTGAGAAAGTCATATCACACTCTCCACTCTACTGTGGGGAGTGTTCTGTCCATTGGCTAGATCTGGGTAGGGGCTTAAGGTTTACCGCCTGTATTGTCCTTGGCTGGTGCCTTAGTTTGAGAGGGACCCCTGGGCCCAAATCTGCCTATCATAATGTTCTACGTGTAGGCTTCTAGGACCCTCTGGGTCCTTCTACTTTGCCTTTCTCCCATGATTCTCTCATCTAGAGTCCCACTAGAATGTCCTCTCCTCTGTCTCAGTTTCCTGGTAAGTGAAGGCTTTCGTGGGACATGCCCCAAAACAACGCTGAGATTCCATCTTACACCCATCAGGATGGCTAAGATCAAAAATTCAAGCGACACCACATGCTGGCGAGGATGTGGGGAGAGAGGAACACTCCTTCATTGCTGGTGGGAATGCAAACTAGTACAACCACTTTGGAAATCTATCTGGTGCTATCTCAGAAAAATGGGAATAGGGCTTCCTCAAGACCCAGCTATTCCACTCCTTGGAATATACCCAGAAGATGCTCCAGCACACAGCAAGAAAATTTGCTCAACCATGTTCATAGCAGCCTTATTCATAATAGCCAGAACATGGAAACAGCCTAAGTGTCCCTCAATAGAAGAATGGATAAAGAAACTGTGGTACATATACACTATGGAATACTATTCAGCTATTAAAAACAAGGAATTCCCGAAATTTGTGGATAAATGGATTGAGCTAGAAATGATCATAATGAGTGAGTTAACCCAGAAGCAGAAAGACTCAAATGGTATATACTCACTTATATCTGCATAATAAAGTGATTTCTATAAACTCAATCATGGTACGGTTACCACACTAATTCGGGTGCCATAGACAGTGTCTTCTGGGATTGATAACCCATTCTAACTCACATAAATTCCACTCAATCCATAAAGGCTTTTGGAAAAATAGTAGGTGGCCCCCACCTATGTAAGACAACAGGTTTGAAATGTTCTCACACTAAATACCTGCAGGAACAACAGAAGCCACTTCTATAGCCCTTCCTGCCTCACTTTTGGTCCAGGACACAAGTACGCATTTAGATTTAAGAGGACTAAATGAAGCATGGCCACCAGGGAAAGTGGGCTATATCACTTACGAGCCAGAAACAGGAATAGCACAGCCACTGCAAAGATCTGCCCAGGCATGGCAGGTGAGCTCTGTCTGCTGATGTTGTGTGCTTTGGCCTTCTGATGCATAGGAATGGAGTCAGCTTCAGAGCAGGGACACAGAAAACCGAGGAACATCAAGCTCCTTGCCCTTCATCCACTTGTAGGAGAGAAAATTACCTCACATGGAGAGGAGTAGCTAATAAAGGTAAGTGTTGTGCATGAGAGAAACCACAGGCAGCTCCCAATGGGATAGCAAACACTTGCCTCTTCTTGAAGGTTTTGTGAGAGGTGAAGGTGTGGGTGGGGGCTGGCCAGGGTGAAGAGCCACAGAAACCGTTTCTCAAAAAAAGGAGGCAGATCTGTGGCAGCTCCTTCCCTTATAACCAGGCTCTCCTCTTCATGTAGCAGCTTGAGGCCATTTCTGTAAACCCTTCCCAGCCAGTCCCTCAGGCCCAAGGTTCTAGAACACTCTCTGAGTATAAGGCATGCCATTGTGATGTTCATAGCTGCCTCGTTTAAGAATCTTGTGGCAACTAGGGAGATGAGGGTTTGAATCTGGCTCCAGCCATTCACCTGATGAATTACACTTGTGACACTTTACTGTGAGTATGCTAATGTAAAAACATAGGCAAATGCATTTGTATTTTCTTACAGTATTAGGATTTACCAGATAACAATAATGTCCTAAGCATAAAACTGGAACACCAAATCAAACAGAAGAAAAAGTGAGGAATAGTCTTGAATGCATTGGCACAGAAGACAACTTCCTGAACAGCCTGTGAGATCAACAATTAATAAGTGAGACCTTATGAAACTGAAAAGCTTCTGTAAGGCAAGGGACACTGTATATAGAACAAAACAACAACCTACAGATTGGGAAAAGATTGTCACCAACCCTACATCCAAAAAATGGGGGGCTAATATCCAAAACATATAAAGAACTGAAGAAGTCAAACACCAACAAACTGAATAATTCAATTTTAAAATGGGGTACAGAACTAAGCAGAGAATTCTCAACATAAGAATACCAAATGTCTGATAAACACTTAAAGAAATGTTAACATGCTTAGTCATCAAGGGAGGGAGGAGGCTATGACCAGGATGTAAAATAGATAGATGATAGATAGATAGATAGATAGATAGATAGATAGATAGATAGATAGATAAAATTAAATAATAAATAAACAAAAATAATATATAGATTATAGATGGTTAGATGATGATGAAGAAGAAGATAGATAGATAGATAGATGATAGATAGATAGATAGATAGATAGATAGATAGATAGATAGATAGATAGATAGATAAAATTCCTATCTAAGCACAAAAACTCCAGGTAGCCAAAAAATTTACAAGCATAACAGTCCTATTGGAGATAACAGCATATCTGACTTCAAATTATAAGAGTCATAATAGTAAAAACAGCATGATTTGGGCACAAAACAGACACACAGATCAATAGAATACAATTGAAGACCCAAATATAAATCCAAGCAATACAGCCTCTTTATTTTACAAACATGTTACTTTTTGTCGACTTGACTCAAGCTAGAGCTATCTGGGAAGAGAAATCTCAACTGAAAAAAATGTTTCCATAAGATTTGCCTATAAGCCACAGGAGACAACTTCCTAAATAGAACACCAACAGCCTAGGACTTAAGGCCAACAATTAACAAATGGGACCTCATGAGGCTGAGAAGCTTCTGTAAGGCAGGTGACACTGTCAACAGAACAAAGCGACAGCCTACAGACTGGGAAAAGATCTTCACCAACTCTACATCTGACAAAGGTCTAATATCCAAAATATATAAAGAACTCAAGAAATTAAACACCACCAAACCAAATAACCCAATTAAGAAATGGGGCTCAGATTTAAGCAGAGAATTCTCAACAGAGGAATATCAAATGGCTGAGAAACACCTAAAGAAATGCTCAACATCTTTAGTCATCAGAGAAGTGCAAATCAAAACGACTCTGAGATTCCATCTTACACCCATCAGAATGGCTAAGATCAAAAATTCAAGTGACACCACAGGCTGGCAAGGATGTGGAGAGAGAGGAGCACTCCTCCATTGCTGGGGAATGCAAACTAGTACAACCACTTTGGAAATCTATCTGGTGCTATCTCAGAAAACTGGGAATAGGACTTCCTCAAGACCCAGCTATTCCACTCCTTGGAATATACCGAGAAGATGCTCCACCACACAACAAGCACATATGCTCAACCATGTTCATAGTGGCCTTATTCATAATAGCCAGAACCTGGAAACAGCCTAAGTGTCCCTAAGTAGATAAAGAAACTGTGGTACATTTACACTATGGAATACTACTCAGCTATTAAAAACAAAGAATTTCCGAAATTTGTGGACAAATGGATAGAACTAGAAATGATCATACTGAATGAGTTAACCCAGAAGCAGAAAAGAGTCAAATGGTATATACTCACTTATATCTGGACACTAGCCCAAGGGGCATGTCCCATGAAAGTCTTCACTTACCAGCAAAGTGGGATAGAGGTAAGGACATCCTATTGGGACTCTACTTGAGAGAAGTATGGGAGAATTGGGAAATAGAAGGATCCAGAGTATGCTAGAAACCTACAAGAAGAACATTATGATGGGCGGATCTGGGCCTAGAGGTTCTGCTCAAACTATGGCACCAACCAAGGACAATATGTGCAGTAAGCATCAAACCCCTACCCAGATCTAGCCAATAGTCAGGACGTTCTCCACAATTAAGTGGAATGTGGAGACTGACTTTCACACGAACTCTGGTGCTCCATATTTGACCATGTCCCCTGGATAGGGAAGCCCAGTGGCACTCAGAGGAAGGATAGCAGGCTACGAAGGAGACTTGATACCCTAGGATCATATACAGGGGGAGGAGGTCCCCCTCAATCACATTCATAGGGGAGGGGAATAGGGTGAAAGCAGGAGGGATGGAGGAATGGGAGGATACAAGGGATGGGATAACAATTGAGATGTAATATGAATAATTAATAAAATATATTTTAAAAAAATAAAATAAAAGGCAGATAGATCACTGTCCTATGACCCCTCCTTTCAGATAGCCACTTTTTCTTAGATTATTTTTACATACGTGTGTGTGTGTGTGTGTGTGTGTGTGTGTGTGTGCGTGTTTACAAAACGTATAAATGTTTCATGCTGAGCACTTTTTATTGTTTGGTGTGCTGTTGTTTGTATCTATCCGTTTCAGGACTGCCCATTTGGCATGCAATAATGAACAGGGGATCTCATCTCTGGAAGAAGTAATTCTCCCTCTGCCAGGAATCTTTATTTGCCTGTATTTTTATTTATGGTTTATATTATGTATTTATCAAATAGTTTAGCATAGTATTATTCCCTCCAAAAACTTGAAACTTAGCTTTAAGAATTTGGTTTCCTAATATTTGTGTTAATGAATCAGAGAGAAAGAGAGAGTACAGAACACAGAACTACAAACACTGATATTTATATCCCATGTAGAAAGATATAAACATGTTCAACAACTTAGAGAAATTTAATACCAAAATATCTTTTATATAAAACCATACAATAATTTGAGTCACAGCAGAAATAGATGATGACACGTGGAAGTGTTTCAAATTTTCATTTATGCTAGTTTTTAAATTAAGCATAGTAGAATATACCAGAATTCATTTTCATTTCCTTTCAACAAAAATTTGGTCTTGTTTTGGCCACAAGAACTTTCCATCTCTGGTTATTATGAATAAGGCTGCTATGAACATGGTTGAGCAAATTTTCTTGCTGTGTGCTGGAGCATCTTCTGGGTATATTCCAAGGAGTGGAATAGCTGGGTCTTGAGGAAGCCCTATTCCCATTTTTCTGAGATAGCACCAGATAGATTTCCAAAGTGGTTGTACTAGTTTGCATTCCCACCAGCAATGAAGGAGTGTTCCTCTCTCCCCACATCCTCGTCAGCATGTGGTGTCGCTTGAATTTTTGATCTTAGCCATCCTGATGGGTGTAAGATGGAATCTCAGAGTTGTTTTGATTTGCATTTCCCTGATGATTAAGGAGGTTGAGCATTTCTTTAAGTGTTTCTCAGCCATTTGATATTCCTCTGTTGAGAATTCTCTGTTTAGTTCCATGCCCCATTTCTCGATTGGGTTATTTGGTTTGGTGGTATTTAATTTCCTGAGTTCTTTATATATTTTGGATATTAGACCTTTGTCAGATGTGGGGTTGGTGAAGATCTTTTCCCAGTCTGTAGGCTGTCGCTTTGTTCTCTTTACCGTGTCACCTGCCTTACAGAAGCTTCTCAGCCTCATGAGGTCCCATTTATTAATTGTTGACATTAATGCCTGGGCTGTTGGTGTTCTGTTCAGGAAGTTGTCTCCTGTGCCAATATGTTCCAGGCTCTTCCCCACTTTTTCTTCTAAGTGATTTAGTGTCTCTGGTTTTATGTTGAGGTCTTTAATCCACTTGGATTTGAGTTTTGTACAAGGTGACAAATATGGGTCCAGTTGCATTTTTTTACACATAGACATCCAGTTAGACCAGCACCATTTGTTGAAGATGCTATCCCTTTTCCATCGAATGGATTTGGCTTCTTTGTCAAAAATCAAATGCCCATATGTGTGTGGATTCATATCTGGGTCTTCGATTCGATTCCACTGATCAACCGGCCTGTTGCTGTGCCAGTACCATGCTGTTTTAATTACTATTGCTTTATAGTACAGTTTGAGATCAGGTATGGAGACTCCTCCAGAGCACCTTTTATTGTACAAGATTGTTTTAGCTATTCTGGGTTTTTTGTTTTTCCATATCAGCCTTATTCATAATAGCCAGAACATGGAAACAGCCTAAGTGTCCCTCAATAGAAGAATGGATAAAGAAACTGTGGTACATATACACTATGGAATACTATTCAGCTATTAAAAACAAGGAATTCCCGAAATTTGTGGATAAATGGATTGAGCTAGAAATGATCATAATGAGTGAGTTAACCCAGAAGCAGAAAGACTCAAATGGTATATACTCACTTATATCTGCATATTAGCCCAAGGGGCATGTCCCACGAAAGCCTTCACTTACCAGGAAACTGAGACAGAGGAGAGAACATTCTAGTGGGACTCTAGATGAGAGAATCATGGGAGAAAGGCAAAGTAGAAGGACCCAGAGGGTCCTAGAAGCCTACAAGTAGAACATTATGATAGGCAGATTTGGGCCCAGGGGTCCCGCTCAAACTAAGGCACCAGCCAAGGACAATACAGGTGGTAAACCTTAAGCCCCTACCCAGATCTAGCCAATGGACAGAACACTCCCCACAGTAGAGTGGAGAGTGTGATATGACTTTCTCACATACTCTGGTGCCTCACCTTTGACCATGTCCCCTGGACGGGGAGACCTGGTGGCAATCAGAGGAAGGACAGCAAGTTACCAAGAAGAGACTTGATACCCTATAAGCATATAGAGGGGAGGTAATCCCCATCAGGAACAGTCATAGGGGAGGAGAATAAGGGGAAATTGGGAGGGAGGGAAGAATGGGAGGATACAAGGGATGGGATAACCATTGAGATGTAACAAGAATAAATTAATAAAGGAGGAAAAAACAACAACAACAACAAAAAAAGAACTTTCCATCTCACCATCGCCCCCTAGTGCTCAAAATTTTTTCAGCTCCTCATTAAACTAAGAATGAAGAGGAGACAGACAGGTCACCTCTCCCCTGGATACTTCTTTGATTTAAAACTCTGCCATGACCTCTACTTTAGTCCATTCCCTTGTACGCACACACTCTACATAGGCTGTAATCATTTGGCTTTAACTGTTTTACATAGAACAAAATTTCCAAAACAATGTCAGAATGCTCTGATTACAATCCTGCTATGAAGATGAACATTCATTTGATGGCAATGTATTTTTCCCTACAACACATTTTGATCAAGTTTTTGCTTTCACCCAATTTCTCCCAGATCCTCCTCGCCCAACTTCTTATTTTCCTCTCCCTTCCTACCTCCCAACTCCCTCAAAAAATCAAAACAAACCAAAACCAATAAGATAAAAATGCTAAAATGAAACAAAAACCTACACACACACAAGAAAAACATGAAGTTTGTTTTGTGCCAGCCAACAACTCATATGAGAGCATGGGACATGCTGTGTAATGTGATTGACATACCCACTTCTCCACTGGAGAAAATTTATTTTCCCCTTGCCAGCATTTATTAATTGCAAATGACTTCTTGGTTCAGGATGAGGCCTGATGTCAGTTGCTCCTCTCACTGTTGTTTAAACATGTACAGGTCTTGTGCATGCTGCCATGGCCTTTATGAATTCACATGTGCATCAGTTCTAGTGTCTCTGGAAGACACTGTTTTCTTGGAATAATCCAACACCTCTGGCTCTTACGCTCTTTCTGCTTTGTTTTCTGCATAGATCCTTGAATATTGAGGGGAAGGCTTTGATGAAGACATATCACTAAGGTCTGAGTTCTCCAAAATCTCTCACTCTCTGCATATTGCCTCCTTGTTAACTCTCACATACTGCAAGAAGAATCTTCTGTGATGAGGGGTCAACAATGCACTGACCTATGGCTATAGCAGTATGTTATTAGAAGTCATTTAATTACTATGTTCACTTAGCAGATTGATAGTAATAGGTCGTCCCCTAGGCCCATTGCCATTCTAGCTTAATATTCTTTTTTAATATTTATTTATTTATTATTGTGTATACAGTGCTCTGCCAGGAGAGGGCACCAGATCTCATTATAGATGGTTGTGAGCCACCGTGTGGTTGTTAGGAATTGAATTCATGACCACTGGAAGAGCAGTCAGTGCTCTTAAGTGCTGAGCCATCTCTCCAGCCCTAGTTTAATATTCTTGACAATGTTAACAGTGTCAGGTATTGGTTCCAGCTCATGGAGTAGGACTTAAATTCAACCAGAAAGTGGTTGGCTACTCCCATAATATTTGTGCCATTATTGCACCAATATATCTTGCATGGTTTTAGATCAAAGGATTTGTAGTTGGGTGATATTGATGATTACCTTTCTCCTCCAATAGCATGCAGAGTACCTTCAGCAACATGAGGTCTAGTCAGCAGAGGTGAAGCTCCTAGTTGGGCACCAACTCAGTTTCTCCATGTTCGCCGGCATGAGTCAGTGTCTTCTTCAGGAATAGAGCCTGAGCATCAACTTGTATAGCAAAACTAACAGCCTTAGCAATAAACTGTGATGTTTGGGGGATCCATGGGGCCTCTTTGGCTAATGATTCAGTAAGATACAACTAATTCCTGCCCTTCGAGGTTTTACTTGATGGCGTAAGATGTTTAGTTAGGGTATTGTCTCCCCAGTTATGGTAACTCCATTTAAATTCATTTCATATATGTATATTTTAGGAAGCTTGTGTAGTAGTAGGTTTCCATATTTTTTTAAAAAGGGCTTTAGTGTTTGTCTCTCCACAGATTTCTTTCTTTGCCTTGTTCCCCCACGGGCTTCCCCCATGTCTTTCCTCCTAGTCTAGTTCCACTTCATTTCTCCACAGCACTACATTCTAATTTCCTCTCCTTGGGAGATCCCTCCTCAACCCTGGACACTCACTAGGTACCTAACCTTGATGGCTATTCAAATTGAATATCAAAATCTTAAAAGCTAATATCCATGTATAAGAGAAAACACTCAATATGTGTCTACTGAGGTCTGGGTAGCCTCACTCAGGATAATTGTTTCTAGCTCCACCCATTTGCCTATAAGTTTCATAATTTTATTTTTGTTGACAGCTTAATAATAGCCCATTGTGTAAACATATAATGTCATTGTCCATTCATCAGGGAATGAACATTTAGGCTTTTTAAATTTTGGGCTACTATGAATAATAGATTAACAATGAACATGGGTGAATAGTTGTCTCTTCAGCGGAAAGTAAAGTCCTTTGAGTACGTGTATCTTGAGGAAAATTGGTTTTCAACTTCCTGAAGACCTTCCACAATGGTTTCCAAAGTGGCTGTATCGGTTTTTATTCTCACCAGCAATGAATAAGTGTTTCCCTTTCCCTGCATCATCTCCATCATGTATTCTGATTTCTTTTTATTGGTCTTGGCCATTCTGACTAGGGTAAGAAGAACTCTCAAAGTAGTGTGGCTTATGTTTCCCCAGTGGCTAGTGATGTTGAACATTTAGTTAGGCATTTCTTGGCCATTGTGCTTCATCTTTTGAGAACTCTCTTCTTATTCTGTTCTCTATTTGTAATTGAGTTGTTTTCTAGATGTCCCATTCTAGTTAACTCTTCATATATTCTATATACTAATCTCCTATCGGATGTGTAACTGGAAATTGCTTTCCTATTCTGTAGACTGCTGCTTTGCTGGAATAATGATGTCCTTTGCCACACAGAAGCTTTTAATTTCCATGAGATCCAATTTATAAATCGTTCTTAATGTCTGTGCTATCCGTTTCTTGTTCAGAAAGTCCTTTTTGTGCCATTTAGTTCAAATATATTGCCCACTTTCTTTTCTATCTGGTCTTTTTAAGCTATTTGATCCATTTAGACTTGAGTTTTGTGTAGGGCAATAGATCAGTTTTCATTCTTCTGTGCTGGTTTTTTTCCAATGTATTGTTTTTGTTTTACATTGTTTTTGTTTTCATCTCTTTTTTTTTTTTTTTGCTGCTTTGTAAAAAAAAAAGGTGTGTGGGACAATTTTATTCCATTTACTCAAGTATCATGCTTTTTTATTAATTTATTCTTGTTATATCTCAATGGTTATCCCATCCCTTGTATCCTCCCATTCTTCCCTCCCTCCCATTTTCCCCTTACTCCCCTCCCCTATGACTGTTCCTGAGGGGGATAACCTCCCCCTGTATATGCTCATAGGGTATCAAGTCTCTTCTTGGTAACCTGCTATCCTTCCTCTGAGTGCCACCAGGTCTCCCCCTCCAGGGGACATGGTCAAATGTGAGGCACCAGAGTACATGTGAAAGCCATACCCCACTCTCCACTCAACTGTGGAGAATGTTCTGCCCATTGTCTAGATCTGGGTAGGGGTGTATCATGCTTTTTTACTTTTACTCTGTAGAACAACTTGAAATTGGGGTTTGTGATACCTCCAGCACATCTTTTATTACTCTGGGTTGTTTCAGTTGGACAGGATGCTTTGTTTCCAACAAAATCGAAGATTATTTTCTTCAATTTCTATAAAAATTTGTCTTGAGGTTTTGATGGGGATTTCATCAAATCTGTGGATTGCTTTTGGTAGGATGGACATTTTCACAGTATTAATTATGAATATGGGAAATTTTTCTATCTTCCGGTATGTCTATTTATTTCATCAATGTCTTCAAGTTTTAATTATACAAGTCTTTCATCTGCCTTATTATCCCAAGATATTTTTGAGACACATTGACTTATTCCTTGCCTATAAGTATGCTCTTGGTATTCAGCTATTTTATTTCTCTACCTAAGACTTCAAGTACTATATTTAATAGATGTGAAGAGGAGTGGACATCCTTTACTTGTTTCTGACTTTTGAAGAAAGGTTTTAAGTTTTTCTCCATGGGCTATGGACTTGTTATATTGCCTTTATTCTGTTGAGATATGGAGATGTATGCATATCTGGATCCTTTAGGACTTTTATAATAAAGGCATGTTGGATTTTGTCAAAGGCCTTTTCTGCATCTAATTCCATGGCCATTTTTAAATTCATATGAAAAGAAGGATCTAAAATGGCAGAGTTAAGCACACACCTTGATTGACCAGCAGGAAGCAGTGACTGTACAGCAACCTAAGGACCAAACTGAGAACTATAAAACAACAGTGCTGCTGATACACAGGTGAGAAGGTTGCAAACTATGCAGTGCATGGGCAGGTCTGCCTGCAGGCCACCCAAATAACCAGCAGAAATCTCCCTTGTCCCTGCAGGCACTGGCATGCCTGGAAGGAACACAGTCTCACCTCCAGGATACAGAGAGAGCTGTGGACTCCTAAAGCACTAAGGTTGCATTTGCCTTCCGGTGCCTGGAGGCAAGAAGGCCCACTGGAACATCTCTCTGCTCAGATATCTTTCAGCCTGCTCCACAGCTCACCTGGTTCACAATCAGGGAGCTGACAGAGACAGTGACCTCAATTGAGGTTCCTGGCCTCCCTGGGTCATAAACAAGAAGCTATCAGAGTCAGGGATCTAAGCAGAAGTGGGTAGAGCACAGGACCAAAGTCCCATTGTCTATTTGTACTCCCAAACTCTCTTATATTCAGAGATGACAAAACCAGCTAATACCAGAGACATCACAATGGGAAGAGGCCTTAAAGGAGGAAATTGAGTCCCTCAAACTAGAATAGAAATAAACAACGAAAGAGATGAAAGAATTGAACAAATCATTTAATAAAGAAATTAGTGAAAGACAAGAAACTACAATCAAACAAGAGAAGTAAATAAATAAAAGGATTCAAGACCTAAAAAAGGAGACAGAAGCAATAAAGAAGATGCAATCAGAGTCAATCCTGGAAATGGAAAACCTAGGGAAGAGGACATGATCTACAGACACAAGCATCACCAACAGAATTAAAGAGATGGGAGAAAGAATCTCAAGGATAAAAGATAAGACTGAAGAAATCAATGCAACTGTCAAAGAAAATGTTAAATCTAAAAAGCTCCTGACTCAAAACATCCAAGAAATCTGGCACACTATGAAAGGCCAAACTTAAGAATAGGAATAGAAGAGAACAAGAAGATTCCTAGCTCCAACACCCAGAAAATAATTTCGACAAAATCATAGAAGAAAACTTCCCTAACCTGAAGAAAGAAATGCCCATTAAATATACAAGAACCACAAATATATTGGATGAGAAAAAAAATCCTCCTACCACATAATAATCAAAACATTAAACATACAGAAAAAAGAAAGAATATTAAAAGCCTCAAGGGAAAAGGCCAAGTCACATACAAAGGCAAACCTAAGAGAATTACAACAGACTTCTCAACAGAGACAATGAAGACAAGAAGGGTCTGGGCAGATGTTGTGTAGACACAAGGAGACCACACTTGCCAACCCAGACTACTATACCCAGCAAAACTTTCGATCACCATAGATGAAGAAAACAAGATATTCCACACCAAAAAAAAAAACAATTTTAAGCAATATGTAACCACAAAACCAGCCTCACAGGAGATATTAGAAAGGAAACTCTAACCCAAGGAGGCTAACTTTACAAGGAAGACAAAGGAAATAAATAACCCCACATCTGAAAAACCAAAAGAAAGAACACATATTCTCTCTCTCTCTCTCTCTCTCTCTCTCTCTCTCTCTCTCTCTCTCTCTCTCTCTCTCCCCTTTGCCCTGCCCCCAACCACCAACATCAAAAACACAGAAACCAAAAACCACTGGTCATTAATATTTCTCAATAGCAATAGCCTCAACTGCCAAGAAAGAGACACAGCTAGCAGAATTAATGTGAAAACAGGACCCATCATTCTGTAGCATACAAAAAACACACCTTGGCAATAAAGATAGACATTACCTTAGAGTAAAGGGCTGGAAAATGGTATTCCAAGCAAACAGATCCAAGAAGCAAGCTGGTGTAGCCATTCTAGTATCTGATAAAACAGAATTTCAACCAAAACTAATGAAAAGAACACTTCATATTCACCAACAGAAAAATATGCTATGAGGACATCTCAATTTTGAACAAATACAGAAGTATCCACATATATAAAAGCAACATTACTAAAGCTTAAATTACACATCTAACCCAACACAATAATAGTGGGAGACTTCAACACCTCTCTTTTCCCAATAGACAGATCACCAAGACAGACATAAATGGAGAAATAATGAAACTAATAGATGTCATGAATAAAATGGACCTTACCAATATCTACAGAACATTTCTCCCAAACACAAAAGAATAACCTTCTCAACAGTGCATGGAACCTTCTACAAAAATGACCATATACTTCATCACAAAGCAAACCTCAACAGACACAATAAAATTTAAATAATCCCTTGCAACTTGTCAGACCACCATGGATTAAAGCTGAAACTCAACAACACCAGAAACAGCAGAAAGCCTACAAACCCATGAAAACTGTACAACTCCCTACTCAATGACCCCTGGGTAAGGGTTAAAATAAAAAAAGAAATTAAAGCCTTTCTAGAAGGCAATGATAATGAGGGTATAACATATCCAAACACATGGGACAAAATGAAAGCTGTGCCAAGAGGAAAGTTCATAGCACTAAGTATGTTTATAAATAAATTGGAGCAATCCCATACTATCAAATTAACAGCACACCTGAAAGCTCTAGAACAAAAAGAAATAGACACACCAAAGAGGAGTAGATGTCTGAAAATCATCAAACTCAGGGCAAAAAAAAAAATCAATAAATTAGAAACAAAGAGAACAATTCAAAGAATCCACAAAACCAAGAGCTAGTTCTTTGAGAAAATCAACAAGATAGACAAATTCTTGGCCAAACTAGCTAAAAGGCAGAGAGATAGTATCCAAATCAACAATGAAAAATGAAAAGGGAGAGAGAGTGACAGACATTGAGGAATTCCAAAGAATCATTAGGTCTTACTTCTAAAGCCTATATGCCACAAAATTTGAAAATCAAATGAAATGTGCAATTTTCTTGATAGCTACCAATTACCAAAATTGAACCAAGATCAGGTAAACAAATTAAATAGTACATTATCTCTTAAGGAAATAGAAGTAGTCATTTTAAAAAATCTCTCAACCAAAAAAATCCCAGAGCCAAATGGATTCAGCACAGAATTCTACCGGACCTTCAAAGAAGACTTAATACCAATTCTCTCCAAACTATTCCACAAAATAGAATCAGAAGGACCATTAACAAACTCATTCTGTGAGGCCACACAAACATCCAACAAAGAAAGATAATTTCAGACCAATTTCTCTTATGAACATATATGCAAAAATGTTAAATAAAATACTCACAAACTGAATCCAAGAAAATGTCAAAAATATCATTCACCATGGCCACATAAGCTTCATCCCAGGCATGCAGGGTGGTTCAATATACAGAAATCCATCAATGTAATCCATCATATAAACAAACTGAAGGGGGAAAAGCCATATGATCATCTCCTTAGATGCTGAAAAAGCATTAGACAAAATCCAACACCCATTCATGTTTAAAGTCTTGGAGGAATCAGGTATACAAGGCACATAGCCAAACATAGTAAGGGCAATATACAGCAAGCCAATAGCCAACATCAAACTCAATGGAGAGAAACTGAAATCAATCATGGATAAGACAAGGCTGTCCATTCTCTCTGTATCTCTTCAATATACTACTTGATATCTTAGCTAGAGCAATAAGATAACTAAAGGAGATCAAGGGGATACAAACTGGAAAGGAAGAAGTCAAATAGTCTCTATTCTCAGATGATATGATAGTATACGTAAGTGGCCCCAAAATTTCTACCAAGGAATCCCTACAGCTGATAAACACATTCAGCAAAGTATCTGGATACAAAATCAACTCAAAAAAGTCATTAGCCCTGCTGTATCTAAATGACAAATGGGGTGAGAATGAAATTAGGGAAACTATACCCTTCACGATAGCCACAAGTAATACAAAGTACGTTGGTGTAACTATAACCAAGCAAGTGAAAGACTTGTATGAAAAAAAACTTTGTTTCTAAAGAAAGAAATTGAAAAATATATCAGAACATGGAAATATCTCCCATGCTCATAGATCAAGAGGATCAACATAGTAAAAATAGCCATCTTACCAAGAACAATCTACAGATTCAATGCAATTCTCATCAAAATTCTCACACAATTTTTTACTGACCTTGAAATATCAATTCTCAACTTCATATGGAAGAACAAAACCCCAGAATAACTAAAACAATCCTGTACAATAAAAGATCTTCTGTAGGATTCTCCAGCCCAGATCTTAAGTTGTACTATAGAGCAATAGTAATAAAAAACAGCATGGTATTGTCATAGAAATAGGCTGATTGATCAGTGGAATTGAATCAAAGACCCAGAAATAAATCCACTCACCAATAGACGCTTGATTTTTTATAAAGAAGCCTAAGCCATGCAATGGAAAAAAGATAGCATCTTCAACAAATGGTGCTGGTCTAACTGGAGGGCTACATGTAGAAAAATGCAAATAGATCTATATTTATCACTCTACACAAAACTAAAGTTCAGGTGGATTAAAGACCTCAACATAAAACCAGACAAATCGACTCAAAGAAAACATGGGGAAGAGCCTTGAACTCATTGGCACAGGAAACAACTTCCTGAAGAGAACACCAATAGCTCAAGCTCTAAGGTCAACAACTAGCAAATGCGACCTCATGAAAGTGAAAAGCTTCTGTAAGGAAAGGAAAGAACCAACAGAAAGCAATGACAGACTAGGAAAAGATCTTCAACCCTACATCTGACAAAGGACTAACATTCAAAATATATAAAGAACTCAAGAAATCAAACACCACCAAACCAAATGACCCAGTTGAGAAATGGGGCTCAGAGCTAAACAGAGAACTCTCAACTGAGGGATATTGAATGGCTAAGAAACACTTCAAGAAATGTTCAATAGGCTGGAGAGATGGCTTAGCGGTTAACAGCACTAGTGTTCTTCAAGAGGTCCTTTGTTCAATTCCCAGCAACCACATGGTGGCTCACAATCATCTTTAATGAGATTTGGTGCCCTCTTCTGGTGTGAATGAAGACAGTATACTCATAGACATAAAATAAATAAATAAATCTTTGATTAAAAAAAGAAAAAAAGAAATGCTCAATATCCTTAGTCATCAGGAAAATACAAATCAAAACAACCCCAAGATTCCATCTTACAGCTATCAGAATGACTAAGTTCAAAAACTTGTGACAACACATGCTGGTGAGAATGTTGAGAAAGGGGAACACTCCTCCGTTGCTCGTGGGAGTGAAAACTTGTACAATCACTTTGGAAATCAGTCTGGGTCTTTCTCAGAAAATTGGGTATAATATTATTAAAGACCCAGCTATTCTACTCCTGGGAATCTACTGGAAAGAGGCTCCATCATACAACAAGGACATTTGCTCAACTATGTTCATAGCAGCTTTTTTTGTGATAGCCAGAATCTGGAAACAACTTATATGTCCTTCAACTGAAGAATGGATAAAGAAACTCTGGTACATATACACAATGGAGTACTATTTGGCTATCGAAAACAAGAAAATCTTGAAATTTGCAGGCAAATGGAGAAAGTAGAAATGATCATCTTGAGTGAGGTATCATTGACCCAGAGAGACACACATGGTATACACTCACTTTTTTATGTGTTTATTTTATTTACTGATTCTGATTTTGATAATTTTTTTATTTTTTATTATTAATTTATTCTTGTTACATCTCAATGGTTATCCCATCCCTTGTATCCTCCCATTCTTCCCTCCCTCCCATTTTCCCCTTATTCCCCTCCCCTATGACTGTTCCTGAGGGGGATTACCTCCCCCAGTATATGCTCATAGGGTATCAAGTCTTATCTCGGTAACCTGCTATCCTTCCTCTGAGTGGCACTAGGTCTCCCCCTCCAGGGGTATTGGTCAAATGTGAGGCACCAGAGTATACACTCACTTATAAGTGGATATTAGCCCAACATAGCTGTCCTCTGATAGACTCCACATGATGGGGATCTGGACAGATACTGGGACATGTAGCTGGGTGAAGAATTGTGAATTGTATGGAAAATCTGGGGGATGGAAATATGCAGGATAGGGAAGGGAGTTGTTAGGAGCTCCACAAGGAAGCTATCAAGGCTGGCAGATCTGGACCCAGGGGGGGTCTGCACAAACTGACTCACCAACCAAGGACTTTGCAAGCAGGGGATGTAGGCCCCAGTTCATATGTAGCCAATGGGCAGCTCATTCTCCATGTGGGGGAGGGGGGATCAGGAGACTACCTCTGACATGAAACTCTGGTGCCTGCAATTTGTTCTCTGTCCTTTAGGGGAGAGGTCCTGTGAGAACACAGGGGAAAGAGATGCAGGCTATACAGATGGGACCCGTTAGGCTGTGGTTAGACTGTGGGGGAGAAGAAACACACACACACACATACACACGCGCGCACACACACATGCACACACACACACACACACACACACACACACCAAAAAATGGGAGTACCACTGGAGGTATCTCTGTACCTGATTTCAAGTTATTCGATAGAGCCATAATAGAAGAGCCAGCATGATACTGGAACAAGCACGATGCATTGACCAGTGAAATAGAATTGAGGATCTAGATATAAACTCACCTATCTATACCCACCTAATTTTTTACAAAGATACCAAAAAATATGCTTTGATAAAAATAGCATTTTTTGGAGAAAATTGGAAGTATAGATGCAAAAAGTTACACTTGGTTCTTTTCTCTCATGCTGTACACATATCAAGTCAAATATATCAAAGACCTCATATTAGATTTGAAACTTCCAGAAGAAAAAGTAGGAAATACACTTCAGGATATAGACTCAAGTAAGGACTTTTCAAAAGAGTACTCTGTTCCCCTGGAAATAAAACCAACAATCAGTCAGTGAGACTTAATGAAAATTTTTTTTTCTGTATTGCAAAGTAAGTTGTTAATCAACTGAAGAGGTAGCTTACAGAATGGGAAAAATATCTCTACCAGCTATACATCCAGCAAAGAATTAGTGTTTGCAACTGTGGTGGTTTGAATAAGGATGTTCCCCCATAGACTTATATCTTTGAATGCTTGGTCCTCAGTAATAGTGCTGTTTGAACTTTAAGAATGATTAGAAGGTGTGGCCTTGTTGGAGAAAGTATGTTATTAGGGTTGGGCTTTGGGGTTTAAAAACCCACTGTGTCTGTCTGTCTGTCTGTCTGTCTGTCTGTCTGTCTGTCTCTCTGTCTCTGTCTCTGTCTCTCTGTCTCTCTGTCTCTGTCTCTCTCTGTCTCTCTGTCTCTCTGTCTGTCCATCTCTCTCTCTCTCCCTGTTGCTAGCACATCATATGTAAAGCTCTCAGCTACCACTCAAGTGCCATGCCTGTCTGCTTCCCACCATGATAATCATAGATTAACTCTCTAAAACTGTAAGTAAACTCCTAATCATATGTTTTCTTTCCTAACAGTTGCCTTGGTCATGATGTCTCTTCACAAAAATAGAACAGTAGCTGTCTGGCTGGAACCCCTGTTCACCCCTGCACAAGCTGGGAAACCGTGACTGCCTTCCTTTCCCCAACACCGCCCACCTGGGAAGCCTCGGAACAAAGGAAAGGGCCAAGCATTGTTGACATCTGTCATGACCTCTTCTCCTGCTGCTGCCAACCCCAAAATCCCCACCTAAGTGCTCAGCTCTTGACCATACTTGGTCACAAACCCAGCTTATGGCTAATATGCTGTGACCCTTCACCTACATTCTATAAAACTTCCCCTCCCTAACCCTGAGCCTTGACTTCCAGCCATGTTCTTTGGGACTGATGGACCAGCCTGTTAGAAGTGCCTTTATCTGCTCCTAATCTGGTCTAATCTGACCTATATCTGCATCACAGGGAAGGGAGAAGGAGTATAGTAACTAAAGCAAGAGTATACAATGAATTAAAAGCACTAGACACCAAGAAAACAAACAAACCAATTAAAATGTAGGTTAGGGACCTGATCGAAGTGTTCCCAGTAGAAAAACCAATGGCCAAAAAATATTTTTAAATGTGTTGACTATCATTAGCCTTCAGGGAAATGCAAACTAAAATTCCTTTGAGAGCTGGAGAGATGGCTCACTGGTTAAGAGGACTGTCTGCTCTTCCAGAGGTCCTGAGTTCAATTCCCAACAACCACAGGATGGCTCATGACCATATACAATGAGATCTGCTGCCCTCTTCTGGTGTGCAGGCACACATTCAGGCAGATTATTGTATAAATAACAAATAAATAAATCTTTTTTAAAAATAAATAAATAAAGTTACTTTGAGATTTCATCTTCCCTAGTCATAACATCTGAGATTTTTTTTTTTAATGCCACATCATGTTCTGGGGTCCAGCCCTGTCACTCTTCCTGATCCTAACCTACCTGCACTTTCCCCAGTCCTCAGATCTAGCCCAGGTACTGTGTCTAGTGTCCCTGCTTATCTGGCTGAGAACTGCCTGCACTGCCTGTAACCTCCAGGCTTGGGCTAGTATGAACATTCTACATGTTAGCCCAGTCCCTCTACGTCCACCTGGCTTGGCTCCACCTGAGCCATACCCAAACTCCAAGCCCAGCCCATTGAGCACATCCTGTGCTCTGGATCTACCCTGCTATGTCTACATCATGTAAAGAACCAGTAAGATAAGCCCACGTGCCTGGGCTCATCACAAAAACATAAACAATATGAAAACCAAGACAATATGCACCCCAAGTACACCAGTTCTTTACAAATGTTCAACAATAAGGATTTCCTACATAAACTTCAGAACACAAAATTCAAAAGAAGAATGAAATTTGATCAAAGAATTCAAGTTATTTAAAGAAGATACAAAGAGACAGTGCAATGAACTTAATGAGAATAAATACCACAATGTTGCTCAACAAAACACAAAACTAAGGGTGAATGAACAGACAAAGGCAATCTAGAATTTGAAAATCGAATCCAATGAAGACATGGAAATATTGGAAAGTGCTCAAGCTGAAACGAAGGTGGAACTGAAAAACTCAATAATCCAGTTAGAAAAATCAGGGGAAAACAAGTGTAATGAGTTGAGTAAAAGATAAAATATCAGGGCTTGAAGATAAATGAGTTATACTACACATCCAAAATTTAAAAAAAAAATAGCTAAAAACATTTGAAAGAAGGTGATGGAACTCTAAAATACACAATAGCATAAAAAAGAAAATGGCTAAAAATATTCTCATTTGGGAAGCTGCTAACCTTCACTCCCAGTATACTCAGGTAATCAATTTTATTCCTTCTCAAGTCTCTGATGGGGTTGAAAACCAGATAGTTTAGTTTTACAGTTAAGCTTAGTTGTTTAGGGCTTAAGATGCTTTTAGGTGACGCAAGAGGGTGGGGCCAGGCCCCGGGTGCACGTGGGGACCTCGAGCCTCATGCCTGCTGCCCCACAAGCCGCCACTGCCTCCGCGCAAGGCCTGCTGGGACAGCTGGTATCAGGTGACCTGGAGAGATGCTTCAAAGCCTTATTAAGAATGTCTGGGTCCCAATGAAGCCCTAGTATACCCAGGTTGACCAGGAAATTTGGGTAGGAATGGGACTAATGACCTTCATCCTTTATAAAAATCAGGAGTGCTGATAAAAGAAGTAAAGCTCCAGCCCTGCACCTGCACCTGCCCGTGGCCATCATTAACTGCTCCATGTGTCCATTCAAGATGAAGCGTGTCGACTAAGCTTAAGCAAACTGTGTTAGATGGACATGGCCCGTTGCTGTACACTTGTCTAAGTACCACTACAATGTGGCATTAATAAATATGAGAAACACCAAAAAAAAAGATGCTTTTAGGCCTAGATAGATGTTTTAAGTTGATAATGATGAGATATGATAGATATTGGTTTACATTCAGAATTTTAGATGCACCAAAATAGGAAAGATGTTTTCTTCAAGGCTGTCAAATACAAACAGCCAAAACACTATGAATGTAACATATATATAATTCCTGATTGTTTCATGATTCTTCTTGCTATAGGTAGTTTATTTTATATATGTGTAGTAATATAAATGTATATGTAGAAAATAAAAAAATGTTTTAAAAAAAATGAAAATATCTAAAAATAAACCTAACCAAAGAGGTGAAAGATCTCCACAGGGGAAACTTTAAAACTCTGAATAAACATGAAGAACTTCCCATGCTTGTGAATTGTTAGAATTAGTATTGTGAAAATAATCAAAAAATTTACAAATTTAATGCAATTCCAATAAAAATCCCCACAACATTCTTAACAAAAAATAGACAAAATAAAAAATTTTAATTTATATGGGACCACAAAATTTCCTGGATAGCCAAAGCAATCCTGTGGGAGAAAAATGCCAGAAGGAATGTTACTAAAGATGTCATGATACATTACAAAATTATAGCAATAAAATCAGCATAGATCAAAAGAACAGAATCGAGTGTCCAAATATGTGTGCACATGATGACATCCATTTTAAACTTTACAAAAATACTGAAAGCATGCACTGGATATGAAGATGGCTCCTTCAAAAAATGGTGGCAGTCAAACTGGACAGGTATGTGTCAAAGAACTCTCCCCAAAACTCAAGTCTAAACAGGTCCAGGGTTTCAACAGAAGATGTGATGCCCTTAATCTGATAGTAGGGAAAATATAGAATATGCTTCAACTTATAGGCACAGGAAAGGACTTTCTGAACAGCTGTCATTAGGAACAATTGACAAGTGGACCTCATGAAGCTAAAAAGGTTTTGTACAACAAAGGACATTATCATTCAAATGAAGGGTCAGCCTGGAAAAACTGAGTTTTAAAAACCTTTATCTATTACACATATAATAAATAATTTTTATCTAAAAACACTTTGTAAAGTATGCAAATAGTCAAAAGATTAAATACACACAAAAATAATCAAATTAAAAATGGCACTAAACAGAGTATTCAAAGAAAGTGCAAATGGCTGGCAAATGCTTTTGAAAAGTGTTCAATATCATTAGCCATTATGGGAATGGTAAGTAAAACTAATTTGAGATTTTGTTTTACCTCATTCAGACTAATATTTGTTTAAATGCTGACATAGATATAAGTAACTAGTATCACTTACTAGTGGTGAAGTAAACTTGTGCAAATCACTATGGAAATCAGTGTGAGTGTCCTCTAAAAGCTAGAAATTGATATACCATTAGGAACTACAATTGACAAATAGCCATCATGAAATTTAAAAGCTTCTGGACAGCAAAAGACACTAGAGCCAGGCATGGTGGTGCACGCCTTTAATCCCAGCACTCGGGAAGCAGAGGCAGGCAGATTGCTGCGAGTTCGAGGCCAGCCTGGTCTACAAAGTGAGTCTAGGACAGCCAAGACTACACAGAGAAACCCTGTCTTGAAAAACCAAAAAACAAGAAACAAAGGACACTATAATTCAAATGAAAAGTCAACCTGAAAAAACGAGAACCCAAAACCAGACTAAAGGCTAGAAAAACCCTGTAGGTCTATGTCCGATAACAGAGAATTTAGTTAGCTCTACCCTTGCAGCTTTGCCTGCTTGTAGCATACTTCTCCCTCTTGGACTGATTGCGTCCCTGTCTACAGCTCTCAATGGCAGATGTCTTGTGTACACGTGTGTGTGTGTGTGTGTGTGTGTGTGTGTGTGTGTATGTGTGTGTCTGTGTGTGTCTGTGTTTGTGTGTCTGTGTGTCTGTGTATATGTGTGTTTGTTTGTGTGTGGGGACGTCTGTGTGTATATATGTGGTATGTATGTGCGTTTGGAGGAGGGTTGTCTGTGTGTGTGTGTATGTGTGTGTGTATGTGTCTGTGTGTCTGTGTGTCTGTGTATATGGTATATGTGTGTGGTATGTGTGTGTTTGTGGGGGGTTGTAGGTGTGGAGGTGTGTGTGTGTGTCTGTGTGTCTGATATGTGTGTGTGGTGTGTGTCTATGTATGGTATGTGGTGTGTGTGTGGTGTATATGTATGTACGTATGTGATATATGTGTGTCTCTGTCTGTGTATGTGTATCTGTGTGTATGTGTATATGTGGTATGGTGTGTGTGTGTGTGTGTGTGTGTGTGTGTGTGTGTGTGTTCAGACCTCTCTGATACCAACTTCTGTCTTAGTTGTTTTTCTAAAACATGACCAAGGCAACTTATAAAAGAAAGCACTTAGTTTGAGGCTTATGTTTCAGAGGATTAGAGTCTATAATGGCAGCAATAGCTGAAAGCTTACATCTTTCTTTTGAGTAATGATTTTATTAAATCCCAGAGGTAGTTATAAGTTAATTTTTATATAAACAGAAAATGCAAAATCTTCACAACACATGAACTACGTGTTAAAGGATGAGTGAGGTCCCACAGAAAGCACCCCTCAGATGCTCAGTCCACTTCTGCAGCCTGACCTTCCTTCACAGACCTCATATGCACACAGGGGCCTCATGATCTCTCTGGACGAAGCTGCAGATTCTGCTTCTTTACAGTCAGGCCCCTCCCTCTTTGCAGTGAGTATGCAAGAGATGCAAACTGCAGTGGACACTCGAGAGCATCCCATCCAGAGAAAGCAGCTCCCTGGCACTGAAATCAAGCCTCAGTTTAATCTCCCAAGCACAACACAGAGCTTGTCCTACAGAAAGCACATTGGGTGGATGGATGAGTGGGTGGGTGAGTGGATGGATGGATAGTTGGACAGAAGTAAGGAAGGAGCAACCAAGGACAGACTGTGGGGGATATAGAAGTGAATCCAAGGGAATATGAATACATATATATGTATAAATATGTACATATGTATACACACAGAGAGAGAAATGGGTAGAGGAAGAGGGAGAGAGAAAAAAGAGGTGAGGAAAACAGAAAAGAGAGGAAAGGAGAGATACATGTATGTATACACACATATATGCATGTATGTATGTATGTAGAAATGAGCAAAGAGCTGAATGCTTTGATGATATATAAGGTCCCACAGCATATGTCTCTCAACCATTCAGGGATCATAGAGTGCCAGATCAGCTCTAGAAGAAAGCCTCCCCACATCCAGGCAGCTGGATCCAATGGCATTGAAGGCAGCACGGGCAGTACACTGGGCCTCATACAGCCAAGGCCCACAGTAGGATATTCAGGCCTGGTGCTTGCCCTCAAGCAGCTCTGAAGTGACTAGCAAGTCCCCAGAGAAGAAACTTGTCTCTCTGAAAACATCTGGTGTCAAGTTCTGAGGTTACAACAGGGCTGAATGTGCAACACAGGTGGACGCCATGGCCCACTCTGAGCCCATTTCCACTATAGGAAGAGGTATGGATCCGTGGGTCTCTTCACAGGGTCCTTGCATCTCTCTATCATGCCCCTGGGTAGTGGAAGCAATGGGAGTTTTGGTGAGTGCACTAAAATATTGACTCTGCCAACAATTGGGTTGTAAAAGAGACTCCCATTGAGTATTTGGATTACCCAAGCACTTTTTCAGACTTCCCTCTCCCAGAGCCTACACAGGGAGCCAGAAACAAGCAGGACCCATCATGGACACCATCTTCATGACCAAAGATTATTCAGGGCCATATAAAATCTTCAGGCTCAGATGCTGGTGAAGCTCTGAGGGGCTAGGAGTTTGCCTCACACACTTCCGCCATGGCCTCCCCACCAGCTCAGCGACAGCCACTGTCCTCTTGGCTCCCTTCCCCTCCGTTTCATCCCAGGAGGGTCTCAGGGGCGTCCCAGCTTCCTCCTCTCTTTTGACACATTCTGGGTCATTCTATGTCACTTCCGGTTCACTGGTGAGCCACTCCTTATGACTTTCTCCATCATCCAACGATGTGGGTCCACTATCCTGAGAAGTTTGCCCAGGAATGTTCAGAGTGTCTGTCCTCTTCAGAGCATTCAAGGTGCACTGTGCTCCCATCTTGAAATCTTGCCTCCTGAAGATAAACCCTGAGCCAGATGTTGACACTGGCTCCAGGTCCCTGAGGGCTCTACCTCCCACAAGTGCCCTCTCTCACCTGAAAGGTCTACAGGAACTGCCTGAGGACTTTGTACGCTGCAGGAGATACAGGACAGCTGGTCCCCAGGGCTCATCTTCTTCAAAGGTGTCACAGAAGTCCCTCAACATGGCTGTCCCTGGGCCTTGACAATGATCCTTCCTCCTTACAAACACAGTGTCGAAAACAGGCAGCAGGGAGCAAGCGCTGGTGCCATCACCACAGAGGCTGCCTTTCATTCTGATTGAGTAAAATCCAATTGCCGCTCCATCTCTCCACAGAATCATTTTTAAGTAATTTATTCAGATTACATCTCAATTCTTATCTCCTCACTTGTATCTTCCCATTCTCTCCCTCCCTCCCTCTTTCATGCTATTCCCCTCCCCTAGGTCTGTGACAGAAAAGGACCTCGTCCCCCACCATTTGATGACAGCCTATTGGGTCTCTTCCTGATAGCCTGCTTACTCTTCCTCTGAGTGTCACCAGACCTCCTCACCAAGGGGAAGTGGTCAAATAGGGGGCACCAGAGTTCATGTCAAAGTCAGTCCATGCTCTCCACACAACTATGGAGAATGTTCTATGCATTGGCTAGATCTGAATAGGGGGTCTAGGTTTAGTGCATGCATTGTCTGTGGTTGGTGCAGTAGTTTGAGCAGAAACCCCTTGGCTACAGACCCACCAGACTGAATGGTTTTCTTGTAGATTTCTAGGACCCTCTGGATCCTTCTCTTTCCCCATTCTCCCTCACCTCTCTCACCACTTCCCAATAGAAATTCCCAGTGTCTATCCTAATCTCCTACTAAGTGAAGGCTTTCAGGGGACATCTCTGTTGGGTTAGTGTACAATTATAAGTGAGTTTAAGCCATGGGTATCTTTCTGGGTCTGTGCTAATTCATTCAGGATGATCATTTCTAGCTTGCTCCTTCACAGGGTGAGGTAAGAAAAACATGTCATCGCCATCCAGATTTCTCCCCAGTCTTCCAAAAACAATGGTGTTGAGAACAAAAAGTACGATCCTTTCCCCAAAGTCCTGAACTTTAAAGAGCCCTTCCTTTGTGCGGTCAGAAGTTCTTAGGATGTCGTCTGTGGGCCACCAGGATTTCTTTAAGTAAACGGCCACAACTGTCTTTGTGTCCTGGGGATTAACCAGAACCAGTGTTTTACGTTGAGGTTTGTCACAGTACATACTGCAGAGATGAAGATTCAGCTCTGACCTGTTCCCCAGTAGGAAGGGAGAAAAACCTCCATTGAGGTCTGGCCTCTGTCCCTGAGCAACCATAGTAAACCTCCACTGCAGCCTGATAGCCCTGGGCTGGGCTTGTTGTAGCCTCTGTCTTCTTTCTTTCTTTCTTTCTTTCTTTCTTTCTTTCTTTCTTTCTTTTTTTTTTTTTTTTTTTTTTTTTTTTTTTTTTTTTACTTAATTGATTGAATTTTTTTTCTGAGTATTTTTTCCTTTTTTTATTAATTTATTCTTGTTACATCTCAATGGTTATCTCATCCCTTGTATCCTCCCATTCTTCCCTCCCTCCCATTTTCCCCTTATTCTCCTCCCCTATGACTGTTCCTGAGGGGGATTACTTCCCCCTGTATATGTACATAGGGTATCAAGTCTCTTCTTGGTAATTTGCTGTCCTTCCTCTGAGTGCCACCAGGTCTCCCCCTCCAGGGGACATGGTCAAAGGTGAGGCACCAGAGTATGTGAGAAAGTCATATCCCACTCTCCACTCTACTGTGGAGAGTGTTCTGTCCATTGGCTAGATCTGGGTAGGGGCTTAAGGTTTACCGCCTGTATTGTCCTTGGCTGGTGCCTTAGTTTGAGCGGGACCCCTGTGCCCAAATCTGCCTATCATAATGTTCTACTTGTAGGTTTCTAGGACCCTGTGGATCCTTCTACTTTGCCATTCTCCCATGCTTCTCTCATCTAGAGTCCCACTAGAATGTCCTCCCCTCTGTCTCAGTTTCCTGGTGAGTGAAGGCTTTTGTGGGACATGCCCCTTGGGCAACTGTGGACTAGATATAAGTGAGTATATACTATTTGAGTCTTTCTGCTTCTGGGTTAACTCACTCATTATGATCATTTCTAGTTCAATCCATTTATCCACAAATTTCGGGAATTCCTTGTTTTTAATAGCTGAATAGTATTCCATAGTGTATATGTACCACAGTTTCTTTATCCATTCTTCTACTGAGGGACACTTAGGCTGTTTTCATGTTCTGGCTATTATGAATAAGGCTGCTATGAACATAGTTTAGCAAATGTTCTTGTTGTGTGCTGGAGCATCTTCTGGATATATTCCAAGGAGTGGAATAGCTGGGTCTTGAGGAAGCCCTATTCCCAGTTTTCTGAGAAAGTGCCAGATAGATTTCCAAAATGGCTGTACTAGTTTGCATTCCCACCAGCAATGAAGGAGTGTTCCTCTCTCCCCACATCCTCACCAGCATGTAGTGTCGCTTGAATTTTTTATCTTAGCCATCCTGATGGGTGTAAGATGGAATCTCAGAGTAGTTTTGATTTGCATTTCCCTGATGATTAAGGAGGTTGAGCATTTTGTTAAGTGTTTCTCAGCCATTTGATATTCCTCTGTTGAGAATTCTCTGTTTAGTTCCAAGCCCCATTTCCCAACTGGGTTATTTGGTTTGGTGGTATTTAATTTCTTGAGTTCTTTATATATTTTGGATATTAGACCTTTGTCAGATGTAGGGTTGGTGAAGATCTTTTCCAAGTCTGTAGGCTGTCGCTTTGTTCTCTTGACAGTGTCTCCTGCCTTACAAAAGCTTCTCAGCCTCATGAGGTTCGATTTATTAATTGTTGACATTAATGCCTGGGCTGTTGGTGTTCTGTTCAGAAAGTTGTCTCCAGTGCCAATATGTTCCAGGGTCTTCCCCACTTTTTCTTCTAAGTGACTTAGTGTCTCTGGTTTTATGTTGAGGTCTTTAATCCACTTGGATTTGAGTTTTGTACAAGGTGACAAATATGGGTCCAGTTGCAGTTTTTTATACATAGACATCCAGTTAGACCAGCACCAATTGTTGAAGATGCTATCCTTTTTCCATCGAATGGATTTGGCTTCTTTGTCGAAAATCACATGACCATATGTGTGTGGATTCATATCTGGGTCTTCAATTCAATGCCACGGATCAACCAGCCTGTTGCTGTGCCAGTACCATGCTGTTTTAATTACTATTGCTTTATAGTACAGTTTGAGATAAGGTATGGAGACTCCTCCGGAGCACCTTTTATTATACAAGATTGTTTTCGCTATTCTGGGTTTTTTGTTTTTCCATATGAAGTTCAGAATTGAACTTTCAATGTCTTTAAAAAATTGTGTAGGTATTTTGTTAGGGATTGCATTGAATCTGTAGATTGCTTTTGGTAGGATGGCCAATTTTACTATGTTAAATCTCCCTATCCATGAACAAGGAAGATCATTCCATCTTCTCATGTCATCTTCAATCTCTTTCTTCAGAGTTTTGAAATTTTTTTCAAACAAGCCCTTCACTTGCTTAGTTAGAGTAACTCCTAAATATTTTATATTGCTTGTGGCTAATGTGAAGGGTGTGGTTTTCCTAATTTCTTCCTCTGCAAGCTTGTCATTTGTGTATAGGAAGGCTACAGACTTTTTTGAGTTAAATTTGTATCCAGCCAATTTGCTGAAGGTGTTTATCAGCTGTAGGAGTTCTCTGGTGGAATTTTGAGGGTCACTTATGTACAGTGTCATATCATCTGCAAATAGGGATAATTTGACTTCCTCCTTTCCCATTTGGATACCGTGGATCTCCGTTTGTTGTCTTATTGCTCTGGCTAGAACTTCGAGTACTATATTGTAGAGATATGGAGAGAGTGGGCAGCCTTGCCTTGTTCCTGATTTTAGAGGAATTTCCTTGAGTATCTCACCATTTACTTTGATTTTGGCTATTGGCTTGCTGTATATAGCCTTTATTATGTTGAGGAAAGTGCCTTGTATCCCCGATCTCTCTAAAACTTTAAATGTGAATGGGTGTTGAATTTTATCAAATGCTTTCTCTGCATCTAAAGAGATGATCATGTGGTTTTTTATTTTCATTTTGTTTATATGGTGGATTACATTGATGGATTTCCGTATATTAAACCATCCCTGCATGCCTGGAATGAAGCCTACTTGGTCATGATGAATGATATCTTTGATGTGTTCTTGTATTCGTTTTGCAAGTATTTTATTTAGTATTTTTGCATCGATGTTCATAAGAGAAATTAGTCTGAAATTCTCTTTCTTTGTTGAGTCTGTGAGGTTTAGGTATCAATGAGACTATGGCCTCATAGAATGAATTTGGTAATGTTCCATCCCTTTCTATCTGTTGGAGTAGCTTGAAGAGTATTAGCTCGCCCTTGAAGGTCTGGTAGAATTCTGCACTGAAACCATCTGGCCCTGGGCTTTTTTTTGGTTGGGAGACTATCAGTGATTACTTCAATTTCTGTAGGGGAAATGGGACTATTTAGCTTGTTTATCTGTTCTTCACTCAACTTTGGCAAGTGAAATTGATCAAGAAAATTGTCCATTTCCCTTAGATTTTCAAATTTTGTGGCCTATATGCCTTCAAAGTAGGATCTTATGATTCTTTGTATTTCTTCAGTGTCTGTTGTTATGTCTCCCTTTTCATTTCTGATTTTGTTGATTTCAATACTGTCTCTCTGCCTTTTAGTTAGTTTGGCTAATGGTCTGTCTATCTTGTTGACTTTCTCAAAGAACCAGCTCTTGGTTTTGTTGATTCTTTGGACTGTTTTCTTAGTTTCTAATTTGTTAATTTCACCCCTGAGTTTGATTATTTCCAGACATCTACTCCTTTTGGGTGTTTCTGTTTCTTTTTTTCCTAGGGCTTCCAGTTGTGTTGTTAAGGTGCTTATGTGCGATGCTTCCAATTTCTTTTTAAAGTCACTTAGTGCTATGAATTTTCCTCTTAGCACTGCTTTCAATGTATCCTACAAATTTGGGTATGTTGTTCCTTCATTTTAATTGAATTTCAGAAACTCCTTGATTTCTTTCTTTATTTCTTCCCTGACCCAGACGTCATTTAGCAGAGTTGTTTAGTTTCCACATACGGGTAGGCTTTTTGTTATTTCTGTTGTTAAATTGCAGCCTAAGCCCATGGTGATCTGATAGGATACAAGGTATTATTTCAATCCTCTTGTATCTGTTGAGGCTTTCTTTGTGAACTACGATGTTATCTATTTTGGAGAAGGTTCCATGGGGTGCAGAGAAGAAGGTATATTCTTTCTTGTTTGGGTGAAAGGTTCTATAGATATCTGTTAGATCCATTTGACCCATGGCATTGGTTAATGATGTTATTTCTCGGCTTAGTTTCTGTTTCGATGACTTGTCCTTCAGTGAGAGTGGGATGTTGAAGTCTCCCACTATTATTGTGTGGGGATCTATGTGTGGTTTAAGCCTTTTTAGCAGATCTTTTACAAATGTGGGTGCCCTTGTATTGGGAGCATAGATGTTCAGAATTGTGATGTCATCTTGGTTGACTTTACCTTTGATGAGTATGAAGTGTCCGTCCTCATCCTTTTGATTAATTTAGGTTGAAAGTCTATTTTGTTCGATATTAAAATGGCTACGCCTGCTTGCTTCTTGTGACCATTTGGAATATTTTTCTCCAACCTTTTATCCTGAGGTAATGCCTATCATTATGGGTAAGATGTGTTTCTTGAATGCAGAAGAATGTTGGATCTTGTTTAGGCAACCATTCAGTTAGTCTGTGCCTTTTTATTGGAGAATTGAGACCACTGATGTTGAGAGATATTAATGACCAGTGACTGTTAAGAGTCTTAATTTTGATGTTGGTTCCAGTTGAGCCTTTGTGTAGTTGTGTTTTTGCCATGATATAGTTATCTATTTCCTGAGTAGTTTTGGTTGTAGCTTGACCCTTTGGGATGGAGTTTTCCTTCTAGTACCTTCTGTAAAGCTGGATTTGTGGATAGGTACTGTTTGAATTTGGTTTTGTCGTGGAATATTTTGTTTTCTCCATCAATGGTTATTGATAGTTTTGCTGGGTAAAGTAGTCTGGCCTGGCATCTCTGGTCTCTTAGGGTTTGCAAGATCTCTGTCCAGGCCCTTCTGGCTTTTATGGTCTCTGCTGAGAAGTCGGGTGTAATTCTGATAGGTTTGCCATTCAATGTTATTTGGCCCTTTTCCCTTGCAGCTTTTAATATTTTTTCTTTGTTCTGTATGTTTTGTGTTTTGATTATTATGTGACGGGCAGTTTTTCTTTTCTGGTCAATTCTATTTGATGTTCTGTATGCCTCTTGTATGTTTAAAGGCATCTCTTTCTTTAGATTGGGGAAATTTTCTTCTTTGATTTTGTTGAGAATAGTTTCTGGGCCTTGGAGTCTGATATCTTCTCTTTCTTCAATGCCTATTATCCTCAGATTTCTTCTTTTCATAGTGTCCTTAATTTCTTGGATGTTTTGTGTCAGGAGTTTTCCAGATTTGGCATTTTCTTTAATGGTTGCTTCAAGATCTGTGATTGTATCTTCTAGACCTGAGATTCGTTCTTCCATCTCTTGGATTCTGTTAGAAAAGCTCAGCACTGTGTCATTCGCCTTCTTCTCTGAGGTCTCACATTCTCGTTTTTCTTCTGTCTGTGTGTTTATCATTGAATCCATTTTCATCTTCATATCTTGAACAGATTTTTTTATTTCTTTCATCTGATTTTTTTGTATATTCCTGAGTTTCTTCCATTGTCGCTTCATAGGTCTTCAGATCTTGAATCATTTTATTTCTTTCTTTCATCTGGTTGTTTACATTTTCCTGAAATTTTTCCAGTCCCACTTTATGTGCTTCTTTTATGTCTCGCACCTGCTTGGCTGCGCCTTCCTGCATCTGATTTCAAATTTTATTTGTTTCCTCCATTATCATACTCATTACCAAGGATTTGAGGTCATTTTCTTGTGTTTCCATTGTATTTGAGTTCTCTGGGTTGTTTTCTTTGGGATAGCTGGAAACTGCAGACGTCATGTTGTTTTGGGGTTTTTTGCATATGCTTTTACGCTGTCCCTTAGACATCTTGCCATCTCTGTTTTTATTGAGTAACTTCCAGAGTTGGGTGGAGGGAGTCTGATGATAGATTCACTTGTTTTCTCATGATTTCCATAGGCTGGAAGCTCTGATACTTCACTGGTGTGGATGGCAGGAGGTTAGCCCTATCATTTTGGGCTCTCACAGCCAGTGATCCTCATCTCCCCTTTGCTGTGGGTCCTGCAATCATTCTGGGTCTCTGAATGAGCTTTGAATCAGGTCAAGGTATCCACAGCCTTTCGGGTCCCCTGCCAAGTCCAGCCAGGGATACTGGGCCCAAACCACGTGTCGAGCTCAGCTAGATTCTCAGGGCCTGAACCGTCTGCCACAGCAGGAGAACTGTGGCTGTGCTGAGCTGGCGCCTCTGGTGGAACTGAGCTCTCTGCCCAGCCTGTGTCATGGCAGGAGAACTGCGGCTGAGCTGAGCTGGTGCCTAGGGTGGAACTGAGCACTCGGCTCAGCCTGTGTCACAGCAGGGGAGCTGTGGCTGCACTGAGGTAGTGCCTCGGGCAGAATTGCTTGCTGAGCTGAGCCAGTGTCTCCACGGCACAGTGCACTGAGCAAACCCGGGACTCTGTGGCTAAACTGTCTGCCGAGTCCAGTTTGGGTCTCAAGGCACCACACGACCCAAATCCTGTCCAGACTCCCCTCTCCCGCAGCAACTCCGACCGTCCACCACACCAATCACCTCCACTGGAAGGCTCTGAGCTGCAAACCTCAGCCACCACCGCTGGTGCCGCTGGTGCCGCTGGTGCCGCTGGTGACACTGCTGTCTCTGCCACTGCTGCTCTGATCCGAGAAAATCCGTGCTCCTCTCATGTACAGGGGCAAGCAGGTCCTCTGCACCCTGGTCCCTCTGAACCACGGAGCACTCCTGCTGCTGTGGTCTGGGGACCTTGGTGTTCCTGGCTCAGAAATCTGTGCAACTCCCTGAATTGTTCACTGGAGCTTCCAAACACGGTCCACACTGCTCACCGCCATCTTGGATCTTATAAAATCTAACAACAGAAAGATAAGAAGGCAAACGATTCTGGATGAAAAGACCTATCAAAATCGCCTATGTCTTCTTTCAAGGCTGAGTAACAGTCCGTTGTTGATAACGTTTTGTCTACAAAGTGCACTTCAGTTGCTTCTGCCCCTTACGTACTATGAGAGATGTTGCTTGGATAGTCAAAGAGTGTTCAATTACCTGCTCGCGGTCCTTCAGTCAGGGGCTCCTTATACAGCCCCAGCCTCCATGCTCCCGCTCAGCGTGTTCCGCATCTGCCACCCAGTCAGCCTCTACCTCCCTATGGAGAGCTTACATCTTGATCCATAAACATAAGGCAGGGAGAGAGGGGGAAACTGGAAATGGCACAAGTCTTTTGAAACCTCAAAGCCCACTCCCACTAACACGCCTCCTCCAACAAAGGCCATGCCTTCTAATCCAATTGGGGCCCACGTGTTAAAACATACGCACTATGACAACCATTCTCACTCAAAGCACCACAGCAGGGCAGAGGACAGAGTGTAAGGAAGGCTAACTAACGCGAAAGACCTTCTAAAATGTCATACGGAAACCTACTACTACAGAAGCTTCCTAATATGCACCCATATTCATATACAAAAGGAGTTACCCAATAATGGAAGAGGAAGCAATGTCCTCTGTAAAACACCACAATATAGCAAATTTTAAAACCTCCTTTCAATTTGTTGATCAGTGGGGTTTCAGATTTATACCCCAAAACAATTAATTACAGGCTATTACCATTGCTCTTGGTTGACCCCTAGAAGTTTATGTTTCCATTACTAAAGATGCCACATAGTTGAATGAAGAGATCCAGAGCCTCAAGAAAGTAGGCTGGTACCCAAAACCTAGAAGTTTCCTTTTTAACAGCTAGATTTCAGTGTTGGATGGTATATGCACCCTACTGCGGGGGAGAAATGTTACCAAAACTTGCCCAGTTTGAACAGCCGGCTACAATAACAACTGGCCTGACAAGCTATGCCATCTGGTGCATAGATGTACACAAGTAACCAAGTACTTTTTGGATGGATTTTGAGCCAACTATACAAAGTAGAATTCATGTCTGGTACAATTAACTTGTATCAATTGATACATCCACAAAACAAGCCCTACGCGTAAAGCCTGAGGATCACTATGGAAGAGAACAGAAAGGTGTTAAGAGCCGGGGGATCAGGGAGTGTGCTGTGAGAGTGCCTCCTAGTAACATGAGAAGCTGCACCCATAAAAATCTCACCAACATGGCTGCCTATGCATGAGCCGAACAAAGACAACAGCAACAGACATGCGGAAATGGGTAGAGGAAAGCCTGTGAGGCCAGGACCCTACACAAAACAACTACAGGCAACTAAGAAATGCTGAAGGCAGAACAGTCTTCCCCAGGGAAGAGCACACCACCTGGTTGTCCAATACCAAATGGTCAACTCGGAAAACAAACATACAAGTAACATGATACAGACCGAGCAGGTTATATTTGGAATACACGTGTATATACATATACATAGTCATACAGCAACGGTCAATGGGAAAGGGGTCGTGAATTTGAAACAGCGCAAGGAGGAGTAGAAGGAAGGATTTAGAAGGTGGGAAAGGAAGGAGGAATGGTGTAATTCATGGTGTAGTAATCTCAGAAATGAAAGGAAGTGATTTTAAGGAAGAAAAATCTAACATCCTTTCTGCACCCTGGGTTGGGTGAAAGCTGAGGTAACCCAGGAGCTAAAAGGCAACTTCCAGAACACTCTGCATGGTGTGATGAAGTAAATTTCCCGAAACAGGCAATGCTTGCCAGCAGCTAACATGTGCCCTAGTAAGACACCCAGAACTACATAGCTGACCACAGGAAACTGTGGTCGTCTGTTGTAGCTTTAAGTTACTCGGGCTTGGGGATCTTGTCGCAGCTCTAACAGCCAATCCAGACATGAGACAATGGCGAAGGATGATCGCAGAGGATGTGTGCCCTTTGTAGGAGATGTCGCATGAGACGTTTTCAGGGCACCTGTCATACACTGGTGTCTATTGATGTCAAGCACATCAGTGAAGATGGGGAAGAACAGTCCTCCTGAAAGGTCTGCGAATGGCCTTGAACTCTCTCATCAAGCTCTGTGGTCCAGAAAGGCTTGATCTCCCAGACAACATTGAGCTGCCAGAGACCACAGAGCCACCAGCTGGCTCTGACAGAATGGAATGGAAGTCCATCTTGGGCGACTTTCATCCTAGGGAGGGAAGGGTTGGGAGGCAACACAGGAAAGCAGACCTGAGGAATTCCAGCTGCTTAGAAAGCTGAGCCCTGGGGGCAGGGACGTCCCAGAGCAGGAAGTGCTGGTCTGGTCTCTTAACTGAGTCCCCTGCCAAAGAGAGGGAGGAGGGAAGAACAGGGCAGAGCACAGAGGGGCTGCCGGGCGCTTAGCTCAGCTATTCCAGGGCTTACCTAAGCTACTTCCATTCTATTAAAAAAAACAACAACAACAAGCTTATAGAGAAGACAGATCCTCTAAGCTCTGCTGAGGAGACCCAGGATCCACTTCCCTGAAGTAAGCCTGTCTGTACAACTTGTGACACGAGACAGCAGAAGGAACTGCCTTAGGTAATAAGGTAGGCCAGTGGCCTCCACCTCTTCTCCACTTCCTCAGCAAATGTGGAGATAAATCGGACACCGATGGGGCCCCAAGTTAGTAAAGAACTAGGTTTCCATAGAGAGGTACACATTTTATAGTCCAACATAGTGACACACACTATAAAGTCAAAAAATAAATAAACAAAAACTTATGCGGTGATATTTCCGCTTGCACTCAGTGATGCCCTCATCTGGCCCATCCTGTTCTATCCCACCTGCAGTGTGCTCTGTTCTACTCTCCAGAATAGATCTTGGGACACAGTGCAGGAGGTGAGGATAGGGAGGTCATGTATCAACATGCCAATGTTCTAGGCTTCAGTCTCCGCCCCCACCCCACCCACCCCCACCCCCACATGCTTTTGGTACAGAGACAATACTCTACCTACCTGGTCTCCCCAGGTCCCCTGAGTCTTGGTCGTGAAGGTGTTAGCAGCACTGAAGGCACCCAGTCTCAGACTCAGGATCCATCCAGTCCCAGAATGCATGCAGCTGAGCAGCAGGGTGGCTACTGTCCAGTGCTGCCAGTCAGAAGACCTGGGTTTCATTCTCCCTGCCAGTTCCTGTCCGTGTCATCACAGAGAAGTCATTGACTCTCTCTGAGAATCCACTTTCTTTAAAACAAACAAACAAACTCTAAAATCAGACTAATTCCTAGTTTACAGTGTTCGTAAGAAGATAAACTGCGGCCAGGGCGTGGTGGCGCACACTTTTAATCCCAGCATTCAGGAGGCAGAGGCAGGTGGATCGCTGTGAGTTCAAGGCCAGCCTGGTCTACAAAGTGAGTCCAGGACAGCCAAGGCTACACAGAGAAACCTTGTCTCAAAAACCAAGAAGAAGAAGAAGAAGAAGAAGAAGAAGAAGAAGAAGAAGAAGAAGAAGAAGAGCTGCAATTCAGAAAAATGAAATTCCTGATCATTATAGAAATTCAATAATGTATCATGATTGTTGCTAGTAATAAACACAATAAAACTGATGCATGGCTCTTTAGGGCAGTTCTGCCCATTTCAGTATGCTAGCAATACTTATATTTGAGTGGAATTTATTTGCCATGCCTCATCCTTATAAACACTCAGGATAAGAAATGACTTATCAAATTAACAAATGGTTTTAAACTAGAACACACATCAACCGCATAATATCATATGGTAGAGGAAGCCTTGACAAAAGTTTTACTTTGATAACTAAAAACTTATAAAGGATAGGTACATATTGAAAAATGTGTTGAATAGCTTGTCCTCACAGCCAACTGCTGGCAAAGAGGGTATTCTGTGAGTCTTGGAGGCACTTCCATGCAATGTGGCAGGGTAAGTAGACTGTTACTTCCAGGCAGTATTAGAGAAAAAACTGAACTACAGACCTTCATGGAAAATATTACAGCGCACACCACATTAAACCCTGCATGGCTTAGGGAATCTAGTTTTAATAACTTTATAATTCCAAGTTGTAATTCTGATTAAACAAATTGAGAAAATGTTGCCAAATAAACCTGTTAGGACATTTAAAGTAGCCTTAGCAAAATAAATGGCTTTTCTCCTATTCTCCACTGGGTGGCACAATGTTATCACACTATATCTTGCTGGTTCTGTGACAGCTCTTTTGGCATAGATATTAAAAGAGCAAACTAATTTATTTTAAAAAGCCAAGAATTTTCTCCGTATTTCTTAAAACTAAACCCAGTTCTAAAGTTCATCTCCAGAATGTCAACGAAAACTCGCCATTTCACTTGGTGACAGGGGAGCTTCTCTAAAGCCATGCTTAAGGCCTGAGCTCACCTTCCAAGGAATAGTGGATAACTACTTGCTTATGATCAGATGCTAACAAGGAGCTTGGCATCAACCTAAGAGCTTCACCATGTTTGTCCTTACAAGGCTGTGCATCCTTAACTCCATTCTGTAAAATAAATGATAAAAGAATTTAAGCACAAAGATACTAACCTGCTTGTCTAAATACATAGAACTGGACTTCAGTTGAGCCCTTATCTTATGCTGTGAGGGGGAGAACGAGGAAGGAAAATAAGCCGTGGGACCATATAGATGGCCCAAAGGTTAAGGGCACTGGCTGATCTTCCATAGGACCCATGTTCAGTTCCCATAATTCACATGGTGGCTCCAGCTCCAGGGATCAGTGCCCTCTTCAGGCCTCCTCAGGCACTGCATGTATGTGGTGTACAGACACACCTGTAGGCTCTTACACATACATATGAAATAAAAATAAATCTAAAAACAAAAAACAAAACCCGGCTCCCCAATTGCTCTCTAAAACTCTCACAGGACAAAGTACTGGGAGTGTTCCCAGGGGAACAAGCCTGGATTTGGGTGTTTTATTTGGTGGCCCAGCGTGTGACTGTGGTTACTGAAGCTACTCTATGGTAGAAGTGTCTGTTTTGTTGCATCTGTCTTTCATCCAGAGGAAGGAAATCATTTCTCAGCATTCATCAATTTCTTTCAGAGCCTGCATATTCATTCTCTCCCTCTCTCTCTCTCTCTCTCTCTCTCTCTCTCTCTCTCTCTCTCTCTCTCTCTGTGTGTGTGTGTGTGTGTGTGTGTGTGTGTGTGTGTGTCTCCCCTCTCTCCCCTCTCTCTCCCCCCTCCCTCTCCCTCTCCCTCCTCCTCTTTATTTCTTCCCTTCTTTTCTTTTCATAGTGACAAAGGCCATGCCGGTACACATGGCTGTCTGAGTTGGCTGCCTTGGGGAGAGCTGGTGTGAGGGCTCAGGTCAAGCAAACTTCTCAAATGCGAGATCGCTCCTGCCTCAGCAACTCTGAAAGTGTGCTAGGCTGGAAGATGCCAAAGGTGAGTAGTTGGGGCAATGAAGAACAAACTGATGCGTTCTGTTGGCTCCTGTCTACTCTTACCCATTTGGTCAGATTTAATAGTAATTTTTCAGTTAGATCAAAACGTAGAGTCACTGTACTGCAGCATGATTACATTTATCCTAAAGGTCAGTGCATCCTAACATGCACATGCTATAGGTCACCAGTATCATCTAGAATACCTTCACTGCCCTAAAAATGCTGGTGCATCACTTACTCTCTATTTCCTTCCTGTAAATCTTTTCTACTATCCATAGCTCTTAGTTTTCCAAACTATGGTACATATCCTTTTCAGACTGGCACTTTTCACTTAACCTCCATTTAAGGTGTCTTCAAGTCTTGGGGGTTCAATAACTTTTTACATCATTGAATAGTACTCCCATGGTTTAGATGCTCCAGAGCTCTCAATCATTTGAGTAAGTGCCAAGAAGTGTGATTGCTAAGTTGCCTAGTAAATTATTTTAGCTCTATAAGAAACTGTCAAGCTGGGTGTGGTGGCACACACCTTTAATCCCAGCCCTCCAGAGACAGAGGCAGTCAAATCTTATTTAGTTCAAGGCCAGCCTTGTCTACAAAGCTAGTCCAGGACAGCCTGGCCTGTTACACAGAGAAACCTTGTCTAAAAAAAAATAAAAAGGAGAAGAAGTTTAAATTTATCTTGTAAAGTGATTGTACCATTTTCCATCACCACCAGCAAATGAAAATTCTTGTTGCTGTACTTCTGCACCATCGTGTGCGTTTTTTAGTGGTTTGTTTTATTTTATAGTGCCCACCAATAGTCTCTCATGATTTCCATGAGTCTTGCTAGTTGAAAAACAAAAGAGCAAATCAACAGAACAATCATTGCTGTTACCTATCTCTTAAAGCCAGCCAACTTTTCCAATATTGAAAGTGTATGCACTACTGTTTGAACAAATGTCCACAAAGGCCCATGTTTTCAGAGACAACCCTCAGCTTGGCACTATGAGAAGGTAGGGTGAACTTTAAGAGTTGTGGATTAGCAAAATTTTGACTTCTCTTCTTATTAGTCTAGATAGTGCTTCAAGCTCTATATTAAGAACAATAGGGCATAGTGGAAATCTCTGTCTAGTTCCTGTCTTTACTAGGATTGCTTTGAATTTTTCTCTATTTAGAATGATGTGGGCTGTAGGTTTGTCATCCATTGCTTTTAGTGTGTTAAGGTATGTTCCCCCAGTCTTACTCAACTAGGACTTTTATAATGAAATTGTGCTGGATTTTTCTCTATCTACTGCAATGCTCTTGTCACTTTTTCCTTACATCCACTTATATAATTTATTCCAGATATTGACTTACATACGTGAACCGTCTCTGCTTTTTTAGCATAAAAGTATATTGATTGTGGTAGATGATCTTTTTAATATGTGCCTGCCTTTGGTTTGAAAGTCTCTTAGTAATATTTTTCCATCTGTATTCAACAGGGATGTTGGTCTGTTGTTTTGCTTTGGTTCGTTGATGTTTGTTGTTTTCTTAGATTTTTAAGGTTTTCTTTAGACATTTGTTACTATTTTCTTGAAGTTTTTAACTGTTTTGGTGGTGGTGGTGGTGGTGGTGGTGGTGGTGGTGGTGTGTGTGTGTGTTCTTTAAAGTCCTTGAAATCTTTGAAGTTTATAAGTATTCTTTTGAGATTTTGAGGGCTTTTGTTTTGTTTTGTTTTGTTTTTTGTCCTGGAATTCACCCACACAATTCTCATTACAGAAACTTTCTAAAGTTCTGACTGGAAGACTGGAGAGAGAGATGTGTTTGCTTGGCCTTTGTTTTATGAGGAGACATGGGCATGTAGATTTCTTCCACTGGTTGTGTAT
The DNA here is from genome assembly GCF_964271855.1 of Acomys minous. NCBI lineage: Eukaryota > Metazoa > Chordata > Mammalia > Rodentia > Muridae > Acomys > Acomys minous. The sequence continues at coordinate 71,344,053 of NC_140492.1, read as the reverse complement.
CTGATGTCAGTTTTTAGGCTGACTTGGAGTAAGCCAGCATGCAGGCTTCATGACAAGGCCTGAGGCTTGAGGATGGCACCATTGAGCACAAGTTCTAGCGGCTTATCAGGGTGGATCCTTGCACAGTCGTGCAAGTTGGGACACAGCTAGAGGCTGGCTACGGTGCAGGTGGGCTACGATATGAGGAAGGGGGCTTACCACACTTGACCTGAGCACAGGCTGTACTACCAGGGTTGGTTCTAGATGTTGGTTATAGTGTGGAATAGGTTAGGATCTGGAATGCTGATCAGGCTGGGGTGGTGCAAAGTGTGTGATGAGGCAAGGCCTGTGGAGTGGGAATACTGCGGTCGAGACTGATCAGATTGGGCCTGCAATGACAGTATGCAGCTTGGGATAGGTATGGTGATGAGAAAGGGGTACAGGTGTACAAATATTCAAGAAAATCACTGGGAAATTCACTGGACTGGACGTGGGCACAGGATGCAGGTTCCAGGGAAGCCCTGAATGCTGGGGTATGACATGGGCAACTGAAGTGAAGTAGGAAGAGAGAGCACAAGTGCCCCATCAGGGTCTGCGTTGCTACACTGCTACCTACTCTCTATGGTGGCTATAGGGTCACCTGTGGGAAATAGGGCTAATGTCAGTACAAAGTCCCAAAGGAATGGAGATGGGATGGGAGGAAGGGCTGAGCAAGAGGAAGTGCAGAATCAGGGGTACCCTAGGAAGACCAGAATGGAGTACGGGGGAAAAAGAGTCTACCCTACCTGGGTCCTTGCCAAGTGTGGTTGTGTGATCTCTGGTAGAGAACATGGCTGGGTCACTGGCTGGTGAGCCCCAAAGGAATGGAGAGGAGGGACCAAGGCGGGCAGCAGTGGTAGGTCTAGGAGAACTAGAATCTTCAGTAAATTCTCAGCAATGTCTACTGCTCACTGAAAACGTAAGGCTTCAAACGTTGTTTATTAAGTCATTACACGTGCAAAACCATAGATATATGTATGTGTGTATATATATAAATTGACTATCTGTTAAATTTCCTTTTTGTGGTGGATATTAAAGGAGCTACCGTGCCAACAATAAAGAGTAGAATTTATAAACATAAATTATATATGGCAGAGGCAGCTATTATTAAGTCCTAAGATAATATCTAGAACCTTACATTTCTGAAATGAATTTTAGCTTTTTTATCACTAAGAGGTAAGAACCTCTTCCTAACTATCTTCTCTATTTCAAAAACAGGCTTTTCAAGATTCCTGTCTCTTCTAATCTAAGCTAAAGATAACGTATTCATTTTAAGAGCAAACTGTTGGTTCCTGCTCAGTAGGCTGTTGGGGGTTGGTCTGATGTATTTTGATGCTAACTAATAAAAAGCCATCACACCTGCGCAGGGCAAATGAGGTAGGCGTGGCTAAGGTTCCTGGGTTGGGGGAGACAGAGAGAATCTTGGGAAGGAGATAGCCCTGAGGAGAAGAGAGGAGAAGAAGGTTGCTCCATCATGGTTTAGGTGGAGGAGAAGCATGTGGCTGGCATGGAAGGAGGATTTGGCCCAGATGAAGAACATTAGCAAGTATTTGAGATTATGGATAGGAGGTAGCTTGATCGAAATTATTAGAAGCAGATGGCATTGGATTGGGGCAGTGGAATACTTACCACTAGGGTAAGTAGTTTAGGGCATTAATATCTGCCCTGCCACATACTTTAAAATATGACAGGTGTCTGTGGCTTAATTGATTGCTAGCAGGTTATACTGCCATAATAATAATTATAGGCCTGATAATTATTAGGACATACTGCTAAAATAAACAAGTGGCTCCCAACATGGCAATTATTCGGCCCTATTGGTATTATAACCACAACAGTATGCTGAAGCTCTTTTGGGCTGTATGTATCTGAAACCCAGCCTTCTACTTATTATTAAAAATTACATTTTCAAAACTGCAGAATGTGGATTTAAGGCCACAATGTTAAAATTGACAAGTGATTTTAAAAAATCTTTGGTATTTTTCAAATCTATCTTTGTGTATTCTGCTGGCTAATCTCAGTGGTGAACACACATGGGATGAGGAGCCCTCAACCAAGGAATGATCTCCACGCCCTGTGGGAGTGTCTGTGTGCCATCGTCATGAGTATCAAGTCCTGTGAGAGGGTTTTTCAAGTAAGAGCAAAATCAAAATTATAAGTCCTAGCCATTTCTCTGATATTTGTGGTATGTTTTCTGAGATACTTCTCTCTCTTTTGTTTTGTAAAAGTCACATTTGCAAATGGTGGTAATGAAGCCCTCAATGAAATGGGATAGTGGCCAAGGAGCAGCATGGCTGGGTCATGTGGTAGATGTGTTTTTAGTTTTGCAAAAATTCTCCAAACTGATTTCCACAGTGGCTGTACCCATTCCTAATCCCAAGAATGATGAGGGTTCTTTTCCCCCCATGTTTCCTCCAGCATTTGTTGTCAGTTGTTCATTAATCTTTGCCATTATCACTGCGGTAAGATGAAATCTCAACATTGTTTTGATTTTAGTTTCCCTGATTGCTAGGGATGATGCACGTTTTGAGTTTGGGGTTTGATTTTTTTTTTGGGAGGGAAGGGGATTGTTGTTGGTTGGTTGAGGTTTTTTGTTTGTTTGTTTGTTTTGTTTAATTTTGTTTGTTTTGATTTCTTCCCGACACAAGGTTTCTCTTGGACTCACTTTATAGACCAGGCTGGCCTTGAACTCGAAGAGATCTGTCTGCCTCTGCCTCCCTGAGAGCTGGGATTACTAGGTTTTTTGGTCTTTAGCTTTTGGATTTTCATGGCTTTTTGTTTGTTTTGTGTTGTTTTGAGATATTTCTTAGCCACTTTTTTTTTTTTTTACTATTTATTCACTTTATGTCTTCTCTCAATCCCATGTCCCTCCCTCATCTCCCTCACCTATTTCTCAGAAAAGGGAGCCCCCCTACCTACCCACCCCAGCTCATCAAGTCCCATCACAAATGAGTTCATCCTCTTCCTTTGTGGCTCAGCAAGACAGACTCATCAGGGTGAAGTGATCAAAAAGCAGGCAACAGAGTCTATGTCAGACACAGGCCCCACTCCCCTTGCTAGAGGACCCACACGAAGCCTGAGCTGCCATCAGTTACATCTATGTAGAGGTCCTAGGTCCAGTCTATGTGTGGTCCTTGGTTGGTGCTTCAGACTCCACAATCCCTTCTGGGACATGGTTAGTTGGCTTTGTTGGTCTTCTTATGAGCTCCTGTCACCTCCAGGTCCTTTTATCCTTCTCCCCACTTTTCCACAAGACTCCCTATGCTTTGCCCAATGTTTGGCTGTGAGTCTCAGCAACTGTTTCGAAATGCTCAGAGGACAACTCCGCTAGGCTCCTGTCTGCAAGCATAACAGAGTATCATTAATAGTGTCAGGGATTGGCTCTCTTCCATGGAGTGGGACGTGGGTTGGGCCATGCATTGGTTGGATGTTCCCTCAATCTCTGCTCTATCTATTCTATCTTCAGCCCTGCGTGTCTTGTAGGTTAGGGTAAGTTTTAGATGGAGATTTTTGTGGGTGGGTTGGTGTTCTCCTTCCTCAATAGAGTCTTGTCTAATTAGATGGTGTTCTCTTCAGTCTCTATAACCCCTGATATTTCTTCTTTTATAAACTCTTTACTTGGGACCCATGCCCATTTTTTTTTTAATTGGCCACTTGGCTTTAAAATTCTGGATCTTGAGCTCTTTGCATATTCTGAATATTAAACCTCTGTTGAGTTCTCTCCCATTTGTGGGCTTCCTCCTTACCTGGTGGGTTGTGGTGTTTTGCTCAGACCTCAAGGTCCCCAAAGCCCTCAGGAGCCACTTCTGATACAAGTGTGTGAGGGTTATTTATTCAAGCCTGGGGAAGGACTCCCTCTCTCACCAATGCAGTGGATAGGGAATGGGAAGCCAGAACTTAAAATGTGTGTGATTTTCATAGGTTTTAGACAGAGAAATGGGTTTTACAGTATCTGACTGCATGACATTTGTGAGGGAATTTGCCCTTTAAACTGATTGGTACTAGTCCAGTAGGAGTCCTGTGCCAAACCACAGACAATTAACTTCTAAGGAATAACTTTTTGGAAGATCTGGGAGTACTTTTCTGTTCTCCAGCTGATTAGTTATTCTATGTTTCTATGCCAAGTGTATCTTCTATGGGTTTTTCTAGATCCAGAGTTCAGAAGTAGGTCACCCAAATATAGAAATGGGAGTTTTAAACAAAATGGAGTTACTTTGGTCTGTCATTACCCCCTCTGACTAGTTAGTTTCTTGAAGGCCCAACCATGGGTCTTCTTTGAGTTCATATTTTTCATTACGCAAGTTTTGGAGGGAATGGTAGTGGGCTCATCACCATCAGCTGGAAAGCCCCCAGTTGTTTTTGCTGTTGTTGTTTTGTTTTGTTTTTAAAAAGGACAAACTTGTTTAGAATACGGTGCCTGAAATTCAAAAGTATGATTAAAATAAGGAAGGAACCAAGCAAGGTTAAGATTAAAGTGGTCTGCCAAGGGGACCTATTGAACCAGGACTCAAACTATCCCTTTTTAGCCTTATATTTATTTTCTCTTTGGGTCAGATTTTTTTCTAATTTTGGCAAAAGACTCCTTGATGATCCCTGAATGATGTACACAGAAACAACATTCTTTGCTAAGGGCAACATACAGGCCTCCCTGCTGCAGGTCTAAACCTTTTTTATTTTGAAGGAAAACCTCTGGCGATGAGGTTAAAGATTCCTGTAAGTGAGATATAGACCTTTTTTTTTTTTTTAAAGATTTTTGGATGTCTGAATCTATCACCGCTCTAAGGCTATGATAACTTTGATTCTGCAAAGTTAGAGCTAAGATCCCCAGTCCTGATCCTGCCAGCCCCAACCCTAGAAGGACAGCTAAGGTGATAGCACTGAAGGTTATTCTTCTCTAGTGCTTGGAGTGGAGGGATCCCCACCCCATCAGGACCCTATTCATATCTTGATCTGAGTGGTAAGTGATTCTGGGGATCAGCTGTACTAGGACGCAGAAGTCTGATGATTGCTTAAGGACTCCTACATGAACACACGGAGTGAATCCAGAGGAACGTGCCCACCAACCTTGATCAGGTGGTAACAAGTATGAATTACTTGCTGACATTGAGAGGGTCTGAAGGCATAAGGCAACATAACTGCAAGGGGGTCTGCCTATATATACAAAGCCCTTGTCCTGGCACATCTTGCAGAGCAAGTCTAGTTTGTCCTTATTGAACCCACCTACAGTTTTGTTGGTCAGATGTTAAGGTGGTGTTTCCTGTAAATATGATTCCCTTCTAATATAGGGGCCTTGAAGAATAACATAACCAACATAAGGAGGTGAGGATCCGGTCTTGTAGTATTGAGTATCAGGTAAGTCTGGACCACAGTGGGTCAGTAGCCCCCATTTGTTGCCTGTTGGGATGACTGCTGTTTAAGGGGACCTGTACCATTGACAGGAATGGTTTTAGGTGGCTTTTAAATAAGTATCAAGCCCTAAGGTGGAAGGAGAGCCATTTTTCTCTCGTGCCAGAGAGCTGCCCTTGACTTAGCATTTCAGCCTATGAGGGTGGAACAAGGGACGTAATTATTCTCTTCTGTAATTTCTTCCTGTTGACATTAGGGGGCGCTGTCATCAGAGCCTAGTTAGGCTGAAAAGCTAGTCAAAGGCTAGGTAATAGGGCACTTATAAGAACCATCTGTTTAGCTGATCTAATTGAAGAGAAGGGAAGCAGTCATATCTCAACTTAAAGGTGTCTTCAGAATCACCCATTTTTAAAATCTGCAATATAGCAGTCTGTTAATCTGCACAGTATAATCTTAAAATATATACATATATAGGCTGGAGGTGCAGCTTTAATACCTCTATTTTAAAACATTGTTTTAAATCCTATCTTTTTTAAGTTTACAGAACAAGAATTACGTAAAAGTACCTTTGAAGACCTGGTTTTTAAGTTGGCTCATTTCACTTGCCGTTTAGAATTTAACTTAACTTTTTTGTCACAGATGTTAAAGATTTTTTACCATCTCTAATAACCAAGATGTAGTTTCTAGAGTCCCAGATAGGGAGTGTTGTAAAACAGGGCACTTTGATCTCTTGCAGAGTGTGTTCTTTTTTTTTTTCCCCTGACCTTCTGAATTTGCAAACCCTGATCACAAAAGTGAGCATTGCCTTGTCTGAGTGGCTACTGCTTCCACGTGGCACGGGCAGGGCCTGAGCCAGCTGTTTGGTTTTTTGTTTGTTTGTTTGTTTTTTGGTTTTTTGGTTTTTTCAGCAGCTCACATTGTAGCCATTTCATCCTGAGCCTGTTCAGCCCTGCTGCTGCCTCCAGGGCCTGCTCCAGGATGTCGGGAGGGAGCACCAGGCTTTCTAGCTACATTCCTGCTTCTTCCTTAGAAGTCTTGAGCGCCACAGGGCACACCTCCCGGTCTCCTAGGGGCCCTATGGCCCAACAAATGATCTCTTGCCCCAGAAGAGGCAAGGCAGCGAGCTGTGTTTCAGCCAGCACATAGCCAACAGGGCAAGCTCAGGGGCACCCGTGAGGCCTGAGTGGCGAGTGGCATGTGTGAGAGCCCTCGGTTTCCTCTGCCCTGGGATTCAGCTAGTGCACAGCCCTGCCCCATGCCTGTCACCTGAACAGCAAAGGCAGTTTCCTGGCTGAGGCTGCGGAAGGACCTGGGTCCCACACACGCCCGGCTTGCCTATGTGCACCAGAAGCCATGCGCAGCTGCCGTAACAAGTTCTGCTGTGGAAGAAAGGATTAGGGGAGTCAGTATTATAGTCCTGCATGTCTCATCTCAGTCATGTGCCAGATCACAGAAAGACAGAAAAACAGAACAAAACGAACGACACAGACACAGAGGCGATCAGTCCTCCTGTCCAACGGAGGTAAAATCAAATGTGAAGCGACCAGCTTCATCTCTTCAGACTAGGGGGCGCAGGGGCGGGGCGGATCTAATCCTCTAATCCACTTCAGACTGGGAACTCTATCCCCTTCAGATCGGGGTCTGGACCATCTTCTAGCACCCTAGACGGATGACCCACCAGTACGTCTGCTTACGCCAATGCCAGCCTACCGGAAATGGGCCCTTCACAGGTACACAGACAAACACAGACACAGTTGCTTACCAGCTGGTTTAAACCCTCAGGGTGGGAGTCCTGAGGGTCTTGGGGATCCACAATGAGCCCCTAAATGTTATGCCCAGATCTCAAGGTCCCCAAAGACCACTCAGGAGACACTTCCAATTGAAGCCCGCAGGAGAGGAGCAGGCTGAGAGAGCTCCAAGCCAGAAGCTGCTCAGGTGCTCCTCAGGCCTCCTTCGTATGGTAATGTGCGTTGTGACTGGAACTTTGCTTGTTAGTTTTCTGTGTCCCAGATGGACGAGGCTGGTAAACAGCAGGTGAGCGGAGAGAGATCCATGCCCAAAGCTGCTTGGGTGTCCCACAGTCCTTCTCAGGATAGCAGCTGATGTGGGTTGTGGCCCACACCCGACTCAATTCTGCCTGTTTGCTCTCTGTATCCCAGCTGGGTCAGGCTGGTAAGCAGTGGGCTAGCGGAGAGCTACAAAGTGTTTTAATTCGCATTTCCCTGATGGCTAGGGACAAAAGTATGTACTCATCCTTTGTATTTGTCTTAGTTATGGTAACTATTGCCATGATGAAACACTATGGCTAAAAGCAACTTGAAGAGGAAAAGTTTTATTCAGCCTGCATTCCATATCACTGCTCATCATGAAGGAAGTCAGGGCAGGAAGTCAAGCAGGGCAGAAACGTGGAGGCAGGAGCTAATGCACGGACCATGGAGGAGTGTTGCTTACTGGCTTGCTCTCTATGGTTTGCTGTTTGCTCACCCTGCTTCCTTCTTTTCTTTCTTTCTTTCTTTCTTTCTTTTCTTTCCTTTTTTCTCTCTTAATTTTATCTTTATTACAAATAGAGTGTTTTATCATACAATATATCCTAATTAGAGTTTCTGCTCCATCTCTCCTTCCATTTCCTCCTCCCCTCCCTTCCCTTTCCTTCCCTTCCCCTCCCCTCCCCTCCTCTCCCCTCTCTTCCCCTCCAGACTTACTCTTTCTGCCTGTCTTTAGAAAAGAATAGGCTTCTAGGAGATAACAACCAAATATGACAAAATAAAATAGAGTAGACTAAGAAGAAGAAGCAGGCAATATGCACTAAAAGCTAGCACCCCACACCTGGCTGGCAGGCAGCTTCTGAACCACTCCTGGGGCTCAGGGGGAGTTACGGCCTGCAAAAACACCACCATCAGTGGCTTCTAGCACTGAGCAGACACCACACTCTGGAAGACAAGTGGATCTGATCTCAGGTCACCTGGAAAATCCACAGAAAGTTCCAGAGTCCAAGCAGGCACCAGGCTCATGCTCCAAGGACTAGCCACACACCTGGCTGGTAGGCAGTTTCTCACCCCCAGGACTCAATGAGAGCCCTGGGATGCAAAAACACAAGCATTGCTCAATGTGCTTCACCCCAGGAGACAAGCAGGCCCACAGAAGCAGTTCTCTGCCCCATATCTTTCCACCTGCTCCCTAGCTGCCTGGTTTACCTGGTTCACAAACAGAGAGGCAACAGAGACAGTGAACTCAGCAGAGGTAAATTGGGCTGGACAAAGGACCAAAGTCCCATTATCTTCTGCCAAGAGGAACCAGGAGAGCCCACCAGAACATCTCTCTGCTTTGATACCATTCTGCCCACTCTCCAGCTGCCTGGCCTACCTGGGTCATAAGCAGGGAGCCAACAGAGACAGTGAACCTAGCAGAAAGGTGTGGGACCAAAGCTCCCATCATCTATGCCTACATCCAAGCCCTTTGACCATCAGAGGCCACCAAACTTGCTAACACCAGAGACATCACAATAGGAAGAGGTCAGCATAAGAACACAAGCAACAATTTCCAGGACCATTTGATACCACCAGAAGTCACCAGTCCCACAACCACAACAAGCCCTGGAGACACAAGCATACCCAAGGCACAAGAGAAGGATTTCAACTCTGAGGTTCTGAAAGTGATGGAGGCCTTAAAGGAGGAAAATAAATCCCTCAAACTATAATAGGAATACACAAAGAAAGAGATGAAAGAATCGAGCAAATCACTTAAAGAAATGTGTGAAAGACAGGAAAATACTATCAAACAGGAACAGTAAATGAATAAAATGGAGGTAGAAGCAGTGAAGAAAACACAATCCCAAACAATCCTGGAAATGGAAAACCTAGGGAAGAATAAAGGAATTATAGACACAAGCATCACCAACAGAATAAAATAGATGGAAGATGGAATCTCAGAGGTAGGAGATATGACTGAAGAAATCAATACAACAGCCAAATAAAATGTTAAATCTAAAAATCTCCTGACACAGAACATCCAAAAAAAATCTAGAACACTATGAAAAGACCAAACCTAAGAATAAGAGGGATAGAAGAAAAAGAAGACTCTCAGTTGCAAGGCTAGAAAATATTTTCAACAAAACTATAGAAGAAAACTTTCCTAACCTAAAGAAAGAAATGCCCATAAATCTACAAGAAGCCTACAGAACTCTAAATAGATTCAAAAATCCTCTTGCCACATAGTAATCAAAACACTAAAGGTACAGAACAAAGAAAGAATACTAAAAGCTACAAGAGAAAAAGCCAAGTCATATATAAAGGCAAACCTATTAGAAATACACCTGGCTTCTCAACAGAGACTATGAAAGCCAGAAAGGACTGGACAGATGTTATGCAGACACTAAGAGACCAGAGATGCCAACTCAAACTACTATACACAGCAAAACTTTCAATAACCATGGATGTAGAAAACAAGTTATTCCACCAAAATAAATAAATAGTTTAAACAGTACCTAGCCACAGGTCCGGCCATACAGAAGCTACTAGAAGGAAAACTCAAACCCAAGGAGGGTAACTTTACCCAGGAAAACAAATGAAATAAATAACCCCACATCTGAAAAACCAAAAGAAAGGAAGCTCACACACACTCTCTACCACTACCAAAATAAAAAAATATGAACCAACAACCCTTGGTCAATTGCCTCTCAATGTCAATGGCCTCAGTTCTCCAATAAAGAGACACACGCTGACATAATGGATGTGAAAACAGGACCCATCATTCTGCTGCATATGAGAAACACACCTCAGCAATAAAGATAAACATCACTTTACAGTAAAGGACTGGAAAAAAGGTATTCCAAGCAAAAAGACCCAAGAAATAAGCTGGAGTAGCCATTCCAGTATCTAGTTTCAACCAAAAGAGATGAGGAAGGATACTTCATACTCATCAAAGGAAAAATATACCAAGATGATGTCTCAATTCTGAACATCCATCCTCCCCAATGCCGGAGCAACAACATTCATAAAGAAACATTACTCAAGCTTAAATCACATATCAGAACCCATACATTAATAAAGGAAGACTTCAGCATACCGTTCTCACCAATTGAGACAGGAACTAAATAGAGAAATAATGAAACTAATAGATGTCATGAATCAAATGGATCTAACTACTATATACAGAACTTTTCAGCCAAACACAAAAGAATACACCTTCTTTTCAGTATCTCATGGAACCTTCTCCAACATCAACAATATACTTGGTCACAAAATAAACCTCAAAAGATACATAAAGATTGAAATAATTCCTTGTATCTTATCAGACCACCATGGATTAAGGCTAGAACTCAACAACAGAAAGATACAAACTCATGGAAACTGAACAACTCCCTACTTAATGACCTCTGGGTAAAGGACCAAATTAAAAAAGAATTCAATGAAAATGAAGGCAAAACATACCCAAACCTATGGGACACAGTGAACTCAGTGCTAAGAGAAGAGTTCACAGCACTATGTGCCTCTATAAAGAAACTGGAGAGATCCCATACTAAAAGCTTAACAACACACCTGAAAGCTCTAGAACAAAAAGACTCACCAAAGAAGAGTACACAGCTGGAAATCATCAAACTCAGGGCTGAAATCAATAAGTCAGAAACAAATTAGAGAAAATTTCAAAGAATCAACAAAACCAAGAGCTGGTTCTTTGAGAACATCAACAAGATAGACAAACCCATAGCCAAACTAACTAAAAGGCAAAAGGAGAGTACACAAATTAACTAAATCAAAAATGAAAAGGGAGGCATAATGATAGACACTAAGGAAATCCAAAGAATCATTGGGTCTTAATTCAAAGTCTATATGCCATAAGTTTTAAAGTCCTAGCTAGAGCAATGATAGCTAGCAATTACCAAAATAGATCAAGATCAAACAAACAAATTAAATAGTCCTATAACACCTAAGGAAATAGAAGCAGTAATCAAAAGTCTCCCAACCAAAACCAACAACAACAACAACACAAAACAAAACAAACAAAAAACCAAGGCTGGATGGATTCAGCACAGAATTCTACCAGACCTTCAAAGAAGAACTAATACCAATTCTCTTCAAACTCTTCCACAAAATAGAAACAGAAGGAACATTACCAAACTCATTCTATGAAGCCACAGTCACCTTGATAACCTAAGCCACACAAAGACCCAACAAAGAAAGAGAATTTCAGACCAATTTCCCTTATGAACATTGATGCAAAAATAATAAAATACTTGCAAACTGAACTCAAGAACACATAAAAAATATCATTCATCATGACCAAGAAGCTTCATCGAAGGCATGCAGCAGTGGTTCAATATACAGAAATTCATCAATGTAATCCATCATATAAACAAACTGAAAGAAAAAAATCACAATCATTTCCTTTGATGCTGAAAAAGCATTTGACAAAATCTAATACCCATCCATGTTAAAAGTCTTGGAGACTATGTGTAAAAAAAAATGCAATTTGACCCATATTTGTCACCATGCACAAAACTCAAATCCAAGTGGATCAAAGACCTCAACATAAAATCAGAGACACTAAATCAGTTAGAAGAAAAAGTGGGGAAGAGCCTGGAACACATTGGCACAGGAGACAACTTCCTGAACAGAGCACCAACAGCCCAGGCCTTAAGGTCAATAATTAATAAATGGAACCTCATGAGGCTGAGAAGCTTCTGTGAGGCAGGAGACATTGTCAGGAGAACAAAGTGACAGCCTACAGACTGGGAAAAGATCTTCACCAACCCTACATCTGACAAAGGTCTAATATCCAAAATATATAAAGAACTCAAGAAATTAAACATCGCCAAACCAAATAACCCAATTAAGAAATGGGGCTCAGAACTAGACAGAGAATTCTCAACAGAGGAATATCAAATGGCTGAGAAACACTTAAAGAAATGCTCAACCTCCTTAGTCGTCAGGGAAATGCAAATCAAAACAACTCTGAGATTCCATATTACACCCATCAGAATGGCTAAGATCAAAAGTTCAAGTGACCACATGCTGGTAAGGATGTGGAAAAAGAACAACACTCCTTCATTGCTGGTGGGAATGCAAACTAGTACAGCCACTTTGGAAATCTATCTGGCGCTATCTCAGAAAACTGGGAATAGGGCTTCCTCAAGACCCAGCTATTCCACTCCTTGGAATATACCCAGAAGATGCTCCAGCACACAACAAGAACATTTGCTCAACTATGTTCATAGCAGCCTTATTCATAATAGCCAGATCATGAAACAGCCTAAATGTCCCTTAGTAGAAGAATGGATAAAGAAACTGTGGCACATTTGCACTATGGAATACTACTCAGCTATTAAAAACAAGGAATTCCCAAAATTTGTGGACAAATGGATTGAACTAGAAATGATCATAATGAGTGAGTTCACCCAGAAGCAGAAAGAGACAAATGGTATATACTCACTTATATCTACACACTAGCCCAAAGGGCATGTCCCATGAAAATCTTCACTTACCAGGAAAGTGGGACAGAGAGGAGGACATCCTATTGGGACTCTAGGTGAGAGAAGCCTGGGAGAATGGCAAAACAGAAGGATCCAGAGGGTCCTAGAAACCTACAAGAAAAACATTATGATGGGTAGATCTGGGCCCAGGGGTCCTGCTCAAACTATGGCACCAGCCAAGGACAATACGTGCAGTAAACTTCAAACCCCTACCCAGATCTAGCCAATGGACTGGACATTCTCCGCAGTTGAGTGGAGAGTGAGATCTGACTTTCACATGAACTTTAGTGTGCCATATTTGACCACGTCCCGTGAATGGGGAGACCTGGTGACACTCAGAGGAAGAATAGCAGGCTAACAAGAAGAGACTTGATACCCTATGAGCATATGCAGGGGAAGGAAGTCCCTCTTAATCACAGTCATAGGGAAGGGGAGTAAGGGGAAAATGGGAAGGAGGGAGGAATGAGAGGATACAAGGGATGGGATAACCATTGAAATGTAATATGAATAAATCAATAAAATTTAAAAAATTTCAAAAAAATAAAAGTCTTGGAGACATCAGGGACATGAGGCAGATACCTAAACATAGTAAAAACTATATACAGCAAGCCTATAGCCAACATCAAAATAAGTGGAGAGAAACTTAAATCAATTCCACTGAAATCAAGGACACAACAATGCTATCTACTTGATAGCTCTTCAATATAGTACTTGAAGTCCTAGCTAGAGCAATAAAACAACTAAAGGAGACCAAACGATTACAAATTAGAAAGGAAGAAGTCAAAGTATCACTATTTACAGATGATATGATAGTATACATAAGTGACCCTAAAAAATTCTACCAAGGAACTCCTACAACTGATAAACACCTTCAGCAACATGGCTGAATAAAAAATTGACACACAAAAAAAATCAGAACCCTCCTTTATACAAAGGACAAACAGGCTGAGAGAGAAATTAGGGAAACAACACCCTTCAAAATAGTCACAACAAACCATAAAGTATCTTGGTGTAACTCTAACCAAGCAAGTGAAAGACTTGTATGAAAAAAATTTCAAGTCTCTGAAGAAAGAAATTGAAGAAGCTATCAGAAGATGGAAAGATCTCCAATGCTCATGGATAAAAAGCATCAACCTAGTGGAAATGGCCATGTTACCAAAAGAAATCTACAAACTCAATGCAATTCCCATCAAAATGCCACCACAATTCTTTACAGACCTTGAAAGAACAATTCTCAACTTCATTTGGAAAAACAAAAAAACCCAGAATATCTAAGACAATCCTATATAATAAAGATCTTCTGGAAGAATCTCCACCCCTGATCTCAAGCTGTACTATAGAGCAACAGTAATAAAAAACAGCATGGTACTGTCATAGACACAGACAGATCAATGGGATTGAATCAAAGACCCAGAAATAAACTCACATACCTATGGACACTTGATTTTTTTGACAAAGAAGCCAAAACCCTATAATGGAAAAAGATAGCATCTTCAACAAATGGTGCTGGTCTAACTGGATGTCTACTTGTAGAAAAATGCAAATAGCTCTCTATTTACCACTCTAAAAAACACTAAAGTCCAAGTGGATTAAAGACCTCAACATAAAACCATACATGCTTGTTACAGTAATTTGTATCCGTTAGACCTATGAAGCCAATAACTGACACAGGGAGACTGAAACATACTTTAAAGCTGCCAGCACTATGCTAGGTAGACTCTAAACTGATTCTATTTTACTCATAAACTAACAAACTACTCTAAACCTCATAGCATACATATATCCCAAGCACTTGCCACTATAATCCTTGGGCTGTTTCTCTCCCTGTCCTCCTCAACTGTCAACTGTCTTCCCCTCTCAACTGTCAAATGTGGCTCCGCCCCCTTTCCACTTCCGGTCCTTCTGCATAGCTTATTGGCTAAACAGCACTTTATTGACAGTTGTTACATCCACTCAAGACATTCCTCCACACATACTGCATCTGTTAGAAGAAAAAGTAGGGAAGAGCCTTGAGTGCATTGGTACAGGACACAACTTCCTGAAAGGCTTTAAGATCAACAATTAATAAATGGTTCCTCATGAAACTGAAAAGCTTCTGTAAGGCAACAGACACTGTCAACAGAACAAAACTACAACCTACAGACTAGAAAAAGATTTTCACCAACCCTATATCTGACAAAGAGCTAATATCCAAAATACATAAAGAACTCAAGAGATTAAACACTACAACACCAAATAACACAATTAAAAATGTGGTACAGAACTAAACAGAAGAATATTGTGTGGCTGAGAAAGACATAAAGAAATGTTCAACGTCTTTAGTCATCAGGGAAATGCAAATCAAAACAACTCTGAGATTCCATCTTATACCTATCAGAATAGCTAAGATCAAAAATTCAAGTGACAGCACATGCTGGTGAGGATATGGAGAAAGGGGAACACTCCTCCATTGATCATGGGAATGCAAATTTGTACAACCACTTTGGAAATCAATCTCGTGCTTTCTCAGAAAATTGGGAGTAGTTCTACCTCAAAACAAGCCATACTGCTCCTGGGCATATACCCAAAAGATGCTCCATCATACAAAGACATTTGCTCAACTATGTTCATAGCAGCTTTATTCATAATAGGCAGAATCTGGAAACAACTTAAGTGTTCTTCAACTGAAGAATGGATAAAGAAACTGTGGCACATTTACACAATGGAATACTACTTAGCTATCAGAAACAAGT
Organism: Acomys minous; assembly: GCF_964271855.1. Lineage (NCBI taxonomy): Eukaryota > Metazoa > Chordata > Mammalia > Rodentia > Muridae > Acomys > Acomys minous. Next base: position 71,328,489 of record NC_140492.1, on the reverse strand, counting down.
TAATCTTGACATTTTCATGCAAATGGATGGAACTGTAAACAATGATCATTCGTGAGGTACCACAGACCCAGAAAGACAGGCATGGTATATACTCACTTACAAACAAATATTAGCCACACAGTACAGGATAGCCACACTACAATACACAGACCCAAAGAACCTAAAATCAAGGAGGACCCTGAGGGGAGTGCTTAATTCTCATTCAGGACAAATAGAATAGACAAGGAACATGAAGGGAGCCTAACACAGAGGTCCTCTGAAAGATTCCACCCAGCAGAGGATCCAAGCAGATGCTGAAACACACAGCCAAACTTCAAGGTGGAGTGCAGGGAGTCTTATGGAAGAGTTAGGAATAAAAAAAGGACCTGGAGGCATCAAGATTTCCACAAGGAGACCAATGGAGCCAATAAATCTGGGTGGAGGAGGGGGTGCTGAAGAGACTGATGCACCAACCAAGGACCATGCATGGTGAGAACCTAGACCCTCTGCTCAGATGCAGTAGATAGGCAGCACAGTCTCCTTGTGGGTCCTATAATACGGGGAGTAGAGACTTCTTCTGACATAGACTCTGGACCCCACAAGTTGATCACTTGCCCATGGCGTGGCAGCCTTGCCAGACCACAGAGGAAGAGGATACAGTATAAATGAGACTTGATAGGCAGAGATCAGATGTTAGGAGAGAAGGGCTCCTCTTTCTGAGGGCTAGGTATGGAGGGAGGGAGCGAGGGTATCTCAGGGAGGGGGGGTGGGACCAGGAGGTGACAAGGGAGGGGGCTACAATCAGGATGTAAAGTGAACAAATTAAAAATAAATAAATAAAATTTGTTGTAGTTCTACCTCACCTCAGTAGAACGACTGTACTGAAGAAGACAAATGAGGATGTGGGGAAAGAGTAAGATAAACTGGTACAGTACTATGGAAACCACAATTGAGGCTCTTCAAAACAATCTGAAAATGGAACTACCATACAACTACTCACGTCTCTCTCTCTCTCTCTCTCTCTCTCTCTCTCTCTCTCTCTCTCTCTTTCCCCAGTGTGTGTGTGTGTGTGTGTGTGTGTGTGTGTGTGTGTGTGTGAGAGAGAGAGAGAGAGAGAGAGAGAGAGAGAGAGAGAGAGAGAGTGTGTGTGTGAGGGGGGATGGGGAGATATTTATGCATATGTTTGGGTGGGTGGGTGTACATGTGGATGAGTGTGCAAGCACATGTGGAAGTAAGATTGATATTGGTTTCTTCTTCAGTAGTGATTCGATCATCATCAACAACATTTCTAGACAAGACTTCTCATTAAATCTCAAGCTTACTAAGCTTGGGCTTGTCTGGAGAGCAAGCTCCAGGAATATGCCTACCTCTGTCTCCCAGATCTAAAGTTACAGACTTGTCCCATTGTACCTGTCTTTCACCTGTGGTCTGGAGTTCTAAACTTAGTTCTTTATGAATTTTTACCAGTTTACCACGGAGCAATCCCTCCAGCCCACTGCTTTACCACTTGAGTGCACACCCGGTCAGACAACTGCACTGTTCACAATAGCTAAAAATGAAACCAGCCTAGATGCCTATGGAGACATAAATGGGTAAAGAAAACAGGGTCCATATACACGTTGGAATTTTATGCAACAGTAAACAAAGATAAATCATGGCAAGTGCAAGAAAACAAACGTAACCAGAAAACATCATGTTTAGCTGGGGGAAAACTCAGTCTCAGAAAGATAAAGAGTATGTTTTCTCTTATACGCAAAGCCTGCTAACCTAGTAAGGATGTAGCTAGAGAGATTTAAAAAAAAAAACTCTTTAAAAAATGGCAAAAATAAATAAATAAAAGGCTTTTGAATAAATAACAGCCAATAGTTAATTCAAAATAAAAATAATAAGCCAGCCACAGTAACGCATATCTGTAACCGGAGCACTTGAAGAGGCAGAGGCAGGTGGATCTCTGTGAGTCTGAAGCCAGCCTGGTCTACAAAGCGAGTCCACGATGGCCAGGACTGTACAGAGAAACCCTACCTTGAAAAAAAAAATCAAAATCATAATGTGTCCAAGATGTTCTGAGTACTATTTGTTCTTGAATGTCATGTGACCACACAGAAGCCTAGGTTCTGAGCACACAACTAAATGACTGTTGCTTAAAGCATCTTGGCTAAGATTCCAGTCTACTGTGTATTATGAATTATAATATTTTGCTGTACATACAGTTTTCTATTCTTATATAATCATAATGGCTCAATTATGGAAAACAAAGACTGTTCATACTTTCTTGCCATCATTATTCAGCATGTTAGCATCAAATTAGCATATCTCTGGGTTGTATTGTGTCCAAATGTTCTATTTTAAACTTGGTGTTTGGGGCTGGAGAGACGGCTTAGAGGCTAAGAGCACTGAGTGCTCTTTCAGAGGTCCTGAGTTCAATTCCCAACACCCACAACTATCTGTAATGTGATAGAGCATGCAGGTGTCCATGCAGGCAGAGCACTGTATACATAAATAGATAAATTAATTCATTCATTCATTAAAAATTTAAAAATAAATAAATAAAATTGGTGTTTGGTGCTAGGGATGTTACTCACTTGGCAGAGTACTTACCTAGCACTGCACAGTTTGGCTCAACTCCTGACACTGCATAAACCAGGTGTGGTGGCATGGGCCCGTGAGCCCCATACTCAGGAGCTAGAGAGGATGGCAGATCCAAGTTTCAAGGCAATTCTTGCCTACAAAGTGAGTTTGAGGTCAGTCTGAACTACATGAGACCTTGTCTCAAAATTAATAATAAATAAATAAATAAATAAATAAATAAATCAAACCAGTTGATGAGTTAAAATTGCTGTTTGGTGGCTGAATTGAGTTTTCGTTAAAAATCATTCTGTGAACTTTGGCTTGAAATTAGGAGAGGATTTCCAGCAATTTCTGAAGCATCCCTAAAACATACTTTTTCCCATTTTGTACTATGCATTTACGCATAGCAGCTCTCTCAGCGCTGATGACTATAAAAATCAAAATATCAGTCAACTCTGACAAATGCTGGTGATGCTCTGTGCCATTCACTTTTAAATATTTAGTCAATATTTATTTCTTAAAAAATAACTAAGCATAGCCATATCTTTAATATGTAAAGTTGTTCTCATCCATAAAAAAAAAATAGTAAACATGTATATAGACTGAAGAACTGCTTTAAAATAAGCTTCTTCAGGATTTATTATCAGGAAGTGTTTTCTTTGTGTTTCTATTTGTATAAAACATCATGTGCCTGGGTAATATAAACATTTTTCTGCTGGGAAAGGGTCTCAAGTAGGAAATGTTTCGATGTCTTTCTTCGGCTCATCAAAGCCACTAAGACTTGTGCAGGAGGTATATACTGTTCCCAACTGAATGAAGGGCTTCCGAGGTGCTTCCGTAAGGTATTCTAAGATAGGAAGCTAGTTTTCGACATCACCGTGCTACATAAGGCAAATAACACAGAAGTCTTCTGGCAGGACTTAAATCACAAACTCTCCATAAAGTGAGCTTGTGGGAACGCAGTAAGAAATAGCTATTAAAGAGAGGCTGGGGATTTCCTCAGAGTCAAGTGTGTGTCTAAGGTTCCCGGCTTCATTCCTAGCACCTCAAAAAAAGAGAGATAGACAACTGCATCGTAGCTGCCCATGAAATGCCAGCCCCACCACCCCCTACATTTACATCCGAAGCTCCCAACACAAGTGCCCAGTGATTCCCAGGACAAATCTCTAGCCTGGCACCACATAACAGTCAGTAACTATTTTCTTCCTTTCTTTTAATTCCATCCCAAACCCAAGCCATTTTGCTCAGGTTACACAGCTGTGGCAATGCTGAGGGTCAAACGCCTTTAAAAAATATAAATGACAATCAGTACTCAAGACCGTCTTTCGTGTTGCTTGTTCGTTCAAGTTGGATGTGCTGTCCTAAGTGGGACAGGGGTGAGTTAAAGGAAGTCCCTGGGAGCCGACTCAGGACCTCACATGACCCCAGAAGTATTAAATGTCTGCCCTACCACTGGAGAACGAAGAAGAAACCTGAGATATATAGCATAAAAATAGGTACTATGTCATTGTCACAGAGGCTGACTGAGTGTTCTCAGTATTAAAGGGAAACAAGTGGCAACTTCCTGCCATTCCTGGGGGGAAGCCCACCCAATCAACAGAACACCTCTACTGGAACAAGAAAGGGTTTTCTGTCCCCGAGGAGCCCTGCTGAGGCTTTGCATACGAGAGAGATAGATGCTTTTATGGATTGCACTGATGGAGAGAACCACTCCTGGGATGCCCCCTCCCAGCCCAAGATGAGTATAGAACAGAGTAGGTTCTTAGACTAGCCTAGGGCCTCATGCTGGCAGTTCCCTTCACGCCCTTGTTCTGCGTAAACGCAACATGATTTCACTAACTGCCATGTATGGTCTTGTCATTGAGAAGGGAAATCAATGCTGCCAAACTGCAGGTATGATGATGAGAGCTGCAGGAAAGAGTTTAACTTGGGGGTCTTTATACTATGCTGGCAGGGGTTGGTGGGGGGCAGGGGGAGTGTCTTGTAATGAAAATGTAACATCTAGCTTATGTGGAGGCACTTAGCAAACGCTCGAGTCAGCCAACAATAATAAAGCATACACTGACTCTGTGCAAGGCATTGTGGGGGCGATGGTGGGAATAAGTCTCCTAGTTCGTGGTCAGGATGTGAAGATTCTCAACCTAGTAGAGAAAACAGATGGTCACAGATTGTTCTAGCCAGAGAGCAATAGTGAGGGGCAGAGTGGATTCTCATCTTTGAAGCATCAAAGTCCCAACTGCTTTCTGCTTCTCAAACTTTTTTTTTTTTTTTTGACATTCTGGTTTACATATGTTGTCCTGAAGACTGGATAGAAATATAGATGGGACAGGGGGATGAATGGCACCGGAAGAGGTCACCAAAAGGCAAGTAAGGGAGAAACAACCACCCCCAGAAAGGTACATGAGTGAGAGGGGACTGGCGGGAAATAGAAAAGGAGCCAGCCAGTGGGTGGGCATTGCTTTGAGAGGTGATGCTGTTTTAAATGCTGGATTTCCCAAAGATGTGAAACACAGCTGATCCTTTGATGACAGTGGCGATGGCGAACAGCCTGAAAGCCAACCACCACCTTTTCGTAAAGGGGCAAGAACTTTCTACAGCCCGTGATTGAGCCGAGGATGGCAGCCATTCACCCCACCCACCGACCGTCATGACCCCAGTCTCTGTGTTCCGCTCATCACTGAACCTGGCCTTACTCACCCAGCAGACGGGTGAGATGCTGGGTCTGAGAGAAGTTGCCTGAAATTTCATGAAGAAGCTAGTTTAGGATTTCACCAGGTAAAGCCTTGCCTAAATGCTGGTCAGTTTCAGAACACCAGGCCTGGAAGGTGTGGATTCCTAACAGTGTCTGTATAGCGCCATATCTGACAGTCCAGAGAGCAAATTGGCTGAACAAATCAAGCCTGGCACCAGGGTGGCATAGTTGAACTGTGTGGGCACCGCTGGGCTCTGCTGTGCTTGGCAGTGTGGTAGGTTCTTTTGCTCTCAGGGTTTAGTGTTTATCTACTTTCTGGTTCATTTGTACCTTCCTCTCCTCTCCTCCCTCTTCTTATCTGTCCAAGTCTAACATGCAAATGTCAATTCCTCTTACTTTTAAATTTAGTAAGTTCATGTTAGTTTTGTTTTTCAGAAATTTTCTACAGTTCTCTGGTACTCTGCAAAGCACATTCCTTAGAGTATGAGTCAAAGCCGTTTGTGTGGAATCCTCGGGCTCTACGCTCACTAGTGGACAGAATACAATGACCTCTTTCCTCCCATTGCCACTCTTTAAATTTATTCCCAACCCATCTTAAAGGCTCCATGCAATATTTGCCAGCGAAACTGTGCATTTCTCTGGGGTACTATGGGTGAGGAGCCAGATGCTCTAGGAAGTCTTTCTAGATGGATGAAAGGACCCCTCCTTTTCCTGCTCCCTGGAGGCTCCAACCATCACCTCTCCCACCTCATCTTCACATCTCACCAACATCTGGACTCTGGATTTCATTATTATTCTTATTATTATTATTATTATTATTATTATTATTATATGTATCCCTACCTGGCCTGAGTCTCACTATGTTACCAAAGCTGGGTTTGAACTCACGGAAACCATCCTGAGTGCTGTGATTACAAATATGCGACACCATACTTTACTTTTAAAATCATTTGTAAGCATATCTGCCTGTATATAGGTTGGGGTGAAAAGGTTTTTTTATTTTTATATATATCAATTTTCATCCATTCATATTTCCTGTGTGCCTGCATTTACAAGTGGACACATGGAACTTGTTCCAAATGACTGGAAAGGAATAAAGTCTGAATTGAATATTTGTATATGTTTACAGCACGCACATGTGTTTCCGGGAGGACTATATGAGGGATACTCAGGATTTTGGTAGAGAGAACCGTGACTGCGCAGTGATTGCTTTACGTAAATTCCCATTTCCTGCCTCTCCTGTTCACTGTCAGGCCCTGTCAGGAGTTCCATTATCTGAGTATTTCTGCTTGTGGACTTCTGGGCAGGCTGAGATAACAGCAAACCAGGCCGTGTGTGAGGAATACGTGAAAGAATTTCACGACTGGAAATATGCTGAAGGGCTCTTATTTTACTTTATTTTATTTTTTGATTTTTCGAGACAGGGTCTCTCTATGTAGCCTTGGCTGTCCTGGACTCGCTTTGTAGACCAGGCTGGCCTCGAACTCACATTGATCCATCTGCCTCTGTGGTGGGATTAAAGGCGTGCGCCACCACACCCGGCTGCTGAAGGGCTTTTAAAACGCAATTACAAAATCTACTAAAATTAGAGTTTGAAATTACAAGAATGTTGGCTGTAAAGTTTTAAACTGATTCTATAACTGCTTTGAACTTGTTGCCTTTTACAATTACAAACCCTTATTTGGACTTGAACTTTGGATACATTTGGGTTAATTTTTTTTCTGTCCTGTTTTCAGTATGTATAATTACAAAACCGCTTAAAATAAGACTTCCGTTGAATGCTTCTATAAGGAAAGGTCTAGAATACCATTTGTCAAGCAAGCAACTGGCCAACTAAAGGATTTATTTGCTATCCTCTTCCTATAACCAACGTCTACACACTTCTGATAACGTCTGGTTACTGGCTGTGCACGTACATATGTGTGCACATTTGGGTCTCTGAATCAGTGGGCGCAGCTGCTAGCAAAGAGGTGAGAGAATCACTTCCTGGAGTCCAACACAGACAGCGCTTTAGGGCGGGGCGCATCACCTTCACAAACACAGCAGTAAAGGCCCACTGGCAGGCGGGGCTGAGCATAGGTAATTAGGCCTGGACTGGAGTGACCTAGCGCTGAGCTGGAGGCGCCTGAGGCTGCGCCCTAGCGGGAGCCAGGACCCAAGAGGGGGCCAGCCCGATTCGGCCGGCTTCAGCCGGCTCCAGCGGGGTCTCCAGTGGAGCCCAGGCCCAGCTGCCCCGGCTTACATGGAAACTTAGTGTTCAAATTTTGCTCTTGAAACTTTTTTTTTCCGGATTCTTGGAGAATAGCCGACCTCCGACTGGGCCGTTTAAAGTCTTGGTTTTGTACTTGGTGAGTTTTGCGGTGCTCCGCTGGAAATTATCTGGGTTCGAAGGTAAACCCAGGGGGACGCTGGCCGAGGGGAAGGGTTTGCTTTTAAAAACGAACCGTGGCTGTGCAGTGATCGCTTCATTTAAATTCACGTTTCCTTCCTTTGTTATTTAGACTCTCAGGAGCTCTAGTCCTAAACGTCCCGACAAAAGATCCGCTTGCTCTTATGATTTCTTTCTGGGGAAACTACGGTGATCGGAAAACTGCTGTCCATTCAAACCCTTTCTTTAGCTTGGAAATGACTAACTGATGCATGGTTTGGATGAGTGGATCTTAACCATCGCCATTCTTGGATAAAAGGTTAGTCATTGCCCACCCAGAGTGCCTACTGCATCCTACAGTGAGCCAAAGACCCTCTGTGTGGAAACGTGGCCTCGCGCTCTCTCTCTCTCTCTCTCTCTCTCTCTCTCTCTCTCTCTCTCTCTCTCTCTCTCTCTCCCTCCCTCCCTCCCTCCCTCCCTCCCTCCCTCTCTCTCTCTCTCTCTCTCTCTCTCTCTCTCTCTCTCTCTCTCTCTCTTGCTTTTAGACTGGGACACTCGCACCCCCGGCAGAGTTAAAGTCCCTAGATGGGCTTGCTTTGTGAGATCCTCCGGGAAGGCTGCTAGCTAAGAGTGCAGTTCGCCGGGCCCGCGGGGACCCGCCCCGCCGCGCCGCGCCTTCTGCTCCTCTCCCTCCGCCAGCCCGCCACCCAGCGAGTCTCCGCGAGGCTCTTTTGGTCCTCATCTGTGGCGGGGGCATCGGAGCGGAATGCTTTGGGAAGATGGACCGCTCTTCCTGCGGGCCCGGGCTGGCCGGGTCCCGAGCTGGGGCTAGGAAGGGAGCGCTCCCTCCTTTGTTCACTGTGGCCTGGTGGGCGCGAGCGCCGGGCGGCGACCACCCCAGGCCCAGCTGCCTCTTTTGTGCCGCGGGTGCGACCCGGCCCGGGAGGTCCGGAGCAGTGGGTTTCCCGGGTCTGCTGGTGGGGAGAGGGGGCTGTGGAGTCGGGAGACCCGTCCCAGGCCCCACGCGGCTTCAGGCAAAGTCCCGAGCTTTACCGACACCAGACTGAATTCCAGCCTAGCGCCTGGGAAAACTGACCAGTGTTTTGGACTTGTTGCTGAAGAAGTGTAAACCGGGATGCAGGCGGTTAGGGGATACTGGGGAAAGTTCTTCCCAGTGAGAAACTCCTGGCTACTCCCGTTTCCTTTAACATGCTGCTGAGTTGATTGCTCAGTACACGTAGGTAAAAGTAACAGCTTTTGACTCACATTCTTTGCAGCAGTAATGATTTTCCTAGGTTACGGGTCATGTTACAGAGACTTAGATGCCACCGCATGGTGGTGGCTGGTGGCAGAGCTAATATTTAGGGTAACTTTCTGGTGAAATTACATCCATTAAAATTGGATTTGCTCCTTTGTGCCTTTATTTTGGGAAACAGCCTGGTCCCTAGGGGCACGGATGTCAGGGAGAAGGCTATGAGAAAGCTGAAACTGACCCAGAAAAAAAAATGAATGAAGGCAGTGGCTCAGAAATGCCCCACCCTGAAGACTGAAAGGGCTATTGGTAAGCAGCTGATAAGTTTGGACTTTATCAAAAGACAGCTGGGGATACAGGCTTGCAAATGTAAGACTGGGTTCAGTCTCTAACATGGGGTCGGGGGAGTCTAAAGAAACATGTGTGAGATGGGGAGTTATTTTTAATGCAAGGTAAATTCAGTACGTGAAGGGCTTTCTGGATGTGCTTAAAACACTTTTCCTTCTAAGGTGCTCTCTCTCCCTCCACCCCGCATCATCCTCCACTCCCATTTATCCATTCTAAGTACTCACGGCTGACAGTGTGTCCCTATCAGTCTTCCCAGGAAGGGTTCACTTGCGACACTTAGGATTTCCGTGAGTAGTCAGATGACTGAGTTCTGTAACTCACAGGAGCCCTTCCGGGGTGATGAAAGATGAGTAAGCCACATAGATTCTTATAATTACTTTGCTTACAAAGAAAATTCAGAAGATGGGAAAGGATTTTCAGGATAAAACCTAGGCCCTGTTGAGTAAAAAAAAAGCACCTAGATATTTTATTTAAATCTGAATCAAATGTCTCTCTATAAAATCAAAATATATCCAAACAGGTATTTGTAGTGAAAGCTCATGGGCGTCCAGTTCTCAGATCTATAACAGCTTGGCTAATAACTCATGACTTCTAAGTGGGTCATCTTTCAAAATGGGTCACTCTGGATAGAATCATTGCACTTGCTGACTTACAAATTGTAAACCTTGGGTTCTTTCTGCAGCCCAGGTACATTCAAATTTGCATTTCAAAACAAATATGGAAAGAAACTGGGAGGAAGTCAGAAAACAGTCTTTTCCCAAAGTCACAAGGTGGACTAGGGATTTTATATGTGCTTGCTTGGGCAGATCCAAGCCAGATACCTGAAGAATCACACCACTGAGTATCAAATCCCTGCTGACAAGATGTAGAATCTAGTATTACAGTGTACAGTACATGCAGCACAGTATGTAGTATTCATTAATTTTTATATTTCCATATAAATATATGGATAGATATATATGTATGTATGTATGTATATATATATATCCATCCCCATATACTCCCATGTGTAAAGAATCTTTATATTTCAAGATAAGAAGCTTGGCCAAATAAGATATGAACTTAGATAAATAAAACGGCCTTTTTACACCTACTCTTTTAGTTTATTTACTATAAAAAGTAAGCACTCATTAAGCATTAACTAGACAATCAGGAAAAGAGAACATTCTCCACATAATGAATGACTAATACTTCGGCAATTCAAACAGCATTGGCTTAGTGCTTTATGTCCTGGTTGTGATTGCTTCTGTACTAGAAATTTGGCTTGTTTTGATTTTTTTTTCTCCCATGAAGGGGCCACTAATATTGAGTCCATCATTTCCACTATGGGGGGGGGAACAAAACACTCAATCTGGGACAGCCTAGCTAGCTCATACTGTGGCAGCAGGGCCTCCTCCACTAGGCACTGACCAGCCCTGGGCAGAAAGGGCTGGCAGGCACTCTCAGGCTGAGAGCTCTGCCTTCAGTCCGACAGTGTCAGGGGACAAGTCCCAAATGTGCCTGGCTGCCTTGGAGGTGCAGAAATTCTGAAGTCCATTCCACCTGCCTGGACAGAAAATTCTTCTCTCTCTCTCTCTCTCTCTCTCTCTCTCTCTCTCTCTCTCTCTCTCCATTAAATATATATATATTTGGCAGGGACTTATCCTTTTTTCATAGGCGCTCTTTAGTTCCTATGCATAGGAAGTTGCATAGCTGTAACTCTGACTATTTTGGTCCTTTGGATCTTAATAAATATTTTAATAATATACAAAATACTTGTTCTGGGAGACTAAGAACGGCTCATGTTCTTAGTTCCACTCTCCTTTTCTTACCTTCTCTGAGGGTCACATGTCCCACATTGTTTGGCACTAGTTTAAGGGGACCCTGCAGCTATCCAGGCAGGAAAGTGAACCTTGAAAAGATAAGAATGAAAACCCAATATAAATTGACTTCATCAACCTGGATCAGACTTTGGGGAGTGTAATCCTTTTTTACATTTAATGTTAGGAATTTAAAGGCTGCCTTTGATTGGTCGTGTTCTAAGATTTATCTTCTATAGTGAATTATTTGTCACTAGAAAAGCCAATTTACTGTACAAAAACCACACATTACCAAGTGTAGGCAATAAAATTCCAACACATGAAGTTGAGATATGACATAAAATCCACCTAAAGTTTCACATTTTGTGTCTTTTCCTAGTTTCCCACAACTCTTTCTATAACTGTTTAATAGTGCACTAAACAAAATAAGCTAGGAGGCTAACTCTACACAATTTCAGTCTACCTAACTTAGCTTACTTCTGTGTCATTGTCACTGAAAGACATCCTCAGTACCAGCAAGACTTTATTTGGGGGAGGGTACAAGACAGGATTTCTCCGTGTAGCCTGAGCTGTCCTAGAACTCGATTTGTGGACCAGGCTGGCCTTGAACTCATAGAGTTCCACCTGCCTCTGCCTCCCAAGTGCTGAGATTAAAGATGTGCACCACCACTACTGGCAATTCTTAGCATTCTTTCTGGTCAAGGGTAATGGAACACTCCCCTTGGTCAGTTAGGATCTGTTCAGTGGCTGTTAGCAATCAATATTTTAGTAAAATTATATCTCATTGATATTTTTATAAGAGTATTGGGATATAGCAGTTTTGAAAGGTTGATACCCACCTGGAAACATCAGCCACCTACCAACTGGAGGGAAAGATCCATGAATAGTTTCTAGAGAAGGAAGATTAATATATATAAAGTAGTTGGTGCAGCCCACACTCTTAGATCAAATGATACTCATAATGTGCTGATACTTGGATCAAAAACAAGTCAAGTGCACACAATGAGTAAAATAGAAGGGTCTAAAGGAATGTCCTTTTTGCATTCTGGAAGTCTGGAATTTTCTATTCTCTTTTACATCTTTCAGGTCCAAACTTCAGGTTGCAGCATTATACCTATTGATTCTTTGGTGGGATATCAACCCCTGAAAGGTCTCGGAAGTCACACACCCAGCATCCTGCCTGTGCCCTTTTTGGGTACGCGACTAGTTAATATCTGTTAAGTTCATTAAATGTGGGCATTACTTACTTTCCAAGGCTGTCCAGAGCAAGGCATGTGTTTCATAAATGATAAAAATATTAAACTACATCGTTGCTCTGTGAAGACAATTCTGTGCTCTTATGTTTACACTACCCTTTTCATTTTATCCTCTGTGTGGCAAACTCTCAATCAGATAGTGCTTCTACATGCCCGGGAACAGATGGACCTCTGTTAGACACCTGGCGAAAGATGCTGAACATCAATGTATCCCCCATCTTACCCAAGCTCTTCTTTTCCCTTCCAATAGCTACCAGGAACTTATAGTCTTGCGTTCTGCTCCTCCACCCAACCCTAAGAGGCAGCTCACGTTCACTCCGCGCATGCGCGTTCTCTCTTGGACCCTGGGCTACTCCTCCGCTGTTCCCCAGTGTGAGCTCCTGCTCAGTGGACCGCTGCCTTCATTCTCGACCTTCTCCTCCTTTTCTCTCATCTCAGAGGGAAGCCCTTCTTTCACAGGACTCTTGATTTTGCCAATGTTTGATGGTATCAGATTCATGGCCTCCGAATTCCCTTCCCAACTAAATTCAGCCTTTCGGATTACCTTGAGGAATTTTTCTACAGCCTAAGAAATCTCGGAAAAAAAAATTTTTTTTTTAAATCCCCAATTCTTCAGATCCCAGGTTCAGATAGCGCAGTCATTAAGTGTGAAGCATCCATCTGGAAGTGATGAGAGTTTTCACTGCGTTTTGTATCACACTAAAGAGGTAGACAAGCAACAGTGGTATGTGTACTTGTGTTTTCTTCTCATATTCTGGGGATAAGCTTTATAATACGCTTATAGCCTATTATATCTTGAGTTATGCTCCAAATTATGAACTCTCTGAATTATGCTTACTTTTTGCCTATCATTTTACAAACCAACTTTGAATATATTTTGAAGTTTGAGGCTAGGGTGTGACTCCCCGTGTGGCGTGACTGTCTTGTTTTTCTATTTACTCAGTATCTGTTGATCAAATACTTGCTTCAAATATCCTCTGAATTTCCCATCTGTTTCTTCCGTCCTCGCCCCTCCTCCTCCTTCACTTTGGGTGTCTATCCTTAGAGGCTCTGGTATTCTTTGGAGAAAGGACTGTTCAAATACAGGACACGGGCTCATTAGACCACCATCGTCTGTTGTTTAGTGATACTGGAGCCAAATTAAAAAGAGAGGGGACCATGGGGTAGAAATCTGTGCCGTTACAGAGTTAAGAAAAGGGTTTTTAGTAGAGAAAATGTGGAAAAGATACCCCCCAAAAAAACCCATCAATAATAGAAAGTCATGAGTGATTCCAGATTCCCCGTGGTGAAAGAACTTCCTGTGATTTACTGTTGCTTCTCTTGTCCTCGCCCCACCCTGCTTGCCTTCTCTGTCCTCTTCATGCAAACCGTGGGAAGAACCAAGGCAGGAAGAAGGGCAGCGCACAGCTGGGACACTGATCTGGAAATCTTGAAGGTTCTGTGGTTTCCCTGGTACATCAGTGCCTTGCTCTGCCCTTCTGCCAACATGGAGAGACTTTTTCTCTACCCTCCGCCCCTCCAGGTTGTTGCTAGGCTTAAAAGAGTTAGCAGTTACATGAAGCACTTAAAAAAATAATGTCTGTTATGTATGAAACATATTCATATTAGTGACTGCTGATAGAAGGGTAAAGAAGTTTATTTCAGCCGGGAAACAGAACAAAACAAAAACTGGTGACAGTGGAGGACTTTATTTAGAATAAGCAGCTTTGTCAACTCAAAACAAAAATAAAAACAAGACAAACAAACAAACAAACAAAAACCCTGTGTCAGAAGAATGAGTTTAAAATATCAAGTTTAAGAAAGCAAATGTTTAACGTGAAATTTTCTTCATATTTTCTATCTCAAATCCCACATTATCAAACTAGTGACAAGGAAATTTTAGTAATAAGATAAACCATCCCACTTCTCTCTAACACCATGTCACCAGGTCTTATCAAAGCCTTAGAACTTGTCTTCACCCACGTCTTCATTTGGTATCTCTGTCTTTACTTCTCCCACGCCCAGCAAATGGCTCTAGCCCGCGTTTAACAAAAAGAAATATAACTTACTTTCCCTTGTTCCCTACACAAAGAAACCCTGTCTCGAGAAAACAACAACAAAATCAGGTGTTATTATATGGAAACTTATGGCTTCTTGACATACTAATTGTAGGGTGTTTTTTTTTTAAGTTTAAAGAGCTCTTTTGTCTAAATATTCTTTTGGGTAACTGAGGGGTACCGATCTCTGACTATTTCAGTATTTTAATATTTTAGGAGAGGTCTGTCACTTTGTTCTGCTTCTTTTTTAAAAAATAGAATTTAAAGATTTTATTTTTCTTTGTGTGTCTCCCACATCTTGTTCACTCAGTGTGTGTGTGTGTGTGTGTGTGTGTGTGTGTGTGTGTGTGTGTGTGTGTGCGCGCCTTTGGAGATCAGAAGGTGGTGTCAAATCCTCTGGAGCTGGAGTGAATGCAGAGTAGCAATCTTAAGTTCTGAGCCTCTAATGTTCTACCTCTGTCTTTCATTTTTCTGATTACTTAAAAAAAAAGTTCCCTTCTCCAAAATAGAAAAAAAAACCTGTAGTTGTATTACAAAACCTTGACGGTCTCCCTCAAAGCTACCGGGCTCCGTGTGTCCAGAAAGCCTGACGTGATCTGTAATTTTTATTTCTCTCCAGTTACATTAAATTGATAATACGCCTCTCATGTTCAGATTAAATACGGAAGCCAGTGAAGTGAAGGCTTCCCACGGTTACGCACTAAGCCCAGCCGGAAACAGAGGGATGCACTTGTTCCCAGATTGCTGATGGGCATTGTGCTGCATGTGGGTGCTGAGCTTCACACTTGCTACTTGTTTTCTGTAAGGCCCCACATTTTCTTCTACTGGATGAGCCAATTCCTGTGCTTCTCTGCAGTGGCCTTGCCTGTGCACTTTGCAAAGGTGGCCAAGAGCCGGGCCAGCATTGCCTGATCCTGTTTAGTGAAGCGGTCTATCTGACAGGCCTGAAGGTTTGTCTCCTGGATAATTCTAGATCCTGAGGAGTTGACAGTCAATACCAGCCATCACATTTACCAGCCTTTGTTCACTTCCTAGGTCGTCCGTTGGAGTAGAGACTATAGATTTGTTCCAACTGAGAGAACGTATTCCCAGACTTCCTAATGCCCATACTGCTTTCAAGGATTCCTCCATCAAGAATTATGTTGCCTCAATTTAAGTCTCCTTTATGATATACTGTGAAGAGGCAGAAACACCCTTGCTTTTGGCCTTCTCAGGCATCCCTTACCTGAACAATCCACTGTAGAAACAAAGATGTTGGCCCTGAATGAAAGTTACTTTGCAAATCTTAAGCAGAACCCAGCATCAGAAACTAGTGTTTCCTGTTGTTTCTCTCACATCCTGTCAAATCATTAAATCCAGATGTGTTAACTATATGGGGGAGGAGGGGGAGGGAAATCATTGTCATGCTGCTCCATCGTGCAGAGGAGGGCATTTGGTCTTTCTATAACCAAGGCTTCTCATACATTACCACTGCATCTTTGAATGCATATTAGATTCACTCCTACTGCTTTCCTTATACTCTGCTGTTTGTTTGTTTGTTGTTTGTTTTCTTTTGCTGGTTGCGGCTTCCTAAGTAGTTTTTGCATCTTAACGTCTATATGCTAGGAAATAAAGTGCTTTACATGTTGATTAGCTGGGGACAAGGTCTGATTGGGACTTTAGTGTCCTTTGTGGACATTCCTCCTGACTAGCCCTGGTAGTTACTGCCCTGACTAGGAGCAACTGTGGGGAATGGGAAATAGAGCCGAATCTGGAAGCGCAGAGGTCTGAAAGGCAGTGTCCCAACTGGAGTTAGGCTCCTTCTGCAGGGTCCTCGGTGTACACAGTTGTTTTTATATCAATGCCAAGGATGAGGTACATGATTACAAGTCTCTGGGCACAAAGCAGGGTGTATGTTTCTCCTCTGGGGCTTACTGGTGTGGTCTTGCAACCTCTCTGCTTTTTCTTTTCTTTCTTTTTTTTTTTTTTTTTGGTTGGTTGGTTGGTTGGTTTTCTCAAGACAGGGTTTCTCTATGTAGCCTTGGTTTCCCTGGACTTACTTTGTAGACCAGACTGGCCTCTAACTCACAGCAGTCTTCCTGCCCCTGCCTCCCTAAGTGCTGGGGTCAAAGGCATGTGCCACCACATCCTGCTCACTCTGCTTTGCTTAATTCTCCTTCCTAATCCTACTCTAGGAGACCTACGTGCCGCCCCTCTGAAAGCAAATATATTTCGAGGTACAAATGAGGAAAATCTTGGACAGAGTGAGGAAACTATACTTCAGTGTAAGAGAGATAAACATGTTCTTGTGTTGACCCCAAGTGTGGCATAGGGAACAGACTTGTGAGAGAGCAGGATGTTTTTCCACTTAGAAATCGAACCGCTTTGTTGGGGAGCTTGGATATTGCCAGCTGAAAACATCCTAGTAGAGAGGAGATATATATGTGAGCCCAAAACAAGAGGAAAAAGAGAGGACTTGAGATTGTTTGGGCTGTCCAACAACACTTGGAGAGATGCTCCTAGAGAGAACTGCTCCAGGGAAGGCTTCAGGGCTTTGGGCTCCAGCTGAGGCTCTGAGCTGTTCCAGGTTCCAGCAGCAACCTTGATTGGATTGTGGGTTTGCTGAAGGCCTGCGGACTACGCCAGGAGAATCGTTCCACAGAACTGATATCCCTAAGGTTTCATTATTGTGTCCTTTAATCTCCTTTTACTATTGTTTGGGTTAGTTGGGTTAGTGAGTTAATGAGTTCATAGTAAAGTATAATGTTTTAAAAAATTGAGCCTAATTAAAAACAAGGATTTTCCAAAATTTGTGGACAAATGGATTGAACTAGAAATGATCATAATGAGTGAGCTAACCCAGAAGCAGAAAGAGTCAAATGGTATATACTCACTTATTACCGGACACTAGCCCAAGGGACAGGTCCCATGAAAGTCTGCACCTACCAGTAAACGGGGATAGAGGTGAGGACATCCTATTGAGACTCTAGATGAGGAAAATATAGAGGATAGGCAAGTAGGGGGACCCAGAGGGTCCTAGAAACCTACAAGAAGAACATTATGATGGCTAGATCTGAGCCCAGGGATTCTGCTTGATCTAAGGCACCAACCATGGACAAAACGGGCAGTCATCATCAAACCCCTACCCAGATCTAGCCAAGGGACAGAACATTCTCCACAGCTAAGTGGAGACTGGGGACTGACTTTCACAGGATCTCTGGTGCCCCATATTTGGCCATGTCCCTTTGTGGGGGAGGCCCAATGGCACTCGGAGGAAGGATAGCGGACTACCAAGAAGAGACTTGATACCCTAGCACCATATTCAGGGGGAGGAGGTCCCCCACAGCCACAGTCATAGGGAAGGGGGATTGGGGTGAAAGAGGGAGGGAGGGAGGAATGGGAGGATGCATGGGATGAGATAGAAAATGAGATGTAATAGGAATTATTTTTAATTTTCAATAAAAATGTGTAAAAAAAATAAAAAATAAAAAAATAAAAATAAAAAAAATAAAAAATTGAGCCTATAGCTCAGCATCTATCTAGCTGAAGAATGCCTGTAAGCTTGGAACATGTGCACACCATGCTATGAGAGGGTTGGGACATTCTGGGCCACCTGACTACTGACACAAACAGCAGGCAGGGTACATGAAACAGCCGGTACTTATATTGTCCGAAGGTGTGGTAGAATACTTGGAAAGGTAGGCTCAAAATAATCTTAAATGAATGCTAACTCATAACCTAGCCTCTGTCTTCTCACTAGCTGATAGCGGCTTTGGTTTTTTTAAAAAGAAAAATTAACTCTTATTTGTACCTAGTATGGGACAGTGTTTTGTTGATTGTTTGTGTATTACATTTGGTTTCTTTTTTCTTCTTTTACATTTTTTATCATGATTTATTCAGATTGCATCCCGATTGTATTCCTTTCCCCCTTATCTTCCTGTCCCCATCCTCCCTCCCTCCCTTTTCTGCTCTATTTTCTCCCCTAGACCTCTGAGGGGTGGGGACCGCTCACCCCATAGTCTGACCACAGCCTATCAGGTCTTACCTGGATAGCCTGCATCCCCTTTCTCTGTGTGCCCACAGGGCCTTTCTGCCAAGGGGCAGTGTGAAATTGCTGGCAAGAGAGTTGGTGTCAGAGGCAGTCTCCTGCTCTCCGCCCCATCCCACCCATCCCCATGTGGAGAGTGAGCTGTCCATTGGCTACATCTGAAGGCGTGGTCTAAGTCCTGCCATGTCCTTGGTTGGTGAATCAGTCTGTGCAGGCCCCCCCTGGGTCCAGGTCTGCCAGCCCTTAGAGTCTCCTGACAATGGCCACCCACTCTGGCCTTCTGTCCCTCAACTCTTCCATATAACTTGCACCTCTTTGCCTGGAGTCTGCATGTGAGTCCTAGTATCTGTCCTGATCCCTGGCTGGTGAAACTTTAATCTCTCTTGTTAAGTGCTAATGCCGCTAATACTTATGTGCGTTTGGTTTAAGAGACAAGGACTTCCTCGGTGGTAACTCAGAGAGCTATTCATATCTTGTTCTTTTGATGGGGTTACAGTGCATATCCACAGACAGAACCATCCAGAGCAGCTGCGTGAGACCGTACACAGAACTTAATGAAGAATGCCGGGGTGGACGGATTTCGATGTGCCAGTGTGCTCACTCTATAGTGTTCCGTTCCTTTGCAATCCCAGAGAACATGTTGCCAGAAGAGAACGTTGTGTGGAATGAGACCTTTTACCATATTTTATGACCAATGTGCATTGAGAAACACATCCATTCTACAAATACGGAGTTCTATAGTCTTGAAGAGGCAAGCGGCCATCTACAACAGACCTGAGACCATGAGATTGTTTGGCAGTGGGAGAAGAGTCAAAAGATGGCAGTTTTTTCAGCTATTTGCCACTTGTTTTATATTGAGCTTCATGGTTTTCTGGGACCCAATCAATAATCAGATCGTGGACCACATCAAGTCATACTCCTACAGATACCTCATAAATAGCTACGGCTTTGTCAACGACTCCCTGTCCCTGAAGCACAGCTCCGAGCAGGCTCGCTACCCATACTTAATCAACCACAAGGAGAAGTGTCAGGCTCAAGATGTCCTCCTCTTACTGTTTATAAAGACCGCCCCTGAGAACTATGCCCGGCGGTCTGCAATCAGGAGAACATGGGGCAATGAGACGTATGCCCATTCTCAATTGAGTGCCAACATCAAAACTCTGTTTGCTTTAGGAAGTCCTGGTCCACTGAAGGGAGAGCTGCAAGAAAATCTGATATGGGAAGATCATGTATTCAAGGATATAATTCAGCAAGACTTTGTTGATTCTTTCTACAACCTCACTCTCAAGTTACTTCTTCAGTTCAGCTGGACAAACACCTATTGTCCACATGCCAAATTCCTGATGACTGCTGACGATGATGTATTCATCCATATGCCAAACCTCATTGAATACCTTCAAGGGCTAGAGCAGATCAGTGTCCGAGACTTTTGGATTGGCCACGTTCATCGTGGTGCCCCTCCTGTTAGGGATAAAAGCAGCAAATACTATGTTCCCTATGAAATGTACCAGTGGCCGGCTTACCCTGACTATACAGCTGGTGCTGCCTATGTTGTCTCCAGCGATGTGGCTGCCAGAGTCTATGAGGCGTCGCAGACGCTAAATTCTAGTCTATACATAGATGATGTGTTCATGGGCCTCTGTGCCAATAAAATGGGCGTGGTGCCACAGGACCATGCATTTTTTTCTGGGGAAGGGACGGTTCTTTACCATTCCTGCATCTTTGAAAAGATGATGACATCTCATGGACACACACATGATCTACAGGACCTCTGGATAGAGGCTACAGATCCTAAAGTAAAGAACATTTCAAAAGGGTTTTTTGGTCAAATATACTGCAAGTTCATTAAGATAGTTCTCCTCTGCAGGCTGACTGGCAGGAATCCGTATCCTTGCAGGGCTGCATTTGCTTAGTAGTACTTGAATGTTGTGCTGTGTTTACTGTCACTGAGCTGAACTTGAATGAATGAATGAACTGTAAATGCTTTTCTCTAGCCTGAGTCAAATGAAATGAAAGCAAAGACATCATTTCAAATCCCAGGGTATTGACATGTTCCTTTCGTTACGGAGACTAGTCAATATGACGCCTGATTCGTGGCTTAAATCCATTTCAAGGAATTCATATTTTAAAAAAAGATTTCTGTCAGAAGCAAAAGCAAAACTGAAGCAAGGTTTTCAAGTTCTCATTTGGTGCCACATGTGTATTTAAGGTATGGAGAGCAATTGAGAAGCCGTGGTATCAAAGTACTAGTTTCCGGGAAATACCGAACAAACTTATAATGTAGTATCTAAGGAAATTAATTTAACTTTGGAGCAAGCAATGCAGATTATCTTGATTAAAAAGTGCTTGGTGGATGTGGTGGGGGCAGATGATATAGAAGAAAATATACTAACCTGATGGAAGTTTCCCTCTAGTGAGGATATAAAGGAAAATGTCCATACAGTCAAATTGATTGACATTGACATTGCTATAGATGTTGACCTAGACAGTTCTAGCATCATTTAAGGTATATCCTTTTCTCAAATTCAATTTTTAAAGTAAAGTTTGAGAAAGTTACCAGCTCTGCCCTAGCCAGGACTTTATTTAGGATCTCTCTAAATGTGTAAAACAGGAGTAGTTTATGGCCCCTGAAGGCCTTCTAATTTAAAGTGGTTTTAATTTAATGAATTGTTCAATTGCGCTTAAAGCATTAAACACTGGCCTTGGTTTAAGGTAGTTGCTTACATAGAGGGATGTTATAATGGAAGATACCTAAAGGAAAGATAGGGCTAGAGGCATAACTCAGCACCCAAAAAGGAAAAGACAAATAAGCTTTAAAGGTCTCTTTTCCTTGTAACTTGGAATGAGTTAGTCATAGCATGCCTTACTCAAATTAACCCATTGCTTACCAACAAGGTCTTGTAGGCCAGAGGTGTTGTTCCAAGTGCAGACTTTTAACTTGAAAGCTTCTTACTCTTGCTACCATTTCTAAAATGTCCCTTTATTTGGCTCCGTAACTATCAGAGGTTTTCTTTTAAATATTTCAAACATGGAATCCAAGTAAGAGTGACAGAGAAACTGACCAAACGAGGCTGAGAGTTTGGTACAGCTGTGTGTTCTTTGTACTCAGCGGTTTGGCAGATCTAATAAAGTGAACTACACTTACATTACAAAGGAGGATTCAGCTCAGAGTGCACCAGCCCAGAGTGGACTAAGTGATGTCCATTGATGGGGACATGAGATACAAGTCAAAACATGACCTCAGCAAAAGCAGATGGAGTGCTTATACCTCAGACAGAAGCATACATTAGGGAAAGTTCCACTGCCATTATTAGGATGGTGTTTGAAACATTGTAAAAAATAATTTAGGAATTTCTCAGAATATACAAGTAAATGATGTCTGTGTTTTCACAGGTAGATGTTTGTTTGTTTGTTTGTTTGTTTGTTTTTTGAGACAGGGTTTCTTTGTATGTATGCCTGGCTGTCCTGGACTCACTTTGTAGACCTGCCTACCCTAGAACTAACAGGGATCCACCTGCCTCTGCCTCCGGAGTGCTGGGATTAAAGGTGTTCACCACCACGCCCGGGCTTAGATTTTTTTTTTTAATGTTTACAGAAATCTTGGTGAAATTTTTATTATGAGATATAAGGCTTGTTTACACTGCTTGGGTAATTTCTTACTAATCTCAAGACTGTAGTGTTAAATACTCTTAAGATAATTATTTTTAAGATAGATTTTGGGGTTTTAGATTATTACAGATCAGATTTTCTGATCAATTTTTTTAAAAAGTAGAGAAGAA
Organism: Acomys minous; assembly: GCF_964271855.1. Lineage (NCBI taxonomy): Eukaryota > Metazoa > Chordata > Mammalia > Rodentia > Muridae > Acomys > Acomys minous. The sequence continues at coordinate 71,306,385 of NC_140492.1, read as the reverse complement.
ACGTGTAACTTGAAAAGGCAGTTTCATAGTTAGTCCTCACCAGTTGGCCCTTGGTAGCTGCTGGCTTTGGGCTCTATGTGCCCGTGTTTCCCTCACTTAGAACTGATAAAACTGGCTGGAAAAAGTCATCTCTCTGACCATCGAGGTGGTCTTGTTTACACCAGTACTTTATGAAGCCGTTATTTATTCGCTTGACTGAGCCCTTTGAACTGTGCTCACCTTTTTAATTTTTGCTTAGAATAGAATGGAACTGGTTTGAAGTTAAAGGAAATCTGAAGGAAATCTGTCTGTTAGAGTTGTTAAATGACTCCATCATAAGACTCAAGGGCCTGAAAAGTGTTTGTAAACAGAGCTGGTCTCACCTTTTAAAAAGGAAAGAAAAAAAACTTGGTTCTCCAATGCAGGGCTGTTTTCAAAATGAAAAATAAAATGAGAAAGGAAAAAAAAAACTATTGGCCCGGATAGTTGGCTGTGCACAGTATTATTGGTAAAAAACTTACCACTTTATTGGTTTGCATCTTTTTTCAGCTATTAATTTTATACCAAAATGTTAAATATTTATAACGTTTGAATTTCATTCTTGTATGGCAAAGTAATTAGGAGGTCTAAAAAAAAAATCTATGCTTTCCAATAAACAATTTAAAAATCATCAGTAATGTGTATTTAGCCTCCTGTGTGGCATCATTTTGTGATTAATCACCTTCTTTTTGATATTAGCGAAGTCTGTATTACACATCCACTCACCTGTTTCTGTTCACGTTGCTGCTGCACTCAGCTCAGAGGATTGTCAGGTCTTCCTTATGGAGCTAGCTAAGGAGGTCCGCTCCTGCGTTTGTGGGGAAATACTGTTTCCTAACCGTTTGCTCAGTGGCACAACAAGAAGAACTTGCAGCTTTAGTGCATTTGGAGGTCATTTGAAGACGTTAATTTTCATTCATTAGCTAAATAAAAGAACTTGGAAGCATCCGTGTTACTGGGCATAGCGGAGCTTTGTTCTTGCAAGGCATGCCAGGGATGTGTGTGGTTGGACTTTGATCACTTGGAGGAATTCATTACCTTAAAGTATACTTTTGCAGTTTACCTGGGCACCATAACTACACTGAAAATTGGCCCTTCTATCTCTGGTGCCAATTCTCGGTTCTTCCGTGATAACGAGAGGCCTTTAGATGTCTCCTTGGTTGTTCTCTCCTGCCAACTATGAATTTTGTCCGAGGGCAAGATTTAATTCTCTTTCTTCACAAGGTTCCTTTGCTCTGCATCTCAAATGCTGCTTCCAGTGTGGATTCTAAAGTCTTCCCCCTGACTTGAGAAACCCCATTTCTTTCTTTATCCCCTGTAAATTTATTTGCCCACAGCCAACCTGATCACAAATTCCTTTGTTTTCTGTCCTTGGGTGATGCTGTTTCCTTTGTCAGGAGCACCAGCTCTGCTTCATGAAGACAATGGAGAATGCTTTGAAAAGCCATAGTTATAAGAATCTGGAAGAGGCAAGTCTACGCACACAATGTATGTAGGATGGTAAAACAGAACAGCCTTGCACATTCTTTAATCTCATGATAAATCTGGCTCATTTTGCTTAACAATGTTTTACACGAGCAGATGATTTGATTACCCTCTTCACATTTTTCCTTTGTACTTCTTATGACAAATATGACTTAATGATCTCCTATAAATTAATAGTATAATTCATCGACTAAACACATGTGTTTTATGGAGTTACTACGGCTATGGTGATACACCGCGACCAAAGCAATGGGGGGGGGATGGGTTTGTGTGACTCATATACCCACATCACTCTTCGGTGTTGAAGGAACTCGGGATAGAAACTCTAACAGGGCAGGAACCTGGAGGCAGAAGGCTGAACGCTGCTCACTGCCTTGCTCATCACAGCTTGCTCAGCCTGCTTTCTTATAGAGTCCAAGACCACACCATTCACAATGGCCTGGGCCCCTCCCCTGCCAATCACCAATTAAGGAAATTCCCTACAGGCTTGCCTACAGCCCAGTCTTATTGAGACATTTTCTAATTGAAGGTCTCTCCTCTTAGATGACTCTTGTTTGTGTCAAGTTGATGTACAAGAGGCAGCATAATTGACCCCTTGTCAGATGGACCCACAAGCCCATCACTGTACAGCCACAATCTTTCCTTTCCTGTTCATCCTCAAGATCACACATTACTATGAGTATAAAACATTTTACAAACTTAAAAAGTCCCACACTCTCACAGATTCAAACACTTTAAAAATTTAGTCTCTTAAAAAGAAATCCAAAGTCTCCTTTAAAAATCCAAAAATTTTTTAATGCAAAAGTCAACTGTGAGCTCCTTTCTATAAAATAAAATAAAAAATACTTTCTTCAAGAGGGTAGAACCAGGGCACAGTCACAGTTGTATCTTAGGGTTATTGTCACTGTGATGAAACACCGTGACAAAAACTTGATTTGGATTACTACATTAGTGCTCATCATCAAAGGAAGTCAGGACAGAAATTCATCGAAGGCAGGAACTGATGAGGCCATAGAGGAGTGCAGCTTACTGGCTTGCTCTGGCTGCTTTCGTACAGATCTCAAGACCACCAGGCCAAGGGCGGCCTCCCCTACCCTGGGCTGAGCCCTCCCCATCAATCACTAATTAAGACAATGCTCAGTAGGCTTGCCTACAGTGTGATCGTATTGGGGCATCTTCTCAGTTGTCATTCTCTCCTCTCAGACTTGTGTCAAGTTGACATGAAACTATCCAGCAAAACATGTAACTGAGACTTTACAGTTACAAAAATAAGTATATGTTTCAAGATAGAAAAAAAATCCAAAAGATAAATTCGTTTATGGGAAACGATAGAATGTATCACTGCCAAGTGGTGCTTTTTGGTGGACACACCACTGATATTTTACATTTAGAAATTCTCAAATTGGGTCATTCACCGTAACTCAAGGAATGTATGTATTCTTTCCTCGTTTTAACATCTTGACTTTGTAGGTGCATGTATGACGTCACTATTGTGGATATATACATGGATGTGTGAATGTTCATGTCTGTACTTGCTGGCAAGGAACACACATTTGGAGATCAGAGGTAGCACTCACCTTCCTCAAGGCTTGAGATAGGGTCCCTTGTTCATTAGTGCATACAACAGTGCTAGCGCACAAGTGTCAAGGACCACCCCAGTCAGGTATGGGGGTCCCTGGGATGAGGGTCCTCGAAGACTTGGTGGGCAAGGATTCGGCGGTGCCAGAGACAAACACAGGCAGTTTGAGTCTGAGTGTATTTTGTAGGCAAGGAGTCTAGATTTTTATACACATTTTGAAAAAACAGGAAGTGTTTTGTGGTTACAGTTTCCGTGGAGTAGATTCAAAGGGGGTCAGTAAAGCAATCAGGCATATAGAATACACAATACACAGTACATAGTAATAACATCACTGTTTCTAAGTCAGTAACTTGGCCACAGGCAGATATTACATTCTCAGGTTGAGCCAGGGGCTGGAGACAGTCCTCAGTATGGTTAACTTTTTGTTGTTAGTCAGTGTCTGACACCTTTTTCCTATTGATGACCACCCATCCATCCCCTCCCTCACACACTCCTGTATAGGGGAGAGGTGGACGAGGTGTAGCAGCCAATCTACAGGGTCCTCTATATCTAGGAGGACACCAGAGGCTGCCCTTCAATACGTAGGCCACGCCATATGGAGTTTTGTATTGTAGGAATTAAAATTCTGCTTTTACTTTCACTCTTCTTCGAGTTACCTTTTCCTTGAATAGGCTCTGCCTTTGGTAAAGACCCTTCATTTAACTGAGGGGATTTTTCAACTGCCTCATTTTGCTGTAATTCATTGAAAAAGTTCTCCATTGTTTTATTATTCTTAAGAACTTTCAGGATGACTAATAATACATTAGGTGCATTTGGAGGAGGTGTCTCATTCTGCGGTTTCTAGGCTGGCGCTTTGTCCAGTTCACCTCCTGGCACCGTATCCCTGGTCACCTTGTTGTTGCCTTGACTATGTGTGAGAAGAATAGTAGAGCAAATAAGAAGGCATAGCAGGAAGCAGGTCGCTACCAACACTCCAAGGGAAAGAACACCATGGCCTTCTCCAGGAGAATCTCCCTTCTGGGGTCGGCGCCTCAGGTCCCCAGAACAGCATTGTATCGCGGACTCTACTGGAGATGGTATGGCACACAAGCACTTGAATTCTCCAGGCTCCACCTCTAACTTTGCCTTAAGCATGATAGCGATTACAGGTGTCTACTGTAGTATCCAGCATTACATGGGATGTAACTCCAGACACACACACACACACACACACACACACACACACACACACAGCAAGAGCTTCATTTACTGAGCCACTTCCATAGTCTCAGGGATACTTTTTACTTCAGTTTTACCTAATATATCTATCCCACAAACAACTATAAATGTTTTATATATTTTAAAGTAGGTATCCTTTGCTTAGCCTTTTAGTGCCTCATAATTTGAATGTAGAAATATACACTTACATTTAACCACTGATAGTATCTCTATTGCTATTGACTAGAGAAAAGAAAATGCAAATATTAGTGTAATATATGTGTATATACATATATAAACATCTCCCTAACAATATAGGATAGAAACTCTTCTATCAATTATAATTCCTGTTTCTGCAACTAGTTACCTGGGCTTACATGGTTATTTATAATTAATTTTCTCTACTGTCTGTTTTGTATTTCATTCATCGTCAACAAGGACCTCAGCAGGTCTTGGCTCTTCTGCTGGAGAGTTACCCATACGTTGATTCCTGAAGGATTAGGTTGCTGTATTTTCACTTTGCCTTTAATTACAGATCTCCTGCATCACCTACATGTAGGGGATCATCCCATCTCCCCCTTGGCAATCTGAATCAGTCACCCCTCCTAACACTGTTACTTTGTTTTCTTACCTTTTGGCTTAAGGGCATCAGAAGCCCAAGGTGGCCACAGAGATGTCTGAGCTTCCACTTCGATGAACAGTTTGTTATTTCTTAGCGGAAGTGCTCCCCACTCTGGAACCAAACCTTCTAGTCCAGCGGAACTTAAGTTTGGGAGCACAGGAAACAAACGTTTTTCTAAGGGGTCACTAGGGCTGACAGTGAGCAGGACTGTTCCCTTATCTACCTACCACTTGATTCCTGGATCCTGGCTGTGGGAAAGCTGTACCATACATTGACTGGACACTGATGCAAAGCATATACCACCTTCTGGAGCTCACAGCTCCAGCCTTCCACATTACTGCCACCTAGTGTCGTCAACAGGCCAGCTTCTTGAGGATGACAGGGAACATGATAAGACCAGTGGATCTATGAACATGGACCCTATGTCATTCTTCTTTGGCTGTGAACTGGGTTCCTTAGTCAAAAGCAGTGTATGTGGAATAATATCATGGTGGATGAATGTTCTGTAAATATGGTAGTTTTGCCAGAAGCCTTATGTTCAGGAAAGGGAAATCCATAAACAGCTGTAATATCTACTCCAATAAGATCAAAATGTTGCTCTTTGCATGGAAGAAAGCATTCCAATATAGTCAATCTGTGACCAGGTCGCTACCTGGTCACCCCAGGGAATGGCACCACGTCGAAGGTAATGTGTTGCTCTCTGCTGCTGGCAGCTGTGGCACTGAGCAGCAACTCTAGCTAAGTCAGCCTTGATGAATGAAAGTATATGGTAAGGAGCCCATGAATAATCACCATCTCTGCCACTGTGGCTACTTTGCTGTGACAGGGAAAGCTAGAGAGAGATGTTGGCTGTCTGCAGATCTCTAAGTCTCCTCCGCTGATGAAGTCTCCTTTTGATAAGCATTTACTAACGCGACACCAGGAGTGGGTACTGCTGTGACCAAACCTGAGCATGCTGGATTTTAGAGGACTGTAGAGGGCTTTGAAATGCAGTACTAGAAAAGTGACTGAGGGGCTGGAGAGATGGCTCAGTGGTTAAGAGCACTTCTTCCAGAGGTCCTGAGTTCAATTTCCCAAAACCACATGGTGGCTCACAACTATCTATAATGTGATCTGATGCATACTGTATACATAATATATAATAATATATAATATATATTAATATATAATAATAACATAATAATATAAATGTGTATGTAAAAAATAAAAAATTTAAAAAAAATTTTTTTAAACCTTGCCTAAGACTAAATTTTAAAGTAATGGACTGATTTATTTGGCTTAGGAGAATTCAAGAAATCCTAATGTTGATTCTCTTACAAGATCACAAGGAGTTACTCCTATACAAGTCTGTAGTAGCAATAACAACCACAAAAGAGCAAAGGGGATGGAAAGGAATACAAAATGAACTGTTTCAGGAGAAGAGACCCTGTTGCAGTCAAGAACTGAAAAGGATAAGGAGATTAAGGGAGGCTTGATGGGTGTTGGAACTCAGGGAACAGTGCCCCCAGATTAAGGGAGGCCGGATGGGTGTTGGAACACAGGGAAGGGTGCCCCCAGATTAAGGGAGGCCGGATGTGTGTTGGAACACAGGGAAGGGTGCCCCCAGATTAAGGGAGGCCGGATGGGTGTTGGAACTCAGGGAACAACGGTGCCCCCAGGCAAGGCCCCAGCCATTTAACATTCCAACCTGTGAAAGGAAAATGTCTAAGGAATTCTCCACTTCAAGAAAGGAACAATACCACCTGTTGCAGCTGTGATGCAAGGGGCCAAGGGCCATCCCAAGGCAGCAGCCAAACTTTACAGTGTCATCTACCTACAGCTGGCTTGGGGCACAAAGGATACAGGAGTAAAAGGGCTGTGAAATCTTCATCAATGGTTTAGGATATCTACTGAGGTCACGTGTGTGGCAAGGAGCGGGAGTCTTTGAGAGGCCTTTTCTGTAAAAGTGAAGTCAGAATTTAATTGGAGACACCCCCCCCCCCAAAATGTAGGAGGTGCCAAAGCTGTGGGATATCTGTCAAGGAGAGGTGCACCCAGACAGTGGAATCAGTCCGAGAGAAAAATGTGTGTTGCAGACAGCAAAGCTGAAGGGCGCAGTCATAATCACTTATATCTACCTGTAGCCACAAGGTCTGGCCTTTGCCCTGCTGAGTTTTGGTCTGACTTTGGTCCAGTCTTTCCTCACTATGCTGTCATCTCTCCCCTTTGTAATGTTAATGTATAGACTGTGCTATGATACGGTAAAGGTGTACAATTTGAGTTTGAACTGTAAGGGATTGTCTGGATTCTCAGAAAAGATTTTGGACTTTTAGGCAGTTACAAAATGGCCAGGAGCCTGTGGGGGACAGAAAGTAGTGGCAGTTTGAATGAGAATGTCCCATAGTTACAGATGTTTGAATACTTAGTCTGCAGTTGGTAATATTCTTTGGAAGGTTAAGTAATTGGGGGGGGGGGGGTGTCTTATTGGAAGAACTGTTGCTGGAGGCCGGCTTTGAAAGTGTAAGGAAATGGCAGAAGCCATTTTGAGTCCACTTTCACGGTTTCCTGCTTCCGATTAAAGATGTTCCAAGCCCCATGAGGGCCCACTGCTGTACTTCCCACTGTGAATGGTGGGAAGGTCACCTCGGTCGGTGATGGTGTCCAAGCAGTAGAAAATCAAACTAATAGAGAAGTCAGATTGTGTAGCTGCAAATGTGACTACCACTAGACTAGACTTATGATAGGGACTTTGTGCATAAGGAATTTTTGGTTTTTTAGTAAATGTTCCTTTGTATTTCTGGTCTTTACCTCCTCCATGTAGGCTTTCTTTTCTTTCTTTCTTTCTTTTTTCCTTCAGTTTTTACAATTTAATAATTTTAAAGAAAAGTGACAGAAAATTAAAGTACTGACGGGGGAGCATTTGTCTCCTCTCAGACATAAAAAGAGGAAGTAACGAAACTCGAGGCTTATGGTGTATACCAAATAGAGACTGCATCTCCCAAATGGAGACTAAGGTCTCCCAAACGAGGGTCTGGAATGTCTTCCAGACACTCACACCCACAACCCTTCAGTGCATCCCCATGATCGCTTTTTGGATGCCCCACATACCAACACAGACTTCCGGTTCTCAAAGAAAGAGGAACGGGGGGGGGGGGGGGGGAAAAAACGAAAGTAAGAAACAGACAAGCGAGCTGTACACAGAACACTTACCAACCAGTGTAGACTCTCCGGATGGGGGGTCTGGGGGTTCTGGGGGTCTGGGAGTTTCCGGCCAATGCAGCAAATGTTGTGCACCAGTCGTGAGACTCCCGAAGACCACCAGGAATCAGTCGGATGCAATTTATACAAAGTCTTTTATTGAGCAAACTCCAGAGCTTGGACGGACAGTTCCCCAGTAACTGGAAGAAGGTGTCGCCTGGACTCCTTAGGGTTCAAGATTTATAAAGGCAAAAACCACAAGAGGGACTTTCCAAGCCTTGGCATTACATAATTGGGTAAGGAGGTTACAGGAAAGCTGGCCTTAAAGCTGGTTGAGGTAGTGGGTTTGGGGGGGCTTGGGCTAAGCCACAAGGGGAGATTTTTATTTATTTGACATTGTGGTCTTGCCCCACATGCACCCGATTGGATGGCCTCGGGTGCACATTTCTGGGATCCTTTGCCAGGTGCATTTTTGTGAGTTTTTCGAGAACTTGGGGGAAGGTGGACATTTGCCCTCGGGACAAGAAGAAGGCCTGGTACAAAATGGCATGTTTGGTGTCCACAAGGTCACCCTTGTTCCCAGATTGTTGATGGGCACTATGCTGCATGTGGGTGCTGAGCTTCACACTTGTTACTTGCTTTCTGTAAGGCGCCACGTTTTCTTCTACCGGATGAGCCAGTTCGTGCGCTTCTCTGCAGTGGCCTTGCCTGTGCCTCAGATACTAAACTAAGTGACACGTGTGAAAGGATTAAAGGTGCTGTGCACTTTGCAAAAGTGGCCAAGAGCCGGGCCAGTGTTGTTTGATCCTGTTCAGGGGTTCAGATGGAGGAAAATGCTAGTTCTTTCCTTCAGGCTGGGAGAAGCTTCCCATGGATGCGCTACTTGGGGGACTTTGGTTCTCTTGGTTTTGCAGAAATGATATGAAATCTTTCTCTTATCACACCATCAGTGAGATTTGGTTATTGTGTGTGTGAATAGCGTATCAGTATTAGAATCTGTCAATCAGTAGGAGAAATCATTCTCAGGCCTCAAATGAAACACTAAGCTCATTGGCATAGGTTGCTGGCTTTACTCTTTTTCAGAAATGCTTTTTAACCACCTGAGGCCTACATAGGGTTTTTTTGTTTGTTTGTTTGTTTGTTTTAATGTAGAAACATGAGGTAAATGCATAGTTATCATGGAGAAGTAAAATAATAATTACAGGCCAGTTGCTGTGCTATCAGCAGCAGCAGCAGCAGCACCATGCTGAGTCACAGCCCTGGGTCACTGTAGGATCTAATATCTTTAGTGAGTCAGACATTCATTTGACTGCTTGGAGGAATGGGCTCAAAAGCTGATAATTTCCTAAGCTTAGGCTTGTACCGTGAGCTTGGTAAGAATGCACACTGGAGCTGGCTGAGTGCAGCTACTCTGAGGTAAGAAGTTGGTTATGGTTGGATTGTGTGTCTGTGTGGTGTGTGTGTGTGTGTGTGTGTGTGTGTGTGTGTGTGTGTGTGTGTGGTGTGTGTGTGTGTGTGTGTGTGTGTGTGTGTGTGTGTGTGTGTGTGGTGTGTGTGTGTGTGTGTGTGTGTGTGTGTGTGTGTGTGTGTGCTTTGCCTGCAGGCATGTCTGTACGACACATACACAATGCCTCTGGAGGCCAGAAGAGGACATTGGATCATTGGATCCCCTGGAACTGGAGTTAGAGGCATTTGTGAGCTGCGGTGTGGGCGCTGGGATTCTGGAGAACTCTTAAACACTGAGCCATCTCTCCAGCCCAACGTCTGTACTTCCTCACAATCCAAAAATAGCATGTTGGTTACTTTTCTCATTGCTAAGACAAAACACATAACAAAATGAATTTAAGGAAGTTACTACAGAGAAGTCATGGCAGCAATGGATGAGGCAGGGCGTGAAAAGACATCCGCTGTCAGGCAGCAGACAAAGGCGAGTGCTGGTTTTCTGCTTGGCCCTCCTTTTTTATTCAGTGAAGCAGTCCATCTGACAGACCTGAAGGTTTGTCTCCTGGATAATTCTAGATCCTGAGGAGTTGACAGTCAATACCAGCCATCACATTTACCAGCCTTTGTTCACTTCCTAGGTCGTCCGTTGAAGTAGAGACTATAGATTTGTTCCAACTGAGAGAACGTATTCCCAGACTTCCTAATGCCCATACTGCTTTCAAGGATTCCTCCATCAAGAATTATGTTGCCTCAATTTAAGTCTCCTTTATGACATACTGTGAAGAGGCAGAAACACCCTTGCTTTTGGCCTTCTCAGGCATCCCTTACCTGAACAATCCACTGTAGAAACAAAGATGTTGGCCCTGAATGAAAGTTACTTTGCAAATCTTAAGCAGATTTGCTTAAGCATCAGAAACTAGTGTTTCCTGTTGTTTCTCTCACATCCTTTCAAAGCATTAAATCTAGATGTGATAAGTATATGGGGGAAGAGGGGGAGGGAAATCATTGTCATGCTGCTCCATCATGCAGAGGAGGGCATTTGGTCTTTCTATAACCAAGGCCTCTTACCACTGCATCTTTGAATGCATATTAGATTCACTCCTACTGCTTTCCATATACTCTGCTGTTTGTTTGTTTGTTTGTTGTTTGTTTTCTTTTGCTGGTTGCGGCTTCCTAAGCAGTTTTTGCATCTTAACATCTATATCCTAGAAGATAAAGTACTTTGCATGTTGATTAGCTGGGGACAAGGTCTGAATGGGACTTTAGTGTCCTTTGTGGACATTCCTCCTGACTAGCCCTGGTAGTTACTGCCCTGACTAGGAGAAACTGGGGAATGGAAAATAGAGCCGAATCTGGAAGCGCAGAGGTCTGAAAGGCAGTGTCCCAACTGGAGTTAGGCTCCTTCTGCAGGGTCCTCGGTGTACACAGTTGTTTTTATATCAATGCCAAGGATGAGGTACATGATTACAAGTCTCTGGGCACAAAGCAGGGTGTATGTTTCTCCTGGGGCTTACTGGTGTGGTCTTGCAATCTCTCTCTCTCTGTCTCTGTCTCTGTCTCTGTCTCTCTCTGTCTCTCTCTGTCTCTCTCTGTCTCTGTCTGTGTCTCTCTCTCTCTCTCTCTCTCTCTCTCTCTCTCTTTCTCTCTCTCTCTGTCTGTCTCTCTCTGTCTCTCTCTCTCTGTCTCTGTCTCTCTCTCTCTCTCTCTCTCTCTCTCTCTCTCTCTCTCTGTGTGTGTGTGTATGTGTGTGTCTGTCTGTCTCTCTCTCTCTCTCTCTCTCTATCTCTCTCTCTCTCTCTCTCTCTCGTTTGGTTTTCTCAAGACAGGGTTTCTCTATGTAGCCTTGGCTGCTCTGGACTCACTTTGTAGACCAGGCTGGCCTCGAACTCACAGCAGTCTACCTGCCCCTGCCTTCCCCAGTGCTGGGATCAAAGGCATGCCCCACCACACCCTGCTCACTCTGCTTTCTCCCTCCTAATCCTAACCAATGTCTAGGAGACCTATGCACCCCTCCCTGAGAGCAAATACCTTTCGAGGTACAAATGAAGAAAATCTTGGACAGAGTGAGGAAACTATAGATCAGCATCTGTCTAGCTGAAGGATGCCTGTAAGCTTGGAACATGTGCACACCATGCTATGAGAGGATTGGGGCATTCTGCTTCACCAGACTACTGATGCAAACAGCAGGCAGGGTACACAAAGCAGTCAGTAATTTATAGTGTCCGAAGGTGTGGTAGAATACCTGGAAAGGTAGGCTCAAAAGAATCTTAAATGAATGCTAACTCATAACCTAGCCTCTGTCTTGTCACTAAGCTGATAGCGGCTTTGGTTGTATCAGAGGTTTGGAAAGCTCACTCAGACTAAAATGGCTTCAATCTGAGCCCTAGTCTGGATGACGAGTGATGATGACCTGGAGGGTGAAAAGCCTTTGAGATGAAGTGTCTCATGAGATTATACAACTGGAGATGGGGCTGAAGGCAAAGGCGGGCTCTGGAGTTTCTGGTGTAGATGGAGAAGGCAGGTTTAGGCACAGATAAAGACAGGTAGGTGTCAAGGAAGAAGATCAAACAAGATGTTCACATTAGAAGACCCTTATCTGGCTTCCTCTTTTTATGTAGTCTATGCAGAGTCACATTGGTTCTGAGGAAGACTAAGGTGACTCATACTTTCCCTAGTTTCTAGGGGTTCGAGGTAAAATGCACAATACAGTCCAACAAGCAGTGAGTGGCTGGAAGTCCTTTAGTGTTCACGTCCCTGATGACAACACTAGCCTTGAAATTCTACCTGTCCAGTTTAGAGCCTGTTAAATATGAAGTGCCTGTTGATTTTTCAAATAATACAGCCTGTACATATTTGTAAGTCACAAAGTAGTTTGATAGTTTGGAAATTGCTTCAGAAAAGCAAATCTTGACTCTTTGACTATGAGCTTTGATTTTTTAAAAAAAGAAAACTTAAGTCTTATTTGTACCTAGTATGGGACAGTTTTTTGTTGATTGTGTATTACATTTGGTTTCTTTTTTCTTCTTTTACATTTTTTATCATGATTTATTCAGATTGCATCTCGATTGTATTCCCTTCCCCCTTATCTTCCTGTCCCCATCCTCCCTCCCTCCCTTTTCTGCTCTATTTTCTCCCCTAGACCTCTGAGGGGTGGGGACCGCTCACCCCATAGTCTGACCACAGCCTATCAGGTCTTACCTGGATAGCCTGCATCCCCTTTCTCTGTGTGCACACAGGGCCTTTCTGCCAAGGGGCAGTGTGAAATTGCTGGCAAGAGAGTTGGTGTCAGAGGCAGTCTCCTGCTCTCCGCCCCATCCCACCCATCCCTATGTGGAGAGTGAGCTGTCCATTGGCTACATCTGAACAGGTGTTCTAAGACCTGCCATGTCCTTGGTTGGTGCATCAGTCTTCGCAGGCCCCCCTGGGTCCAGGTCTGCCAGCCCTTAGAGTCTCCTGACAATGGCCACCCACTCTGGCCTTCTGTCCCTCAACTCTTCCAATCAAGTTGCACCTCTTTGCCTGGAGTCTGCATGTGAGTCCTAGTATCTGTCCTGATCCCTGGCTGGTGAAACTTTAATCTCTCTTGTTAAGTGCTAATGCCGCTAATACTTATGTGCGTTTGGTTTAAGAGACAAGGACTTTCTCGGTGGTAACTCAGAGAGCTATTCATATCTTGTTCTTTTGATAGGGTTACAGTGCATATCCACAGACAGAACCATCCAGAGCAGCTGCGTGAGACCATACACAGAACCTAATGAAGAATGCCGGGGTGGACGGATTTCGATGCGCCAGTGTGCTCACTCTATAGTGTTCCATTCCTTTGCAATCCCAGAGAACATGTTGCCAGAAGAGAACGTTGTGTGGAATGAGACTTTTTACCATATTTTATGACCAATGTGCATTGAGAAACACATCCGTTCTACAAATACGGAGTTCTATAGTCTTGAAGAGGCAAGCGGCCATCTACAACAGACCTGAGACCATGAGATTGTTTGGCAGTGGGAGAAGAGTCAAAAGATGGCAGTTTTTTCAGCTATTTGCCACTTGTTTTATATTGAGCTTCATGGTTTTCTGGGACCCAATCAATAATCAGATCGTGGACCACATCAAGTCGTACTCCTACAGATACCTCATAAATAGCTACGGCTTTGTCAACGACTCCCTGTCCCTGAAGCACAGCTCCGAGCAGGCTCGCTACCCATACTTAATCAACCACAAGGAGAAGTGTCAGGCTCAAGATGTCCTCCTCTTACTGTTTATAAAGACCGCCCCTGAGAACTATGCCCGGCGGTCTGCAATCAGGAGAACATGGGGCAATGAGACGTATGCCCATTCTCAATTGAATGCCAGCATCAAAACTCTGTTTGCTTTAGGAACTCCTGGTCCACTGAAGGGAGAGCTGCAAGAAAATCTGATTTGGGAAGATCACGTATTCAAGGATATAATTCAGCAAGACTTTGTTGATTCTTTCTACAACCTCACTCTCAAGTTACTTCTTCAGTTCAGCTGGACAAACACCTATTGTCCACATGCCAAATTCCTGATGACTGCTGACGATGATGTATTCATCCATATGCCAAACCTCATTGAATACCTTCAAGGGCTAGAGCAGATCGGTGTCCGAGACTTTTGGATTGGCCACGTTCATCGTGGTGGCCCTCCTATTAGGGATAAAAGCAGCAAATACTATGTTCCCTATGAAATGTACCAGTGGCCAGCTTACCCTGACTATACAGCTGGTGCTGCCTATGTTGTCTCCAGCGATGTGGCTGCCAGAGTCTATGAGGCGTCGCAGACGCTAAATTCTAGTCTATACATAGATGATGTGTTCATGGGCCTCTGTGCCAATAAAATGGGCGTGGTGCCACAGGACCATGCATTCTTTTCTGGGGGAGGGAAGGTTCTTTACCATCCCTGCATCTTTGAAAAGATGATGACATCTCATGGACACACACATGATCTACAGGACCTCTGGATGGAGGCTACAGACCCTAAAGTAAAGAACATTTCGAAAGGGTTTTTTGGTCAAATATACTGCAAGTTCATTAAGATAGTTCTCCTCTGCAGGCTAACTGGCAGGAATCTGTATCCTTGCAGGGCCGCATTTGCTTAGTAGTACATGAATTCTGTGCTGTGTTTACTGTCACTGAGCTGAACTTGAATGAATGAATGAACTATAAATGCTTTTCTCTAGCCTGAGTCAAATGAAATGAAAGCAAAGACATCATTTCAAATCCCAGGGTATTGACATGTTCCTTTCGTTACGGAGACTAGTCAATATGACGCCTGATTCGTGGCTTAAATCCATTTCAAGGAATTCATATTTTAAAAAAAGATTTCTGTCAGAAGCAAAAGCAAAACTGAAGCAAGGTTTTCAAGTTCTCATTTGGTGCCACATGTGTATTTAAGGTATGGAGAGCAATTGAGAAGCCGTGGTATCAGAGTACTAGTTTCCGGGAAATACCGAACAAACTTATAATGTAGCATCTAAGGAAATTAATTTAACTTTGGAGCAAGCAATGCAGATTTTCTTGACTAAAGACGACTTGGTGGAGGTGGAGGGGGCAGATGATATAGAGGAAAATATACCAACCTGATGGTAGTTTCCCTCTAATGAGGATATATAAGAAAATGTCCATACAGTCAAATCGATTGACACTGACATTGCTATAGCTGTTTACCTAGATAGTTCTGGCATCATTTAAGGTATATCCTTTTCTCAAATTCAATTTTTAAAGTAATATTTGAGAAAGTTACCAGCTCTGCCCTAGCCAGGACTTTATTTAGGATTTCTCTAAATTTTTTTCAAATACATTTATTTTATTACACAGTTATAAAACAAACTACATACAACAGAGAGAACCGTGTGACAATCATGAGTTCTTTAAATGTTGCATTGATAGTGGTTTAGCTATTTGTATTTGTCAAGCTTGAAGTGAATGTCTTTCCTGTCCTGTTGCGTCTAAACTTCTGAATGAAATTCAGTATCTATCCTATCTCAACTCTAATAACTTAACTCCTTTATCTTGATCTAGAAAGATCTTATCCTCTAAGCAGTTAAACTTGTGCCCTGATGAGACTCCAGGGTTATAGAGAGTGTTGGATGACTGTTCAGGCAGTGAACTCAGTCAATTTGTTCATTTTGGAAGCTGCTAACTCGCACAGCTGGTTCACTCAGGAATTTACGTTTTATTCCTTCTCAAGTCTCTGAGGGGCATTTAAGGCCAGATAGTTTAGTTTCGCAATCAAGTTTAATTGGCTTTCTCTAAATGTGTAAAACAGGAGTAGTTTATGGCCCCTGAAGGCCTTCTAATTTAAAGTGGTTTTAATTTAATGAATTGTTCAATTGCGTTTAAAGCATTAAACACTGGCCTTGGTTTAAGGTAGTTGCTTACATAGAGGGATGTTATAATGGAAGATACCTAAAGGAAAGATAGGGCTAGAGGCATAACTCAGCACCCAAAAAGGAAAAGACAAATAAGCTTTAAAGGTCTCTTTTCCTTGTAACTTGGAATGAGTTAGTCATAGCATGCCTTACTCAAATTAACCCATTGCTTACCAACAAGGTCTTGTAGGCCAGAGGTGTTGTTCCAAGTGCAGACTTTTAACTTGAAAGCTTTTTACTCTTGCTACCATTTCTAAAATGTCCCGTTATTTGGCTCCGTAACTATCAGAGGTTTTCTTTTAAATATTTCAAACATGGAATCCAAGTAAGAGTGACAGAGAAACTGACCAAACGGGGCTGAGAGTTTGGTACAGCTGTGTGTTCTTTGTACTCAGCGGTTTGGCAGATCTAATAAAGTGAACTACACTTACATTACAAAGGAGGATTCAGCTCAGAGTGCACCAGCCCAGAGGGGACTAAGTGGCGTGAGTGGTGGGAAGATCACCTCTTATTCTTCTGGAACCACAGGCCAAACAAATCCTTCCTCCCATAAGGTGCCTCAGTCATGGTGTCACAGCAACAGAAAATCAAACTAATACAGAAGGCAGATAGTGTAGCTACAAATGTGACTGCCACTAAACCAGACTTATAATAGGAATTTTGTACATAAGGAATTTTTGGGTTTTATTGAATTTTCCCTTGTATTTCTGGTCTTTACCTCTTCTATGTAGGCTTTCTTTCTTTCTATTTTCAATTTTTACAATTTAATCACTGTAAAGAAAAGCGAAAATAAAGGTGGCTTTCATTTGATTAGAACAATAACAATAAACAAAATCACTAATGTTTGAGACAAAATTATTTTCTTTCTTATCAGAATCACCTGTGTTCTAAGCTTTGCAATTATCACTGCTATCATCTTTCAATAAATGTCCATCTACAAATTAATTAACTTTTTGGGGGACAATCCCTGGTATAGTGTTCTTCTAATTCCAATGAAAGTCTTGTTTTTAAGATACAGTTGCCGCTGCCCCACACTGCCAATTCCTGTGTCACACACACATACACACACACCTTAAAATTCTGTTATCAGCAGTCAGCAGGTGCCATACCACACTCAACACACCACAGTCAGTCAATACAGATATCCCAAACACACCAAGGCTCGATTTGACATCTGGAGTACTGCAAATCATTTATTATCTTTAGGTGTAAAAGGGAGCAAGTTACATGATCTTCACTGTCAAAGGTGTCAGGCTTGGCACACATTATGGAGACTAATGAACTGTCAGGAGAGTAACATGGTTCTTGAAAAGCTTCTACAATTTGAAGAAGGATCTTTATCACACGAAGAGCAAAACTGTTCATGTTCAATAATTGGCATTTCATTGAAGGTACACATTATTTTATAACTTTAAGTCAAAGAAAAATAATTTCTTTGTAGAATATTCCCATTCCTAACTTTGTGGTTTAGATTTCAGAAACTTAAATTTTTTTTTTAAAAAAACCCAATATATGCATTTTAGAAAAAAATTTAAAACAGCAATCCACTTAATATTAACATTAGTTTAGATTTAATCATTTTTTGTTTGTTTTTTGTTGTTGTTGTTGTTGTTGTTTTATAATACACTTAACCTTGCGGGTTTGTTAAAAATTTATTCTTTTCAGTTCCACACGTCACTTTCATGAGATATTTGTGTTTTGTTCTTGTAAACAGAACAAAGGTTACTATATAAATACTGTAGTTTTATCTGGAAAAGAAGAGGTACCATTTCAAACAGGGCACCCCACTCATAGACTCCCCTCTTGTCTGGGAGAAGAAAGGTCTCTTGTTAAGCTGCTCTGTCTGGCTGAGGGCGACGCACACATTCATTGTGAGTCCTTTCACATATTTATTCATTATATGAGTAGTGAGATTTTATAATTTGTAGTCCACTTAATATATATTGCTCTTTCCTTTAATTCTATTTGGTTTGGGGTTTTGTTTTGTGTTTTTGTTTTTGCCTTGAGCAACAGGGTAAGTTCTTCATCTTGTTTTAGCTGGGGTTTATTGTTGTTGTTGGTGGTGGAGTCTATAATCTTTTATATAGATTTATTATCATCTGTTAATAAGAATACTACTTTTCCTACTTTATCCCTTTTGTTTCCTTCACTTGTCATATTGCTATATCTGAGTAAGAATGTTTCGAGTTTATCTCCACTTAACATGATATTGGCTATAGATTTGTTGTATACAGACAGAATGGGACCTTGTTGGCTGTTCTTAAGCTTTACTGCATTATGAAATGATACTGCCTCAAACCACAACAACAACAACACTTCCTTCTAAAATCCTCTGCCTCTCTCTGCAGTCATCTAAGTTAGAGCTGTTTCTAGAGTACACTGAAGGAGGACGGGTTGTTCAGCCATGGTGTGAGAAGAGGGAAGCAGTTCATAAACAGCCTCCTGTAGGAGGCCAGCTGAGTAGGATGGCAATGCGGGTGGGCTGGGACAACGCCGGACAACCTGTGCTCTGCACCCCAACTTCACTGCAGCCTCTCTTCTGTTTCAAGGTAACACCAAACAAGGAACTCAAGTGTGCTTCAGCAGCACACTGAATATAGTTTCCTGTGTCTTCTCAACAGTCTCATAAAATTGGAATGTTCGCCAGGCATGCTGGTGTACACCTTTAATCCCAGCAGTCAGGGAAGCATAGGAAGGCAGATCTCTGTGAGTTCAAGGCCAGCCTGGTCTACAAAGTGAGTCCAGGACAGCCAAGGCTACACAGAGAAACCCTGTCTCAAAAAACAAACAACAACAACAACAATGAAAAATTGAATGTTCTTCTTTATCTCCTGTATTTTGAAGAAATACATGCCTTAAAATAAAACATAATCAATTTTTGGAAAAATAAACAAGATATGTCCTGCCCTGATGTAATTTTTAAAAAGTCCTAGTTTAATTTATATGAAGAAACTATCAATCTTTTTAAAGCATATTTTGAAAACTATCGGCATTTAATTTTCAGTTGGTTATTAAAATTATTTTTCCTTCCCTAAAAAAGTAAGAATAGCCTTTGAGTGAATAAAATTAGTTTTTCCCTCTTGCTCAGTAAGGTTAGCAGACTTAGTGTTAGGATTGTGTAGAAAACCACCCTCAGCTGTTGCTCAGTGGTGTGGGCTAGCTTAAGGTAACATAACTTTCCATATTATTTTTACTGAAAATGATTTATACAATATGATCTAATCCAGGTTCCCCCCCCTCAACTCCTCTCAGTCCCTTTGCTCCTCTCCACCCACCCAGCTCCATGCTTTCTGTTTCTCCTTAGAAATCAAAGAGATGTGGAGAAGTGCGCCCAGCCCGCACCAGGAAGCTTCCTACAACTCACATTGCCTTGCAAAAGAAAAATTAGCATTGCCTAAATTATCATCATTCTTACCAAAACAAAACAAAAAACAGGGGCTATTACAGCTGATGCGTCACACCCCCCCACCCCCCCACCCCACCCCCACCCCCAACAGTGAAAACAGAAGGCGAAAGCCTAATAAGCCTTTTCTTGCACTTGTAAACCAAAGGGCCAACTGTGTAAAGTGACTGACAGTGAGAAACAAGATGAAAAGGTAGGCTGAGTAAGAAGCGGGGAGCGATGCCTAGATTGTCCTGTCCCCAGCGGTGCACATGGGGGGACAGCGAGAAGGACAAGAAGAGAGGCCCTCGGCATGGCAGCCCCTTTTCAGCACTGTAAGAAAACACCTAAGAAAGTCCATTTAAAGGAAGACAGGGATCAGAGTGTGCTGGTGCACACCTTTAATCCAGTATGGGAGGCTGAGGCAGGAGTGTGAGGCCAGCCTGAATTAGAGAAATCCTGTCAAAGGAGGAGGGAAGGGTGAGAAGAGGAGGAGGAGACGGTGGAATTGCTGAGGGAAATAAAGCACCATCTCTCTCCCTTTCTCGCTCCCTCTCTCCTGCTCTCCCTTTCTCTTCCCTGCTCCCTCCCTCCCTCCCCTCTTTACTCTCCCTCCCTTCTCTCACAGTACTTTCCGTCTTGTTCTTCCTCTTGCTCTCTCAGGCTCAGTGCAGAAACTACATAGTGCACCTATCTATCTTGGGAACAGATTCCCATCTGACTAGTGAGTGGCATTAGTTCCTTTCACCCAGCCCACTCCAGCCTCACTTTTCCCATTTTCCATTCCCATTGCTTAGGTCACTGCTGAAGGCTTCATTGGAAAACTGGGCGATGACTCCTCGTTTCTGAAGACAAGTAGGCAGAGTGTCCCTCGTACTGCTGGGTACCTGTTTGCCCAGACCCTCTGCTGTCGCCAGTCCCAGTGAGCTTCAGCTGGGGAGTCGGGTGGAGGCTTCCAGGGGGAAAGTCAGGAGAAAAGGAGGCGTGGAGATATTAATAGAAAAAAATGCAAGATTTGAGAAACAGAAATAATTCATTCTAAGATTTTGAGAAATAGGAAACAATTTGAGAAACAGAAGAAAATGGGTATTAAATACAATCTTTGCCGATGTAGTATTTCCCACAGATTCTCGTATCTAAGGTCGTAGTGTTCGCATTAATGTTGTTAGTAATTACTTCAGTTTTCTTACTGCTTAAATGATTTTTGATGGGCTAGACTAATCCTCAACGTTGTTTGTGATATTTTTGTCATCTCAAACAATCGGCTGCCTACTTTGACGATTATCCCTAAGTCTGTAATTCTTCCATTTAAAATATCATAATGTTTGCTAGCCAAATTATTCTACCACTGTCCTTATTTGGCTCCCTCAAGGAAAAATACAGTCTCATAGCTTACTATAATCCCCACTTCTTGGCTCCTTCTCATCCGTCTCATACAAACACTTCTTCAAAGCTGCAGTCCCACATATCTGAGTTCCAAACCCAGCTTGCTGTGACTTCCTCTCTCCTAATCCTCAGAGCCTGTGAGCATGACCTGCAGCACCTTGTTACTTCAGTGTGGTCTTTATATCCTATGTACTCTTGTCCCCATGCATGAATGTTAACAATTCAGATCCCTCAACCCCACTCCAGTCCTCTGCATTTCAGGGCTCTGGCCTATTCTGAAAATTCTTCAGCAAGCTTGGCTGCGGCAGCTTCCAGGATTCACCTGCTCACTGTGACACTGAGCAGACCTTGACACACTTACGTTATGGTTATGACTTCTACCTTCCTTAACGTTTTATTGAATATTTTCACACAGCAGTAAAAAGGGGCCAAGCACACCACACTCAAAACTAGCTTTCTTCCTTCGTTTCTTTCTTTTGTTTGTTTGGTTTAGTTTTTTGAGACAGGGTTTCTCTGTGTAGTCCTGGCTGTACTAGACTCACTTTGTAGACCAGGCTGGCCTCGAACTCACAAAAGTCCACCTGCCTCTCTCTCCCTGAGTGCTGGGATTACAGGTGTGTGCCACCACTCAAAACTAGCTGTCTAAAATCGCGTTCCGATCTTCTGACCTTCCTGTATACCCGCACTTCAGAGTTTCCCCTCTTATGTGGAGCTTAAGTGAAACAATTTTGTGTAACTTAAAAACCACTTCTTGAGCCATCCTCAACCCTCTCCTTCCTTCCTCTTCCCCATTTATAGACAGATAGATAATAGATAGATAGATAGATAATAGATAGATAGATAGATAGATAGATAGATAGATAGATGATAGATGTATTGGACAAATACAGGGAATCTAATCACTGTCAATAAAAAGACTATGTATATATACCCAAACCAATTCTACATGTGCTTACTTCTCAGAGAAATCACTAAATCAGAAAAATTAATCATACATTTTTATCTTTTCCACTGAATGTAGTTGATACATTGCCAGGAGAAGAAAAGTATTTCTAAGACCTGACCCACCATAGAGAAATGCAGTTGATGGCTTTACAGGCTTAACCACTAGGTATCCAAACTGTTCATAAGAATACAGGGTAGGTCCTTAGGCAGTTAGACCTGGTCCCTGAATCACTCACTCACTGTGGAAGGAATTTCCCTTTCAAACAAACACCCCATTTTTTTCACTTTGGGTTTCCAGACGATACAAAACTGCATCTATTATCGTTTTTCTTCCCATGGGATGAAATCTGTGGAACTCAGAAAAGTAATATTCAAGTATTCTGGATACTGGGTTGAAATCAGATAGTGGATGCTTTGGATTTGTTTTCTCTGCTCTCTTGAACGCCAATGAAACACCTGAACAGAAAGACAGGGCCCCTATGCTTTTTGAATATTTGTATGAAAAGACGCTGCTGTCTGGGCCAGGAAGCTCAGGTCTGTAATCCTAGTCACTTCGGAGGCTGGAAAAGCAGGTCATAAATTCAAGTCCTTCCTGAACAACTTAGTGGATTTTTTTTCAATAATAATAAATAATAACAACAACAATAAACACTGGATATGTAGTTCAGTGAGAGAGCACGTGCCCATCGTGTGTGAGGCCCTGAGTTCAATCCCCAGTTAAGACACACACGTACACAGAGACGACAGAGGAGCAGGAGGAGGACAAGAAGAGGAAGGAACAAAGAAAGAACGTCTGGCTTTATCCTGTGACCTGACAAGTGATATAACAGAACTCCAAAGAAAACAGCTAAAGTTGTTGGGTTTTTTTTTTTCTCTTCATGTGTATGGGTGTTTTGCCTGCATGTATGTGTGTCATGTGCATGCAATGCCTGTGAATGCCAGAAGTCGGTATAGGATCTCTTGGGACTGGGTCACAGACAGCTGTGAGCCATCAGATATGGGTAGTAAAAACTGAACCCAAGTCTTTTGTGAGAGAAGCAAATGCTTTCAACCAATGAGGCTCTTCCCAGCCCCTCCCCACCCCCACCCCCACCCCCCAAAAAAAAGAAAAAAAGAAGATTCTAACTCTAACTCTAAAGTGGTTATTTCTAACTGGGGAAAATTATAAGCAAGTGAAATGTGTGTGCTTATTTTTCCTAAATTATCTATAATGAACTTTTACTACACTTAGAATAGTGAAACATAAAATATGTTTGAGAGTTACTGACTATCAGTGCGAGGGACAGGAGAGGGAGGAGGGTGTGTAGGCTCTGTGAGTAACCTTCCCCTCCCCCTTCCTACCTTTCCCCTATGGTTCCACTGCTGCAGTAGGGTTCAAAAAACCCTATTTTTTTTCAACCCAATACACCATGCTTCAGTACACACGATGAAATGTTCTCTTAGCACATGATGCCTAGATCTGCAGAAAACAGTAAGCTGGAATCCTCTCTGTGACAATAGAGGAAAATGGAGTTAGGAAAACAACAGCTGACTCTTCAGCAAGCTCAGCACTAGTGGTCCAGCTGGGAGCCAGCCGCTTCTAATCCATTTGTTTCTGGAACAAGTGTGTTTCATTGGCATTAAAATCTCTTTGGCAATGGAATGGCGTAAACTTCCCAGGTGCGTGTTCCAGCCCCGTGGCAGAAACAGCTGTGAGGTGGGAACACGCTGACTCATGGCTCAACAACATTCCCCAGAAGCCAGCCACTTCGTGTGCTGAGTAGGACCTGGCCTTGGAGGTTGTACCTGAATCCCAGATGTTCTCCGTAACTGTTATCCTGGCACCACCAGCACCATTAGCCCCGAGCGACAGGGACAGGTAACTAAAACACAGACACAGATTCCGGGACATCACTGCGACCTGCTGAATCTAATTCCCTGAGGGGGGTGCTCTGGGGTAATCAGCAGTTATAACCAGTCTCCAGGTGATTCTCACATACTAAAGGCTGAGACCAATTAACTTCACAAATGCTGAATCTGTTTCTGTCCCTGTGATATTAAAGCCATCAACACTTTCCCTGTAGCTGTCCTGGGAACGAAATTGATGACGTAATTATGCTCCTGGGAGGGACCCTCACAGTCTTCAGGGGGGGGGGGCAGTAAGGTGTCATGGTCCTTATTCCCTTATACGCCAGAAAGGGAATAAAGAAATGTCCCCTAAGGGCCATACCAAAGACAAAGGGCTAAAATTTTGTTCCCAGACTACAAATCTTTCTGGCAGCACTCACATTCTAAGTCCTTATAGATTAAGTTTATTACAGACTAAAAAACAACAGTCATCTCTTTCAAAAAAAAAAAAAGGTCTCTTCTTGTTTCCCTTAGTGAGTTTCTCTAATATTCTTGTCTCCTAAGGACTGAGGCTCCTTTAGACTTCACTTGTGAGCTACTCCAAGGCAGCTTCCTCGGTGATAGTTTCCTAGTACTAGAGATTTGCTAGTGTGGGAGCCTCTAGCCAGCAGCATAAATGTCACCCAAGTACAAAACCATCAGACATACAGCTGCTCAGCTCCTACGATAGAGTCAGAGTCCATGTTCAAAGACAAGCCTCGAATGATTGACAGGAACATTACTGCTAGAGACAAATCGCTCCCAAACAGGCAGAGGACCGTGCTGAACTTAAAGGTTTCTCTGTGTACACAGACTGGGAAGCTGCTTGATTCTGTTATACAAACTGTATAATTTTGTATTCTTCTACAAATTTTATATGTACAACTCTTAGAGCATGAGACAGGAGAAAGCTTCTGTCAGTTATGTGGAGCAATAGATCTAACATCAGCCAATTCCCCCGACCTAAGTCTCGCTGTAGTTACGTTGGTTTCTGTTTTCACGCATCCATGTGTGCAATCCTCAGGGACAAGATCTAGGGTGATTGATGCTCTCTGATTTGGTAAGTGATTCACCTATTGTTACCTTTTTCCTATTTGGTAACCGACGCCATTAGAGTAGCCCAAGCTCTGTCCCTTGTACACTTTAGCAACGTCAGTTGAACTCTATGCTTCTGCTGTTATCGTCTAGTTGTTAATATGCACACTTGGAGGTAGAATAGGTGAAGGTTAGCACTGAGATACTGCTGTGTCCATCAGCAATGATTAAATGATCTATGATTGTCTATGGTGACTGCCTCGTGACAGCATCAAAATACCACCTGTTCCTTCTCCTCCAGTGTCTGTGCTTTTTAAGTGGTTCCATATGCTTCACGCTGTCTCCAATTACAGTAAACTCTCCTTGTTCTTCTAACAAACTAGGAAGGGAGGGAAAGTTTTACCCCCTCCCCCAAGACAGATGAGAACACCAAACAAGCAAACAAGAAGTAGCTATGGACAGTCACAGCTTCTCATTCTCTTGAAAACTGAAAAACCAAAATTTGTATTCTCTCTCTCTCTCTCTCTCTCTCTCTGTGTGTGTGTGTGTGTGTGTGTGTGTGTGTGTGTGTGTGTGTGTGTTTGTGTTACCTTTGAGGTTACCTTTAAGGTTAGTGTTGAACATAGAATATTGGAATTTCATGCCACAGCTTATCCATCAAAAGCAAAGGTGAACACCACTGAAATGCCATGAATCCCAAAAGTAAGCTGGGAATTCTAAAATTCTGCCGCACACTGAACAGGCCACAGGGAGAAGGAGTTTGCAAAGAAACAAGAACATAAAGAGAGAAATGAATGAGAGAAGAGAGGAGAACCCAATTCTACAGCTTCCCTGGGGGAAACCAGAGAGTTGTACCCAAAAGGGAAGTCTATGAATAAAAACCTTACAAAACTTGTTCTCAAACTGTCACGGCTGTAGATACAAGCTAAGCTTCGGGTGATATATGTGCCAAAACTGGCTAGAGGCCTTTTGTATTGCATTCATTTGAAACAATAACCTTTCAAGAAGAAAGAAAAACATATAGTTCCACATTAAGTGGTGTGTGTGTGTGTGTGTGTGTGTGTGTGTGTGTGTGTGTGTGCACATATGTCTGTTTCCTTCCTTTTCATTCTTTTGAGACCAAGTCTTGCTTTGTAGCCTCAGACTTGCACCCCAGCAGTGCAATAATAGCATAATTGCTAGTTGGTCATAAGAACGTTCATACAGATATGTCAGTGTCCTCTTTCCTTTTTTCCCACTTGCCCTGACCTGTAACTGTGGCCCTGTCTAATTACTGGAAAGGGTAGCAATTTGTTTGACAGGGAAACATTTACACTTCTTCTGAGGCAACTGTAACCTCTCTTAACATGATGAATTAAGGCTCTATAACTAAGAAAGGTTGTTTTCAAATCCAGCATTTGAGTCCCTTTTTTTTTTTTTAAAGACAGAATTGGTTAGATCTCATTTCCCTGGGCCAGAACACCCCAGCTACAAATCCAACAAACACAGCCTAGCCTAGATTACTACTCTTGGGAACTTTGGGTTTGGTTCCGGCATGACAGATGGTGGCGTGGCATGCACTCAGAGTTAAGAATAAAGCCACAGTTCTATAAGCCCAGCCAAATGGTCATCCTTGTGGTATGAACACAATATTGTTTTCTAGATTCCCCTCTTTGATGGACAATAGCTTGTAAGATTAAATAAACCCTTTCCTCCCCCAAGTTGTTTTTTGGTGATTGTGTATCTTACAGCAACAGAGAAGCAATTAAAGTCCAGACCCCAGCACATGAGATGCTGCTGCCCACATACAGGCCTTCCTATCTCAATTAGCCTGATCAAAACAATGCCTCACATGCTTACCAAGAGGCTCCTCCCATGTTCCATATCCTGTCAAGGTAAGAGGCCGTAAACCATCCCAATTATTTTTTGTTGTAAACCTCATTGTGCCTTCAGTCCCCTCTACAGGACACATACACACACGAATACACACTCACCCACACATACCCACACACAGGCGTACACACAGGCGTGCGCGCACACACACACACACACACACACACACACACACACACACACACTACTACACTACCACTAGCACCACCACATATCCTGCGACATGTCCATAAGAATACGCTTGTTAAATGTTGCTGGAGGGTTATAAGAATCGTGAGGGAAGATGAGTGTGTTGGTTTAGGTCTCCTGTGATGTTTAGAGAATAATTTCTTGCTTCTTCTTCCTCGGGAAAACACCAAATGGTGGATGACGCCAGTGCAGCAGGAGGGTCCGAAGGACCCGGGGGCCCAGGATTAGGAGGGCGCAGCAGCTTCCGTGGAGGATTCAGCAGCAGTTTTAGGGGCCATGGTCAAGGCCCCCGGGCTCATGGAGGTAAAGCCGAAGACAAGGAGTGGATCCCCGTCACCAAGCTGGGCCACCTGGTTAAGGATGTGAAGATCAAGTCCTTGGAGATTTATCTGTTCTCCCTGCCCATTAAGGAATCTGAGACTGTTGACTTTTTCCTGGGCGCATCTCTAAAGGATGAGTTCTCAAGATCATGCCAGTGCAGAAGCAGACACAGGCTGGCCAGCTGACCAGGTTCAAGGCTTTTGTCGCTATTGGAGACTACAATGGTCACGTTGGTCTTGGTGTTAAGTGCTCCAAGGAGGTAGCCACTGCCATTTGAGGGGCCATCATCCTGGCCAACCTTTCCATTGTCCCTGTGCAGAGAGGCTACCGGGGGAACAAGACTGGCAAGCCGCACACTGTTCCATGCAAAGCGACAGGCCGCTGTGTCTCTGTTTTGGTGAGTCTGATCCCTGTCCCCAGAGGCACTGGTATTGTCTCTGCTCCTGTGCCCAAGAAGCTACTGATGATGGCTGGTATTGATGACTGCTACACATCAGCCAGACGCTGTACTGCCACCCTGGGCAACTTTGCCAAGGCCACTTTTGATGCCATTTCCAAGACCTACAGCTACCTGACACCCGACCTCTGGAAAGAAACTGTGTTCACCAAGTCTCCTTATCAGGAATTGATTGATCATCTTGTGAAAACCCACACCAGAGTGTCTGTTCAGAGGACCCAGGCTCCAGCTGTGCCTACCACATAAGGGTTTTGACAAGAGAAATAAAGTGAATTAATTCTGTTTTTTTTTTTTAAGTAATTTCTTACATTTATGGAAAGGGATTAGTGACTTTGCCCGAATTCTTTGACAAAACGTGCCGAGATGGTTATGTGGAACTTGTGGGTAAGGTGGAAGACCACTGGCTGCCTCTTTGTATGCTGGTAAATGAGAGAGTCAGAATAGCAAACATCAGACTATATCTCAAAGGCAGACCTAGAGTAGTGGCTTTGGCAATCCACGAAGGAAATGAAAAGACACCAGAAAAGAGCACACACACAGTAAAAGATGCATGCTACGGAGAGGCAAGCTAAACACAGCCCCAGCTGCCTGGTTCCCTGGTCCAGGGAATAGACATACAAGCCACTTCCAAAAAGTGACCCTGACCAAAAAGGAAGCGGTCCTATACTCAGGACAAGCTGGCAGGCCTTACAGGCCTCAAATCCAGTTGCAGGTTTTGATAAGACAGTGATTCTTCTGGAAGATGGGTCAGTGTTGGAGAGAAATCCTGTTATGTCATGGAGGGCAGAGCTACCATGAGAGAGAATTGTTTAAAACTGAGCAACCCTAGGGACCCAAGATCAGTGAACATCCACAGATAGGGATTCACTTTGATCTGCCATAGCCCTGGAAGAGGGAAGGCCCAGAGAAAAGAAAAGGAGAGCAAGACGCTGACAAACCAAAGGGTTCGGGGAGCAGGGAGCTGTCTTTGGACCTCCCTCCGCGGCCAGGAACAGATCTCATCCACCAAGAATTTGATATCTGAACTTAGATGGCTCTGAAAGGACAGCAGACAGATAAAATCCTGGAGCCACTGCCTTCCCTTAGGGGCCGTGTGAGTGTGAAAACTCTGAAGTTCCCAGGATGTTGATGATTAATGCAGAAGAGATTTTCAGTCTATGAAGACAGCTCCTCCTTATGTACCAATGTAAGTACAAGGGTTGCTTGCCAAATTCTTAACATACTTGGGAGATAGTTCCCCAGCTAAAGCAACCTCCCAATGGATGCATTCTGAGGATTCTTGGAATGTGAGAGTGCCTGCCCTGTTCACAGAATACAAAACTGAAAACAGCCACAGTGAAGGCAGCTCTGACAGATGTCAGACGTTGTCCAAAACAGGCTCAACAACATCACGAAAAGACAAAAGTTTGCAAATTCAGCTGAAGCTTCCCTCGTTGCCCACAACTCTCAGGGTCCAGTGTCAAAGACACCTCACACACAAAAAAGTCAGTCTACAATGTATCTTTTTCTTTTCCTTTTTTAAACGTATGATTCTTCCTCCTTATAAATGTGTAATACACATTTAATAAGATTTTTTATTTTATTTTAAAGTATTTTTATGTTTTCATAATTCTCCTTCATGCATCCACCTAATTTTGTTGAGACATTTTTCTTTCCACTTAGGGAAAATATGTTTTCTTTTTCCTTATTTTTTATAAAATCTTTCCTTCCCCACAGCATGCTGCCTTCTTTGCATGTTCTTCTCTATAATTAATAGTATTTTTATTTTATCTTATTGTTTTCTAATGCTAATGTCTTTACACTTGTATTTTCTTTTTATATTCCTTGGGCCTTGTTTTCAAACATTTAAGCCACTAGGAAATTGTGGTTCCTTTTGCTATCTTCTGACTACTTTCAGTTTTCCTTTTGCTGTTTCCCATGTTTTCTATTTTTGTGTTGTTACTTTTTCTAATCTGTTGCTCTTTTCTCCCTAAGACATTCTCCTCTGCTCTTCTTCCTCCTTTATCATTCTTGTTTTCCTTTCCTCACCTCTCCCCTCTGTCTCCTTTGTTTGCTTCTTCCATACTTATACAACGTAATTATTAACTTCATAGACAACTTCAGTTCTACATTCGTTGGTGATGAGTCAGTTATGACTGACTTAGGTGTGTTTCTGTATCTTGTAGGTTTGACTTTGTTGCTGAGACATCACTTTGTCTCCACCTTGTTAATTGACTTTGGGGACTGAGGAAACCTTCAAGAGTAGCTACTCAATAAGAAGACACCCCCCCCCAAATCCCAGAAGAGACCTTCAAATCAACAGGCACATAAATTGCAACACATTCAACATGAAAAGGCAACATGACTTCTACAAAATTGTATAATACCACTGAACTCAAGGGTACCAAAACAAATTAAATGCCAAGATTTCAAAAACTCCTGGTAGAAGGAGGAGGAGGAGGAGGAGGAGGAGGAGGAGGAGGAGGAGGAGGAGGAGAGAGAAGAAGAAGAAGAAGAAGAAGAAGAAGAAGAAGAAGAAGAAGATCAGTTACTCAAAAGACAACAAAAACCAGAAGCTGAATTCCATTCAGGGCTGTGGAAAAGAAAATCTGAAACATTGAGGGAAAAGTCACCAAGATAAATGGAAAAAATTAGTCTGAGGTTTTGAACGAGAGATGTCCCACAGAGGCTCAGGCATTTAAACACTTCTCTCCACTTCCTATGCTGCTTGGAGAAGTTATAGGAGGTGCTTTAAGATTTTATAGCCTTGCTCTACTTTCAGCTTGCTCTCTGTGTTTTTCTGTTTGTAGTTACTCAACTTCCTGCTTCCAGTTGCTTGTCGTCATCCTATCCCAGACATTACAGACTCCCCCTCTGAAACCATAGTGCAGAGTAAACGCTTTCTTCCATTTGAGGGAAAGCTGCCCTTTCCTTAGAACCCAATGGCACACAAAGAAATGGACAAAGACTTTGAACACGTAGCTTGAAGTAAGTGGACTCATTAGTGGATGTTAATTTTTGTTTAGTTCCTAAATCTCCTTATTTAAAAAGAATCCACAGAACATTAACATCTAAATTACTCAGGGGAGCGGGACAGGTGGTCCAGAGAGTAGAGTGTTGGCTCCATACGCACAAGGACCAGAGTTCAGATCCCAGCACCACAGGAAAGCCGAGCATGGTTTGTCATAAGACAGCAACCAGCAGTGAACAAGGCGGAGACAGGAGGATTAATAGGGCTTCCTGGCTGCCAGCCTAGCCAGAGCGGGAGCTCCAGGAACAGCCAAAACCCAATCCTCAAAGGAACAAGGTGAACAGCAACAGCTAGGAGCCCCAGATGCCTCCTCCGGCCTCCAAGCATCACAGGTTCACACCCACAATCTCCCTCTCTCTCTCCCTCCTCCCCCCTCTCCCCACCCCCCCTCCCGATCTCCTCTCACACACACAGACAAAATAAATAAACAGGTGAATTCTTATACCTAACTTAATGTGTTATAAGGGTTCATTACCAATTGTCCAGGAAAATGTTTCCAAGAACACAAGGCACAGAGAAAAGCATGGCAATACAAGTTATCATCATGGAGATGGAGGGAGCTGGATTTTGCTTAGAAATTAAGGAGGAGCTACCAAGAGTTTGTCTAGGAGAATGGGAAAGTGAATGGAGCTTCACATAAAACAGTTATTTGGTATCTCCATCCTTTGGACTGTAGTAATCAAAACACCTGGGAGTAAAAATTTATAAACAGCAAAAATTTATTTCTAAGGCTGAGAAATTTAAAAAGAGCAGGCTTAGTGTCTGGTAAGGCATGCTTTTCAATAGTTTCCCACAGCCTCTTTTATGAGATATAAATTCCATTTGTAAGAGTAGAGTGTGTGTTTCCTAAATGTCCTCACTTCTTTTTTTTTTCTAATTTTTTTAGCAATTTTTATTATATTTCATTTTTACATATACATTTATATTATTACACATAAATAAAATAAACTACATACATCAAGAAGAACCATGAAACAATCCTGAATTATATAAATATTACACTCATAGTGTTTTTGCTATTTGTATTTGTCAACCTTGGAGAAACATCTTTCTGAATGAAAATCAGTATCTACCATATATCATCTCTATTAACTTAAAACATCTGTCTAGACCTAAAAACATCTGAAGCCCTAACAACTAAGCTTAATTGTAAGACCAAACTTACTGGGGTCTTCAACCCCATCAGAGATTGAGAAGGAATAAAATTAATTACCCAGGTAAACTGGGAAGTTCAGGTTAGCAGCTTCAAAATAAAAGAACGACAGACACAGTTTGCTGCCTGAAAGTTACACAAAACTCTCCAATAATAACGTTGGGGCATCATCTTAAGCCTTCTGGCCCTGGTTATCTGACAGACATATGAGTGAGGTACGAACTATTGAGGACTTGCTTACCCTGTCTTGGCAGAGTTTGGCCATCGACTCTGCCTGCATCCAAGCGTGCCCATTTTTAGGCAGAATTCTGTTTGTGGCAGAAATGAGGACATTTTGCCCAGTAGCTGGTTTGCTGCATTTGAAGCCATCTCCATTAGAGGTTCTTTGATGCTCATCCTCTTTGAGGCAGGCTGGGTGTTGCCAGGAGTTAACCTGTTTTGTTGTCAAAGAATCCTTAAAAAAAAAAATCTTTAAATGCTGTATTTTGTAGCTCTCTAAGGCTTTTGAAGACCTTATCTAACTATTTTACCTTATCTATCTATAGAATCATATCTATCTGTTAAACCTAGGATATATATTCTTGAGATAATAATAGACTAGTAATTGGCACAACCAAGATTTGATCAACTAACAATTAGCTTGTGTTACTTAATTATCCCAAACAGCCTGCCATACCACTGTCAAGGTATTGGAAGTAAACATTGTATTATTTTTTTTTAGTTTTTTTTCCTTTATTAATTTATTCTTGTTACATCTCAATGGTTATCCCATCCCTTGTATCCTCCCATTCCTCCCTCCCTCCCATTTTCCCCTTATTCCCCTCCCCTATGACTGTTCCTGAGGGGGATTACCTCCCCCTATATATGCTCATAGGGTATCAAGTCTCTTCTTGGTAACCTGCTGTCCTTCCTCTGAGTGCCACCAGGTCTCCCCGTCCAGGGGACATGGTCAAAGGTGAGGCACCAGAGTATGTGAGAAAGTAATATCCCACTCTCCACTCTACTGTGGAGAGTGTTCTGTCCGTTGTCTAGATCTGGGTAGGGGTTTAAGGTTTACCACCTGTATTGTCCTTGGCTGGTGCCTTAGTTTGAGCGGGACCCCTGGGCCCAAATCTGCCTATCATAATTAAACATTGTATTATAATTGAGTTGTATAGGTACAATACCTCATAATCCAAGTAGAAATATGTATAATGTGAGTGGAGAATAATCTTACATTTGAATTCTATACCAAAGTATCAAAATTAAACTTATTTTGCATCAATACGCAAAATTCTATACCAATGAATTTTAAAAATATCCTTATTTGTGAGTAACAAGCAAGGCCTTAAGTAGAAGAATAGATTCAATAATCTACTTATTGTTTTATTATCCTTATATCTTCCTTCTTCCTTTTCAACTCCTATCTCCGTACCTATGAAAGGAAGATAAAGGAAAAGAGAGACATCCCTGAGTCCAACCTCGTTTTCTCTCTGAATAAGACCAATAAAAACCTATAGCCAGCTCCCCATGAAAATAAACATTTGTAGCCCAAGAGAGCAAACAAAAACCTACCCAAGCACCCTTAGGGAAAATGAGGAGTCATTCCAGCTGATTTGGGGCAAATAATACCTTTGTAGGGGCCCAAATAAAGTTGGGGAAAATGCTTAAACAAGCCAGGAATAGCATTTGTGGTCCAGTTTCTAAATGATGAAAAATTCCAGGCTTAATAGGAGTCCTGTGTGGGACAGTCTGAAATGCTGGATGTCAGCATCCAGCGTGCTGAGAGGAATGCATCCTGTCAGGTCTGATCCAGGGTCAGTGTCTGGTTCTTTTGTTCTGAAAACATAATTTCTCACAAGCATTATACAGTCCTAAAATTATAAATATATGAAGTGTGCAGGATGCACAGAACAGTCAAGGCTGGTTCTCTGCTCTTTGTATGAGCAGAAGAAAGACACCTGCAAATCTTCACTCATGCCATTTGAAGAATGGCATCTAATAATAAGTCACAGGGATCCTGTGACCGACAAGAAGCCTTGTTTGTGCATAGACATTCATGTCTCAGCCAGTCTCAGAGCTATTCCCCTATAGTGGGATTAGCAATATAAATTACCTGCTTCTTCTGCTGTTTGAATTCTTTACATCCCAATTGTAGCCCCCTCCCTCATCACCTCCATATCCCCCTCCCCCCCTCATTTCCTCTCCCTCCCTTAGTCCTCAGAAAAGGCAGCCCTCCTCCCCTAACATCTGACCTCACTGAAGTCCTCATGTCTTAATGCTATCGCACTCTGCGCCAACACTGGGAGCCTCTGCGTGCCAACACTAGACCACAGCACTGAGTTTCATTCTGACTTTGTCCTCAATATTACTGAATTTTGTAGTAAATAACAAATGACTTGTCTCAGTAGGGAAACTTAATGCTCTGTACATCAAGAGCTGCCACAGGTTATATATGACTTCCTTTCTGCATCCAACT
This sequence comes from Acomys minous, assembly GCF_964271855.1. NCBI lineage: Eukaryota > Metazoa > Chordata > Mammalia > Rodentia > Muridae > Acomys > Acomys minous. Next base: position 71,272,405 of record NC_140492.1, on the reverse strand, counting down.
GTAATGAAGTTTTTGCTGCTCCAGGATTTCCTGACACTGGTACTGTTGACATTTGGACTGGAACTGGTTTTCTTTTTTTTCTGAGATGGTTTGAAGATCTTTGCTTCTCGCCTGCTAGACATCCCAAACAAGCCCCTGCCAAATTACAGGTACAGAAAGAATATCTAAAGACACAGGAAATGTTCCCATCAGAGAACTGCTGAAGACAATACAAGCAAGATCAAACAGTAAGATGGTGATGATATCTAAAGCACAACTTCTGCCGATTTCCTGGGTGTCAACTTGTCTGTGTACTGGAGTGATCTGGCGAGTTTTAAGAGATGCTGATGTCTATGGTCCATTCAAGATCAAAGAATGTCTCTGAGGCACACAGGGATGGTCAGCTCCCCAGGCACCCACACCACAAAGTGCATTGGTTTGGTGATCATCAGGGGCTTAGACTTTACCTGCTAGCCTGTAGCTGGAAAATCCAGACTTTCTCAAGCTCAGGCATTCAGCTCACAGAACCTCTCCACTCTTTGTTCTGAACTACCTCATCCTTTGAAAAACAAAGAAAGGCACATGCACACACACACACACACACACACACACACACACACACACAAAGGCATTCACGCACGCACGCACGTATACGTATACACACATGCATGCACACTTACATACACACACATGCATTCACACAAACACACAGCACCATTAAGATCATTTAGCAGGATAATTTGGTCCCCAATTATGAAAATACTCCAAAGTGTCCCCAGTTCCTGTGTCAACCAGCTTTTTTTTAATGTTCCCATAAAGGTCAGAAAGAGTTTAATATGACAATCTATAAGGGAAAGAAAATTTATTTAATCTAAATTCTATCATTATTAAACCATACTTCAACCTTTGCCTATCAAGCATTTATATTTTTAAAAACTGGCGACTCTGTCCAATAGAGATTTTTGGGGGGAGGAGGGGTTTCGAGACAGGGTCTCTCTGTGTAGCCTTGGCTGTCCTGGACTCACTTTGTAGATCAGGCTGGCCTCAAACTCACAGCAATCCACCTGCCCCTGACTCCCGAGTGCTGGGATTAAAGGCGTGTTCCACCACAACCCGGCTCCATCAGAGATTTTAAGTGTCTTTTTTCTTTTTCTTTTTTTTCTCATTTTGGATGTGGAATACCCATGTCCTTTAGGCTGTGACAAAATGGTGACCTGGATGAAAAGGCCCAGTTCCAGGCCAGCTAGGATCGGCCACAGGTAAATTTCTAAACTATGGTATATATTTCAGCCATTAAAATAATAATAAATGTTGTGGAGTCTAAACCTATGAAATAAGAATCTTAATAAAAAGTAATCTGGACAATATAAAAATAAAATAATAATACCTCGGGCTATACAGAATGGATGTTGACAAGACCTGCTGCATGCCTGTGAAGAATACTGATGTATCCCAAACTCACCTGGGATAGAGACACGGAGGTGGGAGTATGTCTCCATCGCTCTTCACCTTAGTCGTTGCGGAGGGGTCTTTCAGTACGGCACAGAGCTCACCAGCACAACTAGACTATTAGGTAGCTCACTCCCGGCATCTGCAGTCTCCCCCTTGTAAGTACTGGAATTACAAGTGGGCTGATGGGATCACGGGAATTTCACTCCCGTGATCCTGGTGAGTCAAAGTTCTGGCTTCATGCTTGTTGGTGGTGTGGCCCCTAACAAACCTGCTGATGTGTCCCAAGCTCACATCCCACAGAAATGTGGAGGTAACACAAAAGTAGACTTTAATACAGTAGCAGTCCTGATTCTGAGCAAACACCCGACGTTGAGAGAAAATGGACATATTTTAAGTCACACTTTCTGTCCTCTTCTACCCCAGTCCTGCTCTGGGTACAGTGTGCACTCTCTAACTCAGGGGCTCTTGTGCTCACTCCAGACCAGGGGTAGGGAGTCCCGCTTTTAGCCCTAAGCAGAACGCTGATAGGGAACAAAGCCCCACCTGTGCCACTCCTTTACAGCCACCTCGACTCCCCCAACATACACACTCCATTTTAGAGCCCCGAGAAATGCTAACCTCGCTTTGGGCAAAGGGAAACAGGCAACGCAGTGGAGAGAAAACTCAATTTCTGTGCTGTGGTGCGGGAACAACCGGGTATTCACATGCATAAAATAGAACTTTGAAAAATGCCCCTTCCGCTTTATAAAGATGAACAGCAGAAAGCTCTTCGTCCCAAGCTCCTGGCAAAGAGCCTCCTAGGACCAAGATTCTCTTGACCGACGACGAGCTTCTTTCGTTACTCACTATTAACTCGTTGCTGTCATACCAGCGTCTCTGCTGGTGGGGTAATTTAGAGAAGGCCTCTCATAGCCTCAGGATGGGTCTTAGAACTTCAGGCCCCGCCCACCGGAGATTAAAACTCTTGCAAAACTTCTTGCGCAAGGAGACTGGAAGAACTCAGTTGGTGAGGCCATTCCTGTCCGGGGAGGCGGGGAGGCGATGGGCTGAGAAAGGGAGGGACGCTCCCCGCCCCACTTGAATTCCTTGCCTTTTACAATTCTCCCACCTACCTTGGACAACTGGTTTTGCATTCTTTTAAGAAACTGGAATATGGCTAAGTAGCCTGACTCTTGGAGCTTCATAAATCTTCTATCAAATTATAGGATCCGAAGCAGGAGATTATAAGAACCCAACAATCTCTAGCCACCATACAGAAGGTCAGAAACACAAGAGCTACTGGTCTGTAATTGGCTCTATAAGGGAACAGTTTATGCACCGGTGTGTTGGTCTGTTAGTTCCAGAAAGATGGTATCAGAATTTAACTGAAAGGTGTATTGGTGTCCAGAGAACTAAACATTTTCTTGAGTTGGAAACACTCACGTGTTAGCTGTTTGGAATGTTGGGCAGCCAGGGAAGCCTCGTGAAGTGAGAAAAAGGTCCTAGGCTATAGTCTCTGGGGCAGATAGAGACTGTGTGCATCCCGCAAGTGAAAAGCTGATGAACTGCGCAGCATCTAAATCCAAAACATTTATTATGCAAAAGCCAAGAGGATGAAAATATGTTCAACGGGGAGAAGAGACGTGACCTTTCTGGAAGATGCCTTACATCTAGAACATAGGGCTCTCAAAACTCAGTATAATAAAAACAAACACTAGATTCAATGAGAGAAAAGACTGAGACACAAACTTCCCCAAAGAAGATAAACAAATGGTGAAAAGAACACGAGAGGGACTCAGCACCACCAGTTAGAGAGTTTTTGATTATTACCGCAATGTTCCTAAGTCAAATTTGTAAAGAGAAAATTTACCTTTTCTTTTTCTTTTGTTAAAGAATGAGAATTTAAAGCAGCCTGAATTCCCATGCACCATAGTTGGAAGGCAAAATAGTAGAGCCATTCTGAAAAGCAGTTTCTTACGGTGTTAAACGTCCACTCACGTACAGCCTGACCAAATCGTGCAAGCGAATGTGTGAAGCCGCCTTGCTTTTAATTGCTAAAAGCTAGAAGGAACTGAAATTTGTAGGCTTTGAACTTTTTTAAACCTACCTTATTTGGGGTTTTTGAAAAATACTTATACCTCCCTTCCAACCCACCTACCCTAGATAGGAGAGAAAACACAGTCAGTTTCACATCCCACACGTGGGATCAAAACGAAAACATCTTTACATCCTTTACAGTCTTTCTCTGATGACTGCTTAAACTGGCACCTCTATAACATAGCGTAATACTCCCCGATGAAAAGAAAACTATTAACACGGTAAGAACAACAACAACAAAGCCTGGATCAAGGGCTGCTTGGTGCAGGGCCCATGCACTGGCTCTGGAGAAAGCCAAGGGCATCAGTGGCAGCCAGGACTAAGGAGAGGAAAGAGGCTGACTATAAAAGGGCCACACAAGACAAGGTGTTGACAGAACCACTCTGTACTTTGATTTGGGTGGTTATTAAATAACCCCAGGCACTTGCTCAGCCCATGAGCCCATGAGCCAGAAAGAGTATTTTTAAATGATTTATTATTTACCTTTATTTTATGCGTTTTGCTGTTTTGCCTGCATGTATGCATGCATGTCGAATTCCTTGGAGGTGGAGTTAACAGTTGTGAGCTGCCATGTGGGTATTGGGTATTGAAACCAGGGTCCTCTGGAAGACTAGCCAGTGGTCTTAACCTCTGAGCCATCTCTACAGCCCCCTCATCCCCACCCCACCCCCCTTTTAAAAAAAACTTCAGGGCTGTACAGTATAATAAAAGAGCCACACTTTTCAGAAAGAATAATTTTACTCCATGTAAATTTAAAAGCAGATTTAAAAAACAGAGTCAGAGGAATCTTAGCATGGCATTCTCCATCTTCTGTTATACATAGGGCCAAGGAGTTTTTTGTTTGTTTGTTTGTTTTTTGCTTTTAAAGTTTTAGAATTCTATAAAGGACCTGAAAACAGCATAAAATGCATGTAAAATTCACCGAATATGTAAATCTGAACTTAAAATGTTTGCTTAGCTGAGCACACTGGTGACCACACGCATCCTTAAGTACTTGGGAGATTGAGAGCGAAGGATCAGGGGTTCAGTTGAGGCCACCCTGGACTAAAAAGTGAGATCTTGTCTCAAAAATATGCAGATGTTGTTCTATACCCCCATAGACTTCATATTTATTTGCTATCTTTTTATCACAAGGTCAATTGTACAAAATTTTTTTCTGTACTATTGATACTCTGGCATTTGCCTCATGACTGCCCTCCCAAGAGTTAGGTAAGATGCCTTCCATATGCAAACCTCCTCCTTAACAATCTATACACACGACACACACACACACATACACTCTACACACACATGCACACATACACACACTCTACACACACAAATGCACTATTATATACATATATATCTATATATTCTACACATACATGTACACACACATACATGCACGCACACACATGCATACCTTAAGTCAACCTAAAGCCAGATGCCAGATGCCTAGAGACCACTAATATGCACCCAAAGTCAGGAGGAAAGCCAGCCCTAAGTTCCTTCCCCAGCCCTCAATCAACTTCCCTCAGAAATCCAAAGTCTCTGGCTTTTGCTGGTCCCTGTTTCTGCATCTTTTTTAAAAAAATAAAACAATAGATTTCTTTAAAAACAAAAAAATAAAAATATGTTATAATATTTGCAAAGAAGGTGATATGCTATCTCCTTAAAGACAATGATAGGAGGAAATGTGGGTAGAAATTCAGATAAAATACAACTGGCCTTAAATTGTTTATTGTGACTTCTGAACACATGAATTTATATCATCAATATACAAGTATGGAATAATATACTAAAGCCTATTATCCAGCTTTTCCTGCTGTTCAGAGTGATATAAGATAAAATGTCATTAAAAAGTCCTGGCATTAAACGCTTCTAAAAGTCATTATGAATCACCCCCTCCACCAAAATACCCACTACAACTTCTTTTAAATTATATTAATTTCAGAACTACACTAAAAGTTTTAAAATGAAAAATAGCAAAAGCAAGAAATATAAAAGGTTCAGATCTTTAGAGGTTGGTAATGTAGATAAACCCCTCATTATTGTGAGGCTGTCACTTGAAAATGGAAGGCAGAAGACTCGAAGTGTGCAGGGCAGTCCTAGTCTTGAAAAAGATAAGGAAAAGAAAAAAGTACATAGTTAGAACTCTTGGCAACCGTGCTTTTCAAACCCTAATGTCCAAATCAGTCACATTAGGTAAGACCCAGATCCCAGTTTTCCACAAGGGCCCATGTGATGCTCACTATGCAGGCTGTAGTTGATACAGCCTATGTGGTTGCCACTCCCTACATTGCTTACAGACTCCAGCTGGCCGGATCACTGAGAAACTCTTCCTTTGTGCTGTATGTCTGCTTAGCCAGACATGGTATGCACTTGTAATTCCAATACTCAAGAGACTGAAGCAGGAGATTCAAAGTTCCGGGCAACTGCACTGATACTAGAAAGAAGTGAGGACATTCCTCAAGTGGGAAATCCAAAAACCAAAAACAGATATGTATGTTTTGACACACAAAGAAGAAAATAAGGAGTAATTAAAGACAGAAAAATAAAATTGAAAAAAAAATGAGAGGTCGTGTCTAAATTACAAAATGTCCAACAAATGGCATATTTAACAAAAATGATGAAATATATTAATAAAACAAACAAGAGGTGAAAATGAAAGAGTAAAAAGTGTCAGAATAGAAGTGGTTAAAATGGAAGCTAAACAGAAGAAAAATATATTTATATACACATATAATTTGAGTTAAAAAAATATCAAAACAAACCAGAAGTACAGGAATGATAGTTATTCATAATAACCCATGAAAAATTACCCAAAAGACCTAAATGCTCATGTAGCAGACAGGAAAACCAACAACAACAACAAAAAATTTAACTCTGATAAATACTCTATTGAAACTATTGGACTTTAAGGGTAATGTAAAAATCCTCAACAACTCCAAGCAAAATGATTAAATAATTTACCAGAACAAGAAAAACAGACAGAACTGGGTGTGATGGTGTCGTGCCTGTGATCCCAGCACTCAGGAGATTGCCACGATGCCAGTGTGGAACACATTATGAACACCAAATGATACTTTTCCTAAAGTAAGAAATCATACCAAGGATGCACAGCATCTTTTAATTTTTTCTATTAAACAGCTTTTCAGAAAAGAAAATAACAAAGTAAAATTTAATAGTCTCTAAAATACAATAATAAATAGGGATGATAAATATCAGAGATTGTATATTTAAAGCAGTGAGTAGAGAACATGTTTGTATCAATAAATGAATGAAAGATAACAAGTAATTCTTAACTTTAAAAATGATTTTTAAAAAGTGAAGTCAACCAAAAAGAAGACATTAAGATAATAAGAGTAAAAAGCAGAAGTGAATTGGAAAAAAAAATCAGCAAGTCAAAATACAATTTTTAAATTTACAAAATACAAAAATTAGCCACAGCTAATGCAAGACAAAACAAACAATGAGGAAGTCAAGGCATAGTACTACAAAATGAGAAACAAAAGGGGACTAAAAGAACACATTTTAAGTTTGTGAGAAACTGCAAATACCTATGCAAATAACTTTGAAAATAAGGCATAAATAGATAATTTCCGTTAAAATATAGTGTAGCAAAACTGACCTCATCAGAAATATAAAGCTCAAAGAGGACCAGTCAGATGAAAGAGAAAAGCATTAGATCCCAAAGTTTCCATGAAGGAAATCCCCCAATCACCACTATTATGCAGTTCCATTGCCACAAACATTGTTTCAGAGTTTGAAAATGAAGCAAATCTTTGCTATTTGTTAAACATGTATAACATCAATATCTAAACCTGACAGCACAGCACAAAGATAAAATTATTAGTTAAGGTACAATGGTAAAAAAATTAAATATTCTACTTGTAATAACAACAAAAACAAAATGCCTCAAAATAAGCAATAAACACTCAAAGCTATGCCAGTAACAAACCAAACAGTCCTGAAGAACACAGAAGTAGATTTGTAGAAATGATACTTTCTCTAAATTAATTTACAAATGTAATTTAGTTTTTCAAACAAGATTCTTCCTTCTTTCCTCTCCTCGTGTTACAACCAAATACTGTTGGTTCGTTGATTGAATTTTACCCTAAAATTTTCTGTTAAGGCCAAAATCTGGCATTTGCATATATCCTCTGAGCTCACTTTCTCAGCTGGGTTCCCTCTCTGCCTGATGTTGGGAACCCTAGATCCTCTAAGGAGGTCACATAGCCTTCAGGGAAATCACAGGCCCAACCTTTTCCTGATAAGAAACCTCTTCAGTGTGCACCTGGGGATTCCCGGAAACACTCACCCTCTGCTAATGAGATAGATGTCTTGGTGTCTTGGCTTTCAACCGATAACCTCTAGTCATAACTTGAGTTCTTCATTTGTAGGTTAATCAAGTGTTGCTTTCCCCCTCTTATGATAGGGCTGTGTTGTTACCTGTAGATGAAGTATCCCTAGTAGGGTTGGACTTCCTTCCAGCCAGAGGAGGAGGAGCCAGGGGGAGAAGCCAGAGCAGTGAGCCACCAGGAGAGGTCTCAGGAAATGGAGGAAGGAGCTGGAGCCGAGAAAAACTACAAAAGTGCAAATATCAGTGGAATGTTAACGGAGACTAAGACAAAATAGCATAAAGGGTTAAGAACAGACTTAAACTGCTCAGATTGTGTTGTGAATCCTTGTATTATAAAAGAGTCTAAATTATTTGTGTGATAGCCAGGTTAAGAAATAAGCTAAAAGAAACAGTGTTTTGTTTTTCGGTTGTTTTCTTTTTTAAGATTTATTATTTACACAGTGTTCTGCCTGTATATGAGCCAACAGGCCAGAAGAGGGCACCAGATCTCATTCTAGATGGTTGTGAGCCACCATGTTGTGGGTGCTGGGAATTGAACTCAGGACCTTTGGAAGAACAGCCAGTGCTCTTAACCTCTGAGCCATCTCTCCAGCCCAGAAACATTGTTTTATAAAAAACAATTTTAACAACATCCTGTGGAAAACTCTTTTCTACACGCCCAGTGAGATTGGGAACCTTGCTCACAGGTCTCGCTCTGGGTGCTCTAGCGCCCTAAGAGAATCGGAACCTTTGATCATGCTCCCCGACTCCCACCCAGGAGACAGCATCACTCAGCCCTTCCTGCTGGAGAAATGTGCACTTCCGGTACCGTGCTCAGTGGCAGCGGTGGGGAAACACAGAAGGAAATGCATACCAATAGCTTCATTGTTATTTCTAGTTTTTCTATTAGTACAAATGAATAAATATAGACATATAATTCTAGTGGCCACTCTCTATGTTAAGCTACATGGCTTTTATATTTTCTACCATAGTACGTAGAAAACTTTATCTTCAAAATATTGTGCAAACGTCTTTCTCCAGTGTTTTATTAAAATCACCAAAATGTCATTTTTATAATCTAATTCCTGATGCAACTTGTATTCACTATTTAATAAGAATACCTAATAAAGAATCCTATACAAATGTGTTAAAATAGTATTTTTGATGTTTTAATTTTTCTTGGGTCATTATAATGTAGGCAATTTTCATAACTGGAGGAAAAAACATTGGTTTTCAATAGAGTCTAAATAGTTCATACTTTTCACTCTCCCCTTTTCCACTTTACTCCTTCTCTTCCCTCTTTTTTATGCATAGAGTTCACTCATATACTCGATTTCGTTCATTACTTACAGACTTATATTAAGACTTCCTAAGCTACTTGAATAAAAAAATAATTTGGGGGCCCATCCTCATGACCGGAGTACTGCCCCTATATAGGGACACCCCACCCACACCCAGCCACCCCGCCACCTGCCCAAGAAGCACATGTACCACAGCCGCTTTCCTGTACCCCTCCCAGCATCCCCCTTTTTAGGTAGCAATGCTCAACCCATGCACCAAGTAAACAGAAATGGGAAAGAAACTCCTCACGTCATGTAAGAGTCAGATGTTAACAAAGGAAGACTATTGAAAACTTTAAGAAGGAAATATCCAGGCATAGCCAAAGGCTGGCCTATCAGAATGATGGAATGAATATGTTTCCATGGAGACTATTTGTAAAAAGCCAGAGGAACTGGACTAATGTTCTACAAAGTATGGCCTCAGATGTCAGGCCAGACTACTATACCCAGCAAAACTATCAGTGACAATCAAAGGAGAAAAAAAAATGTTAAAAAATAAAAATGGATATAAAAAATTTATGACCACTAAGTTGGATTTACAGTGGTTAGTGGAAAGAATATTTGGGTCTGAAGGTAAGATTAAACATGCCATAGAAGACACACAGAAAAAATACACAATTCCAGAACATTAAATAAAAAGTGGTCTAATAGAAACTTACAAAAGTAACAAAATGAAAGGATTCAATTCACAATCTTCAATAAAAACTCTTGTTGTTAATGGCTTCAACCAACCAATCAAATTAGACACAAAGTAAGAGATTGGATCAGAAAAAAAAAATTCACCATTTTTCTGCCTCCAAGAAGTACAACTCACAATGAAAGATAAACACCACTTTAGGGGAAAAGGATGAAAAAAATATTCCAAACAAATAAAACTAAATAGCCATCAGGCATAACTATAGTAATATCTAGCAAAATGGGTTTCAAAACAAACTGATCAGAAGAAATAAGAAAAGGAAAATTCAACAATATAATGTTACAGTCCTAAATACACATGTTATTATATCTAAAAATCACATATTATACCTAAAAATCACCCTAACTGGGTGATTTCAATAGCTCATGCGCAACAATAGACAAGCTAATTGGACAGAAAACTAAATAGTGCCGGAGAGTTGTCAGTGTCAAAGTAACAGTTTTCAGGAGAAACTGAGGGGGATGCAGGGTCATTTGGTCTGAAGAAAAAAGTCAAAAAGCTGGTCTCTCCTAGCTTCTCAGGGTCAGTCACTCTTAACTCTTAAACTACCAGGATGATGACTCTGGCTATCATATCTGCTGATCACAGCAAGAAACCCAAGGGAAAAGGAAGGAGAGGGAGCAAGAAACTGGTGACTTCCGGTGAAAATCTCTGAGTTCTTTATCTCCAGCAAGGAACCTGGAGCTCATTAACTCTTTATGAGCCAGCCAGAAAGAGAAAGAAAAAACTATGTACTCTCACACACATTCAGTGGATGAAGCAAAGCAGGCTCCAACACCTCACACATACATACATACATGCATGCCTACAGACAGGCAAACAAACACATGTATTTACACATTGAATGCATGGAACAAAGCTCAAACCATCTTATATACATACATATGTACATAAATACATATACACATCTGGTAGGTAGAACAAAGCCCTGACCAGCAAGTTCTAACAGTTACATACATACATACATACATACATACATACACACACACACACACACACATACATACATACATACATACATACACACATCTGGTAGGTAGAACAAAGCCCTGACCAGCAAGTTCTAACAGTTACATACATACATGCATACATACATACATACACACACATACATGCATGCATACATACATACATACATACACACACACATACATACATACATACATACATACACACATCTGGTAGGTAGAACAAAGCCCTGACCAGCAAGTTCTAACAGTTACATACATACATGCATACATACATACATACACACACATACATGCATGCATACATACATACATACATACACACACACATACATACATACATACATACACACATCTGGTAGGTAGAACAAAGCCCTGACCAGCAAGTTCTAACAGTTACATACATACATACATACATACATACATACATACACACACACACACATACATACATACATACATACATACATACATACATATACACATCTGGTTGGTAGATAAATCAAGGTTCTAATGCACCCTCTTTTGATGTGCTGGTCTGGGGTTACTTATTCCTTACATTTTCTTGGGTGTGGCTAACCTCTGAAGAGGAGATAAACCTGTTTTTGTTTTGATCCCAAGTGTGGCATGGGGAAGAGCGAAGGATATTTATCCACTTAGATGTGAGAGAACAGGATGTTTTTCCACTTAGAAGTCCAAACACTTCATAGAGGAGCTTGGTTGTTGCCAGCTGAAAAACATCCTTGAACAGACTCAGAAGGTGTGTGTGTGTGTGTGTGTGTGTGTGTGTGTGTGTGTGTGTGTATGTATGTATGTATGTATGTATGTATGTATGTATGTATGTATGTATGTACATATCCAAAAACAGGAGGCTGGGCTTTTGGGGGGGCTTGGTTTTTGTCTGATCACCACTCGACTTCAAGACGCTCCTAAAGAGAACTACTCCAGGGAAAGCTTCAAGGCTTTGAGCTCTGGCTGAGGCTCCAGATTCCAGTTGCTCCAGGCTCCAGAAGCAACTCTGATGGAATTCAGGGTCTCCTGAAACCCTGCTGACTGTGTTAGAATTGTTCCTAGGAACTGATACTCAGGTTTCATTCTTCTTTTCCTTAATTTCCTTTCCCTCTTATTTAGGCTAGTCAGGTTGTAAGGGAGGTAGGCTCATTTAATAAGTTCATAATAAAATATAATTGTTAAGGTAAATGAGCCTACAAGCCTCTTTAGAGTGGAGTTTTCTTCTAGTGCCTTCTGAAGGGCTGGATTTATAGATAGATTGTTGAATGATTATTAATTAATATTGATTTATTATTTTAATAAATCAGTGGTTACTCCTTAACCAGCTATATACCCAAATAACCACACAGAGAGATTAAAATATATTTAATAAGCCTCTAGGCTTATTAAACTGAACAATAATTACTCTACCCTAAACCTCCAAGCTAGTATAACTTCCTCCCAGTCAGATTTCCCACATTATACTTGCCTTTTATTCATCTTCTAGGTCCAGTTCATTTCTCCTGGTGTGTTCCAGTTCTCTCCATGTAGATCCCTCCTGTCCTTCCCGCTCTTTCTCTTCCCCTCACAGAACTAGATGTCCCACCCTACTCTCTGTATTGTTCAGCATTGGCGGTTTGGCTTTTATTGGCAATATAGAGAACAAATAGTGGTGTACTTAACACAAGATTGGGATAGGAGATACTTAGAATAAGCATCACAATGCAATGTCCAGATTAAAACCAGATAGAGGCGTAAAGAAATCGGCATTGGAGTGAACAAGGGTAAACTGTACACAGTCCACAAGAATATTATGCCAATAATAGATATTGCTTAAATTTGGTTTTATCATGGACTGTCTTCTTTTCTCTGTCTATTGTGCTTGAAATTTTTGTTGGGTGTAGTAGTTTGGGCTGGCATCAGTGGTCTCTTAGAGTTTGTCGGACACCTATCTGCACCCTTCTGGCTTTTAGAGTCTCCACTGATAGTCAGGTGTGATTCCAATAGACCTGCCTTATACGCTACTTGGTCTTTCCCTCCTCTCAGCTTTTAATATTTTATCTTTATATGTTTAGGGTTTTTTTATTATTATGTGCTGAGGAGACATTCTTTTCTGTCCAATCTTGTTGGTGTTCGACATGTTTCTTGCACCTTGACAACCATCTCCTTCTTTAGGTTAGGAAAATTTTCTTCTATGATTTTGTCAAGAGTATTTTCTGGGCCTCTGAGCTGGGTTTTTGCTCCTGTCTCTACTACTACTCTTCTTAGATTTTGCCTTTTCATAGTGTCCCAGATTTCCTCGATGTTTTTTTAATGAGTGTTTTAGACTTAATATCTTCTTTGATTGATCTATCCATTTTTTCTATCATGTCTTTAATGCCTGAGAATCTGTCTCCAGTTTTTTTATATTCTGTTGGTAAAGGTTGCCTCTGTGGTTCCTGCTAGTGTTCCTAAACCTTTTATTTCCAGATTTTCCTCAGTTTGTGTTTTCTTTATTGATTATATTTCTATTTACAGCTCTTAAGTTGTTTTACTTATTTCCTTCCACTGTTTGTGTTTTCATAGATCTCTTTAAGCGATTTATTCATTTCCTCTTTAACAACCTCTATTATCTTCATAAAGGTTATTTTAAGAACATTTTCTTGCGTCTCAGCTACGGTGCTATTTTTAGGGCCACCTGTGGTAGAGTTGCTGGGCTCCAGTGGAGACATATTGTGCTGGATACTGTAATTATTTTCATGCTGGCATATAGGCATTTAGGTTTTGAAAGATTATAATTCTTTTTTATAATTTAACTAATTTCTTAAGATTACAACTCAAAAAAAGATTACAACTCAATTGTTATCCCATCACTTGTATCCTTCCATTCCTCCCTCCCTCCTGCTTTCACCCTATTCCCCTTCCCTAGGTCTATGACCAAGGGGAACCTCCTCCCCCACTATATGGTCATAGGCTATCAAGTTGAGACTGCTTATTCTTTCTCTGAGTGCCACCAGGCCTCCTCACCAAGGGAAAGTGGTCCAATATGGGGCACCAGAGTTCATGTCCGAGTCAGTCCCTGCTCTCCACATAACTATGGAGAATGTCCTGTCCATTGTCTAGATCTGGGTAGGGGTAAGATGTTTACTGCTTGTATTGTCCTTGGTTGGTGCAATAGTTTGAGCAAACGCTGCTGGGTCTAGATCCACTCGTCATGATGTTCTTCTTGTAAGTTTCTAAGACCTTCTGGATCTTTCTATATCCCCATTCTCCTATATTTCTCTCACCTAGAGGCCCAATAGGATGTCCTCACATCTATCCCAATCTCCTGGTAAGCAAAGACTTTCATGGGATATTTCTTTTGGACTAGTGTCCAATTATAAGTGAGTATGTACCATGTGAGTCTTTATGCTTCTGAGTTAACTCACTCAGTATGATCATTTCTAGTTCCATCCATTTATCCACAAATTTCTGGATTTCCTTGTTTTTAATAGCTCAGTAGTATTCCATGGTGTAAATGTACCACAGTTTCTTTATCCATTCTTCTACTGAGGGACATTTAGGCTGTTTCTAGGTTCTGGCTATTATGAATAAGGCTGCTATGAATATGGTTGAGCATATGTCCTTGTGTGATGGAGCATCTTCTGCGTATATTCCAAGGAGTGGAGTAGCTGGGTCTTGAGGAAGCCCTATTCCCAGTTTTCTGAGAAAGCACAAGATAGATTTCCAAAGTGGTTGTACATGTTTGCATCCTTACCAGCATGTGGTATCACTTGAGTTTTTTATCTTAGCCATTCTGGTGGGTGTAAGATAGAATCTCAGAGTCATTTTGATTTGCATTTCTCTGATAACCAAAAATGTTGAGCATTTCTTTCAGTGTTTCTCAAACATTCAATATTCCTTTGTTGAGAATTCTCTGTTGGCACAGGAGACACTTCCTGAACAGAACACCAACAGCCCAGGCCTTAAGGTCAACAATTAGTATGTGGGACCTCATGAGGCTGAGAAGCTTCTGTAAGGCAGAAGACACTGTCAACAGAACAAAGCGACAGCCTACAGACTGGGAAAAGATCTTCACCAACCCTACATCTGACAAAGAACTAACATCTAAAATATATAAAGAACTCAAGAAATTAAACACCACCAAACCAAATAACCCAGTTAAGAAATTGGGCTCAGAAGATTATAATTCTAGGTGCTAATATCTGGTCTTGTCTTTGTTGGGTGGTAATTTTGTTCCTTGGTTTCTGCTGCTGTCTCTGATTTTTAGGAGACAGTTAGTGGCTGTGTATTGCCAGTAGGAAATTCTTCTGGGATACTGATAGTTGTGGCCACTGAGGGTTCTAGGTAAAATGTGTTTCTGAGTACAGGGAGCTGGCACACAGGAATAGTGATAGACTAGGAAAGGAAGGCTGAAGAGATCTGCAGAAGGAAAAAGAAAACAGAGTGTTCCACCAGAATCTGCTTAGTCCCCTGGTAATGAGGCCAAAGAGTGAGGAGAAGTCATAGCACAAGGTCCACTGCAGAGCTGCAAATGAGAATGTGGGATTGGTCTTGAAGAAGCAGAGGACAAGGTGAAGAAAGTCTGCAGATGCGTCTATGGTTGAAGTGTCCTCAGGTTCCCAGGAAATGACTGCTGGCGTCAGGGGGAAGGGGGTGGCTCGGGGGGGGGGGGGGGGGGAGGGGTTAGCATAAAGCAGTGAATCAGGGAAACGGAGGTTAAGGGGATAAGATCTGTGTGATCTACCAGAAGTGAGCTCCGGGGACATAAAAAGAAGTAGTCTGCTGCAGAGCTAGGGAGGAGCCTGAGGTACTGGATTTGTAGAAGAGAACCCAGAGGCGCAGACCTGCAGTTAGCTTCTTTGTTTCTGCGGTCAGAGAAGCCTGTGGCTTCTCAGAGGGCGCCTGCTGGGGCTGGCCCCTATGGTAAAGCAATGATTGAGGGTGTGAGGTTAGGAGGGGAAGATGCCTGTGACCTTCTGGAGATGGGGGCTCAGCGGGGGGGGGGGGAGGGGGCAGGGGGGGGTCCTCAACAGGGAGGGAGTCCTCAGCAGGCGGAGTGCAGCAGAGCCTTGGCAATTGGATTTGGAAGAGCAAGGGAGAGGTGTAGAGCTGAGGTTAGTCTGCCTGCTTCCCTGGAGTCACCCATACCATTAAAAAACAAAAACAAAAACAAAAACCTCCTTAAGCTTTTCTTGCGTTTTGCCTGTTTCATTGGTGTTATTTTGTTTTGGTTTTGTTGTTGTTGTTGTTGTTGTTTATTCATTTGCTTTTTTTTTTCTTTTTTGTTGTTCTTCCGACTGAGGCAGGTTTATGTCTTAGGAGCTCTTAGTACCTGATTACACATCTCACAAAACACCGTGGTAATAATAGAACCAAATGAGGTGATACAGTTTCCTCAAGTTGCAGTGTTGCTTCATAGCCTTCTCAGCCAAGATAACAGTGGCACACAGAAGGTGTCCAGAAGCTGTGTGAGGAAGTGAAGTCTTTCTGTTGTAACACAAACCAGCGAAAAAATGAAGTCACTTAATTTCAAGTGCCTTGAGGCATCTTTTTCCTGCACTGAGCATCCTGCCATTTTTCTATTTATAAACTCTTTTTTTCTTGCTCTATGCTATGTTATGAATCCTCTGAAAACTATCTAGGAAACATAGTGCAAACTGGGAAGTGCTATGGTGCCTGTTAACCAGGTGACATTCAAAAATATGCACTTCATGATGACTAGGACTCACAGAAACACAAGTTGGCTTTGGTCTTTGGAACCTGAACCAAAAATTGGAAATGAATTTCAAATCAAATTCACTGTTTGAGGCCCTCATGCACTTTGTCTGTGCTTGATGTAGAAAGGAATAAGGGAGTCAGGTGCTGCAGTGTGCTCCTCTAGTCCCAGCACTCGGGAGGCAGAGGCAGGCGGATCTCTGTGAGTTCGAGGCCAGCCAGGTCTACAAAGTGAGTCCAGGACAGCCAAGGCTACACAGAGAAACCCTGTTTCAAAAAACCAAACAAACAAACAAACAGATAAATAATAATAAAAAAAAGGGAATAAGGGGTAAGGGTGAGCCAATGCCAGAAGAGGACAGGATACTAACTGGTCTGAGGGCTACTCTTTCACCAGAGAAAAACAGCATTCTAGGGGAAGACGAGGGGGTGGGAGTGATAAGGTTTGCTAGTTTACCAGACATTAAGCAAGGAACAGAAAACAGGAAAAAAGATGAAATATAAATGGTATAATCTCCCTGTCTCTTTCCACCCTGGTTCAAAGGCAGCCAGGTGCAGTGCTCATGGTGCCATAGAAAGAAGGGAAGCAGGATGAGATTGCCCCAGTCTGTTGAAGGGTCAATGTTAACAGGAAGATGTTTGCTCAAAATGATTATCATTGTCCTGAAATGCAAAAGAGCCGCAGAGGGAGTCCAAATTCAAATACCTAAGCCCAGGAGAGAAAACCCCTCAGTGAGAAATAAAGGTTCTCTCTCTCCCTGTCAGTGTGCCCACTATCCTACCACAAACACTTTTTCTTAGTATCAACTGTTACCCAAACTAGTAGTCCTATAGGCATTTCTTGAAAACCCACCAAGTGTAAAGATCAAAAACCAAAACCAAACCAAACAAATAAGCAAACAATGTTTTTTCAATCTGCGGGGTCATGAGAGAAAGAGAAATAACTTACTTTCAAATGCCATGGTAATTCTAAAATCTAGAAACTTGAGGAGTTAGAGACATCACAAAAAGACAACTGGGAAAGCAGCCTAGTTCAGGAGCGGTCCTGCCGAGGACTAAGACTGTCTAGGGATCGACTAGAGGATGGGGGGGGGGAGGGGGGGCAGGGGTCACTGCAGAGAGGGGCTCTGCAGAAGTGGAGGTGTCTTCTCCACACAACAGGCAAATCCCTCAGAGGCGCACATGCGCTGCTGTGTTCACATTCATTCATATCATGCATAGGAGTGGTGAAAGAGACCAAGGAACTGGTGAAATAAAGGCACAACTGAACTTTGAAAAAGCACATTAAACTAATTCTAGTTTTCCTTGAAGGAAAAAAAAAAAGAGGGGGGGGAGTCGTAAAGCTTTTTTTAGAGTAGGTTTGGTTAAGGCAATTCACACCCTAATCTCCACAGATGGGATCAGGCCCCAGATCGTGTGAGTCAGGTGTAAAGCCATCACTAGCGCATAGATTTGGCTGCTGTATAAATTCTTAGCTGGTTCCAGTGACGGATGAGGTCACGAGCAATGCAAACTTACCGTAGGTAGGTCAAGGCCTTCCTGCCCATGTCTCCCCGCTTGGAAAATACAGCCAGCACTCTCCAGAACAAGGGTTCAGACCCCATGTCTAGCTCAATTTCTCTACAAACTGTCTCACTCCCTGATCTGTGGAACTTTGGGTGTACGTTACTGAAGTGTCACACAGATGTGGGACATGGGTTGAAGGAGCAGAAATACTAGATGTAAAAAAAAAAAAATTTAGGTTGAGGGCCAGGTTATTTTCACAGCAATTTTCAACTGTGGTCTTTTAGATGTCCTGAGTCTCTGCCTTCATTCCTCCACTGGACAATGACAAGTAAGCTGCCAATAACCTTTACATTTATGGAAGGGAAATTCCATAGTTCTTGGTCTGATCAGAATTCTTTGAACATTCCTCACATATCACTAGCAATATTACCTAGAAACCCAGACAAACCGTAAACAAGGGCAGTGAATCAGTAACTCTGGCACAGGAGCAACAGAGTCAGCTTTTCTCCACTATGCAGTGTTTATTAAGGACTTCCCAGGTGTACATGGTGGCCACAATGGATATGTGTTTGCTAATACAGTTTGGACATGCATTATTCCTAAGTGATATGTCAGAAATACTGCTGAATTATCAATGAGCATGAACTATGCCCCATGGAAAATTTTATTTTCCACCCAACCCTACCACATGGTATGTATGGGGCAAGAACAGTGAGTCGGAAAGCATAACATAGTATTTAGCTCACCTGGAAATACTTATAAGATAGGATATGGCATTCAGGAAGTCCTCCTTTGTGATGTGTTTAAACCCTACAAACTCTGGAAGAGTGGTGACAGGGATGCCGTCCTTCCATAAACCTCCTGCAGCGAAAAAGAATGACCATGACAGCAAATGTGCTACATCAGAGCCCTGCAGGTGAGGAACCTGAAATGACATCAAGTTAGGAGACGTCGTGTGGCTCTTATAAACTAGAATTTAGGAGAAATTAATATTGAATAAGCCTCCTGCCTCCTACATCCTGCTCAGCAGCACAGTAAGGATTCTACTTTGAGTCTTTTGAAGAGTGACTCCATAAGATGGTAATATTTATCAGCTAGGATAATAACAGTGCCACCCCAAATATATACACAATATTACTGCTCCCTTTTGCAGGCAGATGGGAGATCACATCTCAACCACCAGCACATAACAGAGAGAGCAAATGGAAGTGGCAAGAGGCTTTTACTCTCAAAGGCCACTCTCAGTGACCTCTGCAAGCAGTGCCACCAACTGAGTCCCAAGAGTTTAAATGCCAAGTCAATGGGGGACAGTTCTCTTTCAAACCCCCACTGGGCCATAACCACATCATAATGAAAATATATTTAGTCCAAATCCAAAAGTCTTTGCAGTCATTCACGGTTTCAACACCCTTTAAAAACCCTGTACCTTCTGAGATTCAATGTAATCTCTTGGCTGTAACTCCCTTTAAAATCAAAAGGCAAAATACATACTCCCAACATAAAATGGTGGAGATTATATATTACCATCCCAAAAGGAAGGATGGGGACATAGGAAATACTAGACCAAAGAAAGACGGAACCCAGCAGAGAAAACGCCAAATCCTGTAGCTCCACATCCAGTATTTGGGGCTTAAACTTCATGGGACTTGAATGGTTCCCCTCCTGGAACATACATCTCTCTTGGGTTGCCTCCACCCTCTGTATACAGACACCAGCAAAGGGTGATGAAAGTGAAAATGATGCAGGTTTTTCATCTCAAAGCCCACCCCAGTGGGGTACTTTCTCCAGCAAGGCACAACCATCCCCAAACACTGCCACCAGTTGGGGACCAAGTATTCAAATGCTTGAGACTATGGGGACCATTTTTCATTACTGCTACCATATAAGAGATCTCTATAATTAGACAAACTGGCTCACATCTTCCTTTGCCACTTAACTGCTATATGTCTCGGGCAAGGAACTTAACCTGTATGGGAGATTCCTCATCTAGCTACCTGCTTACTAATACAAACAAATGAGTATGTATAAGAATAATAATTGCACCTTGCCAAAGGGTTTTATGAGTATCAAGTATAAGCACACGGAAAGCATTTAAGCAGAAGGCTTGCGACAATGTTCAATGAAAAGCAACTATGGAGAGGCAGCTACCACCATTCGCCTCTTGATGTCTGCATTTCCTCTCCCCTTTCCGAATAAGTGCTTTTCGCTGGGAAATGGGAAAGCCCATTCCCTTGTTTCTTTTGGGAACTCAGGACCCAGAACACTAAATGTCACATACTGCATCTTTTTATTTAAGTTTCACATGTTTTGATATATAAAAGTCTAAACAAGTTAATATAAACAAAAACATTGCACCTATAATGCCCTGAGCTTAGCCTATAAGCTCAGTTTTACATATAATCATCAGGAAGTTTTTCTAGGAGTACTATTTCTTTGTCACATCTATTTAAGTGCATGTTATTGGAGTGCACATAGTTTATTATTTTACTACAAATATGTTCCTTTGCTTCTCCTTTGCATTATTCTAGGAACTCCATAAGCCTAAAAGTCTCTATTTTCACTTATTCTCAAAGGGATTAAAGCTATTATGAGTGGTGGTGATTCAGAAACAGTTGTTTTAAGGAAGAAATAGTCATGAAAAGAAGTAGAAGAGTGGGATGGAGAGATGACCCAATGGTTAAGAGCACATACCACTCCTGCAGAAGACTTGAATTCAGTTCCCAGCACCTATGTCAGCTCTAGAAGAATCCAGCACCTCTGGCCTCTGCAGGCACCTGCAATCACATGTGCATGTCTACAAACACACATATATACACAAAGAAATAGAAAGAGATACTTCTTCACAATTAAGCGAAGTTTTGGGGTTGGGAGGAGGGGGGTTCAAGACAAGGTTTCTCTGTGTAGTCCTGGCTGTCCTGGACTCACTTTGTAGAGCAGGCTGGCCTCAAACTCAGAGTGTCTCTGCCTCCCGAGTGCTTGAATTTTAGTCATGCGCCACTGCACCCTGCTTAAGCAAAAGATTTTTAAGGGAAAAGTTGATAAGTGGCAAACTTATTCCCAACTTTCTTTTCCTTAGCCACTTTCCATGTAGCAGTTAAGAACCTAAATACTTGCCTTCATCAAATCCTTTCCTGTTGCTTCTAGCAAATGTTACATGGGATATTTCTGAAGTAGGAAGTAAGCAGAGTTGGTAAATTTGGGGTTGTTTTGTTTTGCTTTTGCTTTTACTTTTAGCAAACATAGCAAGTTAAACCAACATTGCATCTCTTTCCTCTACCTGCTTTAGACACAGACTTGACAAGACTTAACAAGAAACAAGAAATTCAAAGGGCATGCTAGCCTGATTGCCCGTGGCACAGTACCAAGAGCAACTTATTATGAGGTTTAAAAAAAAATAATAATATTGGCTCAGTTCTCTCATAGCCTAATGCCGTGTTCAATATAATCCATATTACAATGACAAACTGAAGTTTAAGGCAACCTATTAGTGGAGCACTCATCCCAAAGTATCTGAGTCTAAAGTCTCAAATAGTTTTGCATGCTATGTGCTCCTATTTCCCAAGCAAGCCTTGAACTTATAAATATCTGTTATCAGTTACCTTTCTGGTGCTGTAATAAAATACCACACCAAAGGCAACTAAAAGAAGAAAGAATTGCCTCAGAGCTTCAGTGAGGTAAGAATCTATAATGGCTGGAGCCACGTTACCCCACACAGCAGCAGCAGGAAGCTGAGAGAACACATCCGCAGGCACAAGTAACAAACCAAAGACAGCAGTAGTGAGAGTTCTCAAAGGTGACTCCAAGTGGCTCACATCCTCCAGCAAGGCTGAACCACCTCCCAGAACAACAGCATCAACTGGAGTGGAGCATTCAAATACCTGAGCCTATGGAGGATGTGTCTCATTTACATCTCCCCAGAGTCCTAGCTCACTAAGAGCGTGCAGGTGGAATGCTAAGACGTGATTAGACAGGCATACGGATAAAGTGTCTGGTGGCTCTGATTTTGGAAGTCACATGGTAAGATTGTCAAGGAAATTTCATTCAAATCAGTAGGATGAGAGGTTTGAGGCAGATGAAATATGATTTAGAAACAGGAAAGAAAACTGGACGTGATGGTGGCTCATGCCTTTAATCCCAGAACTCATGGAGGCAGAGGTAGGTGGATCTCTGTAAGTTCGAGGCCAGCCTGGTCTACAAAGCGAGTCCAGGACAGCCAGGACTACCGGAGAGACCCTGTCTCAAAAACAAAAAACAAAACAAAACAAAACAAAAAAAACCTTAAGGCTGTGGGTATGGTGGCACATACTTTAATCTCAGCACTCCAGAGGCAGAGATAGGCTGATTGCTGGGAGTTTGAGGCCAGCCTAGTCTACAAAGTGAGTCCAAGACAGCCAGAGCTATTAAACAGAGAAACCCTGTCTCGAAAAACCAAAAGAAAGAAAGAAAGGGGGAAAAAAAAGAAAAGAAGTACAACTTTGATTACATTTTCTGTTATAGAGTAAAATTGACACAAACTACATTCTTGCTGTGATGTAACTATTAATAAGATGGCTTTGAAGATTCTGCACAGCAAAGTAAATCATCAGCTGAGTCACAGAGAAGCAGGAGAGAACCCGTGCCACCTATCTGATCAAGAATCGATATCCAGAATATATCACCCTTAGCTATTAGGGAAATACAAATTAAAATAACTTTGCAATTTCATCTAAGCCCAATCAGGATAGCCAATACCAAGAAAACAACTGTCAGCAAAACCTAGTGAGGACATAGAGGAAAGAGACTCTTACATAGCTCCCCTGGAAATCAGTATGGAGATGCCTCAAAAAGCTAAGAATAGAACTACAACATGACCCAGATATGCCACCCCTTGATGTGGGCCCAGAGGATTCACCATCCTACTCCACAGGTATTGTTAACACAACAAACCTTGCTGTTGTGTTAACAATAGCTAGGGACTGGAAACAACATCACTGTCATTTAGCTGATGAGCAGATAGTAAAATTGTGTTCCGTATACCACAGAACACTGGTCGGCTGTAGAGAAAAACTAAATCATGAAATGTGCAGGTAAGTAGATGGAACTAGGAAGTATTATACTGAGCTAACCGGGACCCAGGAAGACAAACAGCACATGTTTTCTCTCTTGGGTGCAGCTCCTAGCTCCAAATCTGCAGCTGTGAGTATGTAACCTGAAGTAACCACAGAAACCAGGAAAACAGCAAGTACCATGGGGAAGAGGGGAAGCTCTGGAGGGAATAGCAAAGCATGGGTAATACGAAAAGGGAATTAGGGAAAATGGTTTTTCATGGGGCAGGGGCTGGAGATGCTTGAAAAAGACAAGTATCATTGTTTTAGATTTACCTACAATTACACATAATTCTCTCTCTCTCTCTCTCTCTCTCTCTCTCTCTCTCTCTCTCTCTCTCTCTCTCTCTCTGTGTGTGTGTGTGTGTGTGTGTGTATGTGTGTGTGTGTCTGCCTCTCTGTCTCTGTCTGTCTCTGTCTCTGTCTCTCTCTCTCTCTCTGTGTGTGTGTGTGTGTGTGTGTGTGTGTGTGTGTGTGTGTGTGAGTGTGTGTGTGTGGGTAATGAATTACACCATGTGGGATGATAGTACACCCCACAAGAGCTTAGTAACAGGCATGAGAAACTTCCTTTTGAGCCATCAGCCAGGGCAGTCTAAGAGAGTCCCCCAAACAATATGTCTGCTGCTATTACCCCTGATGCCTTCCAAAAATTGGAGATGAACCCCTATATGAATGACACAAGACATTTTGGACATAGGACTCAGAGGATTTGAACTGGGACTGACCTGAAAACTCTCTGAGGACCATGCTGCTAAGGGAGGAGAGCAGTCAAAATTCCTACCCAGCTGTGACACCTGTAAAAAAATCACCAGGACAATGCCCAGTGTGGCAAGATAGCCCTAAAGATGCAATGATGGCACTTAAGTCTTGGTGGTAACCAACAGCTGCCTAATTGGACTCAAGGCCCACTAAACAGGAGGGAAATCATGCCAGGGAGTGTGAGCCTTGCCAACTGCACTACTGAGGCTATGGGTCTTGGAGGAGGACCTATAAGGACCAGACAAACTCCATTTTGTGCTAAACTTAGCCAAAGGCTGAACCCAGATTGCAAAAAAAAAAAAAACCCACAAACTAGTCTAAACAGAAAAATATTCCCTGGCAACACAATCAGCTCACCTTGGAAAAGTCCCAATATACTCTCTGCTGGTCAAGCTGACCAGCAGGTGGTCTGGCACATCGCAACAACCAATTAGGAGAAGCCGGGCCAAAGTTCCTAACACTCCCATGACAGCTTCAACCAATCTTTTCTATAGGCCAACTTGCCCCTACACCTATTACCCAACCACAAAACGCCAAGGCTTGTAACTCCCTGCTTGCAGCTTTTCTGCCCAAATGCCATCCAATCATATGCTGTAAAACCCATTTCTTTGTCTAAAACCTATAAAAACCTCTCTCAATTGAGACTCGAGGCCACTCCCCTGTATCTGTTGTGTCAGTGCATAGGAGGGGTAGCCAGGGTTTGAACCTGCAATAAAAACTTTCTTGCCATTGCATTTGGACTTTCTCTCAAAATTTGAGCATAACAGACCTGTTATTGCCACTTTCTTAAACCAGTATAATTTCTAGCCACATTGTAAATACTTTTACCCACAGATCAAAGAGGCTTCTTTGGTGAACCAGGAAACCATTACAGAAAACCACAACTAGTCAAAAATGCAGAGAGCAACAGACCACAGAGAGCCCAGCCTTAACTGATTAACTGACAAATACAGCTGCCCCTGAGCCTCGGGGAACATCATGGGCGTGGGACAAAAAGATTTTGAGAGATAGAGGACCAGGAAGTCTGGTACAAGATTGTGCCTTCTAGCCATGATAAGGAAGCTACACCCATGAAATTCAGCAACCTGGTTGCCTAAACAAGACCTGAATAATTCCAGCAACAGTTGACATCCTGCCACAGGTGAAGGGAGTTTCATGGGGCCCCACCTCAGGTGAAAAGTTACAAATAACTAACAACTGATAAAAGAGGGAATGATCCAGTCTTCCCCCAAGAATCAGCCACCCATCCGTTTTTAATCCAATACCAAGCAGTCAGCCCAAGAAATACACATACAGGCAATACTGAGTGGACTCGGCAGGCTCTGTTTACATTCATTTGTATTTATATATAACAACAGTTAAAAGAATTTGAGACTTAGGGGAATGTGAGACACAAAGGGGATAGGAGGAATGGGAAGATGGGAAAAATTAGATAATTTTATCTTAACTACAAATTTTAAATATAGCTTTGTTGTTGTTGTTTTTCCAAACAGGTATAAAAGCTGAAGAGAATAATTGACCGTCTTATTATTTAGTGATATGTGCTAAGAACAACTAATATCACTATTACATGCTTGATTTGGTCTAAATGTTTCTTTTTCTTTTTTTCCAATATTTCACCACATATATTTCTCCTTGTGCAGTCTAAGCTGAGAATGCCATGTAAACGGGTCACTGCAAAGCGCGGCAATTTAGTTATTCTCCAATCGAAATAAGAAACAAACCAGTACCATCTCACTTCTACTAACTTTTGAAGGTTGACAGCCGTTAAAGTATTTTGCTTCTATGTATGAAGGTTAAAAAAAAACCTTTTTTTTCCCCGTAAAATACGAGAGCAACCAATTTTACCATCAAGTAAAAGTAAAAACTGGGATTCTTTTAAATCAGTCCAAAGTGGCATTTAAGAACTTAGTTGTAGGCTGCTGTGCTGACACCATGACAAACCAAAGTGTGGGGTTGGGTCTGGTTTTGTTTCACTTCCTTTCCAGTATCCAATGCTCATGGATTAAGTTCTGGAAACGTTCCAACTGTAAGGCGGGGATCTGTTTGGGTTCCACCACGGGTATGCTCCTTGGGTTGAATGCTGGAGGGTGAGGCACATTTTACTGGACCCATGCAAACTACCTAGTAGTCATCAAGGTCAAAAAAATTCATCGTCTCCTCCTTGGTATTCCATTCCCTGGAAATCTACTCGGTACCGCAGGATACCTCCAATTCCAACCAAATCCTTTCACAAACTGTGATCCCTCTTGTGACTTATCTGTGACAATTTCTAGTGTAGCTCCAATTTTTTTTTTTTTTGTAGTTGTTAGCAAACCATTCCAAGAGGGGCATGCTGTCAAATAGTTCCTGCTCCTGTCCAGGCTCTTTGTGAAGTGAGATTTATCCTTCTCTTGTTCTGGAGTTGGAGAATGCTCTCCTCTTCTGTGCCTTGGCAATGAAGAACGTATCTCATTATATCCAGATTTTCATAGACTATTAGAATCTCTACAGCTCCCACCTCCAAAGCCTTTAGTGTATCTCCAACTCCAAAACAGTACTTGCCTGTGTCCTGGCTAATTTCATCAAAATGTCACCCTATTAATTTCTTCTCTTAAATGAACTTCACATTGGTGAGAACTTCGGTAGACAACTCAATAGCTTGGTTGAATCCATTTTCACCACCATAGGATATATCAACTAATTTTAAAACTTTTGATTGCAACCTCTGATCAAACATGTCAGACTGACTTAGTTCGGTTTTAAAGTCAGCCAATCCAGCTAAACCCAGACCAGCCACATTCACTTTGTCTCCAGAAATAAACAGCTGCACAGCAGTCTCCGCTTTTCCATTCTTTTTTATTATTATTAATTTATTCATATTACATCTCAATGGTTATCCCATCCCTTGTATCCTCCCATTCCTCCCTCCCTCCTGCTTTCCCCCTACTCCCCTCCCCTATGACTGTGACTGAGGGGGACGTCTTCCCCCTGTATATGCTCATAGGGTATCAAGTCTCTTCTTGGTAGCCTGCTATCCTTCCTCTGAGTGCCACCAGCCTTCCCCATCCAGGGGACGTGGTCAAATATGAGGCACCAGAGTTCATGTGAAAGTCAGATCCCACTCTCCTCTCAACTGTGGAGAATGTCCTGTCCATTGGCTAGATCTGGGTAGGAGTTTGAAGTTTACTGCCTGTATTGTTCTTGGCTGGTGCCATAGTTTGAGCAGGACCCCTGGGCCCAATCTGCCTATCATAATGTTCTACTTGTAGGTTTACGCAAGGCTGACTAACCTCCTCTGCCGTGTTTCTTTGGGAGATGCACAGTGAATTTGTGCAGGACTTCCCCAGATGTTTCCTTGGAGTGTGTCAAAAAGAGCACCACTACCTTCTGTTACAAGAAAACCAAACTTGCTGTCATCTGAAAGTAATGCTGTGAGAGCCTCTGTATGAAACTTCTTGTCACACAAATACAACGACGTATTAATTGGCTTGAAAAGCTCAAAGTCAATGTTGACTTTCTTTTCCTTTCCTTCTTCTGTTCAAGTTGTTCCACAGTAAACAACCAGACCATTGGGAGGTACTTTGTTATAAAGTTTGAGTATCTGTTGTACAGATGTGATGCTCCCAGGGCTGAAAGGTGGTCTATTCGTGACTTAATGTTAGATGCTGTGCCAAACTCATCGGCTAATGTTTTTGCCCCTCGTGAAATCTCGTCTTTGGGAGGAATGATTAGCGATATCACGCTCGTGCCGTTGTGGAATATTCCACCAGGAAGGAGCAGAACCTGGAAATGTTTTCTAGTTTTCTCAAAACACCGCGGGCTGCCTCCAAGCTCTTAATGAGCTTTTTGATCTTCCAGATCTCCATGCTCCTATTGGCAGATGGGGTCGTCCGCCATCTTCTCGCTTCCTCCTCCCCAAGGGCACAGTCCTGGCCTGCAGCCGCTGCTCCTCCCCGCCGGCAGCTCTGACGTAGGACACCGGCTCCCTCGCCTCCAGGCAGCTGCAGGTGTTGCAATCCGCTCACGTGGGGACTCTGGTCTAAATGTTTCAATTCGGAATTTGACGCATAAGAATTTGTCACGTCCTCCTCACCCAGTAAGGGGGAACACTCGAGTGATAACAAGTTTTCAGGATAAAACGTAGACTCAGAAAAGCTTTAA
Source organism: Acomys minous (assembly GCF_964271855.1). NCBI lineage: Eukaryota > Metazoa > Chordata > Mammalia > Rodentia > Muridae > Acomys > Acomys minous. The sequence continues at coordinate 71,244,392 of NC_140492.1, read as the reverse complement.
CCTCTCATCAAGACCAGCCTCTCTTAAATCTCAAACACTTAGTGGAAATTTCCTTAGCTGAGCTGAGAACAAAGGAGAAATTCCTCACAGTAACCTCACAGCAAATCTCACAAGTCCTTCAGTCAAGACTTGAGGAGCTGGGCACAGTGGTGTGTGCTTTTAACGCCAGCACTCTGGAGGCAGAGGCAAGTCGGTCTCTGCGAGCTCTGCACCTGCCTGGACCTCACAGTAAGTTCCACGATAGCCAAAGCTACATGGTGAGACCCTGTCCCAAATTTTAAAAAGAAAGAAAGAAGAAGAAGAGGAGGAGGAGGAGGAGGAAGGAAGAAGAAGGAAGAAGACGAAGAAAGAGAAAGAGGGAGGGAGAGAGAGAGAGAGAGAGAGAGAGAGAGAGAGAGAGAGAGAGAGAGAGAGAGAGAGAGAGAGAGAGACTCTCTTCGGGTGGGATCTTGGAAGAGCACTCAGCTTTGCCGAAGCCTGTAATGATAGCCGCTGAAATTGTCAATGACATCTGGTCTTCATGAAGAGCTTTTCAGCTCTGTTTTTGCTGGAAAACAGCAGATCCCCTTCAACAACAACCAAAAAAAGCATAAGGATGTTCTTACTCCATTCCAGTACTGGGTGAGACTTAAGCACTGAAAATTTGAAATGTCCATAAGGTTCAAGATCTTCTTTTTTTTTTTTTTTTTTTGGTTTTTCGAGACAGGTGTGCGCCCTCCTACTAGGAAGCCCAACAAAAAGTGAAAATGCAAGTGAACCTGTGGAGTTGCCCATTAACATCCACTGCTACCAAGGACCTCACGACCTGCTGCATAATTTCATCTGTACAAATGAAAACACACGTTATGTTAAATCCTTGCAAATTAAAATGAGAAATTAAAAATTAAGCAAACCAAAGTTTCAGTTCTCAGGAAATCTGGGACTTGTGGGTATAAAGTTCAAGATGCATTATTCCCTTGAGAATTGGATTTCTTGACTCCAGAACTGTTCCAGGTTTGAGATTGTACTGTGCACATTTTCTGGTCCTCAAACGGTGATGCTGTTGCGAAGGTTGTAGGAAATGAGTCACTAGGGACAGGCCATGTTTCATATTCTCTCTCTGTTCCCTTCATGAATGCAATGTGACTAGCCAGCCTTCTGCGCCTGCCAGCATGCCTTCCCTACCTGAGGCCACATTCACTACACACACACACACACTGCCCACTGTTCCTTTTCTGTGAGTAAAAGAAACCCTTTCTTGTTTAAATTACTCTTGTAGTTTATCACAATTGAGACTTGCTTTGTGTCTGAGTATGTGGTCAGTTTTAGAGAAAGTTCCATGAGCTTCTGAGAAGGCATATTCTTTTGTGTTTGGGTAAAATATTTGTTCATATCTGTTAGGTCCATCTGGATAATGTTTGTTAGCTCCATTATTTCTGTTTAGTATTTGGCTGGATGACCTGCCTGTTGGTGACAGTTGGGGTATTGAAATCTCTCACTATCAATATGTGAGGGTCAATATGTGATTTAAGAGTGTAGCAGTGTTTCTTTTATAAATTTTGGTGCCCTGTGTTTGAGGTATAGATGTTAAGAATTGAAAAGTCCTCTTGATGAAATTTTCTTTTGATGAGTATGGAGTGTTTTTCCCTACCACTTTCGATTAGTTTTAGTTTGAAATCTATTTTGTTAGACAGTGAAACAGCTATACCAGCTTCCTTCTTGGGTCGACTTGTTTGTAATATCTTCTTCCAACCCTTTACCCTGAGGTAATGTCAATCCTTGATGTTGAGTTGTGTTTCTTAAATGCAGTAGAAGGATGGATCTTGTTTTTGTAACCGTTCTGTTAGTCTGAGTCTTTTTACTGGGAAAATTGAAACTATTGATATTGAGAGCTATAATGACCAATGATTGTTGATTCCTGTTACTTTGATGGTAGTGGTGATCATAGTGGTGATATTTGTGTAAGTGTGTGTGTGTGTGTGTGTGTGTGTGTGTGTGTATGTATGCTTCCTTCTTTTGATTTTACTGGTGTGAGATCATTTATGTCCTGTGTTTTCATGGGTGTAACTAGTGTCCATGGGTTGGAGTTTTCTGTAGGGCTGGATTTAAAGATACATATTATTTAAATTTGACTTTATCATGGAATATATCTTTTTCTATCTACAATGATTGAAAGTTTGAAGAGTATAGTAGTATAGGCTGGCATCTGTGGTCTCTTGGAGTCTATAGCCCTCTGTAGGGCTAGATTAGTAGATACATATTGTTTAAATTTGACTTTATCATGGAATACCGGGGGTTTTTTTCATCTATGGTGATTGAAAGTTTGCAGGGTTTAATAGTGTAGGCTGGCATTATTGTATCCAGGCCCTTCTGGATTTTAGAGCCTCCATTGAGAACTCAGGAATAATTCTAATAGGTTTTCCTTTATATATTATTTGTTCTTCTTCTTCTGAAGTTTTAATAGACTTCCTTTGTTCTGTATATTTAATATTTTGGTTATTGTGTGGTTTAGGGATTCTCCTTTCTGGTGCAATCTATTTGATGGTCTGTATGCTTCTTGTACCTCTGTATGCATCTCCTTTAGATTAAGAAAAATTTCTCCTATGATTTTGTTGAAAGTATTTTTGGGCCTTTGAGCTGAGATTCTTCTACTTCCTCTATTTCTGTTATTCTTAGGTTTGGTCTTTCCACAGTGGCCAGATTTTCTAGATGTTTTGTGTCAGGAGCATTTTAGATTTAACATTTTTTAAACCAACGTTTCCATTTCTTCTATTGTGCCTTCAGTGCCTAAGATTATCTCTTCTATCTCATGTATTCTGTTGCTGAAGCTTGCCTCTGTGGTTCCTATTTGAATTCCTAAATCTTTCGTTTCCAGATTTCCCTCAGTTTGTGTTTTCTTTATTGACTCTATTTCCATTTTCAGATAAAAAGTTTTTTTTCCTTCTACTATTCGGTTGTTTTCTTAGATTTCCTTAAGGGATTAACTTCCTTCAATTTTTTTGTTTGTGTTTGCCTGGATTCCTTTAATGGATTTATGAATTTCCCCATTAAGGGCCTCTATCAGGTTCATGTAGTTGATTTTAAAGTTTTTATGAGTCTAGTTATCTAGGAATGGGATGATTATAGGTCTAGGTGCTATTTCTGGGTTTGTCTTTGATGGGTGGGCATTTTGTTGTTTGGTTTCTGTTTCCTGTCTTGATTTTTGGAAAGTGTGTTGTCCTGGCCGGCTCAGCTGGTGTGTTCACAAGGAGGCTGGGAGGCTGAGTTGGAGACATGAAGGTTGGAGGAGGAGGTCTTTATAGTCCTTTGGGGATGGCGTCAGAGAAGAAAGGGAGATCACAGCAAGTTTCCTGGTACAGATCTAGGCATGAGATAGGGACAACTGGATCTCAGGAGCAGTAGGAATGGTGTGGGTGCCCTGGGAGGAGAGGCCCTGGGTTAAGAGGGGGTGCCTACAGGGCTTGGGATCTGGGACAAAGCAAGGATTGCAGAGTGATAGCTTAGAAGGGAAAATTCTGTGGGATCCACAGGAGATGTGAGCAGGGGTAGGACAGGACAGGCTGCCATGAGTGTTCTGCTTCAGTAGGGATAGAAGTCAGGAGTTAGATCTGGGGGAATAGAGCCCTGCTTATTTTCTAAGTAAAGTAATGGGAGATCCAGAGAGATCCTAAACTCACCTGTGGTGTGTGTGTGAGAGAGAAAGGGGGGTGGGGGCCATGGCGGGAGAAACAAGCATAAGGCCTGGTCACCTGGCAGGGAGAACAAGCCTTGGACATAAGTGGTACAAGTCCTTGGCTTTGAACTTGAGGTGCAGAGGTCCTTCACACTCTCACAATGCTGACCAGTCAGGCCTTCATCATGTGAGTCTAAGGCTTGCTGAGTCTTTTCCTCCAGCCTTTCAAGGTTGCCTAATAAACCATGACTCGTCTCTCTAAGAATAGAAATAAGCTGGTCTGCCTTTGGCTCAGGTTGTGCTGAGAGTGGTTGGCCCCCAGCCAGGGAGTGTCATTGGTTGTTCCTTGAAGTCTTCTCAGCTAGGAACCACATGACTGACATCAGCCAGCTACAAAATATCAAGTGTATTTCAAAGTCAGCACAACTCTAGGGCAGTGTCTATTGATATCCCCAACTTTTAGTGATGGCTGATGTTTGTGAACCTGCTAGAATCCGAGCATAGTTAGCACACGTATGCACAGCACCAACGATAGGCAAGACCCGTTGTTAGCTGATGGCACCTGATACCTAGCCACCACTGGACAAATGAAAGAGGATGAGCGTAGGAATTCTTTGGTTCTAAAGGAATGCCTTCCGATGCCATGAGAAACACTGGCTTAACATCCCAACAGGTCTGCATATGAAGGTCCTTTCTGCCATTGTACAGTCAAGTAACCAGGCCACATCTCTTCTGAATCTCAGTATCCTTGCTGGTGAGATGCTTTGCTTCTCCCAGGAAAAGCTGAATACAACCCCTGACGGCCCCACCAAGGCCGTGATGCAAGCTGCACATCTGCTCTGGCCTCGAGTGGTCTCAGCCTGCTACTTCTTCCTTGTCTGGTGTTTATGGATCAGAGAGAAACTTGAGACAAGGGGAAGTAGCAATCCCACCTCAACCACAGTTCTGTCCTGGGAAAGTTACAAATGCACTGGAGGAAAACAAAGCAAACAAAGAACAACAACAAAAACTATGTCTCTTTTTTATTCCTAATAAGTATCTGTCTTTTACCCTGGACCTACTATTCCAGAAGTGCAGGCGGTACGGAGACCAGCCTCCAGCCTCCAAGTGATGGAAGAACACTGCACGTCCCTTGTTCAGCTGAAGGCAGCAATTAGGTGTCAAGGAAGAAACCACAGCTCTTACCTTAAAGGGAGTAAGTGATAATTCATTCTGAAGCCATTGAGTGAGCTTGGCCTGGGAACACAGATTTGGGTTGCTCCAGATTCCATGTTCCAATGTGGAAGTGGTTTCATGAAGTTTTATAATTTTGCAAAAAAAAATCCATACATCAAGGCACACTTAAAATACATTGATGGTTACATCAGAGAGGCAGGATGAAGGAAGCATTTCTATAGGCCTAAGATGCTATCTGATGACATTCTTGGTGTTTGCATTGGTGGGAGCTAGTGATCTGTATTGAAATCCAGCTTCGACATCAACTGGGAAAAACTGAGGTGGGACGTGAACCCTGTGGCTGACTGCCTGGTGACACTGTAGACTTTCTCTGAGGGCAACCTTCCAGGCCGGAACTATAGTTAGCAGCAATAGCTTCCACTGATGGTGGTAAGCCAGGGCTGGGGCTGATGGCTCCTAGCGGGGGCTAGAGCTGATGGTGGCAAGTGCCTAAAAAAGAAAGGGAAAGGAGAAAAAAGAAACACACACACACACATACACACACACACATGCTTACACTAGATGACAAAGTGAGACAGACTCCAGAAGGTAGGTTTTAACAAGCTGCTTCTTCTTCTTCTTTTTATTATTATCTTCTTATTTTCATCCTTATTCTTATTCTTTCCCGTGTTCTTATCCTTTTTCTTATCATTATCCTTTTCCTTCTTTCTTCTTCTTTTCCTTCCTCCTCTTCTTACACTTATTCTCACAGTGTATACACCCCAACAAAAATCTTTCTAGCAGTACAAACATCACAACGTGTTTACATTCTATCTCTCTATAAATAAATGATTACAATGGATATATGTAAGAAAATCATGTTCCCCAATACCTTCACGTGATCAGATGTTTTATGTATTATGGGTGAGGAACAAACATGAATAACAAGTTATTTCTAAGACCCCACATACATTTGTACATAAGCAATTTGTTACATATTAATGGAGTATAAGCAAGCTAGGTAATTTCTCAGCCAGCTTTTCTTTACTGGCAGGCTGCAGTTAGCAGTTACAAGAAAGGAAACATTTAAGAAGTAATCTTATGAAGATCTTAAAGGAATCACAAATCTAAACTCCTTTATAAAAATAATTAGCAATTTCTACTTTAAGTCCTAAAGGTGCTCATCTACTCATTAATATGTTTTATTAAATCGTATCAGGAAGCTGAGGGCAGAAAAATAGAATAAGGAAATCAATCGTCATCTCAGTCACCAGCCCAGCTTGAAAGAGTTACGTCAGCCAATGCTGCTATGGGCCATTGTTCTTGCTTTGCCAACCTCAAAAAATCCCTAGCTTTACTAATAAGAGTGTACTTTCTCTTAACTTCAGTTGTCCCCTAAGATTTCCTGCATCATGGCCAATAGCAAAAGCATCTTTACCTTACTTTGCTAAACAATCTATTTTTCCCTAACACTTTGTACATCAGAGCCACTAGCAAAAACATCTTTACCTAACCTTGTTGAACAATCTATTTTTTCAAATTCTGTCTAAGGGTAGTAATCACTGTTAGCAATCTACATCTGCAGGTTGTTTTCAGAGATGGTGGTTGAATCATTAATCTGCTCCAGCAGCAATGCCTGAAAGAGATCAAGCACTGTCCTTGCATATGCCAATGACACTGCCCAGTGAGGGGCTGGGAGCCCCCTTTATAGTGCTCACACAATTCACATATTAAGGGGATTATAAGGACTGCAAAGGTAACAAGCAGAGCTATTATGTTATGGTCCATAACAGCATGATGTTCTCAAGACACTTGGTTCTCAGGGTTACGCCTCGCCAAGACACACCCATCGTGGGTTCACTAACCGATAGGCCGCATTCCATACTTACTTCCTCTTCTAGAGTTCTAGAGCTGTTTTGTTGTTCCTCTTGCACGGACCCCCAACAGGTCTGCTAAGTTAAAAGATTTCCAAAGGTTTTTATCTGTGCTGGGAATGTCAGTTCTGGTGCAGAGGTAGGTGAGGGATATCGGCAGACAATGGGGCTGAACCTAGATTACATCCTTACCCTCTGGACCTGGCACAGGATCAATGTTCTAACCAATCAGTCTCTGCAGACAGTTTCTTCTCAGTTCTCCTTCACATGAGTGTTACCTCCCACTTCTGCTGTAAAGAGTATGGCCTCATGGGCTCAGGCAGGATGATCCCCCAATGACTGAAACTGCTATAAACAGAAGCCATAAACACAATAAAAATATCTGAGTCCAGACAGAGTGTTGCCGCAAACAGTAAAAGATAAAGAGCTGGACAGGGAGCTGCGGGGTAACATTCTCCTGCTATTCCGAAACGTGTATGACACTGTGACTTAAAAGACATAAGTATGGAGGCAGTAGCTAAGAGGAGTGGCAACCCAGGTGAGGCTGACGCACTGACACCACCGCTTTGCCCATAAGCGATGTACGGATTTACCAGGTAGCCAACCTACGTCACAGCGTATTGCCAATAATGGGCCAGCGTCTCCATGCTCAGTCATTGTTTCACACACCTCTGAAATAACATTAATTCAACACTGGTTATGACCAGACACAAATAGCGTGCTATACAGTCTACCTGCTTTAGTTGGCTATAAAACAACAACAAAAACAAGCCTTGGTGCGCAAATGAAGTGCAGCAAGCCAGGAAAGCCAGCCAGACAACACAGTCTTCTCTGGCCAGCATTAGGCCAGACTGAACTGCCAAGCAAAGAAGGAAGCACACATTTATGGGCAGGAGTGGATGAGATGATGACTAAGGCACCTCAGGAGCATGCTAGCTTTCACTTTTCCATTGGCTGACCCTGTCAGAAATACTAAAAATACATTTCCTTCCTTTACTGTGTCCCATGAGGCAGCTACACTTAACCTGCTCCATAACAGATATAATACACCTGTTGATAAATTAATGGCAAATGAATGGTATTTGGAAAGCAGACAGAGAATTTTAGGAGAAATTTAAAAGATTTTTTAAACTTTAAAATGTTTAAAAAAAAAAACCCTAAAGTAAAAGTCCAGCTTCCTACGAGTCAAGTAATATGGTTAAATAATTAAAATAAGAATAGAATACAGGTTGGGAACTGGAAATATATGTCAGTGGGAGATCACTTGCCTTACCATTATTTGACTCCGAGTTCTACATTAACACACATGCACATGTACACATACACATGCACATACAAGCAAAACTAAATATCCCTAATTCAAAACTTCCAATTTGGACACAGACTGTACAAGAGAAAAGTTCTATATCATGAAACTTGTTTTCACGTATGAAATTATTCAAAATATACAATAAATGTCCTGCTTAGCCTTGGCTCTTACGCCCAGCATATCTCATTATGGATGTATAGGCATTTCAGGATCTAAGAACTGTAAAGCACTTCTAACTCTAAGAGTTCCAGATAAGGACCATTCAACTTGTATTTCATTTCACCAATAAAATATTTTAAGTCCTAATACGCAATGCCGAGGGTGTCCCAGAAACTAGTATTTTTGCATACCGTCCAGAAAAGAAGGAGATAGTTGGCAATATTGCTGCTAGTGTGGTCAGTTCACTAGCTATGCATTATCTCAATCCTCAATCCAAGCTAGACTTGGAGAAGTTTGTCCTGGGTTAAGCACAGCAACGACTTGTACCTAACTCCAAAGCCCAGAACCTTAAGCACTGTCACGTACTGCCTCCCACAGCCACTTAAAAACATTCTGTCTTACACGGAAGCTACAAGTCCTGGCAACTTGACACAAGCTTGAGTCATTTGGGAAGAGTGATTCTCAATTGAGAAAATTCCCTTTGTAGGATTTGACTGTAGGACATTGTCTAATTAGTAATTGATGTAGGAGGACCCAGCCCACTATGGGTGGTGCCACTCCTAGGCAGGTAGTCCCGGGTTGTATAAGAAAGCAGGCTGAGCCAGCCAGGGAGAGGAAGCCAGTAAGCAGCACTCTTCCACGGCCTCTGCATCAATTCCTGCCTCCAGGTTCCTAGCCTTGAGTTCCTGCTCCGACTGCTTTCAGTGATGGACTATGATGTAGAAGTGGAAGTGAAATAAACTGTTTCTTCCCCCCAAGTTGATTATGGCCATGGTCTTTATTGCGGCAATGGAAACCCTAAGACAATACACACATGAAATATCAAAGACATGGCTGCCTAAACAAGACGTGAACAATTTCAACAACAGTTAACATCCCAGCACAGAAGGGAGATGTCAGTGGGCACTACCCCAGAAGAAAAGCTACAGGCAATTAGCAACCGCTGATGAGGGAGAATTAGTGATCCCCAGGGATAAGCCCCCTGATTTTTTTTCTACCAAGTAGTCGCCACAAGAAACAAAAATATGCAGGCATCACTGAATGGACCCAGCAGACTATATTTATACGTTTATTCATTTATATGTATAGGTAACAACAGTGGTTAAAGAAGAGAAGGCCATGATTGTGGGAAGAAAGGGGATACAGACACAGGAGGTCTAGGAAGAATAGAAAGATATGTGATTAATTGAACTTACTTAGAAGAGTGGAAAATGGAAATAATCTTATATAATTACAGAGTCTATATCCACATTTAGTGATTTAGAGTTCAATGACAAAGACACAATATTTATGGTAGCCAGGTTAAAAAAGCAAAGCACTTAGTATGTTTGTGTATGTGAGGGGCACATGAGGACACATTACATGGTTGCATTAAAGTGGTGGAAATGGGACTGGGGAGATTGCTCGGCTCAATGGGTAACGTGTTTGCTGTGCTCTGATTCACTACACCCACATAAAAACTCAGCACAGTGGCCGTGTGCCTATCACCCCAGTGAAGACTGGCAGATACCTTGAGTTCACTTGACGGCCATGCTAGGCAAGAGTTTTGAATTCAGTAAGAGACATATCTTAAGAAATAAGGTGGAATGGCTCAGAGAGGTAGCTCAGCAGGTAAAGGCACTGTTCATAACGTGACAATCTAAGCTCAATTTCTGTATCCCGCCAGTAGAAATAAAGAACCAACTCCTGAAGGCACAGTCACACACACACACATGCACCACATGCACACACACACACACACACACATATACACACACCATACAAATATCATATACATACACATACATCATACACATACATAACGCATCACACACATATATACACACAATAATAAAAATATTAATTTAAAAATGTAACATGGAAAAATGATTAAGAAAAACATCTGGATGGATACAAGTGGACGAACATGCAGGGTATCTGATCTGAGGACGGAGACTAGGGACCAGGCTGGGAGCTACAGACCATAAGCCCGGAAGAGCTCTAGTGAGAGGGGTCCACAAACTGCAGAGCACAGTAGGGTCTGACCTCGGGCCACCCAAATGACCTACAGAGGACAGGTACCCAGTCCCCAGAGTCTGGACCTGTACCGCCTGTGAGCTGCTGCTGTGTGCTATATCAAGGACTCAGTATCTGAGACTGAACTGTCGGTGATAAAATACCAGCCCGGAGCTGCTGGCCTGGGAAAAACGCAGGAAAATGGGTGGTTCTGACCTGAGACTGACCCGTGAGTCCTCAGAAAGCTCCAGTGGCTGGCAACCATAAAGGCACAAAATCCAAAGCCCAGTGCCCCCAAGGTGAGTGCCTCACCTGTGCTCTCTGTCTCCTTCTCTGACCGATTTGTGAGACACACAGTAACAGCATTAGAGGCAGCTGGCCCAGGGAGAGCCGAGAGTATAAATCAGGGACCACAAGTCCACGGAGGGACCCAGGCCCACATGGAGACCCAGGCAGCTGTAGACACGCCCTCCAGATACAATTCCAAAGCCGTACACTCGAATTGACTGCTCTAAGGTGGCATGGTCTGAAGGGATCTGGTGGAAACCTCCATCACAGGGAACTGTTCCTGCACACTTGGGTGGAACTGATCTGGCCTGGATGGATTGGGCAGGTGCAGAGCTCATCAGGGCGCCCCATGTTCTTGGGAGGGTCTGAATTGGCCTTAGCGGATTTAGCAGATACCTAGCCACCTGCCCCAACGCAGGGAGCCATTCCTGCATGCTCTGGTGTAGCCTGAGCAGCTGTCCAACCCAGCAGGAGTGCCCATTACTTGTGCCCAGATGGGACTGAAAGGGCCTGAAGGGATCAGGTGGAAGTCCAGCCAAGTTCCACAAGTCAGAGGGCAGTATCTGCTCTCTCAAGCAGGACTGAACCTAGGCCCCATGGCCTGGATGGATGACACAGAATCCTAGCCAACCCCCGCAAGCCATCAGGGGTTCCAGTACTCCAGGGTGGACTGAGCCTAGGCCCCCAAAAAGCCCCTTTGCCTGAGGGTAGGGTTTTCAAAGCCCAGCCAAAGGCAGGATAACCAACTTTATCTACGCAATCTTGAACTGATGCTTGAGCTGCAGAGCACCATCACCGGTCTGCTGACCTATTAGGGAGCCCAGAGTGTGGAGTAAAGTCCCCTGGAACTGAAAACAGGTCACCTGCCTGATCCAGTGAAGGACACAAGAAACTACCTCCCAATGTGAGAGACAGCAAGATGACTATAAGCCAGCGTAAAAACACAAACAACACAAACGAAAACAATTTGGCATCTCCAGATCCCAGCTACCCCAAAGAAATCATCCTGGGAACTCAAACAAAATTGAAACACAAGAAATTGACCTCAAATCCTTAGTAATGAAGATTATATGGAGGAAATGAATAAAATCTGTAAACAAATGCAGGAAGATGCAGCCAAACAGGTTGAAGACATTAAAGAGGCCTATAGAGAGACATTGAAAGAAGTTCAGGAAAAGACAATCCGGTGAAGGAAATCAATAAAACGGTTCAAAATCTGAAGGTGAAAAGGGAAACAATGATAAAAGCACAGGCAAAAGAAAGCCAGGAACAAGAGAACTTAGAGGAAAAAAGCAAGTAATGCAGAGGCAAGTATCTCTAACAGAATTCAAGAGATGGAGGAATGAATCTCGGGATTAGAAAATACAATCATAGAACTTGAAACAACCATAAAAGAAAATGCTAAATCTGAATTTTTTTTCCTGATCCAAAACATCCAAGAAATCAAGGACCCCATGAAAAAAAAAACTAAACTAGAGGATTATACGCACTGAGGAAAGAGAAGACGCCGAGCTCGAAGGTCCAGAAAATATCTTCAACAAAGTCATAGAAGAAAACTTCCCCAATTTAAAGAAGGAGATGCGCATAAACATACAAGAGGCCTACAGAACTAAATGAAAGAGATCAGAAAAGAAAATCCTCCCACAACATAATAATCAAAACACAAAATGTGCAAAACAAAGAAAAAATAAAAGCAGCAAGGAAAACAGGCCCAGTAACATACAGTGGTACATCAATGAGAATTACACCCCAACTTCTCAGCAGAGACCATGAAAGCCAGAAGGGCCTGGACAGAGACCCTGCAGACCCTAAGAGACCACAGATGCCAGGCCAGACTATCATACCCAGTGACACTTCCAATAAACATTGATGGAGAAAACAAGATATTCCATGACAAAAACAAATTCAAACAGTACCTATCCACAAATCTGGCTCTACAGAAGTTACTAGAATGAAAACTCCAACCCAGACTGACAAATTACAACCAAAATTACACAGGAAATAGATAACTACACCATTGCAAAAACAAAACTACATACTCTACTGCAGCCAACATCAAGGCACTTAACAGTCACTGGTCATTCATATCTCTCAACATCAGTGCTCTCAATTCTCCAATAAAAAGACACAGACTAACAGAATCGATGCATGAACAAGACCCAAAACTCTTCTGCATTCAAGAAACACATCTCAGCCACAAGAACAGACATTACCTCAGGATAAAAAGCTGGAAAAAAGTATTCCAGGCAAACAGACATAGGAAACAAGCTGATGTAGCCATTTTAATGTCTCATAAAATAGACTTTTAGCCAAAATTAATCAAAAGGGATGAGGAAGGACACTCCATACTCATCAAAGGTAAAGTCAACCAAGATGACAGCACAATTTTGAACATCTATGCTCCCAATACAAGGGCACCCACATTTATAAAAGAATATTAACCAAGCTTATACCACACATTGGCCCACCCACAATGATAGTAGGAGACTACAACACCCCACTTTCACCAAAGGATAAGTCAATGAAACAGAAACTAAACTGAGAAATAGTGACACTAGCTGATATCATGAATCAAATGGATCTAACAGATATATACAGAACTTTTTACCCAAAGACAACAGATTATGCCTTCTTCTCACCACCCCATGGAACCTTCTCCAAAATTGATCATATAGTAGGTAACAAAGCAATCCTCAACAGATACAAGAAGATTGAAATAATACCTTGTATCCTATCAGATCACCATGGACTAATGCTGTACTTCCACAACAACAGAGGTACCTCAACACAAAAAGCCTGCACATACATGGAAATTAAACAACTCTCTACTTAATGACAACTGGGTCAGGGAAGAAATTAAGGACTTCCTAAATTTCAATGAAAATGATGAAACAACATACCCAAATTTATGGGACACATTGAAAGCAGTGCTAAGAGGAAAATTCATAGCACTAAGTGCCTCTATAAAGAAATTGGAAACATTTCATATAGGCAACTTAATGACACATGTGGCAGCCATAGGTAAAAAAGAAGCAGAATCAACCAAGAGGAGATGATGTCTGGAAATAATCAAACTCAGGGCTGAAATCAATAAATTAGAAACAAAAAGAACAATTCAAAGAATCAACAAAGCCACAAGCTGGTTCTTTGAGAAAATCAACAAGATAGACAAACCACTAGCCAAACTAACTAAAAGGAAGAGAGACACTATCCACATCAACAAAATCAGAAATGAAAAGGGAGGCATAACAACAGACACTGAAGAAATACAAAGAATCATAAACTTCTACTTCAAAGGCTTGTATGACATAAAATTTGAAAATCTAACAGAAATGGACAATTTTCTTGATTTACTTGCCAAAGTTGAATCAAGATCAGATAAACAAATTAAATAGTCCTGTTTTTCTTACAGAAATAGAAGTTGCTGTTAAAAGTCTCCCAATCAAAAATAACCCAGGACCAGTGCAGAATTCTATCAGACCTTCAAAGAAGAGCTAATACCGATATTCTTTAAGCTACTCCACAAAATAGAAATGGATGGAACATTATCAAATTCATTCTATGGGGCTACAGTCACCTTGATACCTAAGCCTCACAAATACCCAACAAAGAAAGAGAATTTCAGACCAATTTTTCTAATGAGCATTAATGCACAAATACTCAATAAAATACTCACAAATCGAATCCAAGAACAAATCAAAGATATCATTCACCATGACCAAGTAGGTTTCACTCCAGCCATGCAAGGATGGTCCGATATACAGAAATCCATCAATGTAATCCACCATATAAACAAACTAAAAGAAAAAATCCACATGATCATCTTCTTAGATTCCGTAAAAGCATTTGACCAAATCCAACACCCATTCATGTTTTAAATTTTTGGAGAGATCAGGGATACAAGGCACATACCTAAACATAATAAAGGCTATATACAATAAGCCAATAGCCTGTTAGGAGCCGCAATCGCCATTACAAGATGGCGCCGGTTTCCTGCTTCCTGGTTCTTCACGGCTGTCTGGCCTTGAGTGCGCCTGCGTGTGGCGCGAAACCATTCGCTAATGCGCTTGCGCAAAACGTGTTTTACTACATGCTAATTAGGCACTTTGAGTGAGCCAATGAGGACTCGGCACGCCTCCCGAAACAGCATATAAGCAGCGGGTTTTGGGGGACTCGGAGTCCTTCACATCTGCCATCAAAAAGAGCTGATCAATAAATGCTGTCAGAAGAATCTTGAGTGTGGCGTGCTCCTTATCAGCGAGGCTGCGCGCTGCAATAGCCAACATCACATTAAATGGAGAGAAACTCAAGGAAATTCCTCTAAAATCAGGGACCAGACAAGCCTGTCCACTTTCTTTATATCTCTTCAATATAGTTCTTGAAGTTATAGCCAGAGCAATAAGACAACAAAAGGAGACAAGGGGATCCAAATGGGAAAGGAGGAAGTCAAATTATGCCTATTCACAGATGTTATGATCGTGTACATAAGTGACCCCCAAAATTCCACCAGAGAACTCTGACAGCTGATAAACACCTTCAGCAAAGTGGCTGGATACAAAATTAACTTAAAAAGTCAGTAGCTTTCCTGTATACAAATGGCAATTGTGCTGAGAAAGAAATTGGGAAACTACGCCTTTGACAATAGCCACAAGCAATATAAAGTATCTAGGAACAACTCTAAACAAACAAGTGAAAGACTTTTTGGGAAAAAAAAAACCTCACACTTCTGAAGAAAGAAATTAAACATGACATGAGAAGATGGAGGGATCTCCCTTGTTCATGGATAGGGAGAATTAACATAGTAAGAATGGCCGTCTTACCAAAAGCAATTTACAGATTCAATGAAATCCCTATCAAAATACCTAAACAATTTTTTAAAGACATTGAAATATCAATTCTCAATTTCATATGAAAAAAAAGAATAGCTAAAACAATTCTGTATAATAAAAGATCTCCAGAGGAATCTCCATACCTGATCTCTAGCTGTACTACAGAGCAACAGTAATTAAGACAGTATGACACTGGCATAGAAATAGGCTGGTTGACAAATGGAATCTAACTGAACACCCAGAAATGAATCCACATACATATGGTCACTTGAATTTTAACAAAGAAGCCAAATCCACTCAGTGGAAAAAGGATAGCAACTTCAACAAATGGTGCTGGTCTAACTGGATGTCTACATGTAGAAAGATGCAAGTAGATCCATATTTATCACCATACACAAAACTCAAGTCCAAGTGGATTAAAGACCTCAACATAAAACCAGAGACACAAAATCTGTTAGAAAAAAAAGTGAGGAAGGGCCTGGAACTCATTGGCACAGGAGAAAACTTCCTGAACAAAACTCTGACAGACCAGGCTCTAAGGTAAACGATTAATAAATGGGACCTCATGAGGCTGAGAAGCTTCTGTAAGTCAGAAGACACTGTCAACAGAACAAAGCAACAGCCTACAGACTGGGAAAAGATCTTCACCAATCCTACATATGACAAAGGTCTAATATCCAAAATATATAAAGACCTCAAGAAATTAAACACGACCAAACCAAATAACCCAATTAAGAAATGGGCCTCAGAACTAAACAGAAGTCTCAACAGAGGTGTATCAAATGGCTGAGAAACACCTAAAGAAATTCTAAATGCCCTTAGTCATCAGAGAAATGCAAATTGCCACCCCACCTCCAGTAGAGTCCCAGTGATAACGCTGTTCTGCAGACCTGAGGTGAAGACCCCAAAAGGGAGATTCTCTTGGAAAAGGCCATGGTGTTCTTTCCCTTGGAGTGTTGGTAGCAGCCTGCTTCCTGGCAATCCTTCTTATTTGATCTATTATTCTTCTCACTCGTAGTCAAGGCAACAAGGTGACCAGGGATACAGTTCCAGGAGGTGAACTGGACAAAGCGCCAGCCTAGAAACCGCAGAATGAGATGCCTTCTCCAAATGTGCCTAATTTATTATTAGTCGTCCTGAAAGTTCTTAAGAATAATAAAACAATGGAGAACTTTTTTCATGAATTACAACAAAAGGAGGCAGTTGAAAAGTCCCTTCAATTAAATGAAGGGTCTTTACCAAAGGCAGAGCCCATTCGAGGAAAAGGTAACTCGAAGAAGAGTGAAAGTAAAAGCAGAATTTTAATTCCTACAATACAAAACTCCATATGGCGTAGCCTACGTATTGAAGGGCAGCCTCTGGTGTCCTCCTAGATATAGAGGACCCTGTAGATTGGCTGCTACACCTCGTCCACCTCTCCCCTATACAGGAGTGTGTGAGGGAGGGGATGGATAGGTGATTATCAATGGGAAAAAGGTGTCAGACACTAACAGCAAAAAGTTAATTGTACTGAGGACTGTCTCTGGCCCCCTGGCTCAGCCTGAGAATGTAATATCTGCCTGTGCCAAGTTAATGACTTAGAAACAATGGTGTTATTACTATGTACTTTGTATTGTGTATTCTATGTGTTTGATTGCTTCACTGACCCCCTTGAATCTACTCCATGGAGAATGTAACCCCAAAACACTCCCTGTTTCAAAATGTGTATAAAAATCTAGACTGAAAAATACACCCAGATTCAAACTGCCTCTGTGTTTGTCTCTTTTTGTCACTGCCGAGTCCTTGCCCACCAAGTCTTTGAGGACCCTCATCCCAGGGACCCCATACACGACTGAGATGGTCCATGGCAGCAAACCAAAATGACTCTGAGATTCCATCTTACACCCATGAGGCTAAGATCAAAAACTCAAGTGACAGCATATCCTGGTGAGGATGTGGAGAAAGAGGAACACTCCTTCGTTGCTTGTGTGAGTGCAAACTTGTACAACCACTTTGGAAATCAATCTGTTCTTTCTCAGAAAACTTGGAATAGGGATACCTCAATACCCAGCTATTCCACTCCTTAGTATATACCCAAAAGCTGCTCCACCACACAACAAGGACATATGCTCAACCATGTTCATAGCAGCCTTATTCATAATAGCCAGAACCTGGAAACAACCTAGATGTCCCTCAGTCGTAGAGTGGATAAAAAAACTGTGGTACATTTTGTATGTATGAATACTACTCGGCTATTAAAAACAAGGAAATCCTGGAATTTGCAGGCAAATGCATGTAACTAGAAATGATCATCCTGAGTGAGTTTACCCAGACTCAGAAAGATACAAATGGCATATACTCATCCAAATTGGACACTAGGCCAACAGAGATGTCCCCTGAAAGTCTTCACTTAGCCAGAGATTGAGATAGATATTGGGACTTCCTAATAGGACTCTAGGTGTGAGAGGTAAGGAAGAATGGGGAAATAGAAGGATCCAGAGGATCCTAGAAACCTACAAGGAGTCCATTAAGGTTGGTGGGTCAGCCCAAACTACTGTACCAACCAAGTGAAATGCATATAGTAAACTTAGACCCCCTATCCAGATCTAGCCAATGGACACCACATTCTCCACACCTGTGTGGAAAGCGGGGGCTGACTTGGACATGAATTCTGGTTCCCCCTATTTGACCACTTCCCCTTGGTGGGGAGCTCTGGTGACACTCAAAGGAAGAGTAAGCAGGCTACCAGGATGAGACCTAATAGGCTATAGTCTTATAGTGGGGGATAAGGTCCCCTTCTGTCACAGACTTAGGGGAAGGGAATAGAATGAAAGAGGGAGGGAGAGGGAATGGGAAGATACAAGTAAGGGATAACAACTGAGATGTAATCTGAATAAATTACTTAAATAAAAATTATTGAAAAATTGAAAAAAACCTGGATATCAACCTCTACTCTCTACACACGCCCACGTTTGAGTGTATCTGTATACATTACATACACACATACACATATACATATACATATGCACACACACATACAAACATACTAATGGAAACATGAAACTCCCTTTGTTTACATAATTAAAAAGTGTTCCTTGTACCCTTTATTTTTATACTAACAGAATTTTGCTGAATACACTCAGAATGCACAAATATTAGGTGTATATTGCCAAACCTAGACAAATACAATCATGACATGGTACACATCAACACTGAACACTTCAACCCCTCCACAGAGTTTCTGTATGGTTCTCTGTGCCAAGCTCTGTACTTCTGAGCACTCCATAGGAGCCTCTGCACCTGGCTCCAGAGCTCAGCACTGGCAGAGAACATGGTAGCCGGAAGATTTACTCTCTTTATGTTCACCAGGTCCAGGAGACTCCATGTGGATCTCTTAGTTCGTAGCAAGGAAGGACCAGGCAGCTGTCAAGAATTCTATGATGGTTTACAGACTGCAGCACGGCAGACTTCAGGAGCATGTCCAGCTTCAGTGAGCAGGGAGGGGTTGATTGCTGGAAGCACTTAGGTAAGAGAAAAGGCCAATTAAATCAACTTGTCAAATGCTTGTCACAGAGTGTAAATCCTATATATTATTAGATAATTAATACCAGTAGCAGTAATACCAGTAATACCAGCAGCAATAATCCTTTTTCTTTTTCTTCTGATTCATAACACAAATATACTCATTTTTTTTTAACCTCATTTAAACACAGCTGCATTCTACTTAAATACCGCTACTTTAGACCACTACTATCACCAGAGCTCAAATTATGGTAAAAATCTCAATTATAACTGATGACTTTTCTGCTAACATGAAGGCAAGAAAAAAAATAGTTCTTTGTTGCTCTTCTTCCTCCAGCCTGTAGAGGCAGGGGCTTCAGGCCAAGGGGGTGAGCCGTACCCAGAGTCACCAGGAGTGATACAATACCATGAGCAAGCAGCTGCAGATTCGTTTATTCCAGAAAAAGACAGCAGTTTATCCGTCTTTGGGCAACTAATCAGGTTCCTCTACGTCATCTCCGAACCAGCCAATGGATGCTCATCTTTGGGAAGCCTCTGCCTTACGACTTCCTCAGTTACGTCGGAGGAACCTCCCCCAGGCCGTGAGCCCCGACGGCATTTCATCAGGAAAGCCCACAGTTCTTGTAATAACTAATGGCTTCTGGGGGTATGTCTATAGCTCTTACCCGTTCAGGCATAGCTGACCCAGCCACAGAACTCAATTTAGTTATTGTCAATATTTTCTGATTTTCAGTTCTATAAAGCTGGTAAAGTTAGTTTCTTACTAACATTACATTTATTTATTGGGAGGGTGTGGTGTGCGTGCCGGGCACAAGTGTGGAGGTCAGAGGACAGCTTGCTGGAGTCAGTTTTCTCCTTCCATCATGTGTGTCAAGTTGTCACTCTTGGCAGCTAGCGCCTTACTCATGAACCACCTTTCTGGCCCCAAGCCATAACTTTATATATATTTTTTTCAATCCTTTTATAGCTCGTATTAGTCTAGTAGGAAAACTGGAATATATTAAAATATACAAATAAGATATATGAATATGTAAAATGAAAAATGCTGAGTATGTTTCTAACAGTGAAAAGGGAACCTCCATTGGTACTCTTGCCCCAAGCTTCCCAAATCTTGAAGGAGATCCTACTGAAAAGTAGCTTGTGGGCTGGAAACATCGCTCAGTGGTTCAGAGCGACGCCTGCTCTTCTACAGGTCCTGAGCTCAATTCCCAGCAACCACATGGTGGCTCACAACCATCTATAATGAAATCTGGTGCCCTGTTCTGGCATGCAGGTGTACATGCAGGTAAAGCACTCATATACATTAAACAAATAAATAAATAAATCTTCAAAAAAAGTGAGTACAGGTAAAATATTTTTAAGTGGATTGAGGGGCCAGAAAGATGGCTCAGTAGTAGGTAAAGTGCTTCCTTCCCAAGCACAACGGCCTAAGTTTAGATCTTATCCGCCACAAAAGAGCCTACCATGAAGGCACACCTATCCACAACCGGAGTGGAAGTTTTGGCTTCTTAAAAAAAAAAAACAGCTATGTTAGGTAAGTATGTTTTGTTGGGAGGGTAAGGAAGTTGAGGGGATATGGAAAAAGTTGGGAGGCAGGGGACATGATCAAAATATATTGCATGAAAAAGTCTTAAACAAAATGTAGATTCTGATTCAGTGGAGCAAATAGTCTGCATTTAAAAAAAAATCATAGAGAGCTGGAGAGATGGCTCGGCAGTTAAGAGCACTGTCTGTTCTTCCAGAGGTCCTGAGTGCAATTCCCAGCACCCACATGACGGGTCACAGCTGTCTGTAACTCCAGTTCCAGACCCTCTCACGGAGCAAGCAAAACACCAATGCAAATAAAATAAATAGTTTTTTAAAATAAAAATAAAATAAAATAAATTTTTAAAAATTGTAATCCTGTTGATTCACATGGAGCGAAGCAGGCCCCGGTTCCCAGTCTCTAGCCAGTTCTGAGCTGTTTGCTGTTATGTGTGGAATCTCAGCTCAGCAGAGCACCTGGGGCTGTCCACTGGTCTGTTCCTCTTAGTATTCAATAAAAATCATTGTCCTTAGGTACACAAGTGTTTGTGGAATCGGAAGCCTCGGGAGATGTCAGCTTTGGGCCTAGCATTTCTTCTGTGCTGGTTTTAGGGTTGACGGCCTGAGGAATGAATCAGTCGTAGCTTAAGGCTCTCTCTGCCCAACACTCTGAGAAGTTCCTCTCATCCTTTCAAGTTACATTTTTCCCTCACAGCTAAAAAAAACTATAGAATTCTTAGTATAATCTAGTTTTAGTAAGTTTAGAGCAAAGGTTGAATTTGAATTCAAGACCTATAAAGATTTGTGTCGTGTATAGTTGAACACATGCATATTTCAAGTATGAAAGCAAAGTCTGATTATGTGTAGCAAATATATTGTTTAACACTTGCATTTGAAAATATAGCCACATCCTTATACAAGCATATGTACAGATTACAGCATCCGCGAGAAGACTTCAGTCAGAAAGCAACACTGCAGTTTGCCTTAGAAGTATAATTGTTCCTTTAATAACCCACTCCTTTCAAAGAAACAGACTTCAAGTGTCAGTGAAGAAATTGGAGCAACTGAGACATTGGACTTAATCCCCTTTTCTATGACTGAAGACAAATAAATGTAACATAAGTATTTTCAAAGCAAAAAAAAAAAAAAAGCAGCAGCCCAGCAGGGAGGCCCTCTATGGGAGCAGAGGCCCAGCAGGGAGGCCATGCATGGGAGCAGCAGAGGCCCAGCAGGGAGGCCATGCATGGGAGCAGCAGAGGCCCAGCAGGGAGGCCATGCATGGGAGCAGCAGAGGCCCAGCAGGGAGGCCATCCATGGCATGGCAGCAGCAGCCCAGGAAACAAGCAAGTGCTGCAGTAAAGAGCATCTATCTGCCTGGCTGGCTTTCAAGTCCATGTGGGAACTCTCCTCCTCCAGCCCACACGGGGCAAGTGCTGCCTTTTCACTAACCCCACCGATTTGTTAGGGGGTCCCCTGTTTAACAAGGATCCTTCCAGACTCAACGCTTTCCTTCAGCCCATGGAGTTCATCATCTGGATTCTTATTTTCGTTATATAAAAGCAATACATTTCAGATCTTTTTTTAAATAGAAAGTGTAAGTGAACAAAATTTTAAAATACCATTCCTTTACCAGTAATGAACCAATTATCACACTACTAGTTAATATTCAATATGCAAATAGATCGGCACACCTGTGTCTGTGCTTTGAAAGTAAGCCTTCATGCCTGCAACATTGTGCCTTACAGCGTGGTTCTTTCAGGTGATTGTTATTTTTTTATTGTAAATCTATCTCAATAAATGACTATATCAAGCGTTATAATAGCTAATCAGTGCTTTTTTTAAACTCCTTCACAAGAAACATAGTTGTAAAATAATTTTTAACCTCAAATTTCTTAGTTAAACCATTATTCTACTGGCAATGAGAATAAATGACCAAAACATGCGATGGCACCATTACCTCTTTTTGCCCTGCATTCCAGGCTGACGCAGCTCCCTACGAACCGGTGATAAGCTCGCATCTCTGCCTCTGCGATCCGCACGGTGGTGTACGGTGAGTGTGCCGGGTCTGGGCCCTCACACTGCCTGCAGCGCACAGCGATGGAGTTCCAGGGCGCAAGGCCACCTTGCTTGCCCTCCATCCTGCTCTGGGCACACACTGCATCCACAGATAACCTCAGGCTGCTTAATCCCTCTGCAGATCGCTCAAGGTCTCCTCCTTGCTCAGAGTTGATCCTGAGGATTAGTGAGTGCTGACAGATTTACTGCTTCAGCAGATAGCCAGAAACAAGGCAACGGGAAGCTGAAGGATAAGGACATTAGGCAAAGAGGAAACCGTGGGAGCTGCTGCTAGTAAGAGTCCTTCCCTGGATGGCACTCAGAGGAAGGACAGCAGGTTACCAAGAGGAGACTTGATACCCTATGAGCATATACAGGGAGAAGAGGTCCCCCTCAGTCACAGTCATAGGGGAAGGGAGAAAGGGGAAAATGGGAGGGAGGGAGGAATGGGAGGATACAAGGGATGGGATAACAATTGAGATGTAATATGAATCAATAAATTAAATATATTTTTTTTTTAAAAAAAAAGAGTCTTTCCCGCAAAGCATCCCACCAGGAAGTAACGGGCCATTGGCTAAGACAATTAAAAGTATTAACGTTGAGTTTTTTAAAACGGATAAAAATGTGAAAGGATAGTTTCTGGAAAAATCTTTCTGCCAGGTCAGCTTCACCCAGTTTATCTTCCAAGCTCTCCAGGCTGCCAACGCACAAGCCAACCGCTTAACATTGCTGCCCAGGAATTCACCATGTAAGGAGCCCCCCCCCACCCCATCTCCCAACTCCCCTTCTCCACCCCCTCCACCCTCCCACCCCCCCACACCACCCCCCCAGCTAAGGCAGCAAATGGCAACAGGTTTAAAAGCCCAGCTGCTCCTGAGGAACAGCTGCAAGTACAACCGCAAGTTCTCAAGTGAAAGATGCTCTTTCCTGCAGTGATAAGCAAGAGCCCCACCCCCACCCCGGGACAACCACAAGAAAATGACTTTTCATGTTACAGAGCTAAGCTGTGCAAAGACGCAGGAAGTAAGGTGCTTTTTCCTAATGCCTTTTATTCTGTTTTTATGTGATTCATGTTCCTGCTTATTAATGCTGTGGTTATTATTATTATTATTATTATTATTATTATTATTATTACTAATGTTGAACTTAAAGAATAATACAGCATGAAACAGCCACTAGTTAAGTGAAATACACACATACACCACACACACATACACACACATACACCACACACACATACACCGCACACACACACACACACACACCACATATACACCACACAAACACACAAACACACCTGCACATACAACACACACACATACATACACATACACCACACACACACATGCACCACACACACCACACACATACATACACCACACACAAACACACACCACACACACATACACACACCAAACACACCACACACAAATATATATGTATATATATATGTATATGTATGTATACATGCATATATACATTTGTATGTATATGTGTATATATGTGTGTCTATATATGTATATATATACGTGTGTGTGTGTGTGTGTGTGTGTGTGTGTGTGTGTGTGTAGGCTCTGTCTATGTGACACCTGAGGATGGTCTCTAGGTTCCATGATCTCCAAAAGAAAGTTCCTACTGAAGCTTAATATGCTTACAGACTCAGATATATGTAGCTGTTGGGTCATTTTTCTTCAGTAAACAACGGTGTTTTATAATTTAAGTGGACAGCTTGCCAACCATTTCTTAGGATAGCTTCGTAAATGTTTGGTTTTTTCAAGATAAGAAGCAACAAGCAAGAGGAAAACTCAGAAAATCCTTAACTCTGTCTCTGTCTCACAAAGAAGGTGGCAGCCTGACTGCCTTAGGTTCATGTTACAGTAATTAGGGTTTTTACGTTGTTTTTTATTTACAAATTTTAACAATAGGTTTTATAAAATAAGCAATAAAAATACTAAATATTGAATATATATACATATATATAAATATATCTTTCTCCCTTCTTGAGTATGAGGCCTGTTTATTTTATAGAAGGTCTCAGCCTTAGAAATGTGTTTTTTCTAAAGGTGAGTATTTGGATATTGCCTGATATGCAGGATTAGATTAATTTGCCTGAAAGTTTGTTAATCTTTTTTATTTTCTCAAAAAACCAACTCTTCACTTCACTGAGTCTTTGTACTTTTTTTTTCTTTCTTTTTTTTTTTTTTTTTTTTTTTTAGTTAGGTAATTGATTTTAGCCCTGAGTTTAATTAGTTATTTCTGCTCACTCTTTTAGGATATTATCTCTTCTTGTTTTTCTAGAGCTTTGAAGTATATCACTAATCTACTAACATGAGATGTCTCTGTTTTGTTTTTTTTTTTTTAATGTAGTCGGTGTTTCCCAGGGGTTTTAGCTAAGTTCTATTTTCGTCTTCATTAAATTTTAAAAAGGTTTTCATTTACTTTCTGATATCTGTCTTGGCCCAGTTTTCAATCAGCAGTGAATTGTTTTGCTCCCAGGAGTTTGTAGCTTGTGTACTTCCTATCATTTCTATTTCCGGTGCCCACCTTAAGACGTGATGGTCAGATAGCATGCAGGATATTATTTCAAAGACTTGTGTGGTGTCCCAGTTACGTGATCAATTTTGGAGAGAGTTTTATGTACAGGGGAGAAGAACACATATTCCTTGGTGTTCAGGTAAAACATTCCATAGATGTTTCTCTGTTGAGTTTTTATTTGGATGACCTGTCTACAGGTGAGAGTGGAATATTAAGATATGCACTCACTATCACCATGTAAGAGTCAGTATATGGTTTTAGATATAGTAGTGTTCCTTTCTAAAAACTCACTGCCCTTGTGTTTGTTACATAAATGTTTAGAGTTAAATTTTATGATTTCGTGAATTTTTTTTCCTAAGCATGCAGTGCCCTTTCCTATCTCTTTTGGAGAATTTCAGTTTGGTATTTTTTCAAATATTAAAGTAGCTACATGCCGGGCGGGTGTGGTGGTGCACGCCTTTAATCCCAGCACTTGGGGGGTGGGCTGCCAAAGGCAGGCGGGGGGGGCTGTGAGTTCGAGGCCAGCCTGGTCTACAAAGCGAGTTCAGAGTAGTCAAGGCTACACAGAGAAGCCCTGTCTCAAAAAACCAAAAAATAAATAAATAAATAAATAGATAGATAGATAAATAAATAAATAGATAGATAGATAGATAAATGAAATAGCTACACTTGCTTGCTTCCTAATTCCCCTTTCCCTCCTTTTGCCCTGGTGTGGTGTCTTTCTGATGGTGGGATGTGTTAGAATTCTGTTTTCTAATCCAATCTGGTATCCTTTGTCTTTTTGCTGGGGAGTCAAGACCATGAATGTTGATGGTTATTATTAAGCAGAGTTCATTAATTCCTGTTGTTGCTGTTGCTGTTGTTGTTGTTGTTGTTGTTGTTGTTGTCATTACATTGATTTTTTTTTCCTTCTTCTGGTTAACTGTTCTGGGATTGTTGATTGCTTTTGTCCTCATTTTGTTAACCTCTTCAGACTGAAGTTTTTCTCCTGATGCCTTCTGTAGAACCGGATTGGTGGACAGAAATCATTTAAACTTGTTTTTAACCGTGAATTTTCTTCATGATAAAGAATGGTGATATCAGGATTTGAAGGTAAAGTAGAGGAATTAGACTACAAAGAGATCAAGACAAAATTAAAAATAAAGCATATACAGAACACCATCTAGAATACCACTTATTACTACCAGCCCTAATAAACTAGGTAAGTAAAATGTGAGCGGGCAGTGGTGCCATACGTCTTTAATCCAAGAGCTTTGGAGGCAACTGGATCTCTGAGTTTGAGGCCAGCCTGGTCTACAAGGCAAGTCCAGGACAGCCAGGGGCTACACAGAGTAACCCTGTCTCGAAAAACACAAAACAAACAAACTAAAAAGTAAAATATATCAATGGAAGTTTCTGGAAAGAAGCTGTGTGCAAAGGCTGACTGGAGAGACTGACTGAAAGGCTCCAGCTTCAGAGTCTAATTACAGTTATCTTGAGTTATCTTCAGCTTCCAAAGAGCCATTCTTTGCCCAGGCCTGAGTCAGACCTAACATCCTGTACATAGCAGATAAAGATGAACCTAACACGCTGACAGACGGATAAAAACCACTGGAGTGTATTAACAAAACCCCATTCTCCATCAGTGGAAAGGATGGTTGTGGTTCCTTTGTCTGCTGTGACTGCCCACTTAGTGTTTCCACCAATGCACTTTTTAAGTGCCTCGCTTTATAACTTGCTTAGTTCTGTTACTGTAAAAACTCCATGAAACTGTTTTTACACTGGATTGAAAAGACTTAATATATGTTTCTCAGCCATAGTCACTCAAGTTTGGCCCCAGAATAAACTGTCCTTTATTCCCTGTGAGGTGAGAGCTGTTTTTTGTTTGTTTGTTTGTTTTCATTGACAAAGGTTAAAATCAAAGCTCTATGATGCAGCTTCTATAAGGTAACCATCCATGATAGTATGGGACTTTGCAGGGATGTTTAGGGGTTACCCACCCTCCTATAAGTAATTCCTTATCCATGCTTAATAGGAAACCCTTTGATGAAACCATACCTTTGTCTGTTATAGCAAGTAGACATTTTCCTGCATCTGCCCAGAAAAAGCTAAGATGTTTATTCCATTAACAGGAGGAGAAAAGCCATAAACCCAAATTATCATGGCCAAACTAAGCAAGCTTTATTTGTGTACATGGACTGTCTCCCTCTAAGATGAGGTTCAAGAGATCAGCACTGGACAAAAGGAAGATAAAGTTTTTATAGCTCAGGAGTAGGGGGTTTCCAAATGGGGATTTTGGTGGGCAAATAGGCAGAATTACAAAAGCAGAACTTAAGCACAACAAGTTGGTCATAACAACCTCCTGAGACAAAGGCATGGTTGCTATTTCCTGGGACAGGATTTCCATGCCCGCTCTTGCTCTGAAGAATGACATGGAAACCTTTATATTTATTAAAAGCTTCAGGCACTATGGCTGGGAAGATTCTGAGCTATTCTAACCCAACTATACTAGCTTGGCCTTCTTCCTAGCCATCTTAGTCTCACCCTGGCCCCACCTTAAATCTTCAGCTTCTCTGTTGGCTTTCAGTTCTTTATTGGACCGATCAGAAGGTTATTAAACTTATTTTTATAAAACTGTGTTTGTTGCTCAGTTTCTTTCTTACCCCAGCTAGCACGAAAATAATTGAGGCTTTATTATATTTGTTTTAATAATAAACTTCACAGCACCCTGACTGAGCACTTATTACTCTATTCCTATCCCTCTAAGCTAATCTGGCTTCCTTTTTGCCAAAATCCCCAAGATACTTGCACTTTGTAGCTTTCTCTGATCAAGCTTTTGTCTGATTTGGCAACAGGGCATGGTAGCTCACGTCTTTTGCCCCGGCCCGCCCACCGGGGTTCGACTAATGCTTGGGAGGAGAATTTTCCTGTATAGGGACAGAACACAAAACACGAAGAAGGGGGCAAGTCTGCATTCTGATCAAACCCCGTTTATTGAAAATTTTCACAGAGTTTATATAGGCACAGAGGCATGGGTATTTGCGTAAGCAAAGGTTGCTATGGATATCTAACTCTGGAATGCTTCAGGAGGTGTCTACCTTTACAGCTGCTATAATTGCAGAGAGAGAAATTCCAGGAAAGTCGTGAAGGATCTGGTCAGTCAGGAAAAAGCTCCCAGAACTGCTGCTCACAGGCAGCTGACCTTTAATCTGATCTTATCAGTAGTCTCACCGGAAAAGGAGTAGCTCGGGGGTCTAGAGTGACCAGCCCCCACAATAAACAGGTGTCTAACTGCCAACCTACGACAAGGTCAGCTGGTTTCTGGTGAATGGCAGACTGCTGGAGAAATAGGAACCTAGGCTCTAACAAGATGGCTGAACATTGGCCATGTAGTCTTTAATCCCAGCACTCAGAGAATGAGAGGCATGTGGATTGCTGTGAGTTCAAGGCCAGCCTGGTCTACAAAGTGAGTCCAGGACAGCCAAGGCTACACAGAGAAACCTCGTCATAAAAATTCAAACAAACAAACAAAATTTTGATTTGGCTTACACTCCTGGAGTCTTAGAAGGCCAAGATTTTGGGACCACATCTGGTGAAGATTTTCTTGTTTGGTTATCTCATGACTCAGTGGGGATGGGGGAGAAGTGATCAAATTAAAAGTCTTAACCTCATCTATGATCTGATTAATCCATTCATGACAGTGGAATGTTTACGACCTAAACGCCTCCATCAGACCACACTTCCTACTAGAGACTCAGATTCCCAGGCCTGTTGTGAGTCTCAGTTCTTTCAGTTGTGAGATGGGGCTGAGAATGTCTGTCCTTCCTCTTTCACAGTTAAAGATATTATGAGCAGATGTTGCAAAGCACACAAAGACCACGGGAAGTTCCTCAGGATCCAAAACTTGGGCAAGTGCATTAGCCATGGTCATGCCATTTTATAAGGATCCACCATCCTCCACCACAGTTCAATAATGACAATTTCCAAAACCAAAGTAATCCATTTCCTTACACTGAAGTGATCTGTGTTGCATTACTTCATTTTTGTCCTCACTGCCCTATGGTCCCAGTGAGCCTGGCCCCAAGGGATGTTTGTCTATTACTTGTCATTCTCAAGCTAACCATTTCCTGTTTGCTCCCAGCAATGGCAAATGGTGACACAAAAAAGGAAGCTTCCAACCCCTTCTCTCCTCCCTTTTCGTGCCCCAGCTGCTAAACAGATGGTGGGCTCTGAGTCTTACACCAGAGACCCCTTTTGTGGATTTTTCTTTTGAAAAAAATCTTGTGCTGTTATTGAGTCAAGTCACCCATTGCCAGTCTGTCTTTGCCGTCAGGACCTTAAAGAAGGGATATGTAACAATTAAGGCCTTCAGTTGAAGAGTAGATTCAGTTAACTCCTGGCAACACCCAGCCTACCTCAAAAAGGAAGATGAGCATCAGTGAATGTCCTTAAGGAGATGGCTTCAATGTGGCAAACAAACCACTGGGGGGAAATGTCCTCGTTTCTGCCACAGACAGAATTCTGCCTGAAAATGGGCAAGCTTGGATGCAAGCAGAGTTGACGGCCAAACTCTGACAAGAGAGGGTAAGAAAGTTCTCAATAGTTCCTGCCTCACAAATATGTCTGTCAGATATATTGGGCAAGAAGGCTAAAGATGATGCGCCAACGTTACATAGAGTTTTGGGTCAGGCAGCAAATTGTCTCTGTCATTTTTTTTCCCCACTTTGGAAGCTGCTAACTTGTACATCTGGTTTACTCAGGTAATTAATTTTATTCCTTCTCAAGTCTCTGATGGGGTTTAAGCTTACAATTAAGCTCAGTTGTTTAAAGGTTAAATTGTTTTTAGGTCTACATAGATATAGTAAGATGATAGAGATGAGATATTATAGATATTGATTTATGTTCAGAATTTTAGATTCACCAAGATAGGAAAGATCTTTTATGCAAGGTTGCCAAACACAAATAGCCAAAACACTATGGATATAACATTTATATAATTCCTGATAGTTTCATGGTTCTTCTTGCTGTATGTAGTTTATTATATGTGTGTGTGTAATAATATAAATGTATATGTTAAAATATCATCAATTGATTTTTAAAAAAGAAGTGTACAACATCTAAAATTCTATTGTATTAAAAATAAACTTTCAAAAAATAATCAAAACTGAGGAGATAAGACTTCAACAAACAAGTAATTGTAGATGAAGATACAAGTAAAAATAAAACTTTAAGTACTGAAAAAAAAGAATGCATATGTATATAATCTATGGTGCTATTTGTAAAAGGATGGAAGGAATTGGGTTAGACAAGAAGACACAAAGCTCAGAGTCCACAGGCAGCCTGAAGGAACCACAGGCAGGAGAAGGAACATCACCTGCCAGATATTTAAGAAAATCCTATGTTGGAGATCTTGAAGGGCCTTAGTAACTATCCAAGCCAGCTTCTTCTTTTAACAGACTGCAGACAGCACTCTAAGGGAGGGTCTGGCCTGCCCCAGGACTTCCAGCAAAGGGTGTAACTAATAACTTAAATATCTGCACAATTTCAGTCAGACAGTATTTCAACTTACCTACTACTGGTGTTTACATAATGTCTTTGATCTGGGTGAAGAACCACAGAAATTTAATTTAATTTATTTATTTATATTTATTTGTTTATTTTGCCATTATATCTTCAGCAATTTCTGTATGCTGCTAAAACACTTCCCAAGGTAACTGCATTCTGCAAGCAATTAAAATCTCTTCCTTTTGCCGTGGGCCACCCCAGTCATGTATGGGGGTCCCTGGGACGAGGGTCCTCGAAGACTTGGTGGGCAAGGATTCGGCCGTGACAAAAAGAGACAAACACAGAGGCAGTTTGAATCTGAGTGTATTTTGTAGGCAAGGAGTCTAGATTTTTATACACATTTTGAAACAGGGAGTGTTTTGTGGTCACATTTTCCATGGAGTAGATTCAAGAGGGTCAGTAAAGCAATCAGGCATATAGATTATACAGTACACTGTACATAGTAATAACATCACTGTTTCTAAGTCATTAGCTTGGCACAGGCAGATATTACATTCTTGGGTTGAGCCAGGGGCCGGAGACAGTCCTCAGTATGGTTAACTTTTTGCTGTTAGTCAGTGTCTGACACCTTTTTCCCATTGATGACCACCCATCCATCCCCTCCCTCGCACACTCCTGTATAGGGGAGAGGTGGACGAGGTGTAGCAGCCAATCTACAGGGTCCTCTATATCTAGGAGGACACCAGAGGCTGCCCTTCAATACGTAGGCCATGCCATATGGAGTTTTGTATTGTAGGAATTAAAATTCCACTTTTACTTTCACTCTTCTTCAAGTTACCTTTTCCTTGAATAGGCTCTGCCTTTGGTAATGACCCTTCATTTAACTGAGGGGACTTTTCAACTGCCTCCTTTTGCTGTAATTCATTGAAAAAGTTCTCCATTGTTTTATTCTTAAGAACTTTCAGGATGACTAATAATGCATTCGGTGCATTTGGAGGAGGAGTCTCATTCTGCGGTTTCTAGGCTGTCGCTTTGTCCAGTTCACCTCCTGGGCACCGTATCCCTGGTCACCTTGTTGTCTTGACTATGAATGAGAAAAATAATAGAGCAAATAAGAAAGAATGTCAGGGAGCAGGTTGCTACCAACACTCCAAGGGAAAAAACACCATGGCCTTTTCCAGGACACTCTCCCTTCTGGTCCCCTGAACAGCATTGTCATGAGGACTCTACAGGAGGTAGTGGGGCCTCCTTTTGTAGGGTGGAGTCTTTGTGGTTGAGGCCTTGCCTTCAGAGCCCTTCCTGTTTTTCCAGTGCAGGCTGAGAAGCTTCTCTTTAATGTAACTAGTCTCTCTAACAATTACAGCCCTCTTTTTCAGCCTCTGCCTTGTCTTCAATAGTAAATTTCCTGTTTATCCTTTCCTCTGCAACCTGTCTTGTTTATTTTCTTCTTTCTGCCCCACTTTTTGCTCTTTTCAACTGTAAGCCTGTGTGAGTAATCAGCAATAGCTATTCCACAGACTCAATATTATGGACGTCCTAAAATTTCACCCACCAAATAAATTAGTAAAATTCAGCTTCACGAAAATTCTCAGGACATGGGTACAGTACAGTCAGACTCATTGCAAGAATATAATTAGACTAGATCCTAGCCGAGTTCCCGTGAGAGTTCATACTCTCCTCTGAAGCCTCGTGAGCCATGTCACCACTGTCTGCAATTTTCGTAGCCTTAAAGTCTATGCTGGACATTCCTAGTTCCCACCAGAATGGCCCAATAAGCTCTGCTCACTTCTTTCAGGAGTTTTGGGAGGTTTTGTTTTTTGAGTTTTTTGTTTTGTTTTGTTTATTGTTTTGGTTTTTTGCTTTTTCGGTTTTTGTTTGTTTTGTTGTTGTTGTTGTTGTTGTTGCTGTTTCATTGGTTGCTTGGTTGGGTTTTTTTAGTTCCAACCAAAGTTCCAAACTATTCCACGTAGTTCCCATTAATCAGTTCCAAAGTCAGATTTATCACCACAATGACCCTACTTCTGGTACCACTTTCTGTGGTATTTTCTTTTCTGTTGTCATGATAAAACACCCTGACAAAAGAAACTTATTTTGTCTTACAGTTGCAGCAGGCATGGAATCCATCATGAAGAGCAAGACATGGCCGAGCACAGGCATACGGCTAATCTGCCACACTACATTCCCAGGAACTTCAGAGCTCACCCTCAGCAATGTACTTTTTTCAGCAAAGTTCCACCTCCTAAATGTTCCATAGCCTTCTGTAAACCAAAGCTGATGTGCATGTGTTAGGTTTTAACCAAAAACAATTTAAAACCAAACTATAAAAACAAAACAAAATGCTAATGGAATAAGTATATTAAGAAAGTATTTTTTGTGTAACTCTACTATGTATTTGTATATTAAACTATTATTACAAGAGTTCAAACATTTTAATTCAAAATTTATAAAATAAGAATTTTACAATATGTGCAGGTTAATTATTACCAAAGAGAGGAAATATTTTAAAATAATTTAGTGTGCTGGCCCTGCCACTTGTCTGATGTGCAGTGGCACGGGTGAGGGAGAGACTCTTTCATCACTCCAGCAGGTGGGAGAGCTGGCGAGCATGTGAAGAAAAGGGAACAATTCTCCATTGCTGGCGGGAGTGCAAACCTTTAAAAACCACTTCGGAAACCAATCTGGAGCTTTCTCGAAAACTGGGAACAGTGCTCCCTCATTTGATAAACTATGTTCATAGCAGCTTTATTTGTAATAGCCAGAATCTAGAAACAACCTAGCTGCCCCTCAACTGAAGAATGGATAGAGAAACTGTGGTACATTTACACAATGGGGTACTATTCAGCCATCAAAAACAAGGAAATCTTGAAATTTGTATGCAAATGGATGGAACTAGAAAAACCATCCTCAGTGAGGTAACTCAGACCCAGAAAGACCCACATAATATATACTCACTTATAAACAGATATTAGCCCAACATAGATTCCTCTGAGAGGCTCCTCCCAGCAGGGGATTGGGACTCAAAACTGGACTCTGGGCTGAGCACTGAGAGTTGTATGGAAGAGTAGGAGGATGAACAGACCCAGAGTGGGGTCAGGACCTGGACAGAGAGACCATCAAGACCAGCAGACCTGGACCCAGGAGGGCCCGCACAAACTGATGCACCAACCAAGCATGTGGAGTACCATCCATGCCTGTGGAGTACCTAGACCCCCTGTAGCCAGTGGACACCTCATTCTCCATGTGGTGGTGGTGGTGGGGAACAGGAACTGCCTCTGAAATGACCTCTGGTGCCCCCAATTTGAGCTCTGCTCCTTGGTGGGGAGGCCCTGTGGGCACACAGAGGAAGGGGATGCAGGCTATCCTGATGAGACCTCCTAGGCTGTGGTCAGACGGTGAGGGGAGAAGATTCCCCCAACCCCATCAGAGGTCTAGGGGAGGGGAACAGGGTGGAACAGGGAGGAGGGTGAAAATGGGAAGATAAGAGCTAGGTGATAACAATTGGGATGTAACATGAATAAATTATAATAAATAATTTTAATGTAGTTTCAACTACCTAAAGAACAAGTGGGTTTTGAAGCCTCTTCACTCATCTTTAGCTTGGGTAACACTGTTCCTTATCTCCCCAACACTCTTTCTTCCATCCCCTTTTAAACCTATACCTACACTCCCAACCCATGATTTTTCCTTTTTTTTTTTTTTATGTCTCATACGTTCTACTAGCCATTAGTATTAAATTTTTGCAAGATTCTAAGTTTCCAAATAGCTTGTACACTTTATTTGGCTAACCCTTTGCCTGCCTCCTTGGTTTCCAGCGCTCCACTGCCTGCTCAAACATTTCTGCCTCCAGTATTTTCCTCCCCATTCAGTTTACCTAGATTCTACCATCCTCCCTCCCTGAGTGATACTCCCAACCACGAACCATCCCCAGCTTTCTGGCTTCCATGTGTACTCCAGGATAATACAAAACAAAGGATGTAGAGCTAGGATCCACATATGAGACAAACGTGTAGTGTTGTCCTTTGGGGGCCTGAGTGGCCTTACTCTAGTATAAACTTTTCCAAGTGTGTGAGTTCATGAACTCTTCTCCGGTAGGCAGGCTGGTACCTCGGAGGCTCAGTGTCTTCTTATTCTTCTAGCCCAGCCCCTTTTCCACGGTCCCCATCCTATTGGTTCAGGATGCAAAGCCTTCTCTAATGAATATTCTGGGAGTCTGAAGCTGCCCCGCCCCCTTTCCCCACCTCTCACAAATCTTAGACACGTAGGTGTCAGCCACTAGCTGAGGGCGGTCTGTGTTGAGCACCAGATCTTTATTCCCCCCTCCTTTTTGTCTGGGATCCTGTGGACCTCATACTAGAAATGGACCAGAATGATTTATTTCTTGCACGAAGCAATACTGTACCGTGTTAGTGTACAAAAGAGGACCAGAAATTTTTAAGCAAAGAATAGAAGTGGGTGTGGCCGACTTGTGTCTTCTTCCTTCCATTCTTCCTTTCTTGGAATCACGTAAGAGTACGTACCTGACTTGTAAACTGATGGCATCTTTGATTCAGTCACCTGAAGACAGAGCGGACCACGGTAACACAAGAGTTTACTCTGGGACAGGAGACCTGACCCCAAAACAGCACAAACACAGCTGCATTCTAGGGCTTGTTTTGGTGAGAAAGTTACTCATAGTGAGAGGAAGTGGGGAAATCTGTTGAACAGGTCACAGTGCTTTGCTCCAACCATCCTTATGATCCTAGCTGGGGAGCTACGAGCATTGTTTGCCCTCTGGTGGACACGTTTAAAAGTGCAACCTACTTTCTGCCTAAAAATCTTTTTCTTTTCTTTTCTTTTTATTTTTTATTTTAATTTTATTAATTTATTCAGATTACAACTCAATTGTTATCCCATCACTTGTATCATCCCATTGCTCCCTCCCTCCCGCTTTCACCCTATTACCCTCCTCTAGGGCTATGACCAAGGGGGACCTCTTCCCCCATTATATGGTCATAGGCTATCAAGTCTCATTTTGGTAGCCTGCTTATTCTTTCTTTGAGTGCCACCAGGCCTCTCCACCAAGGGGAAATGTATTAAAGACCTCAACATAAAAGCAGAGACACTAAATCAGTTAGAAGAAAAAGTGGGGAAGAGCCTGGAACACACTGGCACAGGAGACAACTTCCTGAGCAGAACACCAACAGCCCAGGCTCTAAGGTCAACAATTAATAAATGGGACCTCATGAGGCTGAGAAGCTTCTGTAAGGCAGGAGACACTGTCAACAGAACAAAGCAACTGCCTGCAGACTGGGAAAAGATCTGCCTAAAAAAGTGTGATTTGAAGTCATCTCCAGCCAGTTTTCACTTGGCATAAGTCCTTGGCTTTGCATGTATCCCGCAGTTAGTAACAAGCCTTGGTGGTCAGGACAATGTCTCCATGTCCATTTTCTTTTTTTTTTAATATTTGTTTAAGTATATAGTGTTTCACCTTCATACATGCCCGCATGCCAGAAAAGGGTAGCAGATCTCACTATAGATGGTTGTGAGCCACCATGTGGTTGCTGGGAATTGAACTCAGGACCTTTGGAAGAGCAGGCAGTGCTCTTAACCTCTGAGCCATCTCTCCAGCCCTCCATGTCCATTTTCAAAGGAAGTCACTGAGCCTCTCTGAGTGTCAGTTTCCTCAGCCCAGGCAGCATCAATTCACACAGAGTTCACACAGGGTACACAAGGTGGTATTTGTCAAAACTACTTTTCTGAGTCAAGACACACAGCAGACCAAGCTTGAACAGAGAACATCACCTGCTCCTTCCGGTCAGATGGTAGGAACAGGACCCTGTGCTGCCCACTTACAAAACATTACATAGTCTGGAAGTCTACATTTTTCTGAGGTACAGGAGGTATCAATAATAAAGGCATAATTACTGGGGTGTCAGTTTCATAGGACTTTATTGTCCATCTTTCACTATTCCCAACAGGTGCTGATGCAGCAGCATCCTCTAGTGTTCAGTCTGGTCCCCAGTGGGTGCTGGATGCTGAAGCACAGAGACTGGCAAGAAAGGAGTCCGTAAGCCTGTGAGCTTTTGGTCAAATAAGGACAGTTCTAGCACCTGATGTGTCTGGAGCATTTCCAACACTGGCAATGAGCTAACTGTCTCGTGAGTATGGTCTCATTTGACCCTCATTCAAAGGATACAACACACAATCTCTTGCCCAGATTGTTGTTGTTATTGTTGTTGTTGTTTTGTGTCTTGTGAGACAAAGTCTCATGTAGCCCAGGCTGGCCTCCAGCTCACTCTCTGTAACTGAGTAAAGCCTTGAGCTGTTCCTCACGCCTCTACCTCCGCCTCCCCAGTGCTGGAGTATCAGGTGTGCACCCTCGGAGTCACCCACTGGCTCCTTAAACTGCGGACTATGACTCCACGTGTAAAATTTTGGCTGGAGTAAAAGGTTTCCGGACACAAGATGGCCAAGAATAATGAAGATAAGGCACATAATGAGTCTGAGGTGTTCTGGCAGTGCTGGTCCTGCAGCTGTACTGCAGTCTTGTTCCTAAACACACAAAATGTGCACTTTATACTGCACATGTCACACACCATACACCACACCGCACCAGAAAACACTGCCTCAGAGTCCTCAGCTCTGACCGGAGAGTACGCATTCTGAACTGCAGTGTTTCCCCGTACGTACCACTTCCTGACTTGTGCAGACACAGCAGAAGAGTGGAAAACAAGTGCTTTCCATTTTTCCTCCCGTCATTCGTTAGCATGTGAGCCTCAGATTGGTATGCTTCTGTATTGGACTGCTTAATTTTTTTTAAGGTTTATTTATTATGTATACAGTGTTTTGCCTGCAAGTACACCTGCAGGCCAGAAGAGGGCACCAGGTCTCATTATAGATGGCTGTGAGACACCATGTGGTTGCTAGGAATTGAACTCAAGATGTTTTGAAGATCAGCCAGTGCTCTTAACCTCTGAGTCATCTCTCCAGCTTGGACTGCTTAATTTTTAAAATTGCTATTTGAGTTGTTGACTTAAGTTTCATTAAAAAAAAATAATAATCTGCTGGGCGCGGTGGTACATGCCTGTAATCCCAGCACTCGGGGAGGCAGAGGCAGACTGATCTCTGTGAGTTCAAAGCCATCATGATCTACCATGATCTACCATGGTCAGCCATGATTACAGTGAGGCACTACCTCAATGACTCTCCAAGTGAATTTTTATTTGGGATTAGAATGGAATTCCCAATTATTTCCCAAGTGGCCCTAAACACATTTCTGCCACTTTGGTTCTGCATTTTTATGTGAAGAAGCACCCTTTAGCATTGACAATTACAAAATAATAAAAGTGTCAGCCAACTCTAAAGATGTCAAAGAGGCTCAGTGCCTTTCTGTACCAAATATTCTGCCAAGGTTTAATTCTTTATGTTAAAATAAACAAGGAAGCTGAATGGTGGTGGCGCACGCCTTTAATCCCAGCACTTGGGAGGCAGAGACAGGTGTATCTCAGTGAATTCGAGGCCAGCCTGGTCTACAGAGTTAGCTCAGTCAGGGATACACAAAGAAACCCTGTTTAAAAAACCAAAACCAAAACAAAAACAAAAACAACAACAACAACAAAGAAAACCAATCTATCTCAATAGTACGCAAGTTTGCTTTCATCTTTAATAAATAGTAAAATATAGATATTAAATTACTATTTTAAAATAAACTGTTTTCTATTGATAAACATTTGGGGTTTGTACATATTTTATATATCTACATGCCCTCAGTCATATAAAGAGGTCTCAGGCAAATGGGGTCATGAGTGTAAAGCTAAAGAAGCTCTCATGTTACGCTACTAAAGCTGGAACCATGTGATACAGCAGGAGCCTTCTGGGGTAGCACTTTTCCAGCACGTACATCCAGCTTTGATTCCCTCTGAGGATTGTGACCAAGAAGATGCATTCTCTAAAATCACCTGGAAATAACATTTTTATCACCTAAATCTACTCTGTGTCAGAGCTACCATGTTGTTTCCAAGTTGTTGGGTCTTTTTGTTTGTTTGTTTTGTTTTTATTTTATGGATTAGTGTTCAATGT
Organism: Acomys minous; assembly: GCF_964271855.1. Classification (NCBI taxonomy): domain Eukaryota; kingdom Metazoa; phylum Chordata; class Mammalia; order Rodentia; family Muridae; genus Acomys; species Acomys minous. The sequence goes on along the minus strand of NC_140492.1, from coordinate 71,205,974 downwards.
CTGGGGATATTTATTACTGCTGTCCTTTAGTAGCTGTGGGGGTTGGGTCAGACTGCTATAGAGCCACAACACAAGAATACTCAACTTCCTTATCTAAAATGATGTGATATTTTCCTATAATCTGCATGTCTCAAATACTTTTAATCCTGTCTAAATTAATATCTGACATGATGCAAATGCTATGTAGTTGACTTGTTATACTATATTGTTTAGGGAATAATGAAAAGAAAAAAGTCAACATGTTCAACAAAGATAGTTTGTTTTTAAATATTTTTTCACCAATGATTGGATCCATGGATAAAGAAATGTAGATTTTAAAATGTGGGCCAACCACAAAGATTCAAGATGGCAGTGCTGATAGTGCACTGTGTCTGATCAGGGAATGCGTAGTGACTGACAGATCAAACTGTGAGCCCCTGAACACCAGCATCTGCATTTCTCAAGTAAGTGAAAAGCCCACAGGGAGGTTAACCAGCTGGCCCAACCTCAGGTCACTTGGCTAATGCCCAAAAAATATCTGGGGTTCTTGAATGTGCAATGTCTCCACCTTTAGTCACCCACCTGTAGGCTGCTCTCACCATCTCATGAATACCTTTCCAGTTTGGGTGTACAACTCCAACATCCCACCTCCTGACACCCAGGAGCCATGGGAACATCCCTAGATGCCAAGCCAAAGCTCAACCAGTCCCCCTATGGAGACTGACCAGATCTCTGGCCTTACAGGTTCCCCAAGATGGCTATGCTCAACAAGTCCAGTGTCTAACCAGCATCAGCTCATTAATCTCAGAGCAAGAAAATCAGTGGAGGGGCAGCTGTCTCTGGGTGAAGGGAGGGCCCCTGGGCTCCTGAGGAGTCCATTTAGTCCCTAGGATCATAAATCTGAAGAGAGCTCCTAGTAATTCCCTCAGAACCACCTGTCAGTCTGAGACCATACCCACCAATCTGAGGAGGGCTCCTGTGAGAACATCCAGCTTCCTTCCCAGGGCTCTTCCTGTACCCCACTCCTATAACTCCAGTGGTCACCATAAACTACCAGCCAATACCAGAGACAATAAGATGGCTAGAGGCTAGCATAAAAACACAATCAACAAAAGCATGATCAATATGGTACCTCCAGAACCCAGTCATCCCATAGGAAGCAGCCCTGGACACTCTAACACAACTAAAACACAAGAAAATGACCTTAATCAATGCTTATGAAGATGATAACCAGGGAAATGAATAAAATCTTTAAAGAAATACAGGGAGATACAGTCAAACAGATGGAGGCCTTTGGAGAGGCCTGTAGAGGGGAAATGAATAAATTACTTTTTAAAAATACAGAAAAGCACAAGCAAACAGGTAACAGAATTGAACAAATCATTTAAAGAAATGCACGAAAACAAAAACAAATAGATGAAAGAAATCAGTAAAACAGTTCAAGATCTGAAGATGGAAATAGAAACAATAAAGAAAGGAAAACTGAGGAAATCATGGCAATGAAGAACTTAGGGGGAAAAATAGGAGCTGCAAAGTTAAGGGATGGCAACAGAATATAAGAGCTAAAGGAAAGAATCTTAAATGTAGACAATAAAATAGAAAAACTTGATGAATCCCTCAAAGAAAATGTTAAATCTAAAAAACTCCTGAATAAAACATCTAAGAAATCAAGAACACTATGAAAAGAAGTTTACTAAGAATATGAGGAATAGAAGAAAGAAAAGATTCCTCTCTCCAAGGCCCAGAAAATGTTTGCAACAAAATTATAGAAGAAAATTTCCTCAGTCTAAAGAAAGAGATGCTTATAAGCATACAAGAGGCCTACATAATACCAAATAGATTTAGGCCACAAAAGAAAATCTCCCCACCACATAATAATCAAAACACTAAATGTACAGAACAAAGAAAAATATTAAAACCTTCAAGGGAAAAAGGCCAAGTAACATATAATGGCAAACCTATCAGAATAACATCTGACTTCTCAGCAGAGACCATAAAAACCAGAAGGATCTGAACAGACATCTTACAAACCTTAAGAAAACACAGATGCCTGCCCAGACTATTATACACAGGAAAATGTTCAACCACCATAGAGGGAAAAAACAAGATATTTCATGACAAAACCAAATTTAAACAATATCTATGCATAAATCCAGCCATACATAAGATATTAGAAGGAAAAGTCCCACCCAAAGAGATTAACTACATCAAAACAAAAACAAAAAACAAAAAAACAAAACAAAAACCCCACAGAATATAAATAACTTCAAAACTACAGCTACAGCAAAACCAAAAGTAGACAAGCACACAAGCACACCACCACAGCCAACATCAAAACAGAAAGAACTAACAGTCACTGGTCACTAATCTGTCTCAACATCAATGGACTCACCTCTCTAATAAAAAGACACAGACTAACAGAATGGGTGCATAAAGAGGACCCATCGTTCTGCTGCATACAAAAACATACCTCAGCCACAAAGATAGACATTACCTGAGAGCAAAGGGCTAAGAAAAGGTTTTCCAACCAAATGGACCCAAGAAGTAATCTGGAGTAGCCATTCTAATATCTAGTAAAATAGACCAAAATTAATCAAAAGAGATGATGAAGGACACTTCATACTCATCAAAGGAAAGTTCCACCAAGATGGCATCTCAATTCAGAACATCTATAACCCAAATACAAGGGCACCCATGTTTGTAAAAGAAACATTAATAAAGCTTAAACCACATATTGAACCCACACGTTAATAGTGAGAGACTTCAACACCCCACTTTCACCAAAGGACAGATCAATGAAACAGAAATTAAACCAAGAAATAATGACATGAATCAAATGGACCTAACAGACATCTATAGAAATTTCACCCAAACACAAAAGAATATACTTTCTTCTCAGCCTCATGGAACCTTCTCCAAAATTAACCATATAGTCAGTCACAAAGCAAGCCTTGACAGATACAAGAAGATTGAAATAGTACCTTGTATCTTATCAGACCACCATGGGCTAACACTGGACCTGAACAATAATAGAAATAACAAAAAGCCTACACACACATGGAAACTGAACAACTCTCTACTCAGTGGCAAATGGGTCAGGGAAGAAATAAAGAAATTAATGACTTCCTAAAATTCAATGAAAATGAAGGGCCAACACACCTAAAGTCATGGCACACAATGAAGGTGGTACTAAGAGGAAAGTTCATAGTACTAAGTGCCTTTATAAAGAGATTGGAAACATCTCATACAAGCAACCTAACTTAATGGCACACCTGAAAGCCCCATGGGGGGAGCAGATGCACCCAATAGGAGTGGATGAAATGAAATCAAACTCAGGGCTGAAATCAATAAATTAGAGACAAAGAGAACAAGTCAAAGAATCAACAAAACCAAAAGCTGGTTCCTTGAGAAAATCAATATGATAGACAGGCCCTTAGCCAAACTAAAAGGCAGAGAGACACTATCCAAATTAACACAATCAGAAATGAAACAAGGGACATAACAATAGACGCCAAGGAAATCCAACGAATCATTAGGCTTTACTTCAAAAGCCTATGTGCAACAAAATTTTAAAATCTAAATGAAATGGGCAATTTTCATGATGGATTCCACTTACCAAAGTTGAATCAAGATCAGATAAACAAATTAAATAGTCCTATATCCCTTAAGGAAAAAGAAGCAGTCATCAAAAGTCTTGAACCAAATAAGGCACAGGGCCAGATGGATTCAGCTCAGAATTCTACCAGACTTTCAAAGAAGAGCTAATAGCAAAACTCTTCAAACTATTCCACAAAATAGAAACAGAAGAAACATTGCAAAACTCATTCTATGAGGCTACAGTCACCTTGATACCTAAACCACACAAAGACCCAACAAAGAAAGAGAATTTCAGACCAATTTCCCTTATGAACATCGATGCAAAAATACTCAATAAAATACTCACAAATTTCAACCAAAAACACATCAAAAACATCATTCATCAAGACCAAGTAGGCTTCATTACAAGCAGCAGGGGTGGTTCAATATATGGAAATCCATCCATGTAAACTACAATATAAACAAACTGAAAGAAAAAAAATCTATGTGATCATCTCCTTAGATGACAAAAAAAAGCATTTAACAAAATCCAACACTCGTTCATGTTTAAAGTCTAGGAGAGATCACAGATACAAGGCACATACCTAAGCATAGTAAATGCAATATAAGGTAAGCCTATAGCCAACATCAAACTAAATGGAGAGAAACTTAAACCAATTCTACTGAAATCAGGGACAAGACAAGGCTGCCCACTCTCTCCATATCTCTTCAATATAATACTTGAAGTCGTAGATAAATCAATAAGGCAACTAAAAGAGATCAAAAGGATACAAATTGGAAAGGGAGAAGTCAAAATGTCATCATGTTATACATAAGTAACCCCAAGAATTCTACCAAGGAACTCCTGCAGCTGATAAGCACCTTCAGCAAAGTGGCTGGATACAAATTAACTAAAAAAACAAAACAAAACAAAAACAAAAACAAAAAAAACCCTTCGGGTTTCTGAAGAAAGAAACTGAACAAAATAGAAGATGGAAAGATCTTCCATGCTCATAGATTGGGAGGATTAACATAGTCAAAAATGGCCATATTACTGAAAGCAATCTACAAATTCAATGAAATTCCCATCAAAATGCCAATGCAATTCTTTATAGACCCTGAAAGAATAATTCTCAACTTCATATGGGGAAAAAACAGAATGGCTAAAACAATCCTGTACAATTAAAGATCTTCTGGAGGAATCTCCATCCCTGATCTCAAGCTCTACTATAGAACAATAGTAATAAAAAACAGCATGGCACTGGCATAGAAACAGACTGGTGGATCTATGAAATCAATGGAATTGAAGACCCAGAAATAAACCCACACACATACACACTTGGTATTTTACAAAGAATCCAAAACCATACAATGGAAAAAAGATAGCATCTTCAACAAATGGTGATGGTCTAGCTAACTGGATGGCTACATGTAGAAAAATGCAAATGGATCCATATTTATCACCCTGCACTAAACTAAAGTCCAACTGGGTCAAAGACCTCAACATAAAACCAGACACACTAAATCTGTTAGAAGAAAAAGTGGGGAAGAGGCTCAAACTCATTGGCCCAGGAGACAACTTCCTGAATAGAACACCAACAGCTCAGGCTCTAAGATCAACAATTAATAAATGGGACCTCATGAAACTGAAAAGCTTCTGTAAAGCAAGGAATACTCTCAATAGAACAACACAAGAGCCTACAGACTGGGAAAAGATCTTCATGAACTCTGCGTCTGACAAAGGGCTAATATCCAAAGGGCTAATATATAAAGAACTCAATAAATTAAACACCAAGAAACCAAACCATCCAATTAAAAAATGGGGCACAGATCTAAGCAGAATTCTCAACAGGGGAATCTCAAAAGGATGAAAAGCACTTAAAGAAATGCCCAACATCCTTAGACATCAGGAAAATGCAAATGAAAACAACTCTGAGATTTGCGATCTTACATCTATCAGAATGGCTAAAATAAAAAACTCAAGTGACAGCTCATGTTGGTGAGGATGTGGAGAAAGGGAACATTCCTTTTGCTCGTGGTAGTGCAATATTGTACAGCCACTTTGGAAATCAATCTGGAGCTTTCTCAGAAAATCGGGACAGCTATACCTAAAGACCCAGCTATACCACTCCTGGGCATAAACACAAAAGATGCTCTACCATACAACAAGGACATTTGCTCAACTATGTTCATAGCATTTTTATTCGTAATAGCCAGAAACTCAAAACAACCTAAATGTTTCTCAACAGAAGAATGGTTAAAGAAATTGTGGTACATCTACACAGTGGAATATTATTCATCTATTTAAAACAAAGACATCGTGACATTTGCAGGCACATGCGTGGATCTGGAAAAGATCATCCTGAATGAGGTAACCCAGACCCAGAAAAGGCATTGATAGTATATACTCACTTATAAGAGGGCATTAGCCATATAATTCAGGATAACCACAGTATAATCCACTGTTGTTTTTCAATTATCTGTAGGGCCTAATCATTGTTTACTATCAGGCCTATAACTATTATTACTATAGTATAACCCACTAGCAAGCAAGCAAGACACAGACACCTGTTATATTTTAAAATAGCCTTAGTTAACCTGGGGCAGGGCAGACATTGATCCTCTAAACTACTTCCCATAGTGGGGGCAGATATCCCATACCTGCCCCAATCCTATGCCATCTGTTTCTAATAATTTCTGTCAAGCTCCCTCCCATCCATAATCCCTGAGTTCCATAAGAAAGCAGGCTAAGCAAGCCATGAGGAGCAAGGCAGCAAGCAGCACCCCTCAATGACCTCTGCATCAGCTCCTGCCTCCAGTTTCCTGCCCCATTTGAGTTTCTACCCTGACTTCCTTTAAGGTTGTGTATGGAAGTGTAAACCAAATAAACCCTTTCCTACTCAAGTTGGTTTTGGCCGTGGAGATTCATAATGGTAATAGCAACCCTGACTACAGCAGCAGCATCCTACCAGGATGCACTTCAGCAGCTGAAAACACTCAAACCTAGTACTTAGAGACATGGACCACATGTAGCAGTCTATAGTCACATCTCATGTTCTTTCTGCCTTTGGCCCTGACCTAATAATCCCTTTTAATAGTTCTCACTTGGTCTTGTGTTTCTGGGAAATTACTCAACAGATATGTCTATTACTAGACAGAATTCATGTCTAAGGTCATATGTGGGAAGGGTTGTAAGCTTTGTCACAGGTGAAAGCAATCTTGACGGGCTTTGCCCTTGGACACACTATGGATACTCCCTGAGACTCTACCTAGACTATTGTGTTTCTAATCAACCCTCAATGGGAGAGGGAGACCGCCCCTTGCACGTGAGAGACAGGCAGGCGGGGAGGACAGAAAGAGCAGCAGGTTCAGACCGGGCTTGAGCATGCATGGATCGGGAAGAGGATCAGCAAACAGGCCAGACCAGCGCGCAGGCCAGAGATATCTAGGAACCCGTCCCGTGGAACGGATACCGGAAGGTTCACTCTTGTTTCCCTTTAACCTTTTCCCCCTTTTGTGTAAGCTAGTTGGGTTGTATAATAAAGTTTAATTGTTAAAAAACAGAGCCAACAGTCATACTTGTGTTTTTCTCTGCAGTCATATATGTCCCTCTGTTTTTCATGGGGTGCCGCTGTGGGGGGTTAAATCACAGGCCAACACCTCCTTCTTCTCATCATCTTTGCACAGTCAACACCCTCCAGCCTTGGTTTTAGGATGTAAATTGTGACCAGTGTTTGGCAATGAAGCTAATCAGCTGGGTTGCGGTGGATTAGGAATAACACTTTAGGGAAAGGCAAAAACGTACACTAAATTTTGATGCATGTGAACTGTGACAGATTATGCATGGAGCATTAAGGAATTGCAAAAACGTGCACTTTATTTTGACGCCTGGTTTTAAAGCGTGAAAGTGATGTGTGGGATAGGTGGGCCAATATTTTCATACTAGTGGCTCCAACATCAGGGCAAGTGTCAGCTTTATTTACTTCATTAAGCTGTGTACTGCGGCACTCAGCATGCCTGCCCCACTCAAACCCTTAAGCCAGAGACACAACTACACTTCAGCTTACCTTTCAGTAGTTCAAGGCCACGCGCCAAGAGCGACCCAGCCCTTTGTTCAATTACTGCCTGGAATATGTAAAGGCTGCCAAAGAATTTATAAACCCTTCCGTACCTTCGCTCAAAAGTCTGAGGCAGGAGGGATTACAAGTTTGAGTCCAGCCTGGAGTACAAAGCAAGATTCTGTGAGTAATGGGACCTGCCGCTAGATGGAGACAATGCTCTCTTCTACTCCTTTGCGCGTTAATCCGACGGGCGGGTTGGGGATCTGCCAAGAGCCACTCCTAGGAAGCCAGGCTCACTTAAGCAGCACAGTACTTAGGAGCCAGTACTCTCTGAGCTGAGTGCCCTTAAATCTGCCTACTCTGCTGAGGCTGCCTTCTGTCAGTCTGTGTCTCAAGTACCTTCAGCTCTGTACGATGGTCGGTTCTTCAGGTCTCCGTCACTTAACATCAAGAAACATGGAGAACCCAGTGTTCAACAGTTACGCACGTAGAGCCTGAAGTGTCTGTATTATTGACAAATCTTGTGTTGATCGACATAGTCATTTCTGTTATTAAGTTTTTAGGAATAGTCTTTGAGCAGTAAAAAGAAAAGCAATCCTGGGACCAAAAAAAAAAAAAGTTTTACTTGTTTGGGAAAGGAACAGAAATAAGACAGGATTCTGGTATGAAATGAGACAGAGAACTGGGGTTTGAGGAGTCTCCATAAGGAAAAGGAGAGGGGGGTGGGGGGAGTCCAAGGCATCAGTTACAGTTTAGAAGCCTTGAGCTCTGGTTAATTTCTGAAAGAAAAAGTCAGAAAAGAAATTTTTTTCAAAAAAAGGAAATAAATATACCTTTCTGAGTCAGCCCTCAGAATGGCAGCCCACAAGACCACAGAGACTCAAGATAGGAGTCAGGTGGATACTAGCTGTCCTGTGCGCTTTCAGAAGACTCCAGAACAATCCCTGAGCTTCTTGCACCATGAGGTTCTGTGCTTAAACAGGAGCCTCGTTCCTAGACATTCCTGAGAAGCCAGGCCTTTCCCTCGGGGAGAGTGCTGGAGACACAGGAGTGAGTAACTATGTGAAGTTTTATTGCCAGTGTGCCCTATAGAGCTTAGATTTTTGCCCATCCTGGTAGAGAGCCATCAGAGTCTGTGTATAAGGCACCTCGGATCATTTCCCTTGATTTACAAAATAAGTCCAGCTGTTGGGCAGTACTAGAGGTTAATATTTTCTATTCCCAAACTTTCCTATCACCCAACCTGCAATGAAGCCAGAAAATATTGTAGCCAGTAAAAAAAAGTAGCCTCTTTTTCTTTCTTTCTTTTCTTTTCTTTTCTTTTCTTTTTTTTTTTTTTTTTTTTTTTTTTTTTTTTTTTTAAGATTTGCAGAATCTGACTTATCCTAACTCTTGAGGCTATGTCATAGGAGCAAGACTAAGCACATGTCAGTGATGACCCTAAGGGCAGAGAGACACACTCTCGAGCCCTGGCAGCGGACTAGGGCAACCCCATGTGAGTCAGCATCTCGGGAGAACGCAACCGTTGGGATGAACTTAACCACCGTCAGCTTTAAAACAGCGACAGGAGCAGACTCACACTCCAACGCTGAGGCTCAGCTGCTGGAGTGGTTCTACCGTGGCTTGCTCTCATGGAAGTGGGGGAGGGAAGGGGCGGGACAACCAACAGTTACTCAGCCCATTGAGCCTCAGCAGCCCGACTCTGAGGACAGAGCTTCCCGGAGAGCAGTGGTCCTTAGGCCAGGAGGAAAGCTGGGAAACAGTGGTTCTGTTATCTGGGAAGGAATCAACAGCAAATGATTTTGGTGCCACATTATGAGAAGGTGAGGACATCCACCTCCTGTCGTACTCTTCTTATCTCTGCTGCTGTCAAAACTGCTGCCACAATTGGGATCGTTTCCCAGGTGAGGTTCCCTTCTCAGGTGATTCCAGTTTGTAGCAACTTGACATTAAAATTATCCATAATAATCTCAATACCAACCCTGGGCCTGAGACTAGACGATAGAGTTTCTTCCTTCATGTCTTCAGTTACTCCTGGTATCCTCGAGGAAGACTCCTGAGCGCAGCCCCAAAACAACTGCAAACACTGGTTTGTGGTCTGCGTCTTCTAAGGCTCCCTCTCCTGTCCACCAGTGTTTTTACAAGGTCTTGCACTGCCTCTCCCCCCAACACACACACCTCGGTTGTGTTAAGAAGGCTGTTACCAAGAGTACATTTGAAAGGCCAATCAAAAGGAATCCAGAGTTACTTTAGTGGCAGATGGTTTCCTGGCCAGCTTGGGGAAATCCGCAGCCCACGTGCTAGTGAAAAGAACTGATTCAAAATCGTACTGGGATTGGACTAGCATGTTCTTCCCACACCCAACCCTATGCCTTCATGCCTTCTCTTCACAATGTCTTCGGGGAACAAAAAGCAGCCATATCAGGGAGCCTACTTTTACTTTCTCTGTTTACCCATGCCCTTCAAAAGCAACTAGGATAAGAAAAACCCTATTGCTTCAGTCTGACTGAATCTTTTTTTTTAACTTTTTTCTCCTTTATTAATTTATTCTTGTTACATCTCAATGGTTATCCCATCCCTTGTATCCTCCCATTCTTCCCTCCCTCCCATTTTCCCCTTATTCCCCTCCCCTCTTTTATTATGCGGGAATGAGCTGTTAGCCTTTAAAGAGGGGAGTGCAGCATTCAGTCTGGCCTTTTGTCCTTTTAGGCTGTGTTACTGTGACATCTTCTTTAATCTGAATTCATGGAGATAAGACCCCAGACCTTAAACACTTGTTGCCATTTGGGATTGTCCCTAGAGAGGAAAGAAAAGTAAGCTGAGAGGTACTTGGAGGTATAAGATTCTACAGGGAACAGGGTCCACATTCCACTTACAGACTTCCCTTGGAGAAAGAGGCATGTGCCCCATGCTTTTTTTCTTCTATTAGATCTATGGCTCACCTGTTTTGGAGAATGACCTATACAAGGGAATCTTCTTAGTTTGGGAGAGAATTGATGTTGGCTGCTATCTCAGCTAGGGCATTGGAAAATGCCTTTGATAGTTGGTGAAAGCAATAAGTGGTGGTAGATAACACTGCTGTGCCTACCGCCACAGTGTATGAGACGCCCAGCCCCACTAGAATGGGCAAGAATTAGAGCACCCTCCTTGATTGAAAGTATAGGTTTAACAGAAATTGTTGTGGGGATTGAAACTATCTGGTTATGAGAATACGTATTGTTAAATATGCGCCACACAGCATACATACTATAAGACTTATTGTAGCAACATGGGAAGGGAAAGAGGGGGGCACCCGGGGGGGGGGGGGAGAGAGAGAGAGAGAGAGAGAGAGAGAGAGAGAGAGAGAGAGCAATGAGTAGCAGGTTTGTCCTTTTTATCCTGGGCCCCTGGTGATGACATCAGAGGTCGCTAAGCAAGCTGGGGGCAGCCACTTCTGTGCCAACATTCCTCCCTTTTCCTATAATTAAAAAAAAATGATGCTGGATTGTTTTTCATGTCGGGTAAGTTAAAGTAAATAAATGTAGGTTCATTGGAAGCACTTCTTGGGTTCCATGCAAGGGAGGGAGAAAAGAGAGGGAGAGAGAGAGAGAGAGAGAGAGAGAGAGAGAGAGAGAGAGAGAGAAGCAAGAGCAACAAAATATCCAGGTTAAATGGTGAAGGGGAAAGAAAAGCTCTGCCCTGGAAAGTTCAGGGCAGAGAGCAGGGTATGTCGAGCATGTCCTGCAGTAGATAGAGACCGAGGAGTACCGGAAGAATCTGGAGCTAATTGTCCCAAGCCAGAAGCACATCATCCCAGCTTCCTGCTGACAGTGGGACTGCAACAGGAAGGAGGTCAAAAGGCTGGAATGTTGGCCAAGTCCGGGAGAAGCAGGCTGTTGTACTTACTGTTCAGGGTCTAAGAACACCTGTGGCTAGGAGGGACAACGCAGGTCAGCTGGCACAGTGTGTGAGGTGGAACTGGAGCAACTGTAGGTAGCTGCTCTGGCACTGTCTTACATGTAGGAAATTTTGCAGAGTACTGAAACATGTACACGGGCAGAAGACAAAGTTAGTAGGTCAGGGAGAAGTTTTCTTTTGGTGTACATTTGAAACTTTTAGGAGAGTGAGTAGAGAGGGAAGGAAGTTTTGGAGCAAAGAAGAGAAAAGCTTGAATATAGAAAACTTCCTTTCACTTTACCTGAAACTTTTGGGAGAGCAAATAAGAGAAAAGGCTTGAAAATAAGGACTCTCCTTCCATTTTACTGATTGCTGGTGGCAACTAAAAGTTTCATTTTGGATCTGTCCAAGTTTGCTTGCAGAGATGTGTAAGCTTAGCCACCGTTAACGCAGGCATAGGGATTTGAAATTCTCCGGAAAGCATCCTGGAGGAGACTGAAGGGATGGTGAGTGTACTGTTCCCATAGGGAGAGTAGAAGTCAGTGACCCATTGGGGCATCCTCAATAGCAAGGTATGACTTGACAAGATTGGTGCAATCTGTTCCAGCAGCTCCGTCAGCACTGGTCAGAGGCCAAGGGCGTGGCCTGACAGACATGGCCACCCGGTGCTGAGATTTTGAACATGAATGGAGAGGGAGGGAGATCAAACCATGCTGCTAGAGGAAGATCTCACCCAAGGGAGAAGAAGGTCCTAGATAAAGGGTTTGGATGTGTTGGCAAGAACAGCAAGAAACATTTACATCAACCAGAAGGGAAGATCCAGCAATTATCCAGTGTTGTGTACAAGAATGTAGCAATCAGGTAGTTAGAGGAGTCCCAAAACCAGGAAAAGGGAGAGGAGACCCACCCTCTGAGATAGGCGATAGGTGGGAAACTTAGGCTGTTGATTGACAGTATTCATATGTATTCCATTTGACCTGAGAGGTGGATTTCCCATAGTTTACAAGAATCCTTTTAAGTTTGCAAAAAGAGATAAATTTTAGACATGTTAGCACCACCATTGTTTGTAATTTGCAGTGAAATACACATTGTAGGAAAAGGTGGTAGACCTCCCTTTTGTGTTATAGTATAGCAGAGGCTTGGGAAACATCTTTGGGTTGAAAGCATGAATACTCTTTGAGGTGAACTTATGAAAGGCAGAAGCCTTATGGATCTTTCTGGCACCTGTGGAATCATAATCTGAAGAGGACAGAAACCTCCTGAAGAACAGAAGGACAAACACTCATTTGATCTGAAAACAAGGTCAAAACCTTTTCTGGTGTGTGTAAGAAGCTCACTTGATCTTTTAATTTTCAGCATCAGTACACATTATGAAAGAGGGGCTTCTTCCCTCTGTCCAGAAGACTGAAGGAGAAACATTTTAAGTAAAAGAAAAACCAAAGGAAATTCCAAATTTGGAAATATGATAGCAGGTCATACAGTGGAATGTCTTGCCACCAACAGATTAATAAATCAGAGCTCTGGTGATTAGTGTTAAGGCTCTGAACAGTCTCAGTGCAGCAGTAGCATAACAACAAGAAATAAGACATCCCTTCAGACATTCTGACCTTCATTACTTGCATTTACCAATCTAGAACACCTTCTTAGGCCTTCAACATTCATAATTTGCATGTATCAACCTTAAAACACCTTTCTAGAATTTCCAACATTCACAAAACATCTCAGAAGCTTTAAGACATAGGTGAAATTGCTATGAGCAATCACTGACCTTTAGCTTAAAAAAATGGGGGCTGGAGAAATGGCTCAGCAGGTTAAGCAGCCTGCTCTTCCAGAGGTCCTGAGTTCAATTCCAAGAAACCACATAGTGGCTCACAACCATCTATAATGTTATCTGATGCCCTCTTCTGCAGATAAAGCACTCATATACAATAAATAAATCTTTTTTTAAAAAATGATAAAAAGTTGTATCTGAGACCTGTCTTTTTAAGTCTGGTAGCAAGGTAGACTGTACTTAGATCTGGCAGTAACAGTTCCAGGAGTGAGATATAAGGACTGGTTTTTTGTATATTACAAAGATTAGGAAGGTATTTGAAGCCTGATTATCTTTAACCTGAGGTCTGTAAGGCAAAACTGATTGCCTTTTTAAATAAGAGATCTAGCATCTAGCAGTTTTAACTAGCTGATAAACTGACCAATGAACTAACATGGTAGATTACCATGGGATAAAGAGCTAATTGTCTATTTTCTAGCTATGAAACCAACATCAGCTTAGCTGTCAGTGTGACTAAAGACATGAGAAGGATAAATTGTAACCTCAATGAATCTATATATTAATAAAAATGACAGAGATGACTACTTAGTCATATCCCAGTACCTACACAATTGGCCCAGTTGTCTCCTGTGGCACCATGGCGCCATGGCACCATGGACAGAAACAGTCTGGCCATCAGGCACAGGGGACGAGAGGCTGTTGCTGTGGAAGGAGAACATGAGAGAGACTGACCTCACCTCGTTTTCAGCAACATGAGATAATAATTCTCTGGTTGTCCAGTTTGTTCACAGTTCACTCCTGCCTCTAGCAGAGGGCGAGACATTGGGGGCATTCTTGCCCAGTGGTTTGCATACCATAATCCAAAGTTGAAGTCATCAAATCTTCTGGACCTTGGGAACTACTGGTAGGATTTGGGGGCTCTCTGTTTATTACAATAAGTTTACACATATTAAATGCAATAGTCAGTAGATCTCTGGCAAGCTTGAGGGCCAACATTTGAGTTAAGCAATCTTTGTCAATATTTAGTTATCACCTCTAAACTACATCTTGCAAACATAAAGCAGAATGTTATGATCCTAATTAATCACATTAGTTTTTAGCATAACTAAAAATATTTTTGAACATGTAAAAAAGATTTGATTATTTCTAAGATCTTAATGATTAAAGACTAGGACTTTAGGGGGTTTTTTCCTGTTGAAGTTGTAAAAATAATAAACATAGTTCATAAACAGACATAACAGTTTCCTGTATGATTTAGTTTAGCTTATTTTAAAAATCTAAAACTATATTATAGATTAGAAAAGGCTAAATATATTTCTAAGGCAGTGATTTTTTCATTTTTTTATTAATTCATTCATATTACATCTCAATTGTTATCCCATCCCTTGTATCCTCCCATTCCTCTCTCCCTCCCACTTTCACCCTATTCCCCTCCCCTATGACTGTGACTGAGGGGGACCTCCTCCCCCTGTATATGTTCATAGGGTGTCAAGTCTCTTCTTGGTAGCCTATTATCCTTCCTTTGAGTGCCACTGGGCCTCCCCATCAAGGGTCAAATATGGGGCACTAGAGGTTGTGTGAAAGTCAGTCCCCACTCTCAACTCAACTGTGGAGAATGTCCTGTCCATTGGCTAGACCTCGGTAGGGGTTCAATGTTTACTGCATGTATTGTCCTTGATTGGTGTAAGGCAGTGATTTTTAAGCTTTTGAGAATGAAAGTAGAGCATAGCAATCAAGTTCTAACATTGTAAACAAATGAATGTTCTCAGAATTAATATGTTTCAATGTATTAATACAGAAGAACATTTCAGAACAATTTGAATTCACTATATCAAACCTACTAGCCAGGAAGACTGTAGTTTAATCCAGAACATCTGGTGACAGGAGGAACAGCATTTATTTATTTGTCTAGGTATTAGTAAAGACAAAGGTAAATTAGCTTATTTATCGGAATATGCCTGTATAACCTTGAAACAAAACATATAAAAATATTTTGTAGCTTATTATAGAAATATAACATTGAAAATGTAAAATCGGAGACTAGGTAAAGCTTAATCCTGT
This sequence comes from Acomys minous, assembly GCF_964271855.1. Lineage (NCBI taxonomy): Eukaryota > Metazoa > Chordata > Mammalia > Rodentia > Muridae > Acomys > Acomys minous. Next base: position 71,190,650 of record NC_140492.1, on the reverse strand, counting down.
AATTAATTGCACCAGCAGAAGCTTAAAAGACAGAAGTTGTATTTGGAGTTTAGCAAGGATTTGAACGGGGCTGACAGTCCTTAGTAAAGATGGCAGGCATAGCAACAATTTCCCCAAAACAAAGATGGCAGCTTCAGCCAAGATGGGGACAAGGCAATAGCTCCACCCCATCCCAAAATCAACTTGACAACTCAGCACATATTTTGAAGAGGACAGCAAGGGCCCAGGGTAATGTGAAGGAAGATAAAGAATGGCCAGGAAGGGCCTGGGAGTGAGGGGAGAAACTCTAGATAGAAACTATTTAAATTGTCAGTGGCATTAAGAAACGTGTAGGGGGAGAGAGGGGTTTCTTGGTGGAGCCTTTGGTGGGTATGGGCAACAAAAGAGAAGTTAGGGATCCAAATTTAGAAAAATTGAAGAGCCCCACAAAGGCCATCCGTTCCCTCTCAGGGTCAGGCATGATGTAGTTGAAGCCGTCCTATACTCGCATGAGTGGGGTGGGCGAAGAATGAGCAGGAGGCTGCGGCAGGTGAGGGGCTGGCAGGAGGCGGTTCTGAGGAAGTGAGGCCAGGAACTGAGGATGAGCTCGCTAATCTCTCTGGTATTCTACGATCCCTGTCCTTTTTCTCTTCTTCCTTCTCTTTTTCCCTCATCCTCTCTGTTGTTAAATATCTAAAAAGATGTACCTCGGGGGTCCTTTTGCAGAGTCTCAGACCTTTTTTCTGTCTGAGACTGTGGTGATGGTCAGGAGCAGATTAGCTAATGAATTGGACATGGGGAATAAAATCCCATCTGGAGTAGTTTAGAGACTGTGCAAAAAAAATTATATCACTGCCAATTAGCATAGGGTTAGAGAAACCACCCAAGACTCTAAAAACCCAGCCTTACTCTTGGTCCAGTTCATTAAGGCTGTCACTACATATACCAATCTAAGCTGGGTGCAATGGCACACGCCTGTAATCCCAGCACTCAGGGAGGCAGAGGCAGGCAGAGTGCTGTGAGTTCGAGGCCAGCCTGCTCTACAAAGTGAGTCCAGGACAGCCAAGGCTACGCAGAGAAACCCTGCCTCAGAAATATACGTGTGTGTCTGTGTCTGTGTGTGTCTATGTGTCTGTGTGTGTGTCTGTGTGTCTGTGTGTGTCTGTGTATGTCTCTGTCTGTGTGTGTGTGTGTGTGTGTGTCTGTGTGTGTCTATGTGTCTGTGTGTGTGTGTGTCTGTGTGTGTCTGTGTATGTGTCTGTGTATGTCTCTGTGTGTGTGTGTGTGTGTGTATGTCTGTGTGTGTGTCTGTGTGTGTCTGTATATGTGTGTGTGTGCGTCTGTGTGTGTGTCTGTGTGTGTCTGCGTATGTGTGTATGTGTCTGTGTGTCTGTGTATGTGTGTATGTGTCTGTGTGTCTGTGTATGTGTGTGTGTATCTGTGTCTGTGTGTGTCTGTATATGTATATATGTGTATGTATATGTTTATATGTATATATGTGTATGTATATGGAACTACTCCAGATAGACTTTTTTGTGTGCATGTGAAGGAGAGAAACCTGTTCTTTAGGATCTCAAGTGTGGGATCAAATGGTCTAGTAAGAGAACAGGTGATATTAATTCACTAGAAGGGCAACCACCTCATGCAGGAGCTTAATTGCTACCAGATGAAAAAGATCCTGTGAACAGACTCTGGGAGGAGCTATATAAATGAGCCCAGAACTGGCAGCGGTGGGGATTGGAAACTTGGGATAGATTTGGCTGTTCATCGCTGCCCTTCAAGACACTCCTAGAAAAAACTGCTTGAGGGAAGGCTTCAGAGCTCCGGCTCTTGCTGAGACTCTGAGGTCTTGTTACTCCCTGTTCCAGTAGAAGAAATCCTGTGGCTCCTGATCAGAGAATCGTTCCTCAGGACTGATATCCTTAAGGTTTTGTTGTTGTGTCAATTAATCTTCATTTCCTACTGTTTTGGTTAATCAGGTTATAATTGACGTAGACTCGGTCAATAAGTTGTTAATAAAATATTTTGGTTAAGAAAATTGAGTCCTGTATTGTCCTTGGCTGGTGCCATAGTTTAAGCGGGACCACTGGGCCCAAATCTGCCTATCATAATGTTCTTCTTATAGGTTTCTAGGATCCTCTGGGTCCTTCAACTTCACCATTCTCCCATGCTTCTCTCATCTAGAGTCCCAGTAGGATGTCCTTCCCTCTGTTCCAGTTTCCTGGTTAGTGAAGACTTTCATGGGATATGCCCCTTGCGCTAGTATGCAATATAAAAACTTCAAACCCCTACCCAGATCTAACCAATGGACAGGACATTCTCCACAGTTGAGTGGAGAGTGGGGTCTGACTTTCACACGTACTCTGGTGCCTCATATTTGACCACGTCCCCTGGATGGGGAGACCTGGTGGCCCTCAGAGGAAGGATAGCAGGTTACCAAGAAAAGACTTGATACCCTATGAGCATATACAGGGGGAGGAAGTCTTCCTCAGTCACAGTCATAGGGGAGGGGAGTAAGGAGAAAATGGGAGGGAGGAAGGAATGGGAGGATACAAGGGAGGGGATAACCATTGAGATGTAATATAAATAAATTAATAAAATAGAATAAAGAAAATTGAGTCAGCATGCATGCTTGTTTCCCAAGCCACTGAGCTTCGAAGCTCCTTATTCCTTAGTCCCTTTTCCTCGTGCAAGCACACTCACAACCCCAAAACCCTTGCATTTTCCATAACCTCATCCTCAGCAGCTGACCTCCCCCTCCTGGCTGCCAAGGATGCTTTGCCACTCGGGATCTTCCTCAACAGGTAGCCAGCTATAGTTGAATGTCCTGCGGCAGTGTACCTGAGTCCTGGGATGCCCTGGCTCCGACTTAGTCCCAACTCTCCCCATAGTGGTAATAGTTAATAGAACAGTTAATTTGATGTTGGTTTTGGTAGAGTTTGGTCGAGTGGTCTTCTTTGTATCTCTCCTTAATAAAGCACCTCATTTCCGTCCACCATCCATGCATTTCAGTACCGTTCACTGTAAAGAGACACAAGAACCTGGAAACCTCAGTATCTGCCCTCGAGGCCCACGTCCACACCTCTGACATCTGGAAGCCCAAAGCCTGATTACTCTTCTACAAATTGTACAAAAATAGCAAACTAGGTTTTTTTGGGTTTTTGGGTTTTTTTTTTCCTCTAAGTGCTACAGATGGGCAGCTTCAAAGGTAGAATGTTAAATCTTTTTCAAAGGACATCTGTCCCCACTCCCCTGCATTCCTGAGGACCCCTGTTTTTTGAGTACAAGTACTTATGACTTTGCTACAATTCACATGCTCGTCCGGTGTTATAAAAACCAGACACCTTCCTTGTGTGTTCCTATAAATTCTGAACTAGTCTTGAAAGTCAAGACGTGCATTTTGAGTCAGGTCTGTAAGTTAGATTCAAAGTCCTTACTGCATTCTCAACAAGTCACACACTGAGAGATAGTTATTGATTAAGCTCATCAAAAGGCAGCCACAGCACTGAGCAGGGCAAACTCTCTGTATATGCAAATGATGTTGTCATGGCATTTGCTCTTAAGCAGCCTTTAGACTAGTCTGACTTTCCAGTGCTCACAGATGGATTCTACCCACAAGCTCAGAGAGAATCACATAAGCGATTCCGCTAGGGACTCTGTGGAAGGCAGGCAAAATGTGGATACAGCCGCATGAGTTCACGTGCCTCTCACTTTGAACTAACTTGAAAAGTTGAACTAGAGTATTGTCTTCTAACCTGTTTATTTCTTGAGTGTCTTTAGGATAGGGATCTGTCAATCACTAGCCACACCCGAGTCTCAACAGCACAGAGGACTCCACGAAGAGTTGATGAGTTGAACTAGAGAGAACTTTTTCAGTTGAGAGTGTTGTGAATGGGGCTAGTGTTCATTGGTGACAGAGTGTTCTAAATGTATGGAAGTCGAGAAAGAATGTACAAATGTGTTGTCTGAAATCACATCCCATAACAGGAACAGAACTGTCCTGGTACCTGATAATAGCTCTCACCAAGGTGCATTTCTATTTATCCTTTATAAAATCTAGATAGGCCAGGCATGGTGGTGCATGCTTGTAATCCCAGCACTCGGAGGCATGAGGTCCAGGACAGCTAGGGCTGTTACACAGAGAAACCTTGTCTCAAAAACAAAAACAAAAACAAAAACTAGGTAGAAGTAGAAATATCTGAAATTTCCAAAGTTTTAAAATCTAGTTTGACCAGTAATTTTCCTCCAGACATAACTTTTTTACTAAACATTAAATTCATCATCAACTCGAATTCCTCTAACTTCTCAAACTCCTGAGATACTTAAGCACAGTATGACATGAAGTGCAACTCTACAAAGAGAGCTGGGAAATTATACAATAAGAATAAAGCATCTCGGACGACGCAGTCACTACATCCTTTACCGCAGCATAGGAAACAAGAGCTCGCGGCCTGTCTCTCCATCTCAGGAACGAAAACGCATTTCCACTGAGGTCATTTGAAATAGCTTTACTTTCAGTGAAGGACTGACTCTTGGTTTTTTGAGTCAAAAAGTGGGCCAAGCCAGTATACCTCGAACCCCTACCCAGACTAGCCTATGGACAGGACATTCTCCACAGTTGAGTGGAGAAGGAGATCTGACTTTCACACAAACTCTGGTGCCCCATATTTGACCATGTCCCTTGGATGGAGACGCCTGGTGGCACTCAGAGGAATGATAATAGGTCACCAAGGAGAGACTTTTGATACCCTATGAGCATATGCAGGGGGAGGAGGTCCCCCTCAGTCACAGTCATAGGGGAGGGGAGTAGGGGGGAAGTGGGAGGAAGGGAGGAATGGGAGGATACAAGGGATGGGCTAACAATTGAGATGTAATATGAATAAATTAATAAAAAAAAAGAACTTGACTCCAAAACACATGTGAGGGCCAGTGGGATAAAATAAAATAAAATAAAATAAACTTGCTGAGTGCAAGTTCAAAAAAAAAAAAAAAGTGGGCCAAGCTGATCTGAAACTCACATAAAGGCTTTCCAAGGAGCCTGAAAAACTAAGGTCTGTAAAAGTCGAGTCCCGGGAATATAGATTCAAATTCCTGAATGCCACCCAGAGGAACCTATTCTAGAAGAACACTCCTAGAAGGGATGGCAAGTAGTATAAAGGTGTTCAAGAGAGCAGGGGGAGGGGGGAGGAAGGAGAGGAGGAGGACGAGGAGGAGAGAGGAAGGAGAACACAAAAACAAAGCAACAATTGCACACTGAGAGGCCAGGACACCAAAAGTAATACTTTGAAAACTTTTTTTAATTTTTTTTTAGTTTTAACTCAATTTTATTGTTGTTTTTTAATGTGTATGCAGCATGGGTACATGTACATGTTCACAGGTGCGAAGGCCCAAAGTCGATGCCAAAGGGCTTCCTCAGTCATCATCCACTTTTAACTGCTGAGCCCTCACTCTCCCAGCGATTGCCCTCCATTTTCATTTACTGAGGCAGGGTCTCCCGAGGAACCGTAGTCACCAACTCTGACTAACTGTCCCGGGTGTCCTGTGGAAGCCCTGCGTCTGCTTCTCACGCACTGGGATTGCAGGCAGCTACCATGTTTGCTCAGCTTTCCTGTGGACTCCAGGGCTCCTGACACTGGTCATCAGGTTTGGACACGTGCTTTATCCAATGAGCCACCCCCAGCCACTAACTGGCAGTGAGAATTCTAGTCCAAAATGACATATCCTATAATCAAAATCGACAGTTACAAATGTGGGGGTGAAACAAGACACATCGGTACCTTTTTCAAAACAAATGGGCCTGCCCAGACTAGTCCCTACAGACTTGTCCAGTGGCGGGTCAAACAAGATGCTCTTGACACAAGTGGCCTGAAAGGCTCCAAGACCAGAACGCCTTGTGGTCTATATACAAGAAATAAAAGGAAAACTGCTCAGACAAATGCCTTTATTCCCTTGTCTTTAGCAAACTTGCCAGAAAGAGATACAAACCCAAGGTTGGGGTATGCTTTCTGCTTTCTGATCTGAGTTAAAGAGTGTAGTGGGAGAGACACTGACATGGAAAGATCTGAGTTTTTCCTGGATTAGCTACTTGCTCCCTGAGTGACCCACGAATGTTGCCCTGTCAGAAATCCCTTCTCCCTGCCTCTAAGACTGGCGGGACACTATCCGGAAGCAGGCCATTGCCATAGTTAAGTGAATTACCATGGATAAGTGCCTGCACAGGCATGCATGGAATCTGAAACATTACCCTTCAACCCGGGGTAGGTCGCACAAGCATTCCTGTCTGCTTTCATACACCCCACAGCTTCCTAGATACCCTATAATGAGCCTTTAACCCAAGCCAAGCCTAAGGCTCACAAGGAACCTCAGCAAGTTGGGGTTCAGAATCAGTGCCCAAAGACTCTTGACCCCGCCCTTTGCAGTCACACAGACACCGCTCCAGGCACAACCCTCCGGATGTGAGTATATGACTTCCTGATGGTGACACTGCCATGGTGGGACACTCCTCGGGGCAGGACGCACTCCTCTGTCAGCTTCTGAGCCTCAGGGTCCCAGCAGAGCACAGTGGCAATGACCTCATTCTTCTCGTCCCTCCCGCCAGTGATATAGAGCCTGTTGTTGCAGGGTGCAATGCCACAGCTGGCTCGCTCGTGACTGAGCTGTGTCACCAGACACCAGCTGTCTTCCAGAGGACTGTAGGCATAGAGCGCTCTCATGGCACCACCTGCAAAGAAAGAACATGCATGCAGGGCATCTTTCTGGGTCTTTTCTCATTGATCACGAGAGTGCTACTTCTGATTAGGCCAAGTCTGCCATCTTACCAGACAAACAGTAGACTGGTGGCTTTCTTTTAAGAGAGCCAGAGTGGGACTGGAGAGATGGCTCAGCGCTTAAGAGCACTGGCAGTTCTTCCAGAGGTCATGAGTTCAATTCCCAGCAACCACGTGGTGGCTCACAACCATCTATGATGTGATATGATGCCCTCTTCTGGCATGCAGGTGTACATGCAGGCAGAGCACTGTATACATAATAATAAATAAATAAATAAATCTTGAAAGAAAGAAAGAAAGAAAGAAAGAAAGAAAGAAAGAAAGAAAGAAAGCCAGAGTGAACCTGCAGGCTAATAACATGGAGAAACTTCACCTCCTTTAAATTCTGACCAGGTAGGAATCTGGTCCTAAAAGACACCTGACTTAGCACAGCTACAAAAACGTACCCTAAGACTGGCTTCCAGGTAGAGCCCCAACTGATGCTTTAGGTACCCCAGCCCGGCTACATTCTGATCTATGGCCCTAAGCACTAAAAGCCCAGTGGTTGTAATGTACCAAAAGGGCCTCGCACAGAAGCAGTTCATAAAAATCATCAACCCGGCAGTAGCTAGAAATAAGCATCTCTTTACAAATTATGTCTTTTCTAAGACACCAGCCTGAGTTGCTCATCTTGATACTGGACCTTTGAAACCTCCAGGAGCCTGACCACAAGCAAAACCCCAAGAGACCTGAAGCAAGGGTGAGCTGTGGTTTCCTTAATGTATTCCAGTGTTTTACCTCCCAGTGCCTTCTCTGACTAGCCCTGATAAACCGCTGAAGCTATTTATTCTGGCACTTGTTTAATCAGTAGTTCTCTGCTGTAGCTCCACATTAAAATCAACTGAAATTTTAAAAAAAAATTACAGTTGTACTATTCCAAAGCACTCTCTTCCCTTCTTGTTTCCCATGTCTGACGTACAGCATGCAAAAAGGCTCCCTAGTAACCCTAAGGAATGGTCAGGACTAAGAATTAACATTTTTAACAATTAGATGGCTGGCTGGCCAGGCTTCCTCTCTGCTAAGTATATTTTTTCAGGTCCCTAAAAATCAAGCAGGAGAGGAATATTCCCATATCGCAGACTAAAACATATAAATGTTTCCTGTTTCTTGAGTACTCGCTACACTGCCTGTTTCGATTTCTGTATATTTGCTGTGTTCACAATACAACTTTACTCCTGCAGTGACCTCTGACTTCCTCCACTGGGCTACGGTGTCATCCACGCTTTGTGTGACTATTACCACCTCCAGGACTTTAAGGGAAATTCCACTAAGGCCTAGGCCAAAAAGCATCTTCTCTTCCTTTTCAGCCCCATCCACATCATCCAGGCCTTCTCAAGAGGGTAATATCTAATCTCCCAGCTGGACATATGGGTAAGGAGCTACAGATAAGTAAGAAGCCATCACTGACTCACCAACAACATAGATGTGATCCTGGAAACTGACTGCATTGATGCATTTAGCCTCTACTGGCATGGCCGACTTCAAAACCCACTTATTGGTTGAAGGATCATAACACTGAGTCTTGTCCGTGGCCAGCTTCCCATTGGGTCCTCCTCCGATAACATAGAGCTTCTTCTTGTGGCTGGTGGCTGCAAAGGAGCTGACATGGACAAGGAGGGGCGCTGCCTGCAGAGACAGAGGCACGGGAGGCAGTGTGAGCTGGCAGCTCAGATTGCTGGAGAAAGTCACAAGACACATGCTCTGACTGAACTGCCAAAGCGCCTGGCTCCCAGTCACATGCAGAGAGATGCAAAGCCCATCGTCTCTAGAGTCTCTAGGCAGCCTAGAACAAGTTGTGTTTTGGCTGGTTCCTGCTTGTTTATCCCAGAGCCCAGCTCTTAGGGAAGGACTGATGCAGGCAAGACTAAATGTCTATATACAGGAAGCCAGCATATCCACATTCATGCAGATTTGGGGATTAGGCCAGATTTGTGTTTGTGCAACTTGTAAACCCTGGGACATGAAAAGAGACTACTTCCAAGATCCTCTTGTCGATTTGCATTAGGGGCTGAGTGATGGGACTTTTGATGGGTAGAGAAGATCTTAGGCCAATGCCCAGCAGGTTCTCCAGCCTTAGCTGGATGCCATGGCGACATGATAATAACCTTTCCTTGTGCCTACAGTGAGCATGTTTTAAACTTTCTGAAGCTGGAACATGCTCTGATAATAAGAAAGAAAACCTGCACCTGAGAATAATGTGGAAACACTGCAGATGAGGTTGTTTTTCTTGCCCTGGGGCAGTTTTAACCAGAGATGGCTTTGCCGACACTTTATACAAAGGCCTGTGAGTGGTTCATCATTAATGAGGAAACAAATATGGCTGACTTCTGGCCATATCCAAACAACCCTATGTGCACGAGTGCTGTAATAAATGGACCCTGGGGTCTCTGGGATGAAGAAGAACAGGACAGAAGGTATCTGAGGAGACAGACTCTGGGCCAGGTAGTGTCACCAACAGAGCTGAGCATCTTGGAGATAGGCTCTGCCTTCCCTCTATAGCTGTGGCTCTGGCTGGCACAGGACAAGCACAGGACAACTCCCATCCAGAGCCCTGCCACCTGGAAGGATGTTATCACTAAGACTGGGTCAGCTATGTTGATGCCATGACCCCTAGGAGGAGAGAAGTCCGGAGCCAAGGTGCTGTCTATGGGAGCAAAGGGGCCAAAGAGTCAGCCTCCAGCACAGGCAGTATTTTTGTTGATGTTGCTGCTGTTGTTTTGAAATTACTCGCAGAGACAATCCCCCATACCTCTGACCAGCAGTTGTGGAAGGGGTCATATGTCTCCACATTGTTGATCCTTTGTAAGCCATCAAAACCCCCAATTACATAGACTTTGCCACCCAGTACGACCATCTTATGCCTCCAGCGGCCTATGTTTAAGTATTCAATCTGAATCCACTTGTTGATTGAAGAATTATATTTCCACACATCATGCTGTGTTTCTTTGCCACCTACGAGAGATACAAAGCATTTAAAAACACCAACCAGATGTCTCAAAATACAGCTTCCCCCAGCATTCCCCAAACCCTAAAAGTGCTGAGTCTTCAGCTGCGTCCCAGCTAGGGAAGATGAGAGAGATAATGACAGCCTATTGACGGTCTGATAGGAAAGACAAACTCAAAAGAATAAGAAGCCACAAAGCCTAGGGGTGGTGAGCTGTGCCTCAGAGGCTGGGGTGGTGGGCAGTACCCCTACAGCTCAGGGAGGGGAACTGAGAGGATCCAGGGGAGGCTTCGGTGAGGTCAGTCTTTCGGTAGATAGGTCCCCGCTCATCCAGTGTTTGTGGCCCCAAGAAGCGGGGAACAAGGTTGGGCAGGGGTGGTAGGACCTTGACAGCCAGAAAGTTGGAAGGTAGCTTTTGTTCTAAGTGTACTTATTTATTTAAAAAAAGAAAGAAAGAAAGAAGAAAGAAAGAAAGAAAGAAAGAAAGAAAGAAAGAAAGAAAGAAAAGGAAAAGGAAGAAAAAACAGGAATTATCAAGAGATTTTACAAAATTATTTGACCTTTCGTCTTCCATCTATATAAAAGAATAAGTAGTACAAAGAATGGAACGCAGCTCCAGGAGGAGACAAGCCTGTGCCTCCTCACAAGGGTTAATCCAGCGGGGCTGGTCAGGAATCTGGCCAGGGGAGACTCACAGGAAGGCAGGTCCACCTCAAGACAATGTGCTTTTTCCTTTCCAGAATTTCCCACCCTAGTGCCCTCCCTGAGTCAGGCAGCATCTGAGCCACCATTAGATGGGGCTGCATCTGCCTTTCTTTCTGAGGCCTGACGAGTTCTAGCTCTTCTCTTCTGCCCTGTTCTTTCAGATGCTGGCCAAGGATTTAAAATCCCTAAGCAATGCCTAGGGGCTCTGTGCTCTTTTTAAAGCTCCCTTACCCGCCTGGGAGCTGCCTGGGCCTTGCTGGCCGATCTCCAGACTGCCTTCCGTAAAGCAGCGTGGCTTTTGTTTCTCTCCTCCCTTCCAGGCAGCTGTGAGAGCTGTAGCTTCCCTCTCGTGGGGCTTTTCTTTTAAACCCCAATAAATTGTCCTTAGCATCCATGTGAGTCTATTCTTAAAATTGTTTATTCATAAGACCAAGAACCCCAAAGAGAGACTACTGGCTTCCTTGGTGCCATCTGGTGGCTCTTCTGGGCTCCCTAAGATTTCCAGCAGCACTCCTTTCCCATCTTTAATCCTTTAGCTGGCAGAGCAAAGGAGGCCATTCCTGTACCGCTGGACAGCAGTGGAACTTATCCTATTTTTAAAGTAATTTTTATTATGAAAACATGAAACCCTTACAATTGATCATTTGAGAGCAAAATGGCCAATATTCTCTCTCTCTCTCTCTCTCTCTCTCTCTCTCTCTCTCTCTCTCTCTCTCTCTTCATTTTGTTTTGTTTTTATTTTGTCTTTTTTTCTTTTTTGAAACAGGGTGTCTCTGTGTAGCCTTGCCTGCCCTGGACTCACTTTGTAGACCAGGCTGGCCTCAAACTCACAGCGATCCACCTGCCTCTGCCTCCCGAGTGCTGGGAGTAAAGGCGTGAGCCACCACGCCCAGCCCCCAGTATTTTCTTTACAACTGTCTTAGAACACAAATTTGTGATATCTAGGTCAAAGACACGTGCTTCTGAATTTTTATAAGTGCTTCCAACAGTCCTCCAAGACTGCACCCACAATGCCTGCTCCCCCACCACCACCTGCCCACCCCTTGTTACAGTGCTGTAACCTGCGTGGCAGGAAGGAAGACAGGCTGAAGAGATGCTTGTGTCCCTCAGTCAGGCTTACTACTAAATGAGACCGTGGACCCCAAGAAATGAGAATCTCTCCAGGAGCCTCGCATTGTGAGAAGAAAGACGCTGAGAGTCTAGCACCAGCCATGGGGAGAGCTTGTCTGCCAGAAAGAGATTTCACAGAATTCTAAAAACTTGTCAGACCTTCTGGTCACATAAGACAGGAACCCAGCCGAGAATGGGCTAGTGATGCACAGGACCACATCTTGACCAGGCCTGCTTGGTCCTTGACCTTCACGTACTAATCTCAACAGGGGCAGGTGCCATGTCTTTAATCCTAGCACTCTGGAGGCAGGTGTGAAGTCACTATGAACTGAAGGTCCACCTAGTCTACATGGAGAGTTTTGAGGAGCCAAGGATACATAGTGATACGCTGTCTCAACAAAATAAAAACAAATCAAAAACTTGTAATTTCATTTTACAGCCCCAAAGATGAACTTGAACAAGGTCACAGGATCAGATCCCTTCGTTCCTCTTTGCAATGTGGCCACATTGAATAAATCTCTTCTTTCTGCTTTTTGTTACTAATTTGGCTGTTTTAATTGAGCATAAGTGTGGACAAGCCTGGCTCTCTGGTGTTCAGACTGCGACCCTGAGTTTGGTCCCAAGACTATGAAGGGCTGAGCTTCCTTTTCCTAGTGCTGTCTGTGTTCATGTGTTCTGAGCATTTGTCTTTCTTTTATAACTTTTAGAGGTTTTTATTCAAGACATCGAGCTACTGATCCCATTTCGGGTAGTACTAAAGATGAAACACCACGAAAACTTTCAATGAGATCTTTATTAAAAGAAAACAAATGTTATGTTTTATTTATGTACTTAACACCTAGTTAGCTTGGAAAGCATATTGCAGATGGGAAGACCTGCTAGTGCAGATATCTGACCTCCCTTGGGTGTCTAGGCCCTCAGTTCTTTTAAGGAGTACTTAATGACCCGATAGGATAATCCTAATACTCACTGAGAAAACCTTTCTGTGCTGCTGGTGATGGAGCACACACCAGGCAAGCCTTCTGCTGCCAGAGCACTTTCGGAAAAAGAAGAATAAAGAAAGGCGCTACCTTTACCAAATATGAAAATATTATAGGATAATAAAAAATAGTGTGAAAAAATAGTATGAATATCATTAGATAAGCTAACTGACTAAAAACAAATATCAACAAATATGTAGAAATTATGAAATAAATGTTATTTAGCAATTGTCTATTTGAAGACAAGTTTGATAGCTATTTACCTTACATGTAAAACAACTTCCAAATGTGACTTGGAGAAGTAACTAGAAAATGTAGGATACTAATTCAACGACTTGGAGAATATGACATGAAATTCAGAATCACATAGAAAAAATGGTTGTGTAATTTTAAATCAAAGCCAAAAGACAAGCACAATCTAGGGGGCAAGTATGTATACCACAAAGCAAAGAATATTTAACAAGGGATGCAAAAAAACAAAAGCAAAATAAACACAAAAGAACCAACGGGTGTGAACAGACATATTTTAAAATAAATAAAATTAATTAGCCAATAATTACATAAAATATCCTCAACATCACAAAGGCACAAATCTTAGTCTATTGAGTCAGAAGTGAGTAGTAATAATAATTGTTGGCTAAGAGGTTAAAAGCACTGGTTGCTCTTCCAAAGGTCCTGAGTTCAATTCCCAGCAACCACTTGGTGACTCACAACCATCTATAATGAAATCTGGTGCCCTCTTCTGGCCTGCAGGTGGAACACTGTAAATATAAATAAATTAATAAATCTTAAAAAAAAATAATTGTTAGCAAGGATGTAGAAAGTGGGCACTGGTTAAACTACAAAGTGTATAATCTTTGTAGAGGACAGTTTAGTAATTGACAAACTTTCAATTAACTTATCTTAAGACCACTTCTAAAAGCCTTTCCACAAATTCATAAACTATTGTCTATGCTATTTTTTAAGTAGATTTAAGCATCAAGTACATGTGCAGTATAAGTGGCAAAGACCAGTTCTGATTACCAAACTTGCTCGTCCTTCCTGGACACACAACTAAACGACATGGCCAACCCCACATCTATTCTGGGAAAGAAGGGCACACTGCTGGCTTTTGCCAGTGGACTATCTGTGGCCTTTCCAGGTAAGGCTTTATGGAATGGATGTGTCTTCTCATTCAGGCCGTGTGTGGGAGACAGCAAGACAGAATGGATGTTGACTGGTGGTTACGTGTTGTTAAAAGCAAATTATTTACTATGCAGTAGAGATGGCGGAGAGCCTGTCACTCAAACATATTTGTTGAGTATGTGCGTTGCTACGTGTAAGAGAGACAGTGTTAACTTTCATGGAACTTCAAGTCTAAGGAGAAGGAAAGAACAAATAATCGTTAGTGACCAAGCAACAACTTAGTAATTAAAAAGTACAGTGTTCATCTGTACTTCAGTAGAAGTGTCTCACAGAATATCTGAGGAGTTTGGGAAGGTCAGGTTTGCGGACATTTCACTACTGTGGTCCTAAACCCAGATCAGTGCCCTGTGCCTGGAGCAGACTAAGCAAGCCCAAACATGACTTTCATTTTTGCTCTCATCTGTCCTCATATAGCTTAATACAGTGCTACTCCCGTCCCGGTATTTGTTAAGTGATCATGTTTGCTCCAGAATAAGACCGCCCGAGCTCCTGGGTCCATACCCTCAGCTAGCCAGAGCTGCAGCACTGCGAACTCACAGACGTTCATACAGGTTGCTTGGTTGGTCTTTCACTTAGGAAGGGATGCGACGCTATCGGGGGAACTGCTTGGGCAGCGGCCTCTTGCTTACCAGAGATGTAGACCTCGTTTTTTAGTGTCACACAAGCAAACTCCACCCACTTCTTGTTCTCACTCTCCAGCTCATGTTCTGTCAGTGGGAGCTTGGCCACCTCCAGGCGGCTGCGCCTCAGTGGGTCCAGGCAGGTGACTTCTGCCACAAATCGTTCGTCCTTCGTACAGCCGCCAATGATCATGAACACCTCAGACTGGAACTCATGCATCCTGGGCTTGGTGCGCTCTGAAATAATCTAGAAATCAATGGGGAAATGTGTGTTGTTTTAAAAACATAATCCCAAGCATTTGGTTTTACTAATAAAGACTCTGGAGCCAAATGCTGGGGTGAAAAGCTGCTAGCTGAGGCAGAGAAAGCATCTGGATGACCTTCCTAGTCAGCTTCCTAGTCAGCTGACATCCCAGAAGGAAAAAGCCCCTTCTTCTCCTCACTGTCTTAAAAACTCTTCAAACTGAATGTCCCTCCTTTCTACTTCCTGTGCATCTCTCTATCCATCCTCCAGACTTCCTCTCACTCTCTATGGTTCTTTCCTGTGTGCACTCTCTGTCAACTGGTTGTTTGCTCCATCTCTTGCCCTAGGGTTGACTTTATTTAATCCTGTTTATAGAAAGCTCTTGGATTAAAGGCGTGTGCTAAGGCTGAGCCACACTACAACTAGAAACAGATTTTTCCAGTTGCACAGTGTGATCAAATATCCTGTAACAGATGCAGAGGCAGAGGGAATACAGTATGACAGTGTAGCGCCCAGACTGTGGAACCACAAAAGTCATGTCACAACTTCTTCCTCCACCATTGTCAGCCACGTGGCTTCACCTCCTTGACCATGATTTCATCATGTGTCTAGTGGCTACGTGATCTTAACGATCCAGGAAGTTTGTTGTATTAAATGGCATAATATATGGAATGCCTTGTAATCGGCACTGAATAGATGTTACCTGTCATTTCTGTTGCTCTTTTAAGAGAACAAGAGTGTGTTTACCATCATATGCACTTCCTGTCTTTCCTCTCCTACCTGGTCTGACACCTGAACTCCTGGAATGAAAGTCAAAATTAACATTTATTCAATACCTATTGTCATAATGTAAAAAAATAAAGAAAGAAAGAGCAGGTGGCAGGCTCATGGGAAGGGGCTGACACAACAGCCCTTGAGAGGAGCCTCGTTAGCAGAAGGACCCTGCAGGGCGCCGCAGGCCCGCAGTTCCAAAGAGGAGCTTCCTTAAAAGAAATAAAGCATCCTCACCATAGAGAGCCAAAGTGTGTGTGTGTGTGAGTGTGCACACACGCGCGCGTGTGTGTGTGTGCATTTACACACGTGTATGTGTCTCTGTGTGTACACGTGAGAGAGAAAGAGAGAGACGGAGACACAGAGAGTTGGTTTGCAGGGTGTGTATATTTGCATGCGTGTGTGTTTACATTTGTGTGTATGTGTACACAAGAAAGAGAGACAGACAGAGACACAGACACAGAGAGAGCCTTTGGTGCAAATCCTGAGAGGAAAGGATGTTTCTGACTCATGGTTTGGAGGAGATGGGCAAGCTTCACGCAGGTGCTTCCCTCTGACCTATGCTATCTGCCAAGGAGCACGGAGCAGGGGGTGGGAAGGACCAGAGCTTATCTTTCTGTAGCAAGAGGGAGGGGCCTCAAGGCCATAGCACAGCACGCTTTCTTTTCTTGCCATCTGCTTATCCCAGAGAGAGTATTGTGGGAGTGTTGTGGGTGGGGCTCATTTTGGGTAAAGGCACAGTTAATAGTTATTATTCACTAAGCCCTGGGTCAAGCGCACTGTATAATAATATTGCAGTGATGGGCCTATGGTAATGGTGACTGATGCTACTGACGCTGCTGACATTCCCTAGCAGAAGGAAAAGGGGACTTTATCTGGGAATCCACCCGTCGTTTGTCTCCTGCTCTCCTCCAGCTGCAAGCTGTCTTGGGAAAGGCTACAGTAAATAGGAAGTCAATGGTTAAGCGAACATGGAGCTCCATGGTGCAGGTTGCGTGATATCATCAACTTTTCAGAGATGCAGCTGTTTGGGAGTTGGGGGGAATCACCTATGCTACTGTAAGTGACATCTTACTCGTGTTCTATAAGTAAGTACAATAAACTCTTTGCACCACCAATTTGAACTTTAGTGGGATCATCAGTTTGGGTCTGTCATTAGTGCCCTATCAAGAGTGAATCTCCCTCCAGAAAAATTAACAAAATGTCAGTGAACATCCTACCTTTGCTTTTCTATTAATTTTGTTTACTATTTGTTTTTATATGCCAAAGAGCCAAAGCCAGAACACTTCGCATCCCCAGTTTTAGAGTTTAGACTGTGGCTATAACATCTGTGCCAGGCCTCTTAGTTATGAGTTCAAGGAAAGAATGGGGAGATATGTGACAGGATAAATCCTCGTTAATGTACTGAGGCTAAGTATATAAATAGCAGAAAGTCCATGGAGTAAGGTTGGGAGCAGCAGGACAAAGAACTTGAAGACACTTGAAAGTATTGAACAATGAGTTTGGTGCCAAAGGCAAATGTTGCTTCTCTGCACCTTTTCCTTCCAATACCAGTCTGTTTCTGTCCCCAAACCTTCCCCCACCCCTGCACCTGAAGCCCAACCCCAAACACAAACCTTGCTCAGTGAGGATTTTGATACTATAGGCAATGCTTAAGGACACTCTTGTAATTTTTTATGAGGACAGCCCTTTTTCTCTAGTGGATCCTCAACACCAAGAAACACCAAGAGCATTAATGGAGCTTATGAGCTTCTATGAGTCAATGGATGAGTGGATGGATGGATGGATGGATGGATGGATGGATGGATGGATGGGTGAATGGATGGGTGGATGGATGGATGGATGGGTGAACGGATGGGTGGATGGATGGATAGATGGATGGATGGGTGGATGGATAGATGGATGGGTGGATGGATGGATGGATGGATGGATGGATGGATGGGCAAGACAGGAAACTAAGGCCCATAGTATAGACTACTTTTTACAATCCAAATCACTCTGGTATCCAGTCTTCACATTGGCCTCAAGTTATGTCTTCTTCCCAGAACTCAGACCCTGGTAGTTCCTTCCATATTGTCCAGAATCAGTCTCTCTAATCAAAAGATTATAGCAAAAGTGGTATTCCATCAGACTACTAAAGACACTAAAGCTTCCATAGTGGTTGCTTTCTTAGTCTCTCTTAGACAATTTGCTCTGAAAGAATGTCATCTGCATGGAAATGCCCACATGGCAAGAAAGCATAGCTTCAAGCCAACAGCCAGCAAGGAACTGGCGCCTGCCTGCAATCCTGCGAGTCAGTGTCATGAGAATGCTGTGATCTCATTTGAACTTCGAGATTGCGGAGGCCCAAGCCAATGGCTAACAGATTGATATCTAGTAAGAGACTTTTAAGTTAGAGCTACCCAACTAATCCAAGACATTTTGCTTTTCTTTTCCTTTTGCAGTATAGGATTGAAAACAGAGTGAGCATCGTGCATGTTAGGCAAGAACGCCATTGGTCCGCATCTCTGTCTGCTGCTTTGAACTGTGATGTTGTAGGGTAATGCATTATGTGACGATTCCATATGGGATAATAATGATAGGAGAAAGAAAGGCCTCAAATCAATGTCCTCAACTTCTTTAAGAAACTAGAGAAAAATGGTATATACTCATTTATAATTGGACAGTAGCCCAACAGAGATGTCCCTTCAAAGTCTTCACTTGGCAGGAGATTGGGACTCCCTATTGGGACTCTAGGTGTGAGAGGTAAGGAAGAATGGGGAACTAGAAGGATTCAGAGGGTCCTAGAAACCTACAAGAAGACCATTAAGGCTGGCAGATGTGGACCCAGGTGGGTCAGCTCAAACTACTGTACCAACCAAGGACAATGCATGCAGTAAACCTAGAACCCCTATCCAGATCTAGCCAATGGACACCACATTCTCCACAATTGTGTGGAGAGCAGGTACTGACTCTGACATGAACTCAGGTGCCCCCTATTTGACCACTTCCCCTTGGTGGGGAGACCTGGTGGCACTCAGAGGAAGAGTAAGCAGGCTACCAGGAAGAGACCTGATAGGCTGTGATGTTACAGTGGGGGACGAGGTCCCCTTCTGTCACAGACCTAGGGGAGGGGAAAAGGATGAAAGAGGGAGGGAAAGGGAGTGGGAAGATACAAGTGAGGGGATAACAACTGAGATGTAATCTGAATAAATTACTTAAATAATAAAAAAGAAAAGTAAATTCAGAAAGTAAACAGAAAAAATTCTATCAAGATCAAAATAGAAAGAAAATTAAGTAGAAAAAGCAACAAAACAATAAAAAAACTAGTTAAATGAAATAAGAAGTTATTGAGAAAAATCAACAAAATGAACTATATAGCTAGAACTAATGTGGGGGATGAGGGAAGACACAAAGAGCCACTATCTGGAATTCAAGATGCCACTTCACTATAGATACATGTATAGACAGAAAAATTTTCTGCAACTCCATTTGAAAAGAAACTGACAAGCAAAGCAGCACTGCGTTCGTTAGCATGGTGTGATCTAAAGTGAAAACCTCGTCTCTCAAACAACAACAACAATAACAACAACAAAAACCCTATAATACCAAACACTCAGGATATGTGTGACAAATAGACAAGTGGCAGACCTAAGAACAACTAAGAAGTCCAGAGATCTACACAGGTAAGGGAACATCCTCTAAAGGGGATGCAGATGGATAAGAGTCCAAAACAACTTTGAGCTGAGGTTTCCACCATTACCTTCAGATAAGGTTTGCTGGCTAATCTTGGAACTTTTGCATACATGAAGTTTCCTATGTGTAAATCAATAACAAGCTCTCCCTATATTATAGCTTCCTGGTTATCTTGCTCCTTCACTAAACCACATCTTGTCTTTACAAGATTCTGAGTAAAAGACAGCTTCAGGAATTGCAAAAGAGATCAGTGGGATCAAATGCTTTCTTGGTGCCCGATTAATCATAAACATTGACCATTCACAACACACCAGAAATTTTGCCTAAGACCTGGAGACCTGGAGATGAAAAGTCCAGTAGGACCGGGTGCCTACTGTAACAAGTTGCAAGCTGATAATACTTACAAGATAAGGTGTACTTACAAGGAATACTCACAAGATATGGTTACAATGTGGCATCTGGTGTCATGACCAAGGATTGAACCACGGCCATAAGAACACAAGTTCCACAAGTGACCTTGGATTCAGTTCTGAAGTAGAAGCAGAAGTTAGGTAGAGGAAGGAAAAGAAGAAGGCATTTATACAGCACCTGCTGTATACCAAAGATTAGAAAACGTAGCTTTTGGGGGAACTGGACTGTATGTAAAAACCACAGCAGAATGTATACATCACCAATTAAAGAAACAGAGGCCATGAATTGATTGTAACAGGGATAAAGGAGAAGAGTTGTGATGGGGGAAGGGAAGAGGGGAAATGATATAATTTTACTTTAATTTAAATACATTCTAATTACATTTGTTTTTTTAATTAAAAAATATAAACACACGCAGAAGAAGTGGGTAGTAAATGATGCCAGAGACCTCGCAGGAGGAATTGCCATGAAGCAGAGCTCAGGGAGCTTTAGCAGAAAGAGTGGAAGTGATGGAGAGCCAATGAAAAGGTCAGGCCAGCAGCAAAGTTCACACCTGCATCTTCCATCATCCCAGGGACAGGGATGACTTGGGGCGAAGCCAGACTGGGAGCACAGTGATGAGTTCTAAAGGGTTTCCAAAAATTCGGGAGAGAAATGATGACCCTCTGAGCTTAGGCAATGTCAGAATAGAACAACAGAAACAAATTCTCACAGGAGAGGGAAAGTGTTAGGAAGTAGAACCTCTTCAAGAATGGTGATTTGATGAGACTGCACGTAACTGGGCTGGGGAGGATGTGACAGGCACAGTGCCAAGGGGTTTCCATTTGTCATGTAATCCTCCCAACAGCTGTGAGAAAATGTGATATCATCTCCTCATACAGATCAGGGACCAGCAGCTTCAGGAATGATGGATTTGTGGGCAAGAGCCACTCGCATCTCTGAGAGCCCCTGGCTAATGGCTTACACTCCTCATGAAATGCAACATCTCTCCCATCCAACTCACCTCATTTCCGGAAAGGTGGTACATCCTGGCTTCCTGAAGCAGAGGAAAGACTTCAGGGCACTGCCTAATGAGAGGGTCCGCCTCAACCATCTCCACAAAGTACCATGGGTCCAGAAGCGGTAAGCGCACGTTCTCGAGGACGCAGGGGAGCAGGCAGAGCCGCTCTGACTGTTTGTGCCGGACCCAGCTCATCACCGTCTCAAACACTTGAGCCTCCTCAGTCACACAAAGGTCATCACTCTTCAAGATATGGTACAAGGTGTCCACAGGAAGTTCAAGGAACTCCTCAGAGTTCAGAATCTGAACGAAGTTTTGAATGATGTAACTCTGAACTTGCATCTTTAAACTGTCCAAGGAGTGAGTGTCCGCCAGCCTCAGTATTCCAATACAATTTTCTGGGTTCAAGGCTTCTGTGAGAAAGCTGGCACAGGCATCCACCAGCTGCAGAAACTAACAGAGAGTGAAGGGTCAGGCCAGAAAGTGATTAGTCCTTCAAGAACATTTATCAGGGAGTTATTCATGCCAGCAAAACTTAGAAACACTCCAAATATCCAACAATAAGGGGAGAGGCTAAAAATAATAACACATTCACATAGCAACAACTCTGAATAATTTTTAAAACGTAGGGGTGGACACACAGCATCGCATGTGCTAAGTGCTCTGCCATCAAGCTATATTTCCTAAATTTAAGCCTCTAGATTTAACCATTAATTTACAGAAAAGATATAGAAGTAAATATCTGTTACATGAGACCGTAAAGAAACAGAGGCCAGGAATTGATTGTAACAGGGATAAAGGAGAAGAGTTGAAGGGAGGAAAAGGAAGAGGGGAAATGATATAATTATATTTTAATTTAAATACATGTTAATTACGTTTGTTTTTTTTTAATTAAAAAATATAAACACACGCAGAAGCCACATCTAGATGGTGGGAAACTCCATGGAACAGCTGATTAATTTCTTCTGTAAATATGCTACAAGTATGAAGAAGGGAGAGAGAGAGGAAAAGAATGTAAAAACAAGCTCTGCCTACATTCATGAGTCGACGGCAGCACAAGCTGAATTTGGTGGGTTGTTTTTAAGAGGGGGAAGGATTGTGAAGTTCACAGAAGGGATGAAGGGTCAGTGTGGGTCCTGGAGGAGTCAAAGGGATGAAGTATAAATGAGATCAAGAGATATTATATTCATGTATAATTATCAAGGAATAAAAATATTATATTAAAGATGAAAGATTCAGGAGATGTATCAACTGAC
The DNA here is from genome assembly GCF_964271855.1 of Acomys minous. Taxonomy (NCBI): domain Eukaryota; kingdom Metazoa; phylum Chordata; class Mammalia; order Rodentia; family Muridae; genus Acomys; species Acomys minous. Next base: position 71,168,964 of record NC_140492.1, on the reverse strand, counting down.
TACATTATATGGACCATATTTGGATCACTGATTTAAGCAACAAATTAAGTCAGAGAAATGTTTATAAGCACTAATCTTTGGTGGCATAAAAATTATCATTAATTTTAGGGGGTGATAATGGTCTTCTGCTTATTTTTAATAAGAATCTTTATCTTTTGAGCTAAGGAGATGGCTAGCAGATAAACGCACTTGTTAAGCAAGCCTGATGACCCAGGTTCTGATCGACAGAACCCACATACAAAGCCAGGCTCAGTGCTGTAAGCATCTGCTGTCCCAGCACTCCCTACGGGAGACTAAGACAGAAAGATAGATGGGAACACACGGGTCAGTCATCCTGGTTCATGTATCAGCGAATACACCTTGTCTCAAACAATGTGGAAGATGAGGACCAGACGGAAAGGTTGTCCCCTGACTCCGTACGGTCTGCAAGCACCTGCACCCACACGCAAGGACATGCATGTACACCTTGCTTCTATTCCTCCCTCCCTCCCTGCCCCTTCCTTTTTCTCTCACACAAACACATACCTTTTTTTTTTTAAGGGATCTTTGCCTTTTAAAGATATACCCAAAATATTTGTAAAATGAAATGAGAAAAGTAGCTTACAATAAGAAAAGAAAAACTATTACATATTTACATAACCATATCAAGGAGCTAAAAGGTTACGATTTAAAATATTGTCTAAATCTCCGTGTACCACGTTATCTTGTGGCAAATTAAGTTGGCATAAACTGCAGAGCCCAAACCTCAGGAACTTAGAATTAGCGTCCGTCTCCTACTGACCTCCACAGGGCTTTCTATTCCAGGATTCAGGGCAGTGCGGAAAGCCCTGACTGAAACCTACTGGCCCAAAATAGAAGAGGAAACAAGCAGGGCAGGACCACACAAAGCCGCCCTCGCTGCCCGCTGCCTGCCCCCTCCTCCCCGGCCCCGACCCCCGCACCCGCTCCACCACCACCACCGAGAGCTTCAGAGGTAACCCATGCAGTTGCCGTTCATACTTAGCTAACCAGAGTAAATCGTGACGCAAACTCTGTCACCAGAGGACAACAGATCGCCACAGAAGCTGATTCCCCAAGAGAATATAGTGTAAGGCATCACACTCACTAATAAAGCCATGAGGGGGGGTTCTCTATCTTTGTTAATATCTATGTCTTATTTACTCCCCTCCCTCCTGCCCCTGCAATAAGTTACTATCATTTTTGTCGTTGAAAAATGTAGTTTGTAAAAAGCATTGATTGGCTCTCGTATCCACTTTAACTCTCTCACCTTCCTCAAGAAAATAGGAGCTTAATGTTTGGATGGCATTTTACGAGTTACAAGGGACTGTAATAGCCACTGTGATAAATGCTCATTTCACAGATATTATTTCCCATGCATTGTCAGTTCTCTCGCTCTCTTCTCCTCTGGAGCTTTGCTCTCAACAAGCCCAATCTCCTTGACCTCTCCTCGTGCACTGGGCCTCACAAGGTCACACTCTCAGTGCGCTGGCGTTGACTATTGAAGAGGAAGGAGAAAGGAGATCACAGGGAAGGACCAGGAGAGAAGGCCCATCTGAAGTCAGGTACTGATAGATGTGGGGACAGTCCTGACAAGGGCAGTGTGGTATGCAAAGGGCAGGTGCTGGTGACAAGGGAAGGGGAGTGGGGCAGAGCTGTGGGGGTAAAAAGGGTGGCTGGGGTAGGAGTGGTCGGTCTGAGGACTGGCTTTGAACTGGTGGACTGAGTTGAACGGACTTTGATCTTTACACTTAGAGAACCCTGTGGCGCACATCCCCCCACCTTCAGGGCCGTTTTCAATGACAAAATATGATTGTTCCCTATCAGACCGCATCTCCCAACTGATTATATAGAAAATGTTTCTTTGAGAACGAAGACAAAGTTGAAGAAAGATGAGGTTGATGGTGCCTCCCTCAGCCTGGTGTGTGAGCCCAGTCCCTACAGCTCGGCTCCCTGCTTGATGAGCTGGGAAAATGGTCAAGCTGAGAATCCTAAACCAAGAGGTTTGATTTTTTTTTTTAAGTTTTTTTGTTTTTGTTTTTGTTTTGGGTCTGGGTTTGTTTTGCTTCTGTTTGTGGCCCAATGTGGCCTCAAACTCTTAATCCTCCTGCCTCAGTCTTCCAAACACTGGGATGACAGGCTTGTGTCACTCACAATGCACAGCTCTGCAAAACTCTGTGAGCTACTTATTGGCAATATAATGCCGTGTCCACTTCATCACGGGCATGTGCGTTCTGCGTAAATAACTGTGAATAGAGAAAACGATGAATAGGGAAAGTGGAGAAACCCCAGCTCCCCATGAAGCTCCTTCTAAAGAGACACTTCTCTCCCGGCCTCTCCAGTTCCCCACTGTGGAGGGCTTGCCACCCACTCCTCTGCCCCACTGCAGGCAGTACCCGTAACAGCTCCGCTCCACTCCGTGCTCTGCCCAGCCAAGTCTAGCAACTCAAAGGGGTTGCTAGGTCAAAGTTTTGTTTTTTATTTCCATCAATCTCTACTACAAAAGTCTGACAACAGAAAAGGAAGTTGGAAATGGCAGATAGAGGAAGAAAACATCTATTAGGCATCTGGACTGTGCTAAGACCTGTGTACTTTTTCATCTGTCATTGCATGTAACAAACTATTTTTTCACAAATCCGTTGCACTTAGTGAAAAAGAAAGTATTCAAATTACATTTGGATTGAGGGGGAAATAGAGAGCTCGGAGTAAAAGACATTGCCTGAAGTCACCTAGCAGGTGGGAAAATGATCTTTAGCATCCTTGCTTGCTAATTATAGCTGCCAGCTGATACTCTTGAGCTAACAAAAAGCCAAAGCATCTTAAGAGACCTTTTGACCACAAGAGAAGGTGGGTTTCTCTGACTGCCTACGTTCTCCTAAAATAGTGTCAACCAGTCTTTCTGAGTGACCCAGCCAGCATGCTGTCAGTCATAAGAACAAGACATTGTTTTTCGTATATTTGCCTTTGGATAAGTGTTCAGCAGACTGTTCCATGAACTGAGAGATGGCAAACAACGGCAACCGGTAGCCAACTTGCTGTTCAGAGAGATAAGTCAATAAAAGGTTGCACAAAGCACCTGACTCTTTGACAGGAACTCCTGAAATAGCACCAAAGAGACATGGCCACACAGGAACTCCTAAAATATCATCAAAGAGACATAGGCACAGTTCCCAAGGAAGTGTCTGCCATAAAGAGACCATTTGTGGGCCTTCTTTGAAGAGTATCTACTTAGATTCGTTATACTCATTCTAAAAACTTTTCAGTGTGTGTGTGTATGTGTGTGTTACAACATTTGCTAATGTCAAGCATCAAAATGTCAATGTGATTGCTCTCCCTCTTAGCCTATGCAAAAAAATAATATATAGTTGACACCAAACTTGGAGATGCTGGACTATTGAACTATTTTCTGAACACTCAGCTTTATCACACCTAAGTTTCATGTGAACATTACAAATACTTCAGCTAATAGCTGATAAAAAAAATAATAAACCAAGCAAAGAAATAACAACAGATACATACAGCTCAATGAGGTAACATATGAAAAGCCAAGATAATGTAACTGCTCCAAAGACTATTAATTCCATAGTAATGGCACCTAGTGAGAGTGAGTTAAATAAATTCCCAGATAGAGAATGATTATAAGTATGTTCAAAGGAGAAAAGAAGCACCTGGTTTTGAATATAAACAGTTGAATGAAATAAGGAAAATGATGCAAATTATGAAAGAGGAATTCAACAAAGAGAGAAATAATAAAGAAACATGAATCTGAATTGCTGGAAATGAAAAACATCATCAAATAAAAAACTCTATGGATGTCACATCAATAGAACAGATCTCCAGGGGCAACGTAGAAGAAGTAGAACAATTAAGCAGGGAGAGAATAAAATTATAAAGTGTCAGTGGGATGCAGGTGACACTCTGGAATTACAAACCTGGGATAACAGGCACAGGAGAATATAGCTCTGAAGACATAGGATGCAGTTTTTTTTTTAATTGCAGAAGTACAGGAGTGGGACACCTCCCTGGAGTTCTAGCTCAGTTAAGTACCATAGGTCTACAAAACATCAGAAACCATTGCTGTTTCCTTGGTTGCCCACCATAACTCCATGGTAAGACCATAGTCCTGAAGACTTCATATACTTTGGTTGTGGGATGTAGAGAAACCAACAAAAAGATTGGGAGCCTGTTATGCAGGATGCTGAGGGAGAAAAGACATCAATGCTCTTACCTAGCCCTGGATCCTACATGCTGCAATACCAACCTGGCAGACCAGACAGGCTGACTAGTACCTACGGGAATGGCTTTTATAAGAAAACCACTTTTTTTTTAATGAAAAAAAAAACTTTCTGTTTTCTCAAGAAAACAGACTTGAGGCCTATTCCACAGGAGGGAATTCATGCCTGGGTCAAAAGCCCATACTTGGGAAGTCATGAGTCCCAGGGCTGAACCTTCTATTTTTATTTATTTTAAATGTGAATGGTGTCTAGTTTCCACCTAAATAGTTTTTCTTATACACATGAATGTGTGCAGCCTTGGTCCGAGAGCCTTTTTTTTTTTTTTTTTTTTTTTTTTTTTTTTTTTGTGGTGGGCAGCAGTCGAAGGAGAGATGCGTGACTGGGCAGAGTGCTCAGAATGAGTGACCGGGTGCTCAGCCCTGAATGGGGCATCTGTGTTAACCACACCACCACCAAGGCTCAGGGAATATGCGGGAGAAGAGGCAAAAAGGATGTAAGAGCTGAAGAATGAGGAGAACCACCATAAAGTACCATCTTCTGCACACGATACGGCAGCTGCGAGGGTGATCAGCTGTGGTGAATGATCTCCAAACCCCACCCCTTTCTGGGGAGCTGCTGACAGCTGATAGTTGCTGGCAGAGGACGTTGTTAGTTTTAGAAGATGTGGCCACTACTAGGGTAGTAGGATTCCCATCCTTAAGTGGATGGCCCCACATCCATGCACACATGGGCAGTACTGACTGGACTTAGTGAGTTATAAAAATAAAAGAAGGAAGAGTTAAAAGTTGGAAAGGCTGTGACGTGAGAACATGAAGGAAGTTGAAGTGGGGGAATGGTAGATAAATATGATAATATCATTCTAGAGAATAAAGAAAAAAAAAGAATCCCAACTGAAAGGTTACCAGAGTTAGGGACAAAAATACCAATTGAGATATGAAGGACACAGAGCCTGGCGTGGTAGCGCACGCCTGCAATCCCAGCATTTGGGGAAGCAGAGGCAGGCAGATCTCTGTGAGTTCAAGGCCAGCCTGGTCTACAGAGCGAGTCTAGGACAGCCAAGGCTACACAGAGAAACCCTGTCTCAAACAACAAACAAACAAACAAAAAGATATGAAGGATTTAGGACATCAAACAAAGCCAGAAAAGAGCCTCCTCGCATCATACTATAATTAAAACACTAAATGTACAGAATAAAGAAAATGTATTGAAAGTGGCAAGGAGAGAAAGCAAGAAATCACATATAAAGGCAATTCCATCAATTCCACAGATTTTTCAAATGAAAATTTAAAAGCTGGAAGGGCCTGGAAAATATATATTTCAAGTTCTCACAGACAAGGGCCAACTCGGACTACTACAGAAAAGCTATCTGCCATAATTGGAGAAAAAGTAAAAATTTTCCATGATAAAAATGAGCTAAAAGGAGGTGGGCAAGGTGGCGCACGCCTTTAATCCCAGCACTCGGGAGTCAGAGGCAGGTGGATCACTCTGAGTTCAAGGCCAGCCTGGTCTACAGAGTAAGTCTAGGACATCCAGGAAAAAAAATCAAAAAAGGTAGAAGAATCTATGACCATTTAGCTAGTTCTAAGAAATTTCTGGAAGGAATCCTTCAGACTGAAGAGAGAAACAAACTAACCCTGAGACCACAGGTCTCTGCATCCTCCTCGCTCTCTACAGCTTCCCTTACTAGGGTGTACCCAGGTGGTGAAGCAAGAGGAGTGTGACAACACCCCTCCATCCTTAACACACACATTGGCTGCTGGGCACACTTCCTGACCCAGGAAGTAAGAGGCTGTGACCTGCTGACAGCTGGAGCATACCCAGAGCTTCTTATACCACAACCACCACCAGCACCACCACCTCCACCACCATCACCACCTCCACCACCATCACCACTACATCCCACCCTCCCCCACCCCTCCCCCCTCCCACCACCACCCCTACCACCACCACCACCATCACCACCACCCCGACCAGCTAGTCAAGTTAGAGGCTGCAGGGTGCCCCACTCAGACGCGTACTTATGCCATATACTCCAACTTTTATCAACTCCTGCTCTCAAGATCACATACAAAGCAGCTGCGACACTGCAACTCCCCTAACACGTAACAGAACTGAACCTGAGTGTTTAGGGAGAATTAGAAAGGTGGCTCAGCAGGATGGCTGATTTTGATTTCCAGCGGCCACACCAATCAGCTCACGACTGCCAGTAGCTCTCTACTGCAGGGAATCTGACATCCTCTTCTGGCCTTCTGGACCTTTCCAGGATCCCAGTAAGGGAAATTAGCATGAAAATAACACAGACCACTGAAGCTCGCCTGACCAAAGGTGAGTAGGGTAACTCTGTTCAAGGTTGTTGACTCATAAGTTAAGAACTCTGTGACGTGGAAGAATTGCTCTGAGGTCATATTGCTAAAGTAGTGGGCAAGAGGGGATGAGCCACAAAAGGGCATCAAGTTAGTGAGGGATGGTTTCCTGCCAATCGAAGGGGCTGACCGTGATCCGAGACAGAATCAGGGGAGTGGTAACTGACTTGGAGACATCACCAGAAAAATCAGCCCTTCTAAAAATGATTGGCCTGGCATCTTCAGGATGCCCACGGAACTGAATGAATGAAATTGACTAAACTGGTGGCAACCTGTCACTCAGAATTCATCAAGGATGCTTTGAAGTGAATTATCTATTTCTTTTCCACACTCCTGTCTTTCGAGACCCTATAGAACACCCCATGACCCCAGCCTCAACAGAGCTAATCCCCCTACCAATAGTCTTGAACCCTGAACCCCCTCAGAGATGCTTACCTTCTCAGACACTGGGTTCTGTTCCTTCAGTTACCAAACCAACTGTGACACAAGCAGACACCACTTCCACAAGAGCCAAGCCATGCACAAGATTTGACGCTTATCCCTGGTCCCTAGGAATGACCTGGCCTATCCCTGAACTCGGTCTCTTACACATCTAGGCAATGAGACAACATTAACCCAAATGGGTTCAAGTTTAACAATGTGATTGGCCTGGGCAAAGATGGTAACCTAGATGGGGTTCTTGTTATAATTATTGATGCAACTGACATTTCCATATTCTAATTATTTTATGGAGCCAGTGTAATTGCTGCAATCATACTGAAGGAAACACTATTGAATAAAGACAATACACTACTTTAAAATAAAGCACAACTCTGAAGTCCTCTCTCCTCTGAGACACTGCTTACCTCTCAGTGCTCCCCTTTCACAGCCAGCACAAAGTGCTTGTCACCCAGTATCTTGGTCCCCCCACATTTAGACAGCATCACCTGAAAGCTGAGTGGTGTGACAGCAAGCAGTAGTTTCTCCAACCAGAAAACCCGGTTTCAAATCACAGCACTTTCTGTCATGCTCTCTGTTGCCTTAGTCTCTTGCCCTGGCCATACTCAGATCAAATGTTGTGTGGAGGAGGCACGAGCTGCACCACTGGCTCTAACTGGGCTGCTACACTTGACAGCCACTGTGCTGTAGTGAGATAACAAGTGTAGAACCAGGCACCACACTCCCTGCCTCATCTGGTAAAGTGGGCTTCATCTCATTACCTGCCACTAAATGTCCAAAGGAGCATCTTCTGACCTTCAGGTAAGCTTGCTCTGCATGTGTGCCTCTTTGTGTGTGTGTGTGTGTGTGTGTGTGTGTGTGTGTGTGTCTGTCTGTCTGTCTGTCTGTCTGTCTGTCTCTGTCTCTCTGTCTTTGTGTATGTGTCTGTCTATGTTTATCTATCTCTGTGTATCTCTTTATCTCTCTGACTCTGTCTCTGTCTCTGTGCTCCCTGCCTTCACTCACTTCCAAGGGCACAGAGCATGTTTGTTCACAGACCTGGAAAAGATTGGCGGCCTCCAGAACCCGCTGCACGTTCTGCTTGGTGATCAGAGCCTTGCTTGTGTATGTGTAGTTCAGCAGAGTGCGCATGGTCTCAGCGTCCACCCCTTTGATAATGATCCTCTTCTCGTACTTCTCCTTTAAGTCGTTGCAGAACATCGCCCTGGAAGAGAGACCTGTGATGTGAGTCCTTCCAGATCCCCTTTTGGCGTCATCTGCCCCCCTGCAACAGTGAAGTCCCAAGGTCAGGACCTGAACTGAGTGCCAGCATAGAAACAGAATCATTTGACTTGCTGGCTTCTTGCAATCTTCCCCCTTTTGTTCTGTGTCCCTCCTCGAATATACTAACTCAATGAGTGACATGAAGAAGAGTTCTTAAACGAAGTCACTGTATTTCAAAGGGGAGCATTATTAGTCTCTCTGAGATCCTCTGCACTCTTAACTGAGCTGTCACTTCTAGATGTGGCTTCTGAATTCTCGTGCAGACTCACATGCAGTGGATGATGTCTACGCCAGCTTAGGCCACATCTGGATTCCCCCCAGGAAGTAAGAGAGTTAGGAAAGCTGAGAGCAGTACATGGCAGGGACAAAGCCACATAAGAGCATGATAGGGAAAGTCACTCAGCCCAGCCCTGCGGAGATGTGGGACCACAGACAGCCTTCAGTTGAGAACCACTCCAAGAGCAGGTGATTCTGAATCAACCTGGATACCCAGGAGCCCGGGAGAAAGCCGACAGGTAGCACTGGGTGACAGCCATGGCAGGCAGAAGCAAGGCTGGAGTCCAGACGAGGCTTGGACTCACTCACTCCATAGCTTAAATGAGAAAACACAAATCAAGCCACGTTTAATGGCTATTGGTAAATCCCTACCTTCCTCCTCCCAAATAATTCTGTTTAAGGAATAAGATAATAGGAGGCTGGAAAGATGGCTCAGAGGTTAAGAGCACCGACTGCGCTTCCAGAGGTCATGAATTCAATTCCCAGCAACCACATGGTGGCTCACAATCATCTCTGATGTGATCTGATTTCCTCTTCAGGTCTGGAGGTGCACATGCAGGCAGAGCATTGCATACATAATAAATAAATAAATAAATAAATAAATAAATAAATAAATAAATAAATAAGATAATATATACCAGAAAAACTCAAACAAGTGAGATATTCCAGACCAAATCAGGGGAATTTTAACTGGTGAGAGACATGGGGTGGGTAGATGAATTAGTTACGTTTCTTGTTGCTGCAACCAAACACTTAACTGAAAGCCACTGAAGGAAAGAGGCACAGGCCATGTGGGGGGGGCTGGGGGGGGAGACAGAGCAGCAAGGACAGCTGTGGCAGCTGGAGTGTGAGCAGCTTCCTTGCACTTTCACATCAGAAAGCAGAGCAAGGACAGGAAGCAGAGCTGGGCTGAAAGCATCAGGCCTGCTCCCAGAGACTCACTTCCTCAGCTAGGTCCCACATCCTCCCCACAGAGCACCACCAGCTAGGACCTACGTGTTCAAACACAGGAGCATGCTAGGGACAATTTACACCCAAACTCTGAGGGTAGCTCATACACCACCTCAGCCCTTAGCTTGCCAGCTGTGTCCTGGTCTCCATCAGGTCCCCAGCATCAGATTTTTGCATGCTGCCCACCCTTCATCTACAGCAAAGGCAGAGCTAGGATTCCATTAACGCTGATCTAAGAACAATCACTCCATAACTGTTTATATAAGAGGGTGGGAGGGCTTAAGAGAAATATCTTTCTCTCCAGGGCTCTGCGCACATTTGGCTCCCAAAGTCCCAGCATTTCCTTGTTCTCCTCTGGCATGTTGTCACTGCCCTTGGCCATGGGCACCATGTTGAACACAAATAAGGTGTAATTAAAGCTAAGTCTACAAAGTCTTCATTGGCTGAACTCCCAGGCAGCTGTTGCTATCCTCAGAGACCCATAGATACACATGGACACATTTTGGTCTCCATGGATGATCAGCCACAGGAGAGATACTATAAGCTAGGACCTAGGGCCCTGGAGCCTAACAAAATATAATACTCATGAAAATCAGTGGGATACAAAGTCAGACCCTGGGGGATTGACTCAGCATCAACATTGAGTGCACTAGACCAGGTTCTGTTCTCTGACTGCACAGCTGGTTTGGGTCCTTGGCAATTTACCTCTTAGTGGGGGGTAATGGGGATACCAAGGGTGGGATGGGGTGGAGGTGTGTGGGAACAAAGTATAATGGCACGAGCATATGAAAACATTAGTTTGGTGTGGTGGTGGCACATGTCTGTCATCCCAGCACACAGGTGAAGGCAGGAAGATGCAGAGCTCAAGAATAAGCATCCTCCACTACACAGCAAATTCAAAGTCAGCCTGCGCTAAACAAGGACATCTCAAAAAAAAAAAAAAGACAAAAGGGATGGATGGAAATGCCATAATGAAAGCCACTCTTTGTATGTTTGCTTCACGTAAGAAGAATAATTAAAAATAATAGCCAGTTGTGTGGGGGGTACCTGCAAGTGGGATATTGCCAAACAAGCAGAGGGAAGAGGATTGGGAGTTCAAGGCCAGCCCAGGATACATATATTTCTGAGTTTTTAGGCTAGATGTGATGGCATATGCCTTTAGTGATGGCATTTGCCTTTGAGAGGCAGAGGCAGGCAAATCTCTGTGAGTTTGATGCTTGCCTATCATACACACACACACACTAAGAAAATAAATGAGGGCTGGAGAGATGGCTCAGTGGTTAAGAGCGCCGCCTGCTCTTCCAAAGGTCCTGAGTTCAATCCCCAGCAACCACATGGTGGCTCACAACCATCTATAATGAGATCTGATGCCCTCTTCTGCAGCTAGAGCATTCATATACAATAAATAAATAAAATTTTAAAAAAAAAGAAAGAAAATAAATGAAAAAAGAAAAAAGAGAAGAGGAAGAGGAGGAGGAGGAAAGAGGACTGATGACTGGTAAGATAACTCAGTGGGTAAAGATGCCTATCACCAAATATGACGGCATGAGTTCAATCCCCAGGACCCATATGGTAGAAAGAGAGAACCAAGTCCCAGAACTTGTCCTATGACCTCCATACATGCACCCACACACATCTTCTCCCGTGCTTTCACCTCTCTCAATAAAAAAGAAGAAGAAGAAGAAAAAACTTACCCTTTAGCATATGTGAGATGTCACATAATAAAAAGTAGAAAGATCTAGACAAACTTTGCATAAGATCCTTTTTTAAAACAAAAACCGAATCAGAGCGGTAAGCCAGTTGCCCAATACAGTGTGAATCAATGGTTCCTCAGTGCAGAGCCTGAGTCACTCAGCACTCCTCCCACAATAGCCATGGACAAAGCCACAGGCCAACGACTTGCCTAGATGACGCCCAGATGAAAACACTCTGCCGGGGCCACACAGCTAGCTCTCCAGTGTCCATGCGGTCCCTTGATTGAGGTCCCTCCTCAAATGTCATTTATTCAAAGATGCTATCCCTCAGTCTGTAGCCAGTCTAAAATCACCACTCCACATTTATTTCCTTTACTCTCCTTTGTAGAACTCTCATAACCTGACACTGTACCAAATGAACAAAATAAACTGACTGTCCCAGTCCCTGGGCCCCCAGTGCCTAGAGCAATGCTTCAGATGCACTGGAGAGTCTGTCTCTAGAGAAGACGAGCAAGTGAGTGAACCAGGGAGAAGATGGCCTTATAGAAATCCTTACAATTGCTTCTTGTTGGTCATCTGTCACTCCAAAAATTGTCAGGCATCCTGTAGAGGATGAGGAGGAGCCCTGCTTCCCACTAAAAAAAATTCTATCATAAATGCGGGGCCTGGGATTTGAAAAAGATAAATCTCTACAAGCTTTCCAGTTGCTGCTCTGATGAGTTCTACAGGCTCCTGAATATCCTGAACCATCACTAATGTACTTTTCACTCATTCCAACCGACCTATGATTTACTCTCTCCTACAACGCCCCTGCCTCAGAGCTCTCAGCTGCAAGACCAATCCACCTCTACTGTCATGTGCATTTTTAATTAATTTATTTATGTATTCACTTTACATCCCAATCTAGCCCCCTCCCTCCTCTTCTGCAGGTCCCACCCTCTCTTCCTCTCCCCATATCCCCCCTTCCTCTATTCTTCAGAAAAGGGGAGCTCCTCCCGCCACAAACCCACCCCACCTCATCAAGTCACATCAGGACTGAGCAATCCTCTTCCCCTGTGGCCTACCAAGGCAGCCCTACCTTGGAGAATAGATCAAAAAGCTGGCAACAGAGTCCATGTCAGAGACAGCCCCCACTCCGCTTACTAGGAGACCCACATGAAGCCGGAGCTGCCCATCAGCTACATCTGTGTAGAGAGCCTAGGTCCAGTTCATGCGTGGTCCTTGGTTGGGTGCTTCAGTCTCTGCGAGCCCCTCTGGGTTCCAGTTAGTTGGCTTTGTTGGTCTCCCTGTGGAGCTCCTATCGCCTCCAAGTCTCTCTAGCCTTTTAACCTGTGCCTGTCCCCATTCAGTTCCCTGCTCATCCCTTCCCCATCCTCTTCACGCCAAGAATGAACTTGTCTCCTTCAGTAAGATATTCTGTGTTACGGCACTAATGCTAACTGCAAAGTGAGTAAAATTCAACTCTAGAATACAAGGATCTGTCTGCAGATGGCACAGAACTACAGCCAGCAATTCCAACACTCAGAAAATAGAAGCAGGAGGATTTGAAGATCAACATCAACCTGAGATAACTGTCAAGAATCTATTTCTGTGTCTGTCTGTGTGTGTGTGCGTGTGTGTGTGTGTGTGTGTGTGTGTGTGTGTGTGTGTGTATGTGTGTGTTCCCATATATGCAACTGGGTGAAGACATTCTTTTCAATTTCATCATGTGATACATGATGAGAAGTGCTATTAAGAAAGTTATGGTAGGGCTGAAGAGATGGCTCAGCGGTTAAGAGCACTGTCTGCTCTTCCAAAGGACCTGGGTTCAATTCCAAGCACCCACATGGCAGCTTGCAACTGTCTGTAATTCCAGTTCCAAGGCATCTGACACCTACATACCAATGCACATAAAATAAAACTAAATAAAAATTTAAGAAAAGAAAGTTATGGTTTCAGTGTAGTTATTCAAAGGGGTTTCCATTGCAAAAGATCAGGGAGTCGGCAAATCCAAATGTGAGGAAAGACAGCATGGCTTTGCAGTCTATGGCAGCCAAAAACTCTAAGCTGCAGGCACCAAAAACTCTTACCTTCAGTTTCTCAAGTTAACTTTTATTGTTTATTCCTTTTTAAGTTAATCCATTTATTTTAACATGTGGGTGTTTTGTCTACATGTATGGTGTGTACGATGTGCACTTGTTGCCCATGGCGGGCAGAAGAACATCAGATGCCCTGGAACTGTCTGTGAGCTGCCATCTGGGTACTGGGAATTGAACTCAGGTCCTTGGAAAGAGCAGCCAGTGCTCTTACCTGCTGAGCCGTCTCTCCAGCCCCTCCATCAAGCCAATTGGAATCAAAGAAAGCATGCACACATTCATCAGTCCAGATTCTGATCTCTAGTTATTCTCCAAATCCTATTATATCGCCTCTCACCATAACTGGAATCATGCTTGCATGCTCAGCCTCAGGTACAACACGCTCATGGCATGAGTCACAATGTAAGCTCCAAGGCTAGCCCACATCTGAATACTGTGTGTGCCTGCTAAGCTCACAGAATACTGAATTTCACCAAGCCTCAATCAAATGAGTTAAACATCTTTGGTAATGGGGATAATTAGAAGCATCTTACTAGACTTTATGCTGTCTCTCATGATTCTTTAGCAAACCAAAAAAAAAAAAATTTTTTTAAAGCCCCTTCCCTAATCCAAGCATGATAGCACATGTCTATAATCCCATCACCAAGAGACTGAAGCTGGAGGGGCAAGCCTGGGCTACTGTGGTGGTTACTTTTCGATTGATGTCTTACAAATACCATGACCAAAGCAATGGATATAAGTTTATCGGGGGCTTAGAAGGTGAGTCCATAGGCATTATGCCAGGGAGCACGGCAGCCGACCTGCAGGCATGGCACAGGACAGAGGTACTGAGAGCCTACATCGTAATTAGCAAACCTGCAGTGGAGAGAGGAATGGTGTGGGCTTTTGACATCTCAGAGCCAACCCCGGTGACCTAAGCTCTCCAGTAAGGCCACAGCTCCTAATTCTTCCCAAACAGTCCCATCAAGTGGAGACCAAGCATTCAAATATTTGGGCCTATGGGAATACTCTCATTCAAACTACCACAGGTCCATAGTGAGAAGCTGTTTGGAAAAAAATCTCCTAACGCAGGCCCCTTTGGCGCCCACCTAACAAGAAGACGTAATCAAGATCAAGGTTAAGAAGACAATTGGCTAGGGCTAGGACAGGCATGTGCCTGGAAATCCGTGTTCATTTTTCCTGTGGAAGTTCCCTTCTATCTTTTGAGACCGGCCCTCCCAGGAACCCATCTGGCCTAGGGATGCTTCACAAAGAAAGAGAGGCAGCCACCTCTTCTTCCCAGCCTGGAAAACTTGTGCCCCTGCCTCTTACGTCTCCAGCTGATAGTCTCAGAAGAGGCACTGCAGCCTGCACTCAGGTAGCACAGTTCAGTGGAGCTCAGAGTTTCCATAGACAGCCTGACATAGAAGCCTTATTAATAATAAGCAAGGTGATATTTTGTTCTTGTCTGTTGTGTGCATGCAAATCTCTCACACCTGGAAGAGGGCCTTCTGCTATGGTTTTTTCCCCCCAAGGGTTTGCGTGTTCTAAGCTTGGTCCTTAACGTTGCAGTGCTGGGACGGTTCAAAAACCAAGCACAAGGCAGCTGGCCTCTTAGGGCGCCACCATCGGAAGACCAACTTAGTTCTCAGGGACACTGCTCAGTTGTCAAAAAAAAAGGGTTATGTGAAAGAGGAAGACTAGCCCCATCCCCCACAGCTCTCTGGCTTCTTTTCTCACCATGGGGCCTTGCTTCCCACACACTCCCACCATGGTAACATCTATTAAGTGGCTGTTAAGGTGAGAACCAGGACAATGCCTTTTAACCTTGAGAACTACAAAACCCTTTCTTCTTCTTCTTCTTCTCCTCCTCCTCCTCCTCCTCCTCTTCTTCTTCTCTTTCTTCTTCTTCTCTTCCTCTTCCTCCTCCTCCTCCTCCTCTTCTTCTTCTTCTTCTAGTACCCAGGCTCAGATACTGTTATAGTAATAAAACTAACATATCTTCAGAGTATCATTTGGAAGTTCACAGGCATCTTTATTTCTATTACAGACATATATATCTCTTTCTACATATACATTGGACAACACCCCATATTTTTCTCTTGAGCTTGAAGTCAAGTTGTTTAACACCGTCAGCCAATGAGCAAGCATTTGAGTTAAAGTTATAGAGGAGCTATAAACTGAGTGTTCTCTCCACTGACTTTAAACAGCATCAGGCCCTAAAAGCACGTCTGTTTGCCAACCTCTGGCTCATGTTGACCCCTCCTCAACTCACCAAACATGGCTTTGAGGAAGCAGAAGTTGGCTTGCTTACTGTGCACCCAGAACCCTCAAAACCCCACTAGGGCATTACTGGTGATTCAGCAAGCCATGAGACTCTGGTCACTCAACTCTATGGCAGAAAGGCTTGTTCTATCCTACAAGATCAGACCCAATGAAACATAACAACAAATACAGCATCCTGACTCTGTGATGATCCAGACACAGATGTAATGGCCGTTCTTGTTTCCTTGCTCCATATTATTCTTAAAGCGGCTGTTAAGGAACACCCAGGCCTCCAGTTGCCAGCCACCCCTCCTTCTACACTGTATTAAATGTCTGTGTGAAGCTAGCCTCACTTGTTGGGCCAGAGGCGAACATGGCCCAAGTCATATGGTACATCCCCCAAGACTTAGTGACCAGTTAAGGCTGAGCTCAGGACAAAGTGAGTCTAAGCAGCACCAGTGGCAGAACTTTCTCTGAAACTCCTACTATGAGAAGTTTGTTTCCCATTGAAATTGATACCCACACTGACAGTCTAGGCCAAGAATATCTACGTACTCCACCCCACACTCAGACCTGCACTCTAACTACTATGAACGTAAGTAACCCCGAACCACCATATGACCTTGCACTGGTACATGTGATGAGAACATGCTGTCTAACCATGTGTGCCATCGGACCTGCACGTGCTGCCGCTGACCCTGTGCTCTCCTGCCTGAGCTAAGATGTTACGCATATGGTGGTTATCACTTGACTTGATTTGCCTTTGGGTTTATGCATCCCACACTCCCCCCTGGAAATGAAGCCTGGCTGCCCCTAAACCAGTGGTTTTCAACATGTGGGTTCAGCCCCTTGTGGGAATCAAATGATCTTTTCACAGGAGTTGCCTAAAACGATAGGAAAAAACACAGGTGTTTTACATCATGGTTCATAACAGTAGCAACATTACAGTTGTGAATGTTATGGCTGGGGGCCACCACTACATGAGGAACTGTATTAAAGGGTCACGGCCTTAGGAAGGCTGAGAACCACTGCCCTAACCAAATACCGTTTGCCTCCCAGACTGTTTCCTTGAGGTCTGTCTTTGAGTGTCACTTCCTTCTTAGGTCAGAAGCAAGATGAGCGTTGGCGCTTAATGCCCACAGCCACACTCTGACCCTAGGCATCCCATATCAATTTTTTTTTCTCTTCTGAGCATGTTCCATCCCAACTCATCCGGGACCCCATGGCAGCTCACTATGATGGCCACATCATTATCTCGCAGTTACAGGTCAGCCTCTCTAACTCGACTGAACATTCCCTGGTTCTAACCACTTAGAGTCCTGCACACAGACTTTGCTCTCTATCTTCATTGTAAGACAGTCACACTGCCCCTACTGCAGAACACAGTGCTGGTCATATGCATTTCCTAGAGTGCTCCCTCTGCTAGCTTCCAGACTGATCTGGACCACAAGCCTGGGATTTGGTTTCTGTGGTACTGAAGCCAGCAGGTAAGAGGCACTGCTGGCCACTGGGCACTTCTGCCAGAGAGCAACAGCAAAATGAGAGGAAGAGGAAGAGGGGAGAGAGGAGGAGGAGGAAGAGAGAAAGTTGTATAGGTTTCCTTTGTGCACAGGTGCCAAGGCTGGGGCTCTGACCAGCATCTATGACACTTGCCAGGCCACATTCCTTGAATCAGTACCCAGGGAAAGAATCTCTACTTCCAGTTGGTCCTGCCTCTCCTCCCTGGTGGAGAACTCCTGTGGTCCAAGCACAATAGCTCCTTAATGTCTGTGCCTAGAAGAATGGACAGCACATTTAAATGTCAATAAAAGACTTCTGGATAATTTTCTGTAAATGTATAGGTCAATACATAAGAACATTCAGCACATATTTATTAGTCTTTAATATTTCTCCTTTTTCCCAGATTTGCCTTAACAAACGTGGCCTACTTGTGTAATAGAACCCAGGCATTTAAAACAACAATAGGATTACTTACTGTGGTAGGTATAAGAAAATCTATAAAATAAAAAGCCAGGCTCTGTAAAGCAGGATTCTGGGTAACTATAAACTGAAACAGCTAAGTAGTAACATTGTGGAAGAAGGGAGATGGCAGAGCAGAGAGATGCCACTGAAGTGAAAGTAGCATTTTCTTAACCACAACAGTACTCTTCCTGACATAGAAACACCATTGATATTTAAAGACAATAGAAAAAAGAAAGTCGTTTATGGGAAGGAAGCTTCTAGATCTGCTAGGTCGTTATTTAAATCACCTAACTGGATTGAGAGGCCAACCAACCCCAGCCAATGGGCCAACCACATCGTCCCATGGGACAATGGCATCCCTTCCCTTCCCCCATTTTTGAAGACGAAGTTTCAGCAGTGCCCGTTAATGTATGTGTTGAGCAATTGGCCCAGAGACCACATGGCCTCACTGCTTAAAAGAAATGCCTTATGGCCTCTTACAAAACAACTGGTCTAGAATCAGAAGTTGCAAATTTTAGTAATCCATGATTTATAATTCTTTTATGGCTAATACATGTATATATTAAATTTTGGTTGTTTACACACACACACCACACACACACACACACACACACACACACACACACCTTCCTCTCTCTCACCCCAACTCCTCATACTGAAATCTTCTTAATCCCAAGCCCCTCCTCCTTTTTTTTGTTTTTCGTTTTCCTGTGTGTAACCCACTGAGGTAGAGTTGCTTCCACAAGTGGAGGGGGCCCTATTTACTGTCTCAGTGGCTACATCACTGAAGAAAGTGACATCTCCAACAACAGACCTCAGGGAACGCTGGGCCTCATGGCCCTCTCATCTGTCTCTTCCCAACCACAGCTGGTCTTCGGTAAAGCATTAAGTCAGCTTCACTCTCTTCCAGCCCTCTCAGCCTCATGCTGCCATTTCCCTCCCAGGTTTCTGGGAGGCTTTCTGACCCTCCCCCAAAGTCTTCCAGAACCAAAATGTCCCAGGTAATCAACTTACTCTATATGACCAAGGACCCCCACAGATCTGCTAAGTTCTTACTTGACCCCAGACATGCATCGTTATGTTCATTATTTTTATAGCCCCCTCGTGAAAACAATTAGTTATCAGTTTTATCGTGTTTTAAAATAATAGCGGTACCACTCATGCAAATAGTTTTGCCTTTGCATTGAAACGGAGGGTAAGGTAATTATTGCA